>NC_142001.1:0-635833 GCF_049901715.1 Pseudonaja textilis | reverse complement strand
GGCTCCATCACTGGAGGTTTTGGAGAGCCATTTCTCCAGAGTAGTATAGGTCATCCTACTTGATCAGGGAATTGGACTAGAAAACCTACAAAGTCCCTTCAAATTCTATTATTCTGGTATTTTGTTGTTTTTTTCAGCTCTCGTAATAATTTCTTCAGCATCCTCTTCCAGATCATGATTTACACAAGTTCCTGTTATTATTTAAGCAGGCAATTAGTTATTGTTGGCAGAAACACTCCATATATTAGTCACTGTAAGTCAATTACCATTGGCTGAGTCTCTCAACACGATTAATCAAAGTGTTGTAATCATAAGTAGGGCTTAGCGAGCCATTGATAATACACAAAGACTATTTTTTGTTGGAAAAAGCCCCAGCGGAGCCTTTTCTTGCAACTGAATCCATGTGTTTTGCAGTCCCTTCATGTGCTGAAGAATCACTTTTGTATATTTAACTGTAGGTGCTATGTCCTTCGCTTCTGATAATAAAATTGCCCTTTTTAATGCAATGGAAGGGAGAAAATATTAGATATGTGGCTGAGCTGAGCACACTCAATCAAAGCGATCCAGCTGTGTGGTTTCACTTTGCTTTATTTTGGAGGAGCTTAAGAGGAGAAGGTGGAGGTGGTAGAGGAGGAGGAAGAGGAGGGGAGGAGAAAGGAGAGGAGTTGGAAAAGGAGAAAGAGGAGGAGGCACTGGAGGAGGAGGGGGAGGAGAAGAAAGAGGAGGAGGGGGAGGAAAGGAAGAAGAGGAGCAGGAGGAGGAAGAGGAGGGGGAGGAGAGAAAGAGGAGGTGGAAGAGGAGAAGAGAGAGGAGGAGGAGATTATTCTATGTCAGTATCAAAGGTTGTTTCAGTGCTTCTAATTAGAAGCTAATTTCCAATTAAATCTTGGTGAAGTAATGGAATAACTAGACATGAGAAGTATAGGTAGTCCTTGATTTACGATCACAGTTGAACCCCAAATTTCCATTGCTGAGACAATTCTGAGTTTTGCTCCATTTTATGGCCTTGTCACAGTTCTTAAGTGAATCACTGCAATGCTTTAGTAACACAGTTGTTAAGCGAATCTGGCTTCCTCATTGATTTTGCTTGTCAGAAGGTCACAAAAGATAATCACATGACCATGGGACACTGCAATTATCATCAATACATGCCAGTTGCCAAGCATCACATGATTTTTAAATAAAAAGTTTTATTTCAGTTTTCCACATTTTAAAAACATCTTTTTTAGCGAACAGCATGATTCCAGGTTTTCATATTTCCATACAAACATGACTTTGTTTACATATTCATATCTCATATTTAATTTCATATCTTACCATTACTTTACATATTTTCTATTATTTTCTGAAATCTTTCCTCAAGCTTATTTTATTAATTTTCAATTCATTTCTTAACCTATTTCTTTTAACTTTAAATAATTCTCATATCTCCATATTCATTATACTTTGCACTTTTATCTGTCAGGTTTGTAATTTCATTGCAAATTCTTAATTTGTCATTTCAAAAATTTCATCTCCATTCAAACATTTCCCAAAAAAAGTTTCCCCCACAATTACCAATTATAGTGTGCCACTATACTGCCACTATATATCATTTAATTAGTTCCCCTTTAAATCCCAGTGACAATTTAACTTTTTAATTATCACCTTAAAAATTAATAACAATAATCTCCTAGCAACTGCATAACTTATATACCTTTTAAGTCAGATTCCGCATGATACTTTCCCCTTCAGTTACATCAAAAAACATTTGTAATTTCAAAAAGAAAAATTAATCTATTCAATTGATCATAAAAACTGATATTAATCTCATTACAACAATCCTCATAATTCATTTCAACTATATTCTATAAATTCATTATAGTTAATAAACTTATCATGATTTTTTCACATTTGTTTCATTTATCTCTGTATAGTTTAACAAAAGACAACTATTCCAAAAACAAAACAATATCAGTTCCAATCTTTCATTTTAATAATCTATATTTTCCTACTTTCTAAATAATTTGTTACTTCTAATACATTTATACTACACCTCATCACCTTGCAGAATCACCTTCCTTAACTCTTAATTGACCATTGTCTCTATGTCTTTTAAATAAACAATTTCTTTTCATTTTTATTCGATTTCCATATTTCTTTATTTCCTGGTTCTGTTTCTTATTACTTCTTTTTCCCTTCATTTTTTCCCTCCTTTTTTTTCCATTTTCTGTTGTTTCCTTTTAGTTTGTTTGGTTTTCAATATATTCCCCTTTTTAATTACCTCCTCAAATTTCCAGTTTTTAATTCCCATTCTTTTCCCCCTTCGCTTTAATATTCGTTGCTCCAATTGTTCATTAAAGATGGCCTCTTCTTTAATCAACTCCTCCTCTTCTGGCACTCCTTGTTGTTCTTCATACTCTAGGATTGCCATTTCTAAAAATTGTAGAGCAAATCCAAATGATTTGACTTTTTCTTATAGAATTTATTTCATATTTCTTAGTTCCATTTTTAATTCCAAAAGTTCTGCCATTTTTAAACACTTCTGTCCAGTTATTTGATTCAGCCAATGTCTATAGAGTTTATTTCTAACAATCAGCTTCCTCTTTAAGTTTTCCCAGATTCATCAAATAGCCCAACATCCATAAACTTAAGTTTATACCAAAATCACCAAATAATCCCAACATAGTGTCTTCCTGTTTCTTTCTTTGTTTTAATGTTCAGTATTCCACTTTCACTTTCCAGAGTCTCTATTTTATTGTAACAAAGTTTCACTTACTCTGTATCAAATCCAACCTTTAAAAGAGCCAGGTTATAAAGAGTCGCAAATAATTTATTTTACCACTAGATGGCACTAGATGACCAAATTCCCACCCACCCCCACCTACTCCCACTTTTTCTCTCTATTTAGGGCTTTTAAAATTCAAAGTTCCAATAAGTCCAAATATCAACAACTGTTTTTTTTTTGTTTTTTTCTTTGATATGTTCAAATTCAGCTTTAGTTATGCCTATTTAGTGTCAAGATCATATATTTATCCAGTTTAAACAGATATCTTCTTCTGGTTTCCTCCTTTCAAAGTTGAAAGCCATTTTCAGCTATCAAAAAATTTTCTTCACTTTCTTTGTCCGCTGCTTTACTTATCTCTCTTAAAAATTCCTTAAAATTTTAATTCCGGGGTACCTTGTGTTTAAATGTTGTGCCTGATTTGCCTGGTTTTCATACTGTCTTCTTCACCACTCCTGCACAATCTTGTCCCAGTTAGCTCTTCCTCTTCAGGGTGGCCATATTTGACCATCATTACAGCCGTCTTCGAAGGGGAGTATGCCTAGCCAAGGAGGGGAAATGCAGCTCCCCTCGACCCAGCTGGCAGTCTCCCCTTTCTTCACCACCCCTACAGGGTGGTTCTGGCCTCAAATGCAGGTGATCTGGGCCCTGCGATGGGAGAGCACGTATTGAAGCGCGGACGATCGCGGTCTCTGGTTCATCAGCAAGGAAGACCAGCATCACATGACCACAGGGATGCTGAAAAGATGGTAAATGTTCAAAATGATCATCAGTCACTTCTTTCAATATTGTAATTTCAAATGATCACTAAATGAGTGATTTTAAGTCAAGGACTACCTATAGATTGCATATTTATTTATTTGTTTGTTTGTTTGTCAAACATATACAGGATAACAAGTATGAACATAAACCAGAACAAAGGGAGTAAATACAGATAAATGGGGACAGTAAGACAGGGACAGTAGGCACGCTAGTGGACTTATGCACGTTCCCTTTAAGGACCTCTTAGGAATGGGGTGAGGTCCACGGTGGACCATTTGAGGGGTTGAGGGGTTATGAAGCTATGAGGGGTTGAGGCTGGAACAACAGAGTCGGGTAAGGCATTCCAGGCATTGACTATTCTGCTGCTGAAGTTGTATTTTCTGAAGTTGAGTTTGGAGCGGTTTACCTTGAGTTTGTATCGGTTGTTTTCCTGTGTATTTTTGTAATTGAAGCTGAAGAAGTTGTTGACAGGTAAGATGTTGTAAAAAAAACAATTTTGTGAACTATGCGTAGATTGGACCACAGTCGGTACAGTTCTAGATTTTCCAGGCCCCAAATTTCGAGCCTGGAGACGTAGTGAATTTTATTGTGAGTGGAGGAGTGGAGAACTTTTCTTGAGAAATACCTCTGAACCGGCTCAATTGTTTTAATGGCTGTGCTAAATCTGGCAACCATTTTGTGCAAATCCTCACCACACACACTCCACATGTTTAATGTGCCAAGAATCTCTGTTTGTCTAACCATTTCACCAGGAAACAAATCCAGCCCATCTCATATTAATCTGCTGGTGTGAACTAATGATGATGTGATGATGTTAATGATGAATGATGATGTTAATGTGCTCAGGAAATCAACTGAAGAGTCTCCTATGATCTGATTGTGAAAATAATGTGCTTTTGGTGTGAAAGCAAGTCTGTATTTCCTTGCAGCATTGCCTCTTCCATGTGTAGAGTGAGGGAGAGGTTAGTTGCAGGCAAATCTCTTGTCCAGAAAAAAAAGTAGGAAGATGGAAAGTAGAATACAGGTAATCCATCCTCAACTTAACAGTTCATTTAATGCCTGTTCAAGGTTACAGAATTACATGACCATTTTTCATAATTGTGACTATTGCAGCATCTTCCCCAGGGCCACCTGGTTTACCTTCAAATGCTTGACAACTGACTCACATTTAGGATTGCACTCTCCCAGGGTGATGTGATCCCCATTGGCAACCTTCTGACAAGCCAAGTCAATGAGAAAACCAATTTCACTTAACAACTGTATTACTAATTTAACAACAGCTGTGATGCATTTAACAAACATGATGAGAAAAGTCATAAAATGGGGCAAAACTCATTTAACAAATGTTTTACTCAGCAATATAAATTTTGGGCTCAATTGTGATCATAGGTTGAGGACTACTTGCAATGGTTTTATAAACACCTGGCTTCTCCAAAAATGCTAATCGATAATGTACTTTTTCAGAAACCAGCCCTTATATAATTATTAAGTGTGAGAACAGTAAGGTTCGGTCTCCCTCTCAGAAAGACGGTGGGGCTGCTGTTTTCAACACCCAGGCGGTTTTCTACAAAAGGAAGGTTGACAGCCCCATTATTGTCCAGGTAAGAGAATCCATGTGATCTGTATTTGCACCACTTTTATGTTTAAATGAATGTTGCGGACGCATTGTATCATAGGTGCAGACACACAAACGTGCACATGCATGCACACACGTGCACTTTTGGCACGCAGTGTGGAAAAGGTTAACCATCACTGGCCTATATGTTGCATTCTCACCAGAAAATCTCTCCAAACTGCTGACATCCAGAAAGAGCACAGGTAGTCTTCAACTTAGAACAGTTCTTTTAGTAACCGTGCAAAGTTACAACAATGCTGGGAAAAATGACTTTGGGCTGTTATTCACACTTATGACCGT
Organism: Pseudonaja textilis; assembly: GCF_049901715.1. NCBI lineage: Eukaryota > Metazoa > Chordata > Lepidosauria > Squamata > Elapidae > Pseudonaja > Pseudonaja textilis. The sequence goes on along the minus strand of NC_142001.1, from coordinate 630,392 downwards.
TTGTAGCATCCCCATGATCACGTGATCAAAATTCCAATGCTTGGCAACTGACTCATATTTATGACAGTCGCAGTGTCCCGGGGTCATTGGTCTTCTTTTGTGATCTTCTGACAAACAAAGTCATGGGGGAAATCAGATTCACTAAAGAACCATGATACCTAATTAATCATGTAAGTTTCACTTAGCAACAGAAATTTTGGGCTCAATCATAGTCGTAAATTGAGGACTACCTATACAGAAACCCTAAAGCTTTTCCTTAGGATAATGCAGGTAGTCCTCGATTTACAACCACAATTGAGCCCAACCTTTTGGTTGCTAAGCAAGGCAGTTGTTAAGTGAATTGTGCGTCATTTTGTGACCTTTTTTGCCACAGTTGTTAGGCCAATCACTGCAGCTGTTAAGTGAATTGTGCAGTCATTAATCAACCTTGTTTGTCCAAAGCTAGCTGGGAAGGTTACAAATGATGATCTCATCTGGGACAGTGCACCTGTCCTAAATACATACCTGTTGCCAAGCACCCAAATTTTGATCTTGCAATTATGGCGATGCTGCAGCAGTCATAAGTCTGAGAAACAGTCATGCCACTTTTTTCAGTGCTGTTGTAATTTAGAATGGTCACTGAGTGAATGGTTGTAAATCAAGGACTGCCTTAAATTGCTAGCTTACAATATGATTATTAAAAAGTAGAGCAGGGGTCAGCAAGACTCCACAAACTCAGTCTCAGCCCCTAGTAAGTTCCTGGACATATCCATACAATTGTGTTGGTATGATCCAGAACGGGTGTGCCATTTCTTTTTTTTCTTTTTTTAAACAAATTTTATTAATTTAAAAAAAAACAATACATAAACAAACTAAACATAGAATGTAATAACATAAAGCATCTTTTCTGAAAAAAAACCAATAAAACATCTTATTTAAAGACAGAATAATTCCAAGTTATCACATTTCCATACAAACACAATTTAATATTATATATTTATCTTATCTATTCAACTTCATATCTTATCCCAACTTCTCTTTATTTCTCCCTTACGTTCTACTATTCAATTATATTTCTTTTGCCTTAGATTATATATATTCTTTATATCCATCTGTCTTTTTTACAATTTCATGACTTCCATTGGGATTCTGTTTGGTACATTCTAGAATTACACACTATATTTTAAAAAAGGAAAAAATTATAAATAAATAATATAATTTAAACAACAATCCATACTAATTCTATTCTATCATTAGTATTAATATTCATTTAAATCTTAATGTTTTACCCATTACTTTTCAGATACGTATCATACTTCTATGAGAACACTTATACACTTTCCATAGTTAATTCCTCCCCACTTCACTTATATTTTATAAAACATTGGATAATTAAAATGTTCCCATTCCTTCCTGATTCAATTCTCTCATTTATTACATTTCATTTATTCCATTCACAATTTTATTCTCTAAAATTACTCAATGTTTTTTATTTAAAAAAAGAAAAAAAAGGAAATTATAGGTATTTGATGTAGTTAAAACAGCTATTAATGCCAATACAGATCTAATCATTAATATTAATATTCATTTATATCTTAAACACTTTACACGTTACTTTCCAATTAAATATCATATTTTTATAGGAACACATACTTTCCATAATTGTTTCCCCCCCCACATCTCATATTTTAAATCATTATTTCATCATTATTTCATTACCTTCTTTTTCCTCACAAAAATTTCACTAGATTACGCTAAATCTTTTGTCCCATTTTTGATTACATGTTGTTTCCAATTTTCTGACATTATTTCTAAGTACAAATATAAAAATACAATCTAGTGTACCTTTACAGAATCCCTTTTTCAATTAAATTTACCCATTGTCTCTAAAAGAATTTTGTTTCTTTACATCTTGCTCCCCACCATTGAGGCTTCTCATCCCTTCCTTTCTCCCTTGCCCTTTTTACCCCCTTGTCTCTCCACCTCCCTTTTCTTCTTCTGCTTTCCCCCTTTCTATTGATTTCTAACATTGTATCCATTTTCCCCTTATTTTTTCTCTTTTTGGGTTGTTTTTTCAAATCTCAAAGTCCCCTTTTTCTTTTCCTCTTTCTCCTTTCCTTCCCCAAATAGAGTCACTTGATCATCAAAGATGGCTTCTTCTTTATCCCAATCATCCTGTTGCACAGTCAGTTTTTTCAAACCGCCATTTCCAAGAATTGAAAAAGAGTGCCAAGAGAATCTTTCCCTTCTTGTTCTTTTTTATATTTTTGGTATTCAATTTTCAATTCATCCAGAAGTAATGCCATTGTAGAGAGAAAAAGTTTTTCCAAAACAACCACCCAAGTGCTTTTAATCAAAGGTAGTTCCCAAATATTCCAAGATCACCAAAGAGTCCAAATAAGCTGTTTCTTTTAGTACTTTCTTCTTTCTTCCCTTTCTCTTTCTGGGGTTACTGTTTAGTCACAAAGTTCCAGTTAAAATATATCTTTTAGAAGTCTTATTAATATTTAATAACTCTTTGAAGTTCTAGGCAATCTCCTCCTTACTTTCAAATTCTGCTCCAGTTTTTTTTCCTCTCCCTTCCCACCTACAGCAAAAAAGATTTTTTTTGAGTATTCAGAAATCCTTATCCCTTTAGCATTTAATTACCTCCAATGCGGGTTTTCCGATTTCTCTTTCTCTTACGGTTCTGTTCGCTGTCACGTCAGGAAGAAGAGTGAAAAAAAAGAAAAAGACTTTCCCTTTTAAATTTCCATTCACCGCTTATAAGTCTCTAGAGACGATATATCTTGGGCAACTTTTAAAATCCAGGATAGTTTCGCTGTACTTTCCCCGGTCAGCAAAGAGCACTTTCACTTCTTCACAACTCCTCCTCACTTTCTTTTTCCGGCTGAGCACTTCTATGTGGCGGCCATTACTGACCACCGCTCAGCTGCCTTCGGAAAAGGGGGTTTTGCTGGCTAGGGAAGAGAGGTGTGATATCTCTCGACCCTGCCATTTCCCCCCTCTCTTTGCCACCTTCTACGGAGGTGGCTAACACTGAAGCCGGGTGGCTCAGGGCACGCGGGCAACGAACACAGGCAGAAACCACACACAATCGCGGATTCCTGCCTTCCCCGGAGCACTGCAGACCGGAAGCTCCTGAACTGGTGTGCCATTTCTTGCAGGGTCTTGTTCTGGCTTTCAGATCTTATCTCCCATCCCTACACCAATCTCATCTACAAGATGCAAATGATTATCATGATTACATTACAGCTAAATAAAACCAATTACACTGTTAAGAAAACAGTTTTCCCCCCAGGGAATTTGGCCAAAAGGATGTGCAACAGAGAGTAAGCTCTGAGCAAAGTTTGAAGTTCTGATCTCTTCTGGATGAGGACTTTTGCATTGGAAAGACCATGTGTAAAGGCAATGGTAGATTTTTCTTTGCCTTCTCTTCACTTTAGGTCTGGCACAATGCTTTCATTGACCGATTCCTGGGAGAGGTCCGACTGTCTGGGTCACCCAGTGACCCTCAGGATCTTCAGAAGTACCAACTCCATGGCAGAGGCCAGCAAGAAGCAGAAGAAGTACCAGGTCAAATCACTATCAAGACACTTTCCAGCGATGACCTGATGGAGCTATGAGTTGCAGTCTGATAGGCTCCAAGAGGGAGTTATGTTTTGCACACCTGTGTATGTTACTGTTAGAATCCCTTCTTTGGTCTGTAATCTCTGGGTTGCAAATGGACAGTACAAAAATTTATAAAGAGACACAGGTGGGACTGGATTGTTACCAATGGGATGACCTCCTCTTTCTTCCCTCTCTTCAGATGCCATTTATTTTCCAAATTGTAATCTCATAACCATTGGGTGAACCATTGCTATAACTTTTCAGGCTTTTGGTTAAAAAATAGGAACATGTCACAGAGCTAACCAGGTTAAGTTCCAAACTTAACTGCTGAATAGCTTCATACCAGTTTTCTCAGTGGAAGTGGATCATTGTTTGGGTCAGCTGAGTTACTTTTGAGGTGAAATATCAACTTTGTCCCAAATCCTACTAGAACTGCTAGGAAGAGTCCATTCTTTTTTCTTCAGAATCAATGCAGCCACTGAATAAGAGATGCTGCATTTGACGTGTGGGATGACACATCCCATGATGGGAGGCTTAATGTTGCAGAATGGCCAAATAGGCGCTTTGAGTACTTTGTCTTCACACAGCTCTATCTTATGCTTGAGCCAAATAATAATAATAATAATAACAACAACAACAACAATAACAACAGTAGTGGTAGTAGTACATAAACGGAAAACTGTTCTCCAGCAGTTGCCTTTTCTTTCTTTTTGATGAAAGGGGAGTCCTCAACTTACAACACTAGTTCGGAGCAACACATTCATTGTCAAATGGTGCACTCATTAAGTGAAGGGCCACACCCAGTCTCGTGATATTTTTGCCACAGTTGCAAAGCAAAACATTGCATGATTGCAATTTGCAACCTTCCCTGCTAACTTCCTCATTGACTTTGCTTGTTAGAAGCCAGCTGGGAAGGTTGCCAATGGTGATCATGTGACCCCCACATGGATGCTACAGCCATCCTAAAGTGCACAACAGTTGCCAAGGTGCCTACATCACAATCACTGTGATGGTCATAAATGCAAGGACCGGTCCTAAATCACTTTTTTTCAGCACTGTTGTAACTTTGAATGCCGTTAAACGAATCATTATAAGTCAAAGACTACCTTCGTATGTTGGTTCCTTGGACCTACTCTGGCATAGGTTCTGACAGTGGGAATAGCCTCAAGCAGAGAATCACCCCAAACATTCCTGCTGATGGGACGAGAGGCAGAGAGAGAGATCAGTGCTGTTTTGGGTGGGTGGGGGAGTGTCCCAAAGAAGCCTTGTCTCCTCACAATCTAGAAGATCCTTCAACATCTGGGGTATATTTTCAGGGAGATCCAGAAAATGATGTGGGAAGAGGGAAAGGACCTGTCAGACCTGCCACAATTTAAGCTTCTCAATAGAAACGATCCTTGGCTCCATTTGTTGAGAAAAGAATAGTTTATTAGCGGTCAAATGTATTGGAGTAATGCATAGCCAGAACAGAGAGAATCACTCACCAAAATCCCTAAGTTCAACTTTTCCCTCCCTTAGCTGTATTTCACTGCCAACCCCCATGTAACCAATCAGGTTCAGGTATTTTCATAACAGTCAATCGAAGCATCATTTAGTATGCAGTTCCCTCTTTCTTCCAGCTGGGTGACCTTGAGGCAGTCTCTCAAGGAGATACAGCACTTCTTTTCATTTCCCCAAGCATTCCACTCCCTTCATTCCCCCTCCCCACAGTTTATGGCAGTCTGTCACCACATAGCAATGAAGCACAAGCAAGTATAAAGTGGCAGTTGATAGGACCCAAGCATATCTAAGGGGAGAATTCCCCTGCTCCATTCAGAGTCTGCACTTAATGAAAGGTGTCCTCTTATTGCTACAGTGTTATGGTGGATTCAAGCCAATGCACAGAAAATAATACCTGTACTTCGCACTTTTCTTTTTTTTTCGCACTGTCAGAGCAAGTCTTTATATGGAATGTATACAATATATTTAAACACATATAGTATATTTTAACAAACATATTAACTATCTAGAGTAACATATTCTGCTATTAGCATCCTCTAGGTGAATTATAACAATCAGCATTTATGTTGCACTTTTTATAAGCACAAAGCACATATATTATTCAAAAATATATGTAACATATAACAAATGTATGTATCTTTGTATTATTTATGCCCGTACTGCAGATGGAAGAAAGGGAAAACTGAGATTACCTGCTAAGGAAGTACTATTTGTTTTTAAACAGACGCATAGTAAAATCTTGAAACAATCCAGTGCTCATCCCTTCCTATGTTCTTGATGGGGGCATTTTGGCCTAGATTTTAACTAGCAGGGCATCTGTTCAAAGGACGCTGTGATAGGATTCCAAATTTTGTTACAATTTTTGTTGGTATTTGCCTCCTTCAGAGCTCCCCTTGCATGATTTCACTGGGAGTATTTAAGAGTATTAAATACTCCTCCCAGCATGTGTCTTGTTTGATTAAGCTGTCAACATACTTGGAATGTTTTGAAATACAGTGTAAAACTTCTCTTGAGTTGATTCTCCTGGGGTCTTGTTACACAGAAATGATTTTTAATTTTCTGATGCAAAAAGTGTCTCTCTAACTAAAACAAAAAGTGTCAAGTGCAGGAAATCAGGAGCCTAGGTGGTTCAACTGAATAAAAGTCTATTATAAACTAACACTCTACAAGAATCTGAAATACTAGTGGCCAAATTAAATTGGTGGTAGATAAGAGTCAATGGAATTCAAGATGAGCTAGACTTAGATCTCTTCTGGGTGCGAAGGGACTCAAGACTGGTGATGTGCTTGACCCTTCGGGCTCAGTCTGGTCATCTCCTACAAAAAGTCTATTACAGGTTAAAGCAGGCAAATGATATCAAAACCTTGCACTATTCATACAAGGGACTCATCAGAGCTATCATTGAAATAATTTGTAAAAAGGTGTTGTAGAATGTATGGAAGTGCAAAATTAATTTCTGTCCATATCTCTTTAAAGCAGCTACATCTTCTCTTTTGATCACTCAGCTGCTTTCATGAGCTGCCAACCAGATTTATTTTTCCATGTCCATACACTACAAAGCACTCTTGGAACTATAATCCAAAGCATTGCAATCCTAAAATCTAGCATGCTTCTATTTGCTTTCCAGGTTCCAAGTGGCAAGAGTCTGTACATCAAATATCTGTAACTTGAAGTTTCCTATTACGTCCTCAATTGTTGATAGTTAATGTTTGACAGATATTTAGGAACATCTGAGCTAAACTGACACCACTTGATATCCTAATTTATAAAACAATTGTTGCAGGGATGGGATTCAACTTGGTTTATCACCGATTTGGTGGGTGTGGCTTGGTGGGCGTGATTTGCATGCCCGCAGAGGGGTTCCTACCGACCTCCTGCACTCTCCCTGTCTTTCAATAGCTGATGCGTGGCAATCTGCTGTGCCATGTGATGCAGCTGAGTGTCAAGAGCAGGAAATAAAAGTCAGTATGGAGCCCAGGCGGATGAGCCCAGCTGCTGATCGTTGCAGTGAACCGGTTCGCTCCCGGTGGTCTTCAGAGCTACCGGTTCAACCGAACTGGGCTGAACCGGTAGAATCCCACCCCTGCATTGTTACTCAAATAATTTTGGGAATTTATCTTTTCCTAAGAGGGAGGTAGCATCATATTCACAATATATGTGCAGTATCTTTGTTAAACAACTTTTGCTACTTTGTTTTCCTGCCTATCTAAGTGCTATAGCATGGAATTTCTGATTCTAGCACATTCATCTAGTGGATGTGTCAGCTCTGCATTCCACTGATACAGTACTATATATCTAAAGTTAAACAAAGATTGAAGGTGGCTTTTCACCATGCTGACTATGAATATCTCATTCCCAGAATATTTTTGTTTCTTTGGCCTAGGACCAAATTTTCTTGGAGATTTTCCATATCCAATTGACTCTGCTAATCTCTGTGAGTGGGTGATACTTCTGTCACTTCAGAATCAGTATCAGATCAACAAAGTCAGGGTGCCCATTTAAATATTTGCATTCGTTTGCTTCTCATTCATTGGTGGGCGTGAAAAACCAAATCCCTTCTTATTTTATGTACAGGGCTCAGAGCTAACAGATTTAGGTCTCTCCTGATTGGATGCAAGGGCTAATCTGAACTGACTTGTATTCTCCTAGTAAGCAAACACTTAAATAATGAGTCAATGGTGTTCTGCAGTTGCCAAAAAGCCAATGCAGTCCTAGACTGTATTAGCAGAGGGATAGAATCAAGATCACGTGAAGTGTTAGTTTTGCTCTATAACAGGGATATCAAAGTCAAGGCCCAGGAGCCGGATCTGGCCCATGGAGTGCTTAGATCTGGCCCATGGGGCCACCCTAGACACAGCAAAGGACTGTCCCACATGCCTCTGCCAGCGAAAACAGAACCCAGGAGGGCCATCTGCAGCCCTCCCAGGCTGCGTTTTTGGCTACAACGGCCTCCCGCCGCCCTCTGCCAGTGAAAACAGAGCTCGGGGAGGGCATTTTTGCTGGCAAAGGGTGGCAGGAGGCCATCGCAGCTGAAAATGGAGCTCTGGACCCGTTTTCGCTGGCAGAGCTCTTGGGCCACCACAGATGCCCCTCAAATGAGTTACATCAAGCTTACCCTGGTGACACCCACCCCAATCCCTGAGGTCAAACACAACTCTTATGCAGCCCTCAATGAAATCGAGTTTGACAGCCCTGCTCTATAAGGTCTCGGTAAGACCACACTTGGAATATTGCATCCAGTTTTGGTCATATTATAAAAAATATGTTGAGACTCTGGAAAGAGTGCGAAGAAGACCTACAAGGATGCTTATGGGGCTGAAGGCTAAAACATATGAAGAATGGCTGCAAGAATTGGGTAATCAACCAACTTAGAACTAAGAAGAAATTTCCTGACAGTGAGAAATACAATTAACTGGTGGAAAGATTTGCCTTCACAAGTTATGAGTGCTCCATCACGGGAGGCTTTTAAGAAGAGGGTGGACAGCCATTTGTCTGGAATAGTATAGGACTAGAAGACCTCTCAGGTCCCTTCCAACTCTGTTATTCTGTTATTCTTGCTTGTACCTGTGTTAATGGTTTCTCTGCGAGAGCAAATATATATATACATTTTGAGGTCCTTTTTTTTGCGATACTCTAATTTAATGGATTTTAGAACAAATCCACTAAATCAGCATGCCGAACTTCCTTTTCTATGATCCCAATCTAAATATTTGTCTATGGAGATTCTCAGTCCTCCAGGTCATAGTCCCAAAAGTGCTTTTTCAAGAGGCAGCTGGACTTCCTTGGTTTTTCCTTGAAGATGTATTGCTTCTCATCCGAGAAGCTTCTTCAGGTCTTCTTGGGTGAGAAGCAAAACATCTTCAAACAAAGAAAGTCCAGTTGCCTCTTGAAAAAGCACCTTGGGATATTTGGCCACACAGGGGCAGCCTTACTCTGCTACAATTTCTCATCTCCCCAGTTCCTAAAGCCATTTTTATCCCCAACAGCGGAAGTAACAGAACCTGGCAAAAATACATGCAAGACTCAATACATGTTTATCAAATCATATGATTTTAATCAGCGGACTAGCTGCTCCCAATTCCCCTTTTAACAAAGATTGCTCTGTGTATTTCAAGTATCTTGTTTTTACTCGTCTTCAAAGACAGAATGTTTTCAAGTCCTTTTGCATAACAGAATCTGTAATGCAAGAGGAGGTGATTTTCCATTATTTTTATCTGAGCTTTCTATCTTCTTTCTCACTTGCCACACTTCCTGGGATGGCTGTTTTCTTCCTACCATGCAAATTTATCCTTTTTGCTATACTCAGGCTCAGTAAGTCCTTTGCCATATATAGATCAACATCATATCAGCATCTTTAAGAAACCATAACATAACAGAGTTGGAAAGGAGCTTGGAGGTCGTCTAGCCCAACTTTCTGCTCAAACAAGAAACCCTATACCATTCTGGACAAATAGCTGTCTAATCTCTTCTTAAAAGCCTCTAGTGAAGGAGCATCCAGAACTGCTGAATGCAAGAAGTTCCACTGGTTAATTGTTCTCACTGTCAAGGAATTTCTCCATATTTCTAGGTTGGATCTCTCCTTGATTAGTTTCCATCCATTGTTTCTTGTTTTGCCTTCTGCTGTTCCAAATATTGGAAGACTGCTATTATGTCCTCTTCATTACATTAGACATACCCAATTCCTACAACCATTCATCCTCCAGTCCTCCAGTTCTCTAATCATTTTTATTGGTTTTCTTTGTACTTTTTCAAGAATCTCAATATCTTTTTATATGGGGGTGACCAAAACTGGATGCAGTATTCCAAGTATGGACTTAAGCTTTAAGTCTCTTTCCAAAATTGTAACTGCCATGTGAATTATAGAGTAAAATGACATTCACATCTATAGACGGGATGTGTTTCCTCGTTATAAGTGAAGGTCACCCTTGCCTATTGAAGAGTAAATGCAGAGATCCCCCAAATGAAACCCACACTCTGTTACTTTCCTGAGAAGCTGAAAAAGTCCTAAGAGGAGAAGATTCTACGTAATGAACTACTTCTTGTCCTATTTTCCATATTAATTCCTTTGTCTTTAAGCACTAGAGTGACAGAGAATGCACAATACCCTGAATGTCAAATCATCTTTGATGCTTTGATTATTAGTATCAGAGTTGGCAAAGAGCCCCTGCTTTTTTCCTGAAATATATGTTACGCTGCAGACATCAGCTCAGCACAGAAGGATAAAATCCCTGAAAATAAGAAAGGAACGGTAGGATTTATGTTTGAGCTGATTACGGTGGTCCCCAGGTCAGGATACTTAGACCTGAGAAGCCTCTAAGCAGAGCCTGGAATCTTGACAGTCTTTTGACCCAACTGAAAACCATTTTTTCAAAATGTTTCTCCAAACTAAAGATCAGCAAAACACTTGAATAGAATGAAGGCTAATCCTTAACAATATACCAATCAGCCCTAATCTGATTTCAATTATTGATTAGGTTCAGAACATTGATCTGGTTTAATTGGGTTTCTAGCCTGAACTGCCAGATAAGGTTGATGAAATTCAAATTGCCAAAGAGATGGCAACTTAGAGAAAGATACTCTTAGATCGTCTTTCATTACTTAACATTACATCATGGACTGATCCATAGTTTTATTAGCAATGTGGTTTATCTCTGTCTTTTTATGAAATGGTTTTTCAGCTTCCCAACCCAACATTAAAGCCTTGCTTGTTTGTGGTGGTTTTGGTTAAGTAATAAACAGGCAGCTTTTAACCTGCTTGTCGTCCATTTGGCGGGGGGGGGACAAGCAGACAGATGAGAATATAGATTTTTTGCAACAGTTTCAGCAAAGGATTTCATTGTAATAATCCATTCATAAATCTACATCATGTTGCTCATAAATGTTATGTAACAGCAGGTTCACTGAGTAATTGGGGCCATAAATTTATCTTCCCGGTGTTGAAGGTCTCATCTCTTAGCCATAAGAAGAGCAGGGGAGATCCATTTTTATTATATAGCCATTAATTTCTATTTAACAGCATAGAGTTGTGTTCTGCTGATCATAGACATTGATCTAAGTTTGTGACAGGGTTTAATATTTTCAGGTATCTATGATTAGGTAGGTTTTGGATGAGTCATATGACCAGAAAGCTGCTTCTGTGCATCCAGCTTTGCAGCATTGATACTATTTTGCAGGGCAGACCTCCCCATCTTTTATAACAGCTTTCTCCAATCTGATATGTTTCAAATGTGTTAGTGATGGCAATATTCTTGACCACATATGAAGGGTTCTCTCTGGAGAAGGTTGGACAAGTGAAATCACAGACATTCAATATCAGATTGTCCAATACTTCAGGTGATCCATACTTTCTACAAAGTCAGTTTCTCTACCACCAGAAACAGCATTGGAAGCTGCCTTAAACCAAGCTGCAGTGTTCCTCGGGAAAAGTGTGATTGGTTTAAGAAGTTGCAAGAGAGAGATTTTGTTCATGCCCCAGCATATATGAAGGACAAATTGCTGTTTAGCCATGATGTGTGCAGTAGCCACTGAAAAATGTTTTTTCCTCAACGTTTTGCAATTTTTGGGTAATGTCCCTTCTTACCAGGACCAATTGCTGCTCAGCCATGATGTCAGCAGTAGCCACTGAAAAATGTTTTTTCCTTAACATTTTGCAATTTTAGGGTAATGCTGTCCTTTCTTACCAGGAGACAATGGAAGACAGGAGACTGGCATGCTGTGGTCCATGGGGTCACAAAGAGTTGGACACAACTTACCATAGCAACTGAACAACAACATCCTTTCTTAGCATTCTATATTGACCCAAACCAGTTAAATTTCCCCAGCAAATATTATGAAGGGACCAGTATTTTCAAATCTTTTGAAACTGAAATTCAGGAGGAAATCTTCTCAGGATCTTATTGACTACAAAGATTGCCTTTTCCCATTCCCCTTTAAATGAATATCCCCCCCACTCCCAACAGACAGGAGAAGGGAGAGTGTGGTTATTTCCTTATCAGTAATTCACACCACAGCTTGGAATCTGGGTGAAGACAAAGATACATCTGACAAGTTAACACCATTGTTCTTTTTAGTAAGCAGCTTGTCCTCTACCATCCAATGACTAATCCTGACCAATTGTTAGAACAGGTATTAGTATCGAAGAGATAATGTATACTGTCACTCACATCCAAATAAGCAATCAGAATCCACATAAGGTCCTCTCACCAAAGAGGACAAGGACAGTTTCTGGAAGACTGTGTGTTGAGGATAAAGGTTACCAATGTTTTTTATTTTCCTCTTCCTCTTCCTTTTTCTTTTTTCCCCTTTCTCCCTTCTTTCCTCCTCCTCCTCTTTTCCAAGGTGGAAAATAACACAAAGTTTTCTTAATGGTTTGCATTCCAAATTCTATGAGCCAGTTCTTGCATCTTTTAAGATGCCTAAATGGGACTCACATGCCACATTGAGGTCAGAATGGTATCATGCAGTGCAGCATTGGCTTATCTAAATGGATCAAGAGTGCTTCACAGCCATCTGATCTGAACAACAAAATTTCAGATAGCAGAAAATCAAAGAAAATCAGCAAATTCCCTATTGCTAGATTTTTTATATCCATTTTTTTTTGCAGACCAAGTCTGGCAGAACTAAGATATAGATGGAATAATGTTTACAGATGCTCATGTGCTAGGTTGACCTAATTTGTCACAAGTTTTTGCAAACAAGGGAACCTTCCTCAATTAGGCACCTTCCAGTTCTACAGTGTTATTCATGACTAGAATTTACAGCCAGAAAGTGTGCCAATCATTAAGCCCATGGTTCTGGGAGTTGAAGTCCAAACATCTTAAAATAGCTAAAATTGGGAAAGACTATATCCAAAGCAATGCAGTCCTACTATATTTTAGAGTTGCAGGCCTTGCATCATTCAATGCTGTTTCTCTAAGACGGGGGTGGGCAAACTACGGCCCGCGGGCCACATATGGCCCGTTGGTCATTTTAATAAGGCCCGCCTCTGGAAAAAAAAATCCCCTCTGAAAAAAAAATCGGTGCCGGCCAAAAGAGACCCCGTGCCACATGCCAAAAAATCGCACACACACCACGGAGCTGGGCAGCCGCTTCCCTGGTGGCAGGGCCGAGGTCGCCGCCCGGGGAATGCCTGCTGCTTTCCCTCGCCAGGGCCGGGTGGTGGCGTGTTGCCCTGCGCCACGTGGCCCCCGCCAGGCAGCGCGCTTCTCGGCTGGTCTCCTCCTCGGCCACACAGAACAAACAGGAAGAGAAGGAGGAGACCAGCCGACTGGTTGGGGGAAGCTTTCTATGCCGAAAACTGCTTTGCTCCTCTTCTCCAATGGTCCGGCACCACCCTGTTCTGTGCACCGGCTGTTCGGACTTGCTGGGCTTGACACATAGAACAGGGCGGCACCTGATGTTGGAGAAGCAGAGTGGAGCCGGAGATCATTAGCCGCCTCTTTCGCAGCACAAGAAGCCTCCCCCAACTGGCCAGCTGCTCTCCTCCTTCTCTGCCTGTTTGTTCTGTATGGCCGAGGAGGAGGAGACCAGCCAGCTGGTTGGGGGAAACTTTCTACGCCGAAAGGGGCAGCTACTAATGTCCGACTTTGCTCCACTTCTCCAATGGTCCGGCACCACCCTGTTCTATGCGCCAGCTGCTTGGACTTGCTGGGCTTGACACATAGAACAGAGCATGCTGCAGGCATCTCGCGAACAAGCCCCAGGACATGTGGTCACCAGTTGGCTGGCCGGGCCAGGCCAGCCTGGAAGAGGCACGTTGTCCAGGAGAAGGAAGAAAGCGTGCTCCGAGAGGGCAGGTGCCGGGGAGGTGGGCGGATGTTCCGGGACCACTTAAAGGTCAACTTTAAGAGTGCCCCCATGGAAGAAGCCGAGCAAACGTAGTGGCGGCAGGGGTGACGGGGCATGTGTGTCCCTCCACAAGGAGTATGAAGGGAGGCAGACATCGCACCTCTCAGGAAAAAAGTAGGTGCCAAAGCCCTGGCTGTCACCTGGGAGGGGACCGTGGAGGGACCCATCACATGCCCTTGTTGCCCCTGCCGCCTCTACTTTTGTTCTCGTTCTTGGCTTCTTCCATGGGGGCGCTCTTAAAGTCAATCTTTAAGAGCTGGAAGATGTTTTGTTAGATCGCCACCAACTCATCGTTGGGAGAGGTGTAGCCCCTGAATACACGAGAAGTCTTGGGCAAAGTTCTCTGACTTTTAAAACGCATCTGTGCGGTGTTTGCCTCCCTTCATGCTCCTGTGCATGCCGGGAGCACCTAACTGGAGCAAAAGAGAGCGAAGTTGACTGCTATGAAATGAGCACCTTGGCTTCCCCTCTTGCTCCTCACAGTTGCCCTGAGCTGGTACGGTTCTTTACTTGGGCAGCCAGGCGCCCGCAGCAGCAACAGGCAGTTCCGCCCAGGTGTCCGGCTGGGGTTGTCAGGAGTTGCTACTGCCAGCGCAGCTCCGCACAGCTCCAGTCCTGCGTTGCCTTGGGAAGGGAAAGGCAAAACCAGGAGCCGCTGAATCTGAGCCTCCGGTGCCGCTGCTGCCGTTGCAAAGCGCCGCCGTGGCTCTTCCTTTTTGCCTTTCCCTTCCCGAGGCAACACGGAACTGGAGCCTTGCGGAGCTGCACCAGCGGTAGCAACTCCTGACTCAGGGGGCCTCCGAGGGGAGGGGAAGGAGGAGAAGAAGGGGGGGCGATTCCCCAAAAATCTTGTGCTGACCCGGCCCGTCTGTCAAATTTTAAAAGTCAATGAGGCCCCCGAGCCAAAAAGTTTGCCCACCCCTGATCTAGAGGCAAGTTACTCCACTGTTCTGTCAGAAAATTTCTCCTTAGTTCTGGGTTGGTTCTCTTCTTGATTATTTTCCACCCATTGCTCTGGTCTTGCCTTCTGGTGCTTTGGAGAATGGGTTGACCCCTCTCTTCTATGGCAGCTCCTCAAATTTTGGATCACTGCTATCATATCACCCTTAGTCCTTCTCTTCACTAGACTATATATATCCAAATCCTGCAACTTTTCTTCATGTTTTAGTCTCCAGGCCCCCTAATCTTTGTTGCTCTTTTCTGCATTCTTTTCAAAGTCTCAACATGTAGTGTACAAAACTGGAGGCAGTATTCCAGGTGTGGTCTTATTAATCATCTTCCCTCTCATCAGATCAGGGACACCAGTTGTAGTTGAATTAGATCGTTAATGAATATTAAGGTGGAGCTAGAAGTCAAGGAATTGTCTTAAAAAGTAGGTGGAGGCAAATAAGATTTCATCTGGAGCCTGTTAACAATTTGAGTTTGATGTGAGTTTCAGACCTCAGTTATAACCCACTAATAAAACGTACTTACAGTTTTACAATTTGCAAATTGATATTAGGGAGAACACTGACAATCTCCCAATTGGATTGGCTATAAGCTAGACCAGTACTTCTCAACCATGGCAATTTTAAGTTGGTTGGACTTCAGGTCCCTGAATTCAACAAACAGCGTGCTGGCTGAGGAATTCTGGGAGTTAAAGTCCACACAGCTTAAGTTTGCTAAGGCTGGGAAACCCTGGACCAAACTGAAAGTCATAAAAACAGAAGAAGACCATGGGACAGCAGATTCATAAGATTGCTGAGAAATTGCAGAGATGCAGTCATCTGACGTTCAGGAAGGCCTGAGGGAATCTTGACTTTAAGTTGCCTTGGATTTTATGGTAGCTGAATCAAAAACCCATTTAGATATCCCCACCAAAATGTTCAAACAGAAACAGAACCTCCATGCTTTTTTCTTATCTATAACATCTTCAAAAAAGAAAAAAATGCTAACATCAGGCACATGAAAGCCTTTGGGAAACCAAGACAGGATGACCGGCCACCAACTAGGACAATGTTCAAAATAACTGACAGACAGCTATACTGCATTAAATCAGAGTGATACAGTTCCCCCAAAATGGGTACAACATTGAGTGTGTAACGAACTTCAAGAGGAGATCATGGATCCTCTTCCACTGCTCTCTCATTTTGAAAATCAATGTCCTTCTCACAACCTTCCTTTGATACTCATATTTTTTAGGGAGATCTGCCCCTCACCCCATAATCTTCATGTCAAATTCAACATTGCTAATGTCTGAGATATACACCATCCAACTTTTTCATCTCAAATTAAAGGACAGGACTAGGATGGCCAACTGACCAAGAAAAAGGTAACCTGGCCTATTCTATTACTTGAGACCAGAATGATGTGTAGAAACCATCAAGAAATGCTTACAATGCTTTGGAGAGAAGCACAGGGTAGTTAAAATAGCTGGTAAACCAACATCAACTTATTTTTTAATTGCTCATGTTTAGGGAAGAAAAAAAAGAATCAGATATGTCCTACTCAGATTGGAAGAAACATCAACACAAATTTGTTTAATCAAAGCTATTTGCTTCATCAACAGATATTCACAGTAATTGCTAGATTTCAGCAATACAGGGAGTTTAGAAATTCCAGATTCAATGCTTTGCAGGTTAGGTCACAGTTCAAACAGGCTTGGGGGAAGTAAAATAACCCCATCAGATTATGTATTGCTGCATTTTTCATGCTCTCTGTGGCTGAACCATTTCTCTGGCAATGCTCCTCTTCAAACCTTTCTCCTTCTGAGCTCTTCCAGCATGGGCAGATGGCTCAGAAAGTCACATCTCACATCAGTTCTCATAAAAATTGGGCAGATGCCTCAGCAGGTATCCCTTTCCCAAATCCTGTTTTAGTGGAAAATTTAGATTCACAACTGTATATTGTGATAGAGGGGAAAAAAGAGAAATTCAATCCACATGTCAAAATAAGTGCAGTTTGAAGTTAGCTTTCACCTGAACTGAGGCTGATGCCCTAGGAGATGTTCTTTCCTGCAAGATAGGCTCATTGTGGGTGGGTGGGGTGGATGGGATGACTGATTAGGTTTCATATTAAAAAGTTCTCCAATTTGAAAGGAAATTTCTTCCAGTGGAATGGAATTTAAACATGGGGTAAGACAATAAATAGGGAGTGGGTCTGACCAATGTGGAATGGAGCAGCCCTGGAGAAATGAGCCTCAGGAGCTGCTCTGGAGAAGAAGTGCTCAGGATTCTGCAGAAGGTAGGCACCTTTGCAGGACCAATCCTATTGCCAGCTATGAAAGCAGTTCTGCCATTCCATCCAAGTCAACTCATGTGGTTCCTTTCTCTACTTCAACATATTCTCTTTTTAATTTGGGGGAGGGGAAAAACGCATCGACAAAAAAGCACCAATGTGCATCATGACATCATCACCATGATGTCAAGGTGACATCATCAACATAATGGCATTGTTCTCCTTTAGGGTCTCAGGACTGCAATGCTCTCTGTCTTAACCACTCCAAAGGATGTCCCCCCACAAGAAGATGCTGTGGTTGATCAACTTCTGGGTTTATTGTCATCGTCATCATCACTGTATTCATGATTTTCTTTTCCTTTTTTGTGGGGAGGGGGGTAAATGAAGCAAGCCTTCCTTTGTGATCCTCCTCTTCTTAGAACCAAAGCCAGCTGACCAGGAGCTAGTGAACAGTTTAGATTCTTCCTGGTAAGGTGAAGCAGAAAGAAGATTGTTCTCCTCTTTTGGAAAGCCAAACGAAAAAGAAAGGAGAGCTGTTTGGGGGGGGGTGGGGGTGGGGGTCACCACTCATGTCCCAGTGAGTTGAGTCATGCAGTGCTGTGGTCCTCTGAAAACACGGCACAGAGCAAAAGAAACTTCCAATCTAGCTTCTGCTCCAAAAGCTTCCATTCACCTCAGAAATAAATTAAGGGATTCTCAGAGTGGAAAGAAGAGATGTGGTCAGTGGTGTCTCCTCCAGGGCAGGGGACAGGTCATTCCTGCTTCCTTTCCCCCATTGACAGTGACAGTGTCGCTCATCACCTGCCCATCCAGCCACAGGAGAGTCCAAGATGTGACAGAGTTTGTTGGTCTGGTGTTCAGTCCTGCCAGAAAAAGAACAGGCCTGTGCTATTCGAGAGACTAGCGGCTGCTGTTCTTTATAGCCTCTTTCGCAGCAATAATCAAGGGGGTCAGGCTGGACAGCGGCTTGGCCAGTTTTAAAAATGGGTGCTGGAAGGAAAAAGAAAACAGTTTATCCACTTAGGAACCGTGACAGTGAGACAGGTAGGAAAATTATTTATGTAGTATATGGCATTGTTACATTAGCCAAGAAACTACAATGCTAATGCAGAATACAGGTAGTTCTCAACTTACGACCACAACCGAGCCCAAAATTTCTGTTCTTAAGTGAGATAGTTGTTAACTTGAGTTTTGTCCCATTTTATGACCTTTTTTGCCACAGTGATAAATTAGTAATCTGATTGTTAAATGAATCTGGCTTCCCCATTGACTGTGCTTGTCAGAAGGTTGCAAAAGTGGATTACATGACCTTGGGATAGAGCAATGGTTGTAAATATGAACAGTTGCCAAGCATCTGAATTTTGATCCCATGACCCTGGGGATGCTGCAAAGTCGTAACTTTGAAAAGCTATCATAAGTCACATTTTTGAGTGCCGTTGTAACTTTGAATGGTCACTAAACTGTTGCAAGTCGAGAACTACCTATAGTATGGCTGCTGGTTTACTAGCTATGTTTTTGTACATGCAAGTGCACTTCCAAGGTGCACTCCAGGAGAGTGAGCTAGCATTGCATCAGAAACAAAGACTCTTTCTCACTATGAAGTGGTATATAAGTCTAAGGACTACTGGTATTGCTAACAGTTGGGACACCAACCAAGAAAAATGGACCTAGACGTGTTCAGTTTTATGCTTTTTCTCCCTAGCATGCAAGAGGAATTTTGGAAGAAACTGTTCATCTGATGCTGTGCAGGAAGCAAATCTCATCCAGAGACATATATGACTTAGAGCTGGGCCACAGTTGAATTAGATTCAAAGGTGATCAAATCAGCTCTTCAAGGAGATCATGAATTGAGTGGAGATATCAAACTGTAACAGGTATCTTTTAACAAAAGCTCAAATCAAATTGATGTGACCCTTTTACTAGGAGATCAGTTTGCAAATTAAAAACAAATCAAGCTGGAATGCAAACATGACTTAGCTCCTCTTGACAGCCTCATCCATCCGTCCTATAGTTTTCCAAACTCAGGACAATTAACTTCCTCTGTCCGGGTCCCCACATAAAACCAAGGATGCAGGGGCATGAAAAAAAAATCAGGAGAGCCGTTGCAAACACGCACCTTATAATATTTCCCCCTTTCTCCATGAGCCCCGTTGCGCTGATGTATCAAATATGAGTAACCACACAAAGGGGCAAAATGTATGCATAGCTTGCCCTGTCAGGCTGCACTATCGGAGAGGATCTCCATAAGAGCTATGCTTCATCAAAAGATTAAGGTTTTCCTTCATTTACCTGCAAGAGTTCTTTTGCAGACCCTCGCCTGTCAACATCCATCTCAAGGCAGTGGTTCAAAAAGTCCCGGAAAACCACAGAAAGTCTTTCGGGATTCTGGAGTTCTGGTGTCCCATTGGTAGCTATCAAATACAAGGCCTGAGAGAGAAAATAACAAATTGAATCAAAACCATCAAGGCAACTGTTCTACCTTTTCTTTTATTTAGGCAGATGGTCACACCGATATTCTTCTCTTATAAACACATAAAAGCACAATGCAACTTACGACCACAATTGGGACCAGAATTTCTGTGGCCAAGCAAGGATATTATTAAGTGAGCTGCACCTGATTTTATTACCTTTTTGGCACAGTTGTTAAGTGAACCAGTGCAGTTGTTAAGCAAATCTGGCTTTACCCGTTGACTTTGCTTGTTGGAAGCCAAATAGTGATCACGTAACCCAGGGATGCTGCAACTATTGTAAACACAGTTGCCAAGCACTCACTTCTGATCATGGGACTGTGAGGATGCTACAGTGGTTTGAAATGTGAGGACTGGTCACTTTTTTTCAATGCTGTTGTAACTTAGAGGACTACCTGTACAGTCAATGTAATTTTGAGAAGGGCTCAAATGGGTGAGCTTTACTTATCAATGCAAACCATGTTTTTCTGTGCAGAGCTTCAAAAGGGGGAAGGGGTTGTTTTGTCAGAGTTTTGACCAAAATCTCCCTGTTTCAATCAATTGATCAGAGGTCTTCTATCTTCTGCAACAATGAAGGAGAGTTCCATTAGTCTTTTATGGAGCCAATTTTGACATGGCTTACCTGAAAGCCAATTTTGAAAATCTAACAGAGTTCTCTCTT
The DNA here is from genome assembly GCF_049901715.1 of Pseudonaja textilis. NCBI lineage: Eukaryota > Metazoa > Chordata > Lepidosauria > Squamata > Elapidae > Pseudonaja > Pseudonaja textilis. Next base: position 610,109 of record NC_142001.1, on the reverse strand, counting down.
CCTGCCTCCCTGTACCCTAGAAAATCAAGATGGGACAATCTTGAATTTCTTTCTTACCCACTTCTCTCTTTCTGAGCTACGCTGGTATTTATATCACCCCGAAGAAGGAATGCATGGGCTTTTATCTCAATCCCCTTCTACAGTAGGGAAAAGCTGCAGGAGAATTTTTCCCCACCACCTTTTCTAGGATAGACAGGTAGAAATGTCTGTCCTACTTAGTCCATGAATTTGGCTGTGGGCTGGTCTCCATCTAAATGTACGCTTCAGTGAATTCCACCACACTCTCAAGTTTTGGAAGGACTCAAACACAACAGTATAGAATGTTGATCTTACCCTGAGAGGATTTTCATTGAGATATGGAGGTTCTCCTTCTACCATTTCTATTGCCATGATTCCTAAAGACCAAATGTCCACTTTGGGACCATACGCTTTCCTTGTGACCACTTCAGGAGCCATCCAGTAAGGCGTCCCCACCATTGTACTCCGCTTGCTCTGTTCAGGAGTTATCTGAGCACAGAAGCCAAAATCAGCTGCAGGTAACAGAAAATAGAAATTATTACTGTAGAAACCATACTGATCATAGAACCTAAAATAATACATTTGGAAGGGACTTTGGAGGTCTTCTAGTCCAACCCTCTGCTCAAGCAAGAGACCCTATACCATTTCTGCAACCAAGCAGAATAGCTCAGCTTACTGTCTATCGAGATTTTCAATCATCCAGGTCAGGATAATCCCAAAAGTGTTTTTTTCAAAAGGCAAATGGACTTTCTTGGTTTATTTGCTTTGAAAAAGCTTCTTGGAATGAGAAGCAAAATGTTTTCAAAGAAAATAAACCAAGAAAGTCCATTTGCCTTTTAGAAAGAGCACCTTTGGGACAGTTCAGCCTTTTGGTTTGGCCCTCCACCGAAGTCCACTTCTCATATGGCCCCTTGGGAAAACTAATTGCCCAACCCTGCCTTAAGGTGTTGCATGATGCCTAAAAGAGCTGATGGTACCAATGTCTTTGGTATTATAATTTCTTAACTTTAAGTAAGCATGGTTGTTTAATTTTTTTAATGCTTCATAAATTAACAACTGAAAGTATTATAAGTGTGGCTGTATTACATTTTGTAAAATCAATAAGTGTCCTTTTGGCACCAATCCCTATTGATACAAATACACTCATGTGGGTATCATTTTACATATTGCCCAGCCTTTGAAATGGAATTTAACTGCACCCTTTGTTGTCTTAAATTTCTTGGGTTGATTCCAATATTCCAACTGTTCATTTCTGCCATGTTTAGTGATCCATTAAGCTTTAGAAAGCAGTGCTACCAAGCCTTAATTAATTCTTTTATAGCTATATGATCTAGTATAGTCATTGATTTCAGGATGGATAAAACAGTGCAAAACAATTATTAAACTAAATAAGAAATACAACAGCAAACATAAAGCAATATTAAATCAAGCTAGTGAATGAAATCCAAATGATTGAGTGAATCATCAGGTCTTCAAATCTATGGTAATACTATCCAGATGGCTGAAAGCAGGAAAGGCCATCCCATAATTCAGAGTGCCAGGCTTTAATGGGCAGAAGAAATAACCTTGAAGAGAAGAAAAGCAGCCACAACCAAAATGATGGTCAGAGAAAACAAATCTGAGTCCAGAGCAGAAATGTAATTTGAAAAAGCAGATAGGATCTCCCTTAGTTCTCTTGAAGATAACACATATATCAGGCCCAAGCAAGCACAGCTCTGAGAATGCATCAAATAGGCTTCTTCGTTGTTAATTACAAGAATCTTGCCAGACTCTCTGTGGGAATGGCAGTTATAGATCCAAAGGTTTGACCTCAAATGTTTCTTCCTCTGAATGGACTCTTAGCTTCTTTTGACCTTCTCTACTAGGGCCTCCTTTATTTCAGTCAGTGGTTCCACCACAGGGGAGGGAGGAAGCATATTCAAACTTGCAATACTGATGTCAGCCCTTCAAGGGAGACAAGACCAGAAAACTCAAATTATGAACACTAAAACTATTTTTATTGCATGGTTACAATAAAAGAGCCTTTCAAACCTGAATGTGCTTCCTGCCTTTCTCTATCTTCATGAGTACTAATGAGGGTTGTCTGAGTCACTTTCTCAGGTTACTGCTCTGTTCCAGACTCCAATTTCTTTCATCTGACCATTGCGGCTCTTCCTTTTGTTCCTCAAGATTATTCCTCCTGCCCATTACATAGATTCACAAAACACACAGTGACAGACAATCTCGTAAGTGATTGATGATATTCCTACAAAGATGATGAGATAAAACTAACCAAATTTCTGTTTCATGCTGTAATTTAATCTTAGAATGAAAAGTATTTGTCGATTTTTACCATCTTCTTCTCAGAAAGCAATGGTTGTCAAGTTTGGACAGATAGGACAAGAAGCAGAGAGGGTACTTACTGAGTTTCACAGATCCGTCCATCCCAAGAAGTATGTTGTCACTTTTGATGTCTCTATGAATCACTTGGTTTGAATGTAAGAAGTCTAATGCTTGCAGGCACTAACAACAGCAATAGTAACACAAGAAAGTATTTTAAAGAGGGAAAGTAGAAATAAAAAGCAATCTTCTGACCACACAGGAGAGGAGAAAGGGCTACTACTTTCAAAATAATGGTGAGTTGTGAATTACAAGGGGGAGTGAACAGGTTCTGCCTAAGAGTATGCTTCAACTTTATCTTAGGACCATTAACTGTTTTTCCCTAACAGATGGAAAGTTACTTTCAAAGTTCTGGTCAACCACCGCACAATTCCTCAATTCTATCCAATCATAAGTCCAAGCAGTTGCCAAAAGTCAACATGGACTTGAAAATGTAAATAAAAGGGAGAAAGCCATGTATTCATTAATCACAGTTTCCTTGCCATAAAGTAGTATTAATGTGCATCTAGACTAGATAAAATCACATATTAAAAACAGTGCATGTCAAGACTGACTCAAACTTTCACCTATATTCCTCGCAGCTTGACAAAGAATGGGGAGGGGGGGTGTTGACTGGAATGCAAGGGTGGGGGGAGTGGCTTCTCAGCCTCATTGTTTCTAGTGAGACATAACTCCCCTCCTCAAGGACACAGCGGTGGTCGGCGGGTTCTCAAAACAAAATGAACAGAAGCGATTGGTGGATGTAATGGATTGTGGGTGGCCCATGGGGAAAGTGGGAATGGACTATGTATATGTTTGCATAGGAAGCTCAGAGCTGGTTTCACTTCTTCTGTGCCAATGTGGATTTATTCAGTAAAGTTTATACTCTTGGTAAAATAATGTCCCAGGAGTTTCTTTTTCTGGATTCACCAACCAGATAGTTGACAGTGCAACTGTGAGAAACTATGGTTATAAATTGATCAGAATAATTGCAATGCCTTGACAGGGATAGCACACTGGAACACAAACAAGTTCAGCAGAATCCTACTTTAGTAAGTCATGACATTATTGTTTTAAAAGGCAAGATTTACTTTATCATAAAGATATCCACTACTATATTTTCTCAGCACAGTATCTCTTACCTCCCTGCAGACAGCAGCAATTTGTCCCTCATCCATGCACGTTTCTGTAACTACATCCGTCAAGGAACCCCCAGCCAAATACTCCATTACGACCCAGAGTTCATCTCCAACAAGGTAGCTGAAAAAATTTTTTTTAAAAAAAGGATGCATTCACACAGTTACAGGTCAGAATTTTGCAGCAAACCAGTCCAAAATTAAAACATTTTAGGATAAGGTTCTCTTGAAAGAGATTTATAATAATGCTGCAATATTTTTGTATCAATAAAGGTGCTTCCTAGTCAACAAGCATCTCACTGAAAGCTAGTGTAAACTTTCCAACAATAAACTTTGGAAGGAATCTTGCAGGACTTTTTCTGATTAACACATTTTAGGGTGAGTTTAAGGTGAGTTTTGAACTCATGAAAGTTTATGTCTTTTCGTAGAATTTGTTAAAATTTCCTTGGAATGTTTTCTATCACAGACCAACACTGCCCTCTTCCCATAGTATTTCTAACAATAAAAGAAATCAGTAAAACATCATGAAAAAAAACAACCCTTGGGGTTACTTACCTATCTAAATAGTTCACAATGTTGGAATTCTTATTTTCCCTCATGACCAGAATTTCATTGATTATTAACTCCTTTTTGGGTTGTTGCTGCAGATTCATCTGCTTTATTGCCACCTGGAATCATATCCCCAAAACAAGAAGGAGTGGGACAACGAAAATCATCTATAATGCACAAGAGTAAGGGCTGGCAATGTTACATTTTGTATTTAAGCTACTTTGCAAATATCTGTCTGTTAAGTAACTGGGAACTCCTCTCTGATTGCTTTCTAGGTAGCATCTCTTACCTCCTTTCCCCGCAAGACCATTCTCCTATTCAGTTCCACTGAAGTTAATGTCTGAGAACATAATTCTTACGTACAGTTATGAACTGTATCCTAACGCCTATCTTTTCAACTTGGATCATTCTGACCCACACCATAAAATTGTGAGAAAAGCACAAATGCAGGTAGTCCTTGACTTACAGCAGTTCATTTAGTGACCGTTCAAAGGTACAACGGCACTGAAAAAAGTGAATTATGACCATTTTTTAAAAAAAATATGACCTTTGCAGCATCTCCATGATCATGTGATCAAAATTCAGATGCTTGGAAACTGATTCATATTTATGACCGTTGCAGTGTCCTAGGGTCATGTGATCACTTTTTACGACCTTCTTACAAACAAAGTCAATGAGGTAGCTAGATTCACTTAACAACTGGGTTAATAACTTATTAACTGCGGTGATTCACTTAACAACTGTGGCAAGAAAAGTCATAAAATGGAGCAAAACTCTCATAACAAATGTCTCATTTAACAAATTTGTGGCTCAATTGTGGTCTTAAGCCAAGATGATAACTCAATCTAAACCAAACCAGATGTAGTTCAAAGTCATTTTCTGCTTTGATCAATCAATGTGTGGATCACCTTTTGGTCAATATAAATAACGGCACATCATCTCACATGTCATTGGGAAGCTTTAACAAGATCTTCGACCCACCATTGATTTTTTTCTTTGTTCTAATTAATAGAGTCAACTGATCTCCATAGAAAATCCCAGGTCTTTACAGAGATCTTAATGGAACTATATCTACATAGAGTAAAGTAAGCAGTGGGGTACTACAAGGTTACATCTTAGGCCCAGTACACTTCAATATCTTCATAAACAACTTGGATCAGGGAATAGAAGGGGAACTTACCAAATTTGCAGATGGTACTAAACTGACAGGAATAGCCAACACCCTAGATCGAGGGTGTCAAACTCGCATGGTCAGAGTGGTGTCACGTGACGCATTTCTCCCTCTTTGCTAAATCGGGCGTGGGCGTGGCCACGTGACGCATCTGGACCACGGGCTGCGAGTTTGACAGCTCTGCCCTAGATATGATAGGCTTAAGATCCAGATGGATCTTGACAGACTTGAACATTGAGCCCTACCTAACAAAATGAAATTCAATGAAGAGAAAAGTAAAGTCTTACACAAGAAAAACCAAAAGGGCACATACAGACTGTATGAAACCAGGCTTAATAGCAGTAACTGTGAGAGGGATCTTGGAGTCTTAGTGGACAACCAGCTAAATATGAGCCAATAGTGTGTGGCGGCAGCCAAAAAAGCCAATGCAATCCTAAATTACATTAACAATCAAGATCAAGTGAGGTACTAATACCACTTTAATACCGCCTTAGTAAGACCACACCTAGAGTACTGCATCCAGTTCTGGTCACCACACTATAAAAATATATTGAGACTCTAGAAAAAGCACAGAGAAGAGCAACCAGGATGATTGAAGGCTAAAACATAAGATGAATGGTTGCAAAAACTGGCCCTGGCTAGTCTAGTAAAGAGAAGGACCAGGGGAGACAGGATAGCAGTTTTCCAATATTTGAGGGGCTGCCAGAGAGAGAAGGAGGTCAACTATTTTCCAAAGCACCTGAAGGCCAGACAAGGAATAATGGATGGAAACTGAACATGGAGAGAGTCAACCTGGAAATAAGGAGAAATTTTCTGACAGTGAGAGCAATCAAGCAATGGACAGCTTGTCTTCAGAAGTTGTGGAAGTTTCAACATTGGAAGCTTTCAAAATGAGACTGGACTGCCATCTGTCAGATAGTGTGGTGTCTCCTGCTTGGGTGGGGGGATGTTGGACTAGATGATCTACAAGGTCTCTTCCAACTCTGTTAGTTTGTTAATCTTTCTTTAATTGGTGTCTACAGACATCTTTGGAAATCAAAGATTTTATCCAATTGTTAAGAATCATTTCCTTAAGTAGGAAATGTTTCAACAAGGTACTCCAATACCTAGATAGAAAGGTGGGTGTTGTATTAATTAACACAGCAGCTGGATTTTAACACCTGCTTTTCCAGCCATTTATTGCAGAACCTGGACTGTATTGCCCACAGAGAGTATATGAGATCACACACTAAACTATAACATCTACACAATGCAGTAAAATTGCCTTCCCTGTGCTTTCTGACACAACCAATATTCATCAAGTCTTCTGGTAGTTCTTTTAGTTTTTTAACTTTTAACTTTTTTAACCTATCCTGAATTGGCTTAGATGGATTTTAACAATCTACCAGGTGTTTATATCTTTATATATGCTGGCATAGCACCTGAGGAAAGAAGGGAGGAGGGTTTGTTCTTTGTCCCCATAAGACTTCATCTCACTTAGGACATAAGCAGAACGTGTATATGGAAGCCATGAACTGCATCATCAGGTTAGTGGTCCAAACAATAAGAATCTCTGGGTGATCAGATTTCCACTCAGAAAAGAAATAAGTTCTCAATGTTTAAAAGCAAAACAGCATCACACTCACCTCCTGCCCTGTAGCAATGTCTATTGCTGTATAAACAGTACCCGAAGCCCTGAGGAAAAATAAAAAGGGGAATCAAGATGTGACAGATCCGCCAGAGAACAAAAATAACTTAATAATAACATGAGAAATATCAACAAGCTTCCCATCCTAACGTGATTATTAGGGTCACATCTATTATAGCATTGGATGCTATAGCATCTACATGGAATGGAGATGTTTGAGAGAATCTGTATCCTCTTCCATGGGGTCCTTAGTGATCTCCGAATGTAGTGATTTCTTGCAGACGTTTCATTGCCTAACTAGGTAACGTCATCAGTGCTAGAAGCTCTGAATTATTTTCCTTTCAGCCTGTTCTCCCCCAATTAAACTTTTTCAGCCTCCAAGCATCAAGAAAGGATAAAGTTTCCCAAGCTTTTGCTGGATAGAGAATTGTGGGAGTTGAAGTCTCCACACCTTAAAATTGTCACGGTTGAGAAGCACTGAGATAGGATGTCAACCACATCTTCTGGACATAAACTGTTTCAACTCCTACCCTCAAAACAACACTATAGAGCACTGCAGACCAGAACAAACACAAGAACAGTTTTTTTCCTGAATGCCATCACTCTGCTAAACAAATAATTCCCACAACACTGTCCAACTATTTACAAAATATGCATTACTATTACTATCCTCCCAACCTTCCTTTCACCCATCTCCTCCCACTTATGACTGTATGACTGTAACCTTGTTGCTTGTATCCTAACGATTTTTATTGACTGTTTCCTAGTATGATTTGATTGCTTATTGTACCCTATGACTATTAAGTGTTATACCTTATGATTCTTGACTCTTGATGAATGTATCTTTTCTTTTCTGTATACTGAGAGCATTTGCACCCAGACAAATTCCTTGTGTGTCCAATCACACTTGGCCAATAAAGAATTCTGTTCTGTTCTGTTCTGTTCTGTTCTATTCTATTCTATTCTATTCTATTCTATTCTATTCTATTCTATTCTATTCTATTCTATTCTATTCTATTCTATTCTATTCTATTCTATTTCTATTCTATTTCTATTCTATTCTACTCTACTCTACTCTACTCTACTCTACTCTACTCTACTCTCTACAGATTGGCATGGCTGTATAAAGTTGGAAATCATCAGCAGACTGATAATACTGCGCCCCAAAATCACATGACCTTCTCCAGGGATTTCATAGAGTTGTTGAGTACAGGAGAGAGAGAAATAACCCCTGTGGCATACCACATGTCAGAAGCTTCATTTCTACACTACCACAGACTCAAAATATCCATTGAAGAAGGAATGGAGTCATTGCCCACAATGCCTCCAATCCCCAAGCCTTGTAGATGATCCAGTAAGATAACATGGTTTGGGGTATCAAAGAGCTCCTGTCAGTTTCAGGAGGAGGCACTACCCACCTGCCAGAAGCCAGCTGGGAAAGTTGCAAATAGCAACCACATGACCCCAGAATGCTGCAACCATTGTAAATACATGCTGGTTACCAAGAGCCTGAATTTGGACCACGTGACTGTAGTAGGAATGTTGTAATTGTTATAGCAATACCACTTAGATTTATGTACCACTTCACAGTGCTTTACAACCCTCTCTAAGTAGTTTACAGAGTCAGCACATGGCCCCAACAATCTGGATCCTCATTTTACCTACCATTGAGGGATGGAAGGCTGAGTCAACCTTGAGCTGGTGAGAATTGAACTGCCAAACTGCTGGCAGTGAAACTGGTCATGTCAGTTTTTTCAGTGCCATTGTAACTTGGAATGGTTGGTGAATGAATGGCTATCAATTGAGCACTATATTTTGTGTGTGTGTGTATGTATCTCCTATATATAAAGAATGTTATATTACAAAACAGTAATAAACTATACACCTTACAATAAACAAAACACACAGAAAGAAAGAAAAAATATGAAAAATGCTCTGAGCCTGAGGAAAAAAAGGTTAAGAATTTTTAATACCAATACAATATAAATAGAATATGACCACAATGTAATACCTGTATGTACATATGTATGTTATTGCCTTGATTGTTTTTTCTTGTTTAATTAAAGAAATAAAGACTCTGATATGAAGCCCTTTGCAAATTTCACCCATCAACAGCAAGAAGGAAGGCAGATGGTGAATGTATACAGTTCTAGTCTTCTGATTTGTATTATTTGTGTTAACAAATCCCACTGAGAGGCAATTTCAGATTAGGGGTGTGCTCTGGTATTTGTTGCTTCAGAAATCCCAAAGCTGTTTTGCAAGAAAATCCATGGGCGATCTCATCCCCAATTCTTTTGCCTGATCTCATTCCATAGAAGTGGAAGTGCAATAATTAGTAGTAGTGGCTGCTAGAGGTCTCTGCTTTGCTCATCCCCAACACAATACCAGCATAACTGGAATTATTTAGTGCAATTAAGTCTAGCAGTCTATGTTCATACAGATTTACTGGTGATAGATAATTTCCATTGCATTTAATCATTCTGCATTCAACTTAGTCTTTCGGTCAGTTACAACGTTTTCATTGGCAGGGAATGAATCATTTTAATATAAATGCAAATGGAAATAGGATTTTTGGTGACTAATAGGAATGCTTAATCCAATTTGTTTACATAAAAAAATTAATTCAGTGTATTCAACACTGTCAGGGCAGAACCATGGCTCCTGAGTTTAGAGGAGTCTGATTTGTATATTTGATTTAGAAAAGCCTGTTTACATCCAAGCTGAGCCTCTTGGGGGACTAGAAAAAAAGAGATTTACTGGCAAAGAAAGTGCCTTTCAAGATTGATTCGCACCTACGGTTCCTAGTCAGAATTTATCACAATACGGTCCATGGGAAAAGCTAAAGCAAGAAATTCCCTGTGCATATTTTCTTTTTTTATTTATTTATTAAACATTTATTTGACATACATTTAAAACAGACAAATCAATATATATATATATATATATATATATATATATATGGACCTTTGGTTGTTCGGGTTTTCTCCGCGTAAGATTCAAGTATCTAGGCAACGTTTCGATGAAGTCTCATTCATCATCTTCAGGCTTCTGTCTCCGGCTCTGTGCTTTTCAGAGTAATGTGAGATTGCAGCTGCTTCCTCCTTTTAACTGCCAGTGGGGTGGGACTTGATTGGGTGGGGGCTTGGCTGTGTTCTGATTGGGTGGGGGTGTGTTCTCATTGGTAGGGGGTTTGGTTGTGTTCTGATTGGTTGGGGGTTAGCCGTGTTCTGATTGGTTGGAGGCGTGTTCTGTTCAGGTGGGGGCTTGGTTGTGTTCCGGTTAGTCTTAGTTGCTGGGGGATTTGAGCTGGTGAGTTGTGATCTTGCTGTTTGGCTTCTAGTTCGTGGTCCTGCTGCATCTTCATAGTGGGTGTCGGTTTGCTTCATGTATGGCTCGGAGGGGTTTGAAGTGGGTAGTGATGCAGCTGTAGTGCAGCTTCTGGTCCATGGTCGTGTCTCATCTTCTGAGTGGGTGAGAGTCTGTTTTCTACATGGAAGTGTGGTGGTGGCATCTTGTGTGGCTCTCGTGGGTGTGGGTCTGGTGTCCTTCTTCATGTTAGGTACTCGTCTGTTCATGAGGGCGGGTTTCCAAATGGCTGGAAGGCAGGAGGTGTCATCTCGTTTGTTCATGCTGTGTGGGCGTTTTTCTATCTCTATGGCTTCTCTGATTATTCTGCTGTTGAAGTGTTCGGTTTTGGCGATAGTTCTGGTATTTTTAAAATCAATTTCATGTCCTGTGGCTTTGAGGTGTTGGACCAGGGAAGAGGTCATTTCTTCTTTTTTGATTGAGTTCTTATGTTCTTCAATGTGTGCATTTATTCTTCTGTTAGTTTGTCCAATGTATGTGGTAGGGCAGGCAGTGCAGGGATTTCGTATACTCCTTGGTTTTCTAATTCGATTTTGTCTTTGGGGTTTCTTAGGATGGTGGATATTTTTCTGTTTGTGCAGAATGCTGTTTTGATGTTGTGTTTTTGGAGGATCTTGCTAATTTTGTCTGTAGTGCCTTTTATATATGGGAGGAGGGCTTTGCCGTTTTCTTGTTCTCTGTCTTGGATTTTGGTTGGGGTTTCTTTTTGGATTAGGTGGGTAATCTTCTTTCTTTGGAATCCATTGGCTGTAAGTACGTTGGTGAGAGTGTGTAGTTCGGTTTTTTGGTGTTGTTCATCGGCTAAGCATTTTGTTCTGGAGATGAGTGTCTTGGCTACGGAATTGATCTGTGCTGGGTGGTGGTGTGAGAGTGCATGTAGATAGCGGTTAGTATGTGTTTTCTTCTGGTAGATGGTGTGTCCTAGGGAGCCATTGGATCTTTTGTATACCAAGACATCTAGGAAGGAAGTTGGTTGTTGGCTTCTGTTTCCATGGTGAATTGTATTTTGGGGTGTAGGCTGTTGAGGTGTGTGAGGAAGTTGTTCAGTTTTTCTTTCCCATGTGGCCAGATTATGAAGGTGTCATCTACGTATCTGAGCCAGAGTTTGGGTTTGTGGTCGTATTTTTCTAGAGCTTGTGTTTCAAAGTGTTCCATGTAGAGGTTAGCGATGACAGGTGAGAGGGGTGATCCCATGGGTGCTCCTTCTATTTGTTTGTATTTTTGTCCATTGTAGGTGAAGTATGTATTGGATAGGCAGTGGTTGGTTAGATCTAGGATGTGCTTGGGGGTTGTATTTGTTTTGGATGGCTGTCAAGGCTTCTTTTATTGGCACTTGGGTGAAGAGGGATATGACATGAAGCTTACTAGTAGGTCGCTAGGTTGTAAGTTTTGTTTCTTTATGATCTCGATGAACTGGAATGAGTTTCTTACGTGTGAGTTGATGGATTCTGCATAAGGTTGTAGTTGTTTGGCGAGAAATTTGGCTAGGTTTTGTAGAGGTGAGCCTATGGAGCTGACTATTGGTCTGAGTGGGGTTCCTTCTTTGTGTATTTTGGGGAGACCATAAAGCTTGGGGCATCTGGATGATTTTTCTCTGGGTATGATTCCTTGCTGGATTTCTTCACTGATGGGGGAGGCTTTTATTTTGGATTTGGTAGTTTTTTCTAGGTAGGTGGTGGGGTCTGTCTTTAGGGGTTTGTATGTGGGGTCTTGGAGTAGGTTGGTTAGCTTGGTTTGGTAGTCAGATGTGTTCATAACCACTGTCGCGTTGCCCTTGTCTGCTGGTAGGATTATTATGCTGGTGTCTTCTTTCAGGTTAAGTAGTGCAGTTTGTTCTTCTTTGGATAAGTTGCTTTTGGGTGGTTTGCTAGTGCAGAGGATGTTGGTGATTTCGAGTCTGATTTTGTTAGCATCATCAGGGTTGGTTTTGGTCAGGCTGGTTTCAACTCCACATATGATGGTTTCTGTGGGGATGTGTTTGGGAGCGACAGCAAAGTTGAATCCTTTAGAAAGGACCTTGGTTTCAGCTTCAGTGAGGATCTTGTCTGAGATGTTGTGCAATGTTTGTTTCATGTGTGGCTGTGGGGGAGGGGGAGTTGGTTTCTGGCATTGTTGTAGTTTCCTGAGTTTGTTGGTGTGTGTGTCTGTCTTCAGGGTGGTCTGTGTTTCGGCTCTCCAGACAGCGAGTTGTTTGGATTTGTCCCAAAGTAGAGGGTGAATCTTGTTGCTGAGTCTGAGGTGGAGTGTGAGGAGATCTTTGTTGATTTGGTCTAGGAGAAACCTTTTCCTGTGAAGTTCATTTCTAATTAGGGCCAGTTCTGTTCTTTTAAGGATGCGTTTGGTGGCTGCTGTGTTGGTGTGGAATTTCAATTGGAAGCTTGTGGGAATTAAATTTTGATCTCGGCAGTTGCATAGGAATGCAAGGTCACATAAAATGGAGGCTCTTTGGACTTCAAGTTTTCATAAGTCCTGGTCAGATGGTGGGTTTCCTCCCGTGAGGTGCAATATTTGTTTTCTGAGGTTCTCGCGGGTATTTATATGTGGATCTTTGGTTGTTCGGGTTTTCTCCCGCGTAAGATTCGAAGTATCTAGGCAACGTTTCGATGAAGTCTCATTCATCATCTTCAGGCTTCTGTCTCCGGCTCTGTGCTTTTCAGAGTAATGTGAGATTGCAGCTGCTTCCTCCTTTTAACTGCCAGTGGGGGTGGGACTTGATTGGGTGGGGGCTTGGCTGTGTTCTGATTGGGTGGGGTGTGTTCTCATTGGTAGGGGTTTGGTTGTGTTCTGATTGGTTGGGGGTTAGCCGTGTTCTGATTGGTTGGAGGCGTGTTCTGTTCAGGTGGGGGCTTGGTTGTGTTCCGGTTAGTCTTAGTTGCTGGGGGATTTGAGCTGGTGAGTTGTGATCTTGCTGTTTGGCTTCTAGTTCGTGGTCCTGCTGCATCTTCATAGTGGGTGTCGGTTTGCTTCATGTATGGCTCGGAGGGGTTTGAAGTGGGTAGTGATGCAGCTGTAGTGCAGCTTCTGGTCCATGGTCGTGTCTCATCTTCTGAGTGGGTGAGAGTCTGTTTTCTACATGGAAGTGTGGTGGTGGCATCTTGTGTGGCTCTCGTGGGTGTGGGTCTGGTGTCCTTCTTCATGTTAGGTACTCGTCTGTTCATGAGGGCGGGTTTCCAAATGGCTGGAAGGCGGGAGGTGTCATCTCGTTTGTTCATGCTGTGTGGGCGTTTTTCTATCTCTATGGCTTCTCTGATTATTCTGCTGTTGAAGTGTTCGGTTTTGGCGATAGTTCTGGTATTTTTAAAATCAATTTCATGTCCTGTGGCTTTGAGGTGTTGGACCAGGGAAGAGGTCGTTTCTTCTTTTTTGATTGAGTTCTTATGTTCTTCAATGCGTGCATTTATTCTTCTGTTAGTTTGTCCAATGTATGTGGACAAAGATGATGAATGAGACTTCATCGAAACGTTGCCTAGATACTTCGAATCTTACGCGGGAGAAAACCCGAACAACCAAAGATCCACATATAAATACCTGCGAGAACCTCAGAAAATATATATATATATATATATATATATATATATATATATATATATATATATATATATATATATATATATATATATATATATATATATATATTGTCTCGGAGGTTTGAGCCTGCTCTGTTAGAAGACACAGACTTGAGCAATGAGGAAGAGGAGGATTTGGCCTTGAGGTTTGAGCCTGCTTTGCTGGAGGACACAGACTTGAGCAGGAGGAAGAGGAGGATTTGGCTCTGAGGTTTGAGCCTGCTTTGCTGGAGGATTTGGAATTGTCTTCCTCCCCAGGATCTTCCTCCCTGGTTGTGCCTCAGATGTCGACAGATAATCAGGAGAGCGTAGCAGAGCCTCTGGCTGAGGATCAAACTGAGGAATGTTGGTTTGATGCAAGGCAAAGACGCAGGCATAGGCGTGAGATGCAACGTAGAAGGAAAGGACAAATCAGGGACTGAGATGAGAGACTGACATACCCTTCAGGGAATAAAAGTGGGCGTGTTAGCTCTGGATTCTCATTTGGGACAATTTGTTAATTTGGGATAGGAGCTTCAACAAATTCTGTGTGTGGCGTTTGCCTGTGATTTATGTTCTTGCTTCATTATCAGACTTGGCAGGCAGCTTGTGGGAGACTGCCAAGGACTTCTCCAGCCAAAGGAATTTAACCCTGTCGTTACTGGTCTTGTCTGCTTGTTTATATTCCTTTGGAAACTTGGATTCTCACCTCATGGGCACAGGTGAGACATAATTTATTTATTTATATATATATATATTCCTTAAGTTTTCGCGGGTACTTACATGTATGGCATTCGGCTTTGCTCTATACAGAAGCCTGATGATGGCAGATGAGATTCTGCTGAAATGTCGCTACAACTTTAAAAGCACAACTACTATGACGTGGGAAAATACCCGAGCAAAGCTGAATGCCATATATATATATATATATATATATATATATATATATATATATACATACATACATACATACACACACACACACACACACACACACACACACACACACATATATATATATATATATACACATACATATATATATATACACACACACACATATATATATATATACACACACATATATACATTTTACAGCGTATATTGAACAATGGTTAAATTCTTTTTTCTTTATCATTGACATGATCTGCCTTGTTACAATAACTCCTTCGATCTTTTAATGTTTTAATTTATCTATATAGTTTATAATTAAATGCATGTCTTCTGTCATTTCCATAACTTATCCAAATATCAAATATTACCTTTTCTTTAACCAATCATACCAAATGTTCCATATTTCATAATAGTCACGATCTTGTTTATTTTTTAACAATTTGCTTAGGCTATCTATCTCAGCACATTCATGTATTTTTTTAATTACCATATCCTCTGAAGGAATGAAAGACAATTTCCAGTTTTGTGCATAGGTTATACACTATATTTTTTTAAAAAAGAAAAGATTATAAATATGTAATATAATTAAAACAACAATCCATACCAATTCAAATCTATCATTAATATTAATATTCATTTAAATCTTGAACGTTTTACACATTTCTTTTCAGTTAAATATCATACTTTTATGGGAACACTTATAAACTTTCCATAGTTATTTCCCCCCCACTTCACTTATATTTTAAAACATTGTGTCATTAAAATGTTCCCATTCCTTCCTAATTCAATTCTCTCATTTATTTCATTGCCTTCCTTTTGTTCACAAAAATTTCACTAAATTACACTGAATATTTTATCCCACTTTTTAATCACATGTTGTTTCCAATTTTCTAACATTATTTCTAATACAAATATAACAATACAATCTTATGTACCTTTGCAGAATCCCTTTTTCAATTAAATTTTTACCCATTATCTCTAAATAAATCCTGTTACTTTACATCTTGCTCCACACCATTGAAACTTCTCATCCCTTCCTTCCTTGCTTGCTTCTTCTCCCTGCCCTTTTTACCCCCTTGTCTCTCCACCTCCATTTCCCTCTTCTGTATTCCCCCCTTCTGTTGTTTTCTAACATTATATCCAGTTTTCACCTTATTTTTCCCTTTTTTGGTTGTTTTTTTAGATCTTAAAGTCTCCATTTTCTTTTCCTCCTTTCCCCTTTCTTCCCCAAATAAAATTACTTGTTCATCGAAGATGGCTTCTTCTTTGTCCCAATCATCTTGTTGCGCAGTCAATTTCTCATAGGTACAAATTGCCATTTCTAAGAATTGAAAAAGAGAGCCAAGAGAGCCCTTCCTTTCTTGTTCTTCTTCTTTATATTTTTTTAATTCAATTTTCAGTTCAACCACAAGTGATGCCCTTGTAGAAAAAAAAACTTTTTCCAAACAACCACCCAAATGTTTTTAGTCCTTCAAATATAATTTCCAGAAGTCCCAAAATCACTAGACAGTCCAAATAAGCTGTTTCTTTTAACACTTTCTTCTTTCTTCACTTTCTCTTCCTGGGGTTACTGTTTAGTTACAAAATTCCAGTTAAGATGTATCTTTTAGAAGTCTTGTTAGTATTTAATGATTCTTTTAAGTTCTAGGCAATCTCCTGTCTTCCAAATCCTGCTCCTATTCTTTTCCTCTTCCTTCCCACTTACAGCAAAAAAAATATTTTTAAATGTTCAGAAATCCTTATTATCCCCTTGACATTTAATTATCCAGTTTAGTTACCTATTGATGCCAAAGCGGGTTTTTCTGATTTCTCATTCTTTTCTGTTTGCTGTCAACATTAGGAAGGAGAGTGAAAAAAAAAGAACTTTCCCTTTAACTTTCATTTGCTGCTTGCAAGTCTTTGGGAACGATGTATCTTTTGCAAATTTTAAAATCCAGGGTACCTTAGTTGTTACTTTGTGTCCCAGTCAGCCAAAAACTTTCACTTCTTAACTTCCTCCTGCACTTTCTTTTCCGGCTGAGTGCTTCTTTGAGGCAACCATTTCTGACCGCCGCTCTACCGCCTTCAGAAAAGGGAATTTAGCCAGCTGGGGAGGAGAGGTGCAATTCCTCTCGACCCTGCCAGATCTCCCGTCTTCACCACCTTCTACAGGGTGGCTTAGCCACCTTCTACGGGTGGCTCGGGGCACTCCAGTGGCGAGCGCAGGCAGAAACCGCGCACGATCACGGATTCCTGCCTGCCCCAAAGCACTGTAAACCAGAACTCCTGCACCATTCTTTCTTTCATGCAGCATGTTCCACACAGGGTGGGAGAGGGTGTCAAAATCTGGAACATGGTGGACAGGAAGCAGTGATCCAGGGTCCCAGGGCACGGAATAGGACAACTCACTGTGGCCATCTTGCTGCCGAGTCACCATGGGATGACTCGCCGCTGACAATTCCACTTGGGATAATTAACATGATAAATGTTACCCACCACTGTTTTTCAATATTATTTCCATTTTGTCAATGGAAATCATGTCAGTTAGATAGTGGTGGATAACATTTATCATGTTGAGTGGAATTGTCTGAGGCGAGTGTGGTGAGTTGGCTGCAGCAAGTTGTCCTAGAGCCGCCTCAGGGAATGGGGCTTGGACCACAGTCCAGTGCTCATCATTTGGCTGACCTTCTATGACTGGCGCTTTTTTAGTAGACTTCATCTTCATCATGAGATGCTTTACGGGAAAAAGAAACTTTCCACAACAGGAAATTTTTATAATGCATCAATATAATCTGGAATACAAGTCATCTTTATGAGCACAATTGAGCCCAAAATTTCTGTTGCTAAGTGAGATAGTTGCTAAGTGAGTTTTGCCCCTATTTTAAGACCTTTCTTGCCTCAGTTGCTAAGTGAATCACTGCAGTTGTTAAGTTAGTAACATGGTTACTAACGTACAACCATTCGTTTAATAACTGTGGTTACAATGGCACTGAAAAAAGTGATAAATGACCATTTTTCACACTGCTGCAGCATCCCCATGGTCACATGATCAAAATTGCTTGGCAACTAACTCATAGTTATGATGGCTACAGTGCGCTGGGGTCACATGATCACCTTTTGCGACACTCTTGACAAGCAAAGGCAATGAAGGAGCCAGATCCACTTAACAATTGTGTTACTAACTTAACAACTGCAGTGATTCACATAATAGCTGGGGCAAAAAGTCATAAAATGGAACAAAACTGCTGTCTTGCTTAGCAACAGAAAGTTTGGGCTTCTTTATGGTTGTAAGTTGAAGATTACCCGTATCCCATGGGTGTATTATCTTAATAATGATCTCTTTAGTATTATTGTGAGATATCCTTTAAAAATATTTCCTGATTTTGTAAACCCTTTTGGAAGAGGGTTTAAGTCTATGTCATACTAAATACTTAGTAGTAATTTGGTTCTGGGGCCATGCCAATTTTTTATTGGTACATGCAGCCTTCAGATTATAAATTATACATCTCTATATCAGGTAATACATGATGGTCCATGTTGAAGAAAACCTGATGATAAAAAGGAAACAGGAAAAAAGGAGTACTAACCCTTGGCCAATTTTTTCAAACCGTGTATATTTCTTCTTCGGGTCTCCAACACTCACAATACTTCCTAAAATAAACAAGAAAAATAGACCTTGGTTAAAACGTACATTAAAAAGCCTAGATAGTATACAATTTCCAAATAATTTTTGTAAAAAAGAAAAGTTGAGTATTGTCAGAAATTCTGAGTCTGGAGAACAGTAAGAATTAAATGTTAAGGTGAGATTCAGAAGGCAAAAGAAAACAGAACAGTTGTTAAAAAAAGAAATTTCCTGAAAAAGGCTACAATGTTACCCAATAGTCTAAAATGGCAAAATATTTATTTGGGTGCCACCATTCAAATTTTGGAAAAAAAATTAGTACCACACAATGGTTCAATTTCAAAAACTATACCTTTGGAATCAAAATCAGAAAACCAGTACAGTCTTAGATAAATAACAGTTCATGTAAGCTTTCTTTAAAAAACCTAAATTGTGTAATTGATATGGAACATTTATTCTTCTCTAGCTGGTGGATTAATATAACAAAAATATTTTACATGAAGTGCAAATCAAACTTGCTATTCCAAATTCTTTCTATTCTGAGCATTTTCCCTATCAACCTGGAATATAAAGAGTTTCAGATGTGATTCATAATTTGCTTCTCCCTAAATTTCCAAAGACCCACTGCTTCTACTTTAAATACAAAACCCCTATAAAATCTAACGAATTCACAAAATCTCTTGAAGTTTGCACACTCCAAGATTTGGCAAGTTGAACCTATCATTACATTTTCCAGTTTTCCTTGAGAGCTTATGTGATTTTGGCAATGTGAACAATTCCACTATTTTCACAGAACAGCGCATGAAGTATTGAAGAATAGGTTTGCATTTGAGCAGAGCACTCTTGGCAGAAAGTTGTAGGCTTAGAAAACACTAAAATACTTGAAATTAATTGAGAAGCAACAGTAGATTATGATGGAATCATGATAAACATCAACACATTAGTCCTATAATAAATTCAATTGGAAATTGGAAAAAGCTGGTTGTACTAAAGATTGAAATAAAGGACAATTTTGTAATGGGGTCTATTACAAAAAGGTCTTTAAAAAACCTAATATCTGACTTATCTATACAATCTTCCAATGATATATTAGAAGGATACTGGCCACCATGTCTTGCATTGCATATCTATTTGTCTGTCTCTGTCTGTCCATTGTCTGTCCATCCATCCATCCATAGTTCCACAACCTTTCTAGCTTTGCGGACTGACAAGAGGGGGGAGACAAGATGGTTCTGCATGTTCCATTTGCACGAATAGTGGGCACACACGCTGGCCACTCGCACAAATGGAGCGTGCACGCACACATTTGCATGCCGCTCATGCAGTTGGGGGTGTGCGCACGTGCATGAGCTCACCCATCGCTTCCACAGCCAGGTTCCAGATGGCTCACAGCCCAGTAGTGGGCCCTGGCCTGGGGATTGGGGACCCCTGATCTAAATGAACCTTGTTTTGGTTTCTGTATTTATTGTTTCTTTAAGGATTATTAAAGGTTTAAAATGTTATTGTCGTTCTGCAAAACTGGGCTCCTTCAGGAAAAAGAGACACCTAAAATAATAATCATTATTATTATTACTACTACTACTACTGGAATCATCAATAATTCCATTTTGATTGCCTTTCTATCCAAGGACATCCACTGTAATTAAGACATAAGAAGATGAAGCATTTAGTTTTATATACTGTTTCACAGTGTTTCATGCCCCTCTCTAAGCAATTTACAGAGTCTGCATATGGCCCCCAACAATCTGGGTCCTCATTTTACTCACCTCGGAAGGATGGAAAGACTGAGTCAACCTTGAGCCTAGGGAGATTCTGCCAAAACTGCTGGCAGCTAGCAGGCAGCAGAATTAGCCTACAATACTGCATTCTAACCACTGCACCACCATGGCTCTTAGGCATCAACCCAAACTAGTTTAGGTGCCAGTATACAACGAAAGAGACTGAGAATTGATTCCAGACAAATCAGCAAATGCAAACCTGGGCATCACGTCCAATGTTCCAACCCACCAGATCTTCTAAAAAGTATTTTCTGTCTTCCCTATGGCAGCTGAAAAACTGAAGTATCCTTTTTAGGAAAGTCAGAAGGGTCAGCTTCTCAACTTTGTGCCATCTAGTTAACTGCATGTCCAGTGCATACACCGTGTGCAGCAGTGCTTTGAGGAAACAATGCAATTCAACCGGGTAAATTTTGTTCAAACTTGTTTTGTTAATCTATTTTTCCTTCTATAAGCACACAGATATGCACACACATACACACACACACAGAGAGAGAATACGTCAAGTAAGAACATCAAAATTTCAGTATTAAAATTTCAGTAGCAAGTAATTTAGTTGAAGACCAAAATTTTCCTTCATCCTTCCAGTAACTAATAATGATACAATATCCACCTTCTCATCCCACCCCACCCACAACACAATGTATCAAGATTTATATTAACACAATATAAGGGTGTGTGTGTGATGGGTCCCTTTTCTTTTATAGGTTATTATCAGCAATGATCATTTGTGAGTCATTATCTGCCATAATTTCAGAAAAACATTAACAATGAATTTGAAGAGAAATAGACTCCCGTGATATCTTTATAAGATAGGTAGAAGAAAATCATGGAGATACTAGAAAATGTGGCTAACAAAGGAAGGAGGTGCAGCCTAGATTTTTTAAAAAAATCTTAATTCATCCTTAATTCTTTTTTTAATTAGCCAGAGAGACACGTATAGTTATCCAGGCTTCAGAAGCATGACAGACATTTCAAGCATGTTTTCCATCCCCAATTCAAAGTTGGCTCAAAAGAAAACCTTTGAGAATGGTAATCAAATGCCTATTACATTATTAAAGGAAGAGAAATGAAAGTCAACAATAATCAAGGAAACAAAATGAGAGATCCAGGGCAGGGAATCAGATCGAACTGGGCTTCATTAATAACGCTGCTCACCCATAAATGTTTTGCTTCACAATATGGCAGCAAAATGGCCTATTTACTATCTAGCATATGGGTTGTTCTTATTTTCTAGATTTCTTATTTTTCTATTTTCTAGCATATGGCTTTAATTTTCTACTTATGTTATACACCACACAGAATTGGCTGGAATGGAATGGAATGGAATGGAAAGGAAGGAAGGAAGGAAGGAAGGAAGGAAGGAAGGAAGGAAGGAAGGAAGGAAGGAAGGAAGGAAGGAAGGAAGGAAGTTAGTTCCAGCCAATCAAACTGAACTTATAAGTTGCAACTGAATGGTTGCATTTCATATAGCAATCTTCACCTGGCTATCGAATTAAATTATTTCCTGAATTCATGCAATGATTTAAGCCACAATCTTTCTGAAGAGCATGGCTTTCCAAAATTATAAATTATTTAACCAAAAGTAAAAGGAGTCCCTGCAGATTTTACTCCGCTAGTTGTTACTGGCATTAGGGGGTGGTGCTAATCTCTATTTCAGGGCCATTGAGCCAGTGTTGTCCATAGACATTTTCACAGTCATGTGGCCAGTATGATGTCAGGCAGCACTGTTACCTTCACACCAAAGTGGTATCTATTTATCTACTTGCATTTGTGTTTTCAAACTGCTAGGTTAGCAGTAGCTGGGGCGAAGACAGGAGGTCACCCATCATGTGGTGCTTGGGTCTCAAACCTGCAGTGTCTTAATTGCTGAACCACTGTGCCACCCTAACCAAAAGTAAGCCTGATCCTTCTTATGTTATATGAGAAATGCAGCTGGTAGACCCTAGCTTGATGCAGTGTCATGACAATCTAATTTCTAATTACTATGTCATGACAATCTAATTTCTCACTGTAATTAGAAGACCTTAAAAGTACTCATGGTTGTTCTTCTCCAGATTTTCGTTCTTTCTGTCGTTGTCCTAATTCCATTACATGATTTTGTCAGCAAATGACTACAACACGAGAAAAAGGAATGCTCACTTAATTTCTCTAGAATCTCTTCATCGGTCATCTTGGATTTCTTCCGTTGCCGATCAGTGTTTCTATACAAAGTGCTTGTGTTTGAATTTTCAGACTGGGGGACTGTTAACTCTTTCACTGAGGCTGGTGAAGCAACAGGCTCTATCACTGAACGTGTGTAAATCTGAAACAAAGAAATGAAGAGCTGAGATTGGTGGACCCTGAAACAAATCCTCAGTGAATTGTCTTCCAGATGACAAAGATAAATTTATTGTCATTGTACTCAGAAACCTGAGAACAACGAAATAAGGTGCTCTTCCACAACATACAACTGAACAACACCAAAAGACATATACAAATAACAATGTAAAACAAATTAAAACAAACAACCGGTGGTCTTCCGCCCTTCCACAAATATTCCATTCCTTTCCAAACATTTGATTTAACCTTTGGGCGAGCAGGGAATGGATTTCAAGGCTTCTAAGATGCCTTTCCATTTATGACCAAATGCCAGAGCAAGAGGTCCTCCCCATCTTTTCATGCACTGACAAAATGTTGGCATTGTCAAATCAAAGATTGCAGTCTTGGGTCAACAGATTAATTTCAGGGAATGGATACAAACCATTCTTTAACCCCCCAAAAACCTCCTGACATAAATAAGTGCTCTTTGCTATATTATTATGGATTGTCTCCCTCTGAACTGGGCCTTGTGAAAGGAAGGGAAATTCTGCATTTAGCTGCCTCAAATCTATTTCCTTGTATAAATTAATCCTGGCTGGGCTTCAGATACAAACTACTCATTTCATGGAAGGTCCACAGGTGGAAATGTTCTTTATCACCCAGTTGAGATGCTCTCTATTATTCCAATATGTATTTTATCTTTTTTTTATAGATAGAGATCCTACTTTTACCATTCCTTGTATGTTGGTTCTCAGAAATACTCTTGAGAATGAAATCTGTGCTAAAAAAGGTAACTCGTGTAAGTCAGGAACCTGGAAAACAACACACTACCCTCAAACTATATAGGCTAAAAACCTACAGAAAGCAAAGATTATGGTTTAAAAAAAACCCTAAATTCTGCATCTGCTACTTTTTTCTTCCTGGCCTCCTTCATCATTCAGCAGTCCTGCTTTAATGGCAATCAAAAGAGCTTACAGATTTAGTATGTTCTGGGCGTGGGGCAATCACAGGAGGTGGTTCATTGTCATCCTCTTCCTCTTCATCTTCTTCATCCTCTTCTTCAGAAACTGGGGGAGCCAGTGGTGGCTCTGAAGCTGTTTTCGTGCTCTGAAGGTAAGAGTTGCAGAAATTGATGAAGCTCCAGCCCAGTTACAAGACTAAGTACCCTACCTCTTTAATTTCTCATATCTTAATGTTTCCACCACCCATCAATTCCATGCCTCTGCTGTTGAGATTACATGGAGTGATTCTCAACTATGGCAACTTGACAATGCATGCTGGCTGAGAAATTCTGGGAGTTGAAGTCCAGCATCTTCAAGTTGCTATGGTTGAGAACCACTGATATATGTTAAAGCAAACTCAGTACACCAATTGATTGTTAGATATTATGTGCTATGTGCCCTGACAACAGGACAGGAAAACAGGCATTACATTCTTCTCTGGCAAAGATTTACAAGAGCTATCTTGACCCAAGTCTTCCATCCTGCTAAGCCATAAAGTTGTACAGTGCTATCTACACAGTGTGGCACAAAGTACAAATGTTTTTTTTTAACATGGAACCCTGGCTTACAACACTATAAAACTACAACCTGTGGAAATATTGAGAAATGGGGGTCCCAAATGATAAGATTTTTACTGCAGTGAAAGTTGATAGTATATGCAGAGTGGCAGGGATGGGAGAGGTGTTTAGAGGCATGGCTTTACATTGCTCTCCAGATGATATTTTTATTCAGAGTTTTCCTAACCTGAGCATTTCTAGGTGTTTAGATGATGTTCAAGAAGAGATTGGACAATCCATGTGTCTTACTTCATGGTATAAAATCTCCTGCTCGAGCAGGAAGTTGGATTGGAAGACCTCCAAGTTTCCTTCTAAGCCTGTTATTCTATATTATTTTATGGCAATGGCTAAGCTGGCTGGTGAATTCTGGGAGCTGAAGTCCATACATAGAACATAGGATAACATGATTGGAAGGGATATTTTTAGGTCAAGTCCCCTATATAGAAGCAAGAATCATGCAAATTATAATCACAGTTTAAATACAAGAATTAAAGTAAGCTACCGAATCTTGGAAATTGTGGTCAGAACCTTCAGTTCCATTTTATTAAAGACTTCATTAAGGCAGAAAGTCTCATAGAATGTTTTGAATTTGTTCATCCCATGCTATTTGCCACTAATGAAGTCATCTCCCACCTGTTGACTTTATAGCTTGAGTTTTTGTTTCTTTCTCAGCCTCTCATGCTGGAACACACAGTTTGGAGAAATCTACATTTCATTGTACCTATCAATTTTTTAAATGCAGCTATGTTTGCAAAAAATTCCATCTATAAAGCATTTGTGCTTTGTAGATGTATCTATATCACAGAAGCTTTGCAATATGCCTCTCTTATCTGCTGTCACAGTTTAGTCTTTCTTGTCTAGCTGGCAGGGCAAAATTAAGTCACACAACATGAAAAATTTCCCTGATCAGTCATTTAGCGCTAAAAGCAGGACCACTTATACATGCAATGCAAAATTATGTGGACTGCATTAAATATATTGGTAGATTCTCTTGCTAATGTGCATTCTGCTCATTTAAATAAATGTTTTCTGAAATGGATCGTTTTTACCCTGGTATATAGCAAATTAAGCCAGAAAACAAAGGGAATTCCAGAACATAGACATTCATTAGCAACGGAGAGTGGGTACTTACCGAGGGATGGGCTGCAATATAGCCATGGGCACTTTTATCTGCAATAGGCAAAAGAAAATCTATGATGGTTTGGTAGATCATAAATGGTTATTAGAAATGAAGAGGGAAGAGCATTTCAGGTTTCAGGGTCTACCTAGATGGTGTGGGTTGATTCTGCCACAAAATGTTGTGTATCATGGAAAGCTTTTGTTCAGTGGACCAGCTTGTCAATTAAATCTTTTGTCACATTTTATTTCATTGGCTACCCCACTTATAAGCTTCCTTGTTTCCATATCTATCCCAAAGAGTGTCCAACCTTGGCAATTTTAAGATTTGTGGACTCCAACTCCCAGAATTCCCCAGCCAGTTGCCAAGGTTGGACACCCCTGGTTTATCATCGGAGCTTCTCCAATCTTCCTTATTCTCCATATTTGCTGTTTTTATTTATTCCACTCAGACATAAGTAGCAAATATGGATAATCATACATGGGTAGGGAAGAGAGCAGATTATATTTTTAATCCCACTTGTCATCAACAAATCCTGGATCTGAACTTCTCCCAAAGAGATTGCCAGGGACAGGATTGTGCAGTCTACAACTCCCAACCATATGCCATCTTCATCTCCGTATTCCAGAGCTGCCCATCACCAATCCATCTTCTTGAGGTTGACCTGATGTCACTCTCCACCCCTTCCCCTCTTTTTATTTCATCATGCTTCTTGACTACCATCTTTTCTCTGTTTTTTCTGAAGCCCTGTCCATACTGGTGCCATTGTTGTGTTCAATCCCTCACAAGGATGCTCGTAAATTACAAGCTATCTTTACTTTAAAGTAACCACTGTAGATTCAGAGTTATTTCATTGGAGGAAAAAAGATAGCAAAACACTGAATAACCCATGGTTCTATTTGGACTTTATACTGCAATTGAAGAGAAAAGGAAGAACAGAGTTCAAGGTGTTTAAAGGAAATCCACAGCATGGACATTGTTGAGTCACATTTGTGCAGGGATAATATTTTGAGGGCCTCGTGGTGGACATGACTGAAAAAGTGGGCTTGATCAGAGCCCCAAATAAGCAAGTCTACCAGTTTTCTATCCTGACATCTTGTTCTGGTTTTTCTCTTTCCCTGGTAGCAGCATCTCAAGGACAGAAGAAATAACTCTTTACTAAAAAGCAGAGTAGATCATTTGCAGAAAATGTGCAACATGCGGCTAAGGTCTCTAAGAAGCAGGGATCTCATGTGACCTGAAGGCTAAAGGTTTGCTTCCCAACAACTCTCAGGTTAATAATCTCCTTAGTTTAAAATTATTATATCTGAATCCAGCAAATCTATGATTAGTTTTAATTATATTTTACTAAAACAGTCCACCTTAAATCCAGGGCTTTATGAAAGTGACCTAGACTTACCACCATTCAAAGGTACAATGCCACTGAAAGAAGTGACTTATAACTGGTCCTCACAGATTGTTGTAGCATCCCTATGTGATCAAAATTCAGATGCCTGGCAATCAGCTTGTATTTACAATTGCAGCATCACAGACTCACCTGATTCAACAACATGAAATTTAATGTGAAGACAAGCAAGCAAGGAAAAATCAAAGGTATAAGTACAGATTAGGCAAAACATGGCTCAAAAGCAGTAACTATGAGAGAGACCTTGGAGTTCTAGTGGATGATCACTTGAATATGAGCTAGCAATGTGTGGCCAAAAAAGCTAATACAATCCTGGGCTGTATAAACAGAGGCATAGAATCAAAATCACATGAAGTATTAGTACCATAAAAAAGCCATAATAAGACCACATCTGGAATACTATACCCAGTTTTGGTCACATTACAAAAAAGATGTTGAGACTTTGGGAAAAAGTGCAAAGAAGACAACTAAGGTGATTAAAGGCCTGGAGACTAAAACATATGAAAAAATGTTGCAGGATTTGGGTTTAGCTAGAGAAAAGAAGGACTTGGGGGAGGCGGGACATGACATAACAGTATTCTAGTAGTTGAGAGGCTGCCACAAAGAAGAGGGGGGCAGCTTGTTTTCCAAAGCACCAGAGGGCAGGACAAGAAACAATAGATGGAAACTAATCAAGGAAAACAGCATCCTTGGAATTAAAGCGAAACTTTCTAATAGTGACATCAATTAACTAGTGGAATGATTTACCTTCAGAAGTTGTGGCTGTTCCATCATTGGAGGCTTTTAAGAAGAGACTGGACACTCACTTGTCTGAAATAGTATAGGTTCTCTTGCTTGAGCTGAGGGCTGGACTAGAAGACCTCCAAGGTCCCTTCCAGCTCTATTTTCATTGATTGATTGATTCCCATTTGTGACCTTCTCATCTGGCTTCCGACAAGCAAAGTCAATGGGGGAAGCCAGATTTGCTTAACTACAGTGTAGTGACTTAACATCTGCAGGGATTCTCTTAACAATTATGGCAGAAAAGGTCATAAAAGTGATAGGTCTTCTGAAGTTCTTGAATATGACACATATACGTGGAAACTTATCTGCCCAAAAGGTAGTTGTTCTCCTGGATGGGGACTTAGCCATTTGGTGGGTTGGTGGGTTCCTAGCATAATATGTGAATGCAGCTAGACCATCTCTAAACTATGATTGTTATTTGCCTTCAAGTCAGTGTTGACTCCTAGTGACTACATAAATAGATATTCTTCATGACAGCCTCTCCTCAGTGGTTAAAGTTTTTGTACCAATATGGATATCCAGCTGCAACCTTTTCTTCTCACTCGTGATGGCACAATCTCCATGACTTTTGCTTACCTCCTGACGTGAAACTCATATATTTCTGATTATTGACCGTCTCTTTGGAATCGTAGAATTTGAGAACATCCAGAACAGCCTGTGGATTTTTCTTCTGTTCCAATTTGGTAATGTTGGAAGTCTGTAATAGCCTGGCCCACTGCTCAGGAATGCCCTGCAAAAGCCCAACAAGACAGGTGAGGCCTCAGAGGATTCTGCCCAAGTTTATGGTGATGTTCTGCTAAAACAGTACCTTAACAAGAAGCCTGGGTTACCTGTAAGCCATTAAAGCTAGACAGTTTACAGCAGCTGCAATCATTCTCTCACCCTCTCTTAAAACAAAGAGCTAACACCTGGATCCAATTTAAAAACAAAACAAAACAAAGAAATTTATGATTGTGGTAAGAAAAGAAAAGTGCATGAAATTCATCCTGAAATCAATTATTGCAAGAAAATGGAACTAACCCCCTGTGATTCAGGGTTGATATATGCCCCCCTCTCGACTAATTTAGAGGTAAACATGGCGGACTTTAGGAACCTTACACTGGATATTTGATACAGAGCTTTAAAAATGTGTTTTCCTCAAACAATAAGAGCAGATCCAATTGGTGTAGCAGATATCTCCTTTCTGGAGCTTTAGGAGATACCTGCTAGGGTAGGAAACACTTGCTTGCTTGGACTTTGAGGAACATATCCTAGATGTGAAAGGGGACACATCACATCTTACTTATTTGTTGCATGCTGCAGCAAATGCTGTGCACACCAACATTAGAGGCTCCCTTCCAGCCCCAAAACAGGCTATCATAGAATCATTGGGCTGGAAGGAACCTCCGAGGTCATCTAGTAGTCCAACCTCCTGCTCAAAGTAGGAGACCTTATACCATCCTGGGCAAATGATTGTTCCATCTGTTTTTGAAAATCTTCAGTGATGGAGCATCCACAACCCCAGGAGGCAAGCTATTCCACCGATTAATCATTCTCACTGTCAGGAAATTTCTCCTTACTTCTAGGTTGGATCTCTCTTTGACAAGCTTCTTGTGGGGGGGTTTAAAAAATGCTTCAAAACATCTAGTATAATTTTCTGCCCTCCGGCGACAACAATTTTTTTCTGCTTTCTATGGCAGTGATGAAGACACCAGCAGTAGGTTCTTGTAAGTGCCACCCTCTTGTTTATGCCACTACCACCCCCTCGATTTGTCTCACTGGCCCTGCAATGACATTTTGCAACCCACGGCCCCACTTTCTTAATTACCAGATTCAGTTCAGGGTTCAATTATTTCTGCTCTGAGAGGTGTTCTGCAAAAATGAGAGATGAGATGGGCTGGGGGTGTTTGGCGGGAAGGGAAAGTGAGTAAGAAAGCAAACAACAAACTCTACTGCACACACATGAAGCCTGCGATTGCAGCACCAAAACATCTCAAAGAAGCCACTTATTTTGGGCCTGTGACGCACCTCAGAGAGTTTCCCTGTATACATCTGTGAGCCACAGAGAGCTGGCTGCAATGGATGTAAATAAAGAAAGAAAAGAAAGTTAAAACAGAAGGTGGGGAAAAATCAGAAGGTGGGAAAGAGATGGAACCCAGTGGATCAATAAGTTTCCTATCTAACTGAGGGAAGTAGCAAACACAAGGGGTCATTCACAAGTTACTGGGGATGGGAGATTTCAGGAAAAAAAACCAGAGAAAAATCTCACAGCCCAAAGTTGGAAGCATCATTTTCTCCCTTGAAAAGAACTGTGGGGTTCTGGCTAATTTTGTTCCTGGTTTGAGGCTGGCTAAAGAGTCATTCTATTTCATTTAAGTAGCCCTATAATTGGATGGGCTGCTTGATTTTCCAAACAGGAGGGACTGGGTTGAACAGAATGAGTTTTTCCCCCCTGGACAATTCTGAAAGGGCTCCATGAAAAGATTTTACAGTACACTTATAAAGAGGTTTCTTTGCAAAGGAAGGCCAACAGTTTCTAACAAAGCCTCAGATGATGTGGGTTCTGGATAGCACCTCTCATGGCTTGCTTGGACACTTCCTGAAAAACTATGGATCGCAACATGCTGGTTTAGAAAAGGGGCAGTGAAATGCTTGAAAAACAGTTCTATATTTAACTTTATAGCATAACTAGAATGGGTCCCCACTGCACCAAATCTTTGCCAGAAGTATAGCTCAAAAAGAAATTATTGGTCTGAAATGGAAGTGTTATTTCTATAATCTAAAATTGCACCTTCTTTTTACTTCTTCAATCAGAATTAATTTAAATTTACGTTGAAGTATAGGGGAACATAACTCGATGCCGACATGTCACCTCTCCTGGTCAGCACTGCCTGGTTTTTAAAAATTCATTTAATATTTTTTTTAAATGAGAACCTGGGGGAGATGGGCAGTTTAGAAATATGAAATATTAATTAATTAATTCTGAAAGGGAAGGAACCAGTCTGTAGAAGCATCTTTATTTAGAATGCTTATGGACTTATATGGGCATTCTTAGTAAATAAAAAATAGGGGGCAGCAGGAGAAATTGGGGAAAGAATAAGCCAGCCAAGTCCCAAAGATGCTTTTCCAAAAGACAACTGGACTTTCTTGGTTTGTTTCCTTGAAAATGTCCCACTTCTCATCCAAGAAGCTTCTTCATTTCTGCAAGAAAACTTATGTTCCAAACTTCAGTTCTTCAAGGAAAAAACAACAACAAGAAAGTCCAGTTACCTTTTGGAAAAGCACCTTTAGGACAGCCATGACCTGGATGACGGAGAATTTCCATAGATATTAAGCCATGCAAATGTCTTCTCATGG
This sequence comes from Pseudonaja textilis, assembly GCF_049901715.1. Classification (NCBI taxonomy): domain Eukaryota; kingdom Metazoa; phylum Chordata; class Lepidosauria; order Squamata; family Elapidae; genus Pseudonaja; species Pseudonaja textilis. The sequence continues at coordinate 579,569 of NC_142001.1, read as the reverse complement.
TGCTCATGAAGTCCATTTAGAAAGACCCCATGTGTTCTAAACCAGTGGTCACCAACTGGTGGGCTGCGGCCCATTGGTGGGCCACAGAGAAATCTCACCCTCAGAACACCCCCCCAAAGAATTAATCCAGGCTACGCAGAAACACAAGGCTGCGCTGCCTACATGACCCGCGGGAACCCTCCCTGCTCACTCACTCCTTACCCAGCAAACTAGCCTGCTCAATTGCTATTTTTCCGACCATCAGCTGTGAGATTTAGATTAGCAAGGAAGCAGGAAATGCTTGGATTTCTTGCTTTCTAGCTAGTCTTTAGATCTTCGGCTCTGCTTTTAAGCACAGCCGAACCTCCCTTAGGACTGAAGTTTCTATTATTCAGTGCAGACTCATGACAAGCAAATTTTATGTGACAGACTGACCTAGACAATGGCAGATAGATAGATCAATGAATGATTCTGTGAGCAACTCAATCTGCCTGCCTGCTTTGCCTGATTTTGGGTAAAAGTTGCTCTTTTTTAATAAAAAAATCAATATTTATATAAATATGTATAATATTTACATACAAGCCATGCCCAGCCAGTCACATGACCACCAAGCCACACCCACAAATTAGGCTACGCCCAGAGAACCGGTTAGTGGTCCCTGGGATTTAAAATTATGAGTTTGGTGGTCCCTGAGGTCCAAAAGGTTGGCAACCCCTGTTCTAAACTTTCAGAAGGTGCCTACCAGCACTAAAATCTTGCCTTCCATAGTCCAAGAAATGATTATACCATTGCTTTAGTTCCAGATTGCTGTTTCTTGCTACAGTACTAAATCTGGGTCCTTCTGCATATAAGACAGATGTTTGAATATTTCAAGGATACCAAAGCTGGACCATCACTAGGAATACAGAAAATTCTTATCTGCTCGCTGACATCTTGTGGTCATCCAGATTACCAAGTCCATTATGCTGGTCAGACACAAAGAATCAGGATTACACATTAAATTCCATTTAAGCTGATTTATTGCTCATATCTATACTCAAGAATCTAGTCAACTGACAGTCAGCACTAAATTGAGTTAAATAAGAGTTAGATAAAATAGATAAGAGTAAATGGAATTCAAGAGGGATTGGACTTGGAGCATTTTTGGACATGTAACAATTCTAGGCTGTTCTCTCTTGACTCTTTCCCCAGAATATGCTGCTTCTCTTACAATGCTTGCCCATATTAAGACCAAATTATACTCTTTCATTCTCTGATCTTCCATTCCAGACACAACATAGAGTGCGTCTTCTTAAAATCCAGTTTCTCTCTTTTATGTTAAGGCAACAATATTATGGCAACAGAGTTCAAGACTGGAGAAAGCTGTTTCCCCCATTCATCTTTCATCAATTTGTTCAATGTTTTGTGTCCTGATTTTTGTTGTTACAGTGGTGCCAAGCAACAATGAAATGGCAATGTAACATGCACAATCACAAGCAACCTCATGCCACCTGATGTTCATGAAAGCCAAACTTCAGAGCAAGTGTCCCCAGTTATGATTTTTGGATGTAGCTATGGGTAATGCAAGCAATTCAGCCAGGACAGTGACTGAGCCTGAGTGTCAAAAAAAGAAACAAACAAAAAATCTCTGAGCACATGGCACACAACTCATGATGCTTAACAGAGATAGAATGATGGCTATCCTCTGAAACGAAGGAGGAACATCTGCACAGAATTAGAATATTCCCTCCCCCTTAAGAGAAAGAATTTGAAATGCAGGAAAAATCTTTTTTTGCCGAAAGTCCTTAGCAGACGCATCTTTGCTGCAATAAACTTATGGTTAGTTTTTTAAAAAATCAGATCAGTCCTACAGAAAAACTCATTTAGTACAAGATCTGGCCTTGGTCAGACCCACAAAATGTTTATTTTTAAAAAAAATTGAAAGGAATAAGATAAAGTTATTTATTTTCATGCCATTTAATAAAAAGGAGACAAGACACATATAATATGGAAACATCGTCAAATATTAGTAATGCTAAAATTTTGTAACTTTGATATACAAAGGCATCCTAGCCAATTGGTAGTAACTAATTATTATTACAAAATAATATGCATTTTGTCTTCAATGAAAATACTGAAAAGCATAGGAAGGATAACTTTTATATTACTATTTTTAATAACAGTGTTTAATAGTGTTAATCTCTTTTAATATTATATCAGCTTGCTCCATCAGATCTTGCTAAGGGGGCCTGCTGTTGGCCATGAGCTACTTTTGGTGGGTCACAGGAGATGTGCTTTCTCTGCTCTGATGCCAGTCTTATAGAATATCCTTCCCCCCAAAGTATTAGAGATATATTTGAATGGTCGCTAAATAAAATCCATCAATTTGTTGACCAGCTGTGCTCCAAGGATGATTAAAAAATCCTCTCATATTACTTTTGAGATGCAAACATGTGGAGAATGTTACCAAACTACTGAGGCAACTTCACAAGTAACTGAAAATGCTGAAGAGTTCATTATAATTTTGGAAGAACCTGATATTAACTTTAACTATTATGGCTTAAATATAAACCTCTCAACACAACTGAAAAGAGTGTTGAGGAAAAAGACAAATTTAGGAGTTTTTCTTTAAAAATATTAACAAGGCTGAGGATTTCATGATAAAAAGGCCTATAATGCTTTGATAAAACTTCCAAGAGAAGAAAAAGATTTTACTCCATGAAGATAAGCTAGAAGGAGTGACTTAAACTTAATGAGTTAACTGGAATTAGGATGGATTTTTCTTTGTTTGATATGTGTAACTAAAAGAAAGGTTTAATCCAAAATTTGAAAATTATACACATACACACACACACACACACACACACACACACGCACACACTTTCATGGTTCTGATGGATGCCCAAATTCAGGGTTAGGGAAACTTGGCTCTTTTATCACTTATGGACTTCAACTCCAGAATTCCTGAGTGAGCCATAAAAGCTTCCCCATCCCTGGCCTACTGGTTTTTCAGCTGTTGGGGAAATCAATTTTTGAATGGGACTGTTTAATATACAAATGTAGGACATATTCTTTATATGGCCTCCATCTGTATATTAAACAGTCCCATTCATATATTCTTTATATGGCCTCCATTTGTATATTAAACAGTCCCATTCACATATTCTTTATATGGCCTCCATTTGTATATTAAACAGTCCCATTCACATATTCTTTATATGGCCTCCATTTGTATATTAAACAGTCCCATTCACATATTCTTTATATGGCCTACATTTGTATATTAAACAGTCCCATTCACATATTCTTTATATGGCCTCCATTTGTATATTAAACAGTCCCATTCACATATTCTTTATATGGCCTACATTTGTATATTAAACAGTCCCATTCACATATTCTTTATATGGCCTCCATTTGTATATTAAACAGTCCCATTCACATATTCTTTATATGGCCTACATTTGTATATTAAACAGTCCCATTCACATATTCTTTATATGGCCTACATTTGTATATTAAACAGTCCCATTCAAGTCAAAAATGGATTTTCCCCCCACAACTGAAAAACCAGTAGGGCAGGGATAGGACCTTTTATGGCTCACTCAGGAATTCTGGGAGTTGAAGTCCGTAAGTGATAGAAGAGCCAAGTTTCCCTACCCCTGCCCTCTAGCCAAGTTTCAAAAGAAATCCAGTTATTTATTAGGAGCAACATGTTGGCATATACCCAAATACCCAGCTCTGCCTCACGTAATTTATGGCTTACCTATGACCCTGTTCCCCCTTCCCCTCAAGGTGTGTCATAAATCACATACTCCAGTGGAGCACTTTGGAGGACTATAGAGATCACACCTCTCTGGTTGGTCCCGGCAGCCTGGGATACAGCCTTGAAGAAGGTATGCATGGAATGTGCTTCTGGTTGTGGCTGCCATGCCCTCCTGCCTATGGCAACTTGAAAGCAGAGCAGGAATGCTTTATGAGTTCACACACACACACACACACACACACACACACACACACACGATGTACCAGTTTAAAGAAAAGTGTGTGTTAAATATGTGTTGTTTATAAAGAAAAAGAAAAAAAGAAAAAAATATTCAATTTGGAGGGAGGGATCTAAATGTAATACTGAGGTTTAAAGCTTGTATGGTAAGAAGTCAAAAAAAAAGATGCATTAGAAAGTTTTGACTTTAAAAAAGTGTTTAAAAAAAGTTTAGCACTTTAAAAAAGGATGAAAAAAGAGGGGAGGTTTCTTCAGTAAGGTCAAAGAATTTGAAAGAATACAATGAACCTTGTTAATAAAAATGGTGACAGTTCACAAAGATTATTAGGTAAAAATAGAAATACATACTGTTTCCATAGCAAGGAAGATAAAAGCAGGAATGGTTAAATTGTTTATTTTATTTAAAAAGGAAATACATTCTCATTTGGATATCACTTCTGGATTTTGTGCTTTTGATAAAAACAAATGAAACTGACTTTGGTTTTGTTGATCATAAAAATTTGTTGTTATAGAAATAGCTAGTTATATACTGTATTAATGTGTAAAAGCAAAAAGTTGAGGTTGGAATGTTTTTAACTTATTCTGTGCTAAGAGTTGGCAGTCAATGCCTTTTATGTCTTTTATTTTTCCCTTGCATCTCATACCCTCTTTTCCCCACTCCTTTTCCTCCCCTTAATTTCCTGTTTTTATCTTTTTTCTTTGTATTTTATATAATAAAAAAAATTGTGACCAGAGTATCCTTTTTCCCAAAATTAGACTGACTTTGATATTCCAAAAGGCCTTCAAAGACCTGGTTATGTGACCAGGCATGAGACTCTCACAGATTCAGAGATTTTCAGAGCTGTTCAGAAGATATATTGTTCAAGCTTTTACATGGAATCCAATCAACTAAAGTTCACTACTAAATTGGCACCAGAAAAGGTTCAACAGAATTCAAGAGTGGTTGGACTTGGACCGTTTATGGAACACAATGATTCTAAGCTGATGACACACTTAACTCTGCCTCCTAGCTCCTCCTGCTCGTTTCCTATACCTTCACTTTGATTGTATTTTGGATTTACAGGGTAATTTTCATTACAATCTTTTATATTTGTATTTGCTGTTTTAAAAATCTATTGTTTTAAAAATCTATTGTTGTTCATGGTTGCCTTCAATGTAATAAATGTCTATATAAATTTAATATTTTTTTTGATTGAGAGAGGATCCCATGAAAACAAGGGTGCCAAAGGCTCCTGAAAGTCATAATGTGGTCTTGATTTAAAATACTCAACACTGAATTTGGAACCTGCTTATTCAATAAACTTGTAAGGTAATCCAGCAATACCTAATTTCTAGAAACAATTCTTGGATTATGGAAGTAGGAGCTCTGGACTCATAAAAGAATAAATTATCTGGTGATTTTAAGGATATTCCAGTAACCCCTTCATTGCTATAGAAATTGGCTCCCATAAACAACCATCACAGAATCATAGGGCTGGAAGGAATCTCAGTGATCATCTAGTTCAACCCCCTGCTCAAGGCAGGATATCTTATACCATCTTGGAAAAATGGCTGTCTATCTTCTTCAGAACCTCCAGTGATAGAGCCATTCTCACTGTCACGAATATTTTCCTTAATTTTAAGTTGGATCTCTCTTTAATGATCTTAATGATTTACAGGCAATTCTGTTAACCAACAGCTCCTGATATGTGCTGTCCCACCAGTGTATGGGAATTGGATAGTTAGGTAGCAATTGTGAGCTGTCCCCTTAAGGGAATGCATCATGGTAAAATGTAGTTAAGGTATCCTGAGAAATGTAGTCCATGTCACATGGCCACATCTGTAATCCTGATTGGTCACTAATTTGACCCTTGAGGGGTTGAAGGAGATATCCTCACTCTTGGCTGAACTCACAGACTCGTGGTAACTGTTTTACTTCTATTGCTACAACATGAGGGAAAAAGAATAGAAGATAACTCATCTTTTTACCTACAAGACAGAAATGCAAAGGATTGGTCATTAAAGAAGAACTTCATCACAAATGTGAGTTATGAGCATACCTGATGAACTACTAAAAGTACTTTGTTATGGATGTTTTGTGGAGTTTATCTATCTGCATTGGTACAGGATACAGAACATTAAAAAGATGGTTTTTTGAAGTCCTGAAGCCCATCAGTATAAAGACAGTTAATTTGGATTTGTGATAAAACAAAGTAATGTTGAAGCCAAGAGTGAATGTGGAATGCTAAGCTCTGTGCCTCAGTTTGAATTACAGGGAGGGGCAAGAATCCCCCCCTTCCTCTTTTATGCAAGAGACTTTTCAAATATCCTATGCTCCGGCTTTCAAAGGCAATCAAATATGCCTCCTTCGATCCTTTTTTTCCTCTTCCTTTACTGAGGCAGGATTCCTTTGTCTTCATATCAAGCCAGGAAGGAGCAAATTCCCCCTCCTTTTCTCTTCAGTGAAAGAAATGCTGTGTCTCAAATTACAACTCCTAACTCAGACAAGAACCAATTTGTAAAAGAAAGGGAGGGGTCAAGTATCTCTCATTCATCCCTGTATTCATCCAATTACAAACCCTTTCCAAACGCAATGAGAAAGTTTCAGAAATCTTGCTGGCATTTCTAGAAAGGAAAACTAACTTTTCCCTGCTCAATTCAGCTGAAAGGCTTTGCATTTTTCCAGCTCAGAGGCAATAAAAGAAGCCTCTCCAGCTATCTTTACAACTACTCTGGCCGTTTTATTGGGGGTCATAATTCATTACTGACAGACCATCTTCAAAGCAAAGAAGGCTAATCCTAGCAACGTTTTTAAAAGGAACAATTTCTCTTTCTGCTCAAAACCTTAAAATTTCTTCATGTTCCCCTATCTTTAGTAAACAATTAAAAAAATAATAATACTACAAGCAAACCTTTGGAGTGTTGTATTCGATTGATTGGTTTTTCTTCCAGCAAGGAAACAATAAATTCCTCTGGAGTTCACCCCCCGCCACTTCCGACTCAAGCAAAGCAGCCCACAGCTACATCAGGAGAAAGTTCCCAGAGTTTGATTTTTTTACACAGTTTCTCAAATTTGACCAGAGTGTTTATCCAATGATAATTTTTGCAATTATTGTGGACAATTTAATCAATTTAATTCAAGGTTCCCAGATTAACTGCAACCTAACATGGACATGGCAACAACGTCTTCCAGACCCTCTACTGCCACCTTGTGGAGCAAATAACACTAACAGGCATATTTCTGCGTTTAGCCCTCCAAGTCTTCAGACTTCGATACGCATATTTCTGCATTTAGCCTCAAGTCTTCAAACTTTGCTATGCAACCTCTAGTGCCCCCTAGTGTAGCAAGCTCACAACGCACCCTAGAAACAGCCATACTGTGCTGTGCTAGCATCGCCCAGACTCTGCAGCGCCACCTAAGTGCTCAAGTATTAAATCCAGCAGCAATTCTACTTTCTCCTACCTGCTTGCAGCGCACCCTAGTACAAAAAAAGGGAACTGCATGGAAACTCACTAAATTTTCCAAAGTCAACTTTTACCAATTTGAAACATGGCAACTGCTTCAGCCATGACAGATGTCTCTGATGTACCAGAAGACTCGAACTCTCCACCTACCCTTGATGTAAATGTGGAGTCATACTTGAGGGAGGATTGGGACTGGGAGTATCAATGCCATATAAATTCGTGGAAGAAGCTGGAGAAGTTCTACGATACCCGCACATGCAGGCTGTCCCTCGAGATAATCTGCACATTGCAACATGATCTATCTTACCTTCGTGTACAATGGAGAGACAGCGAAAGTGAACTCAAGTTCATCCAGTCAAAGCTGGGTGACCCAAAGCTCCAAGAACACATTGAATGCTTCGGGAAGCTACACAAGGAATGTGAAGACTGCATTGAGGAAAGCAATAAAGCCCTCCAGGCAGTACTTCACAATGCGCTTCGGCAGGAAGTAGTGTCCAGGGAGCAGGCCACATCTGATATAGCTCCTTGATCACATGTGCCTTCTTCCCACCACTCTAGGAAACCCTCCTCCCTCCATCCCAAATCAGCTAGCTCACAGGCAGGTTCCAGTGTCTCATTCCAATTCTCTGCTGCCAGCTCTCACCATCCTTCCAGAGAATCCTCCCATCGTAGCAGAGCATCTAAGGCCTCCAAAGCCGCAAGTTATGCTGACCAGGCTGCAGTAGAAGCTGCTATCACAATCACAAATCTATGCTCCGGAGAGGAGGTAGCATGGCAGAAGGCGGCAGTAGCGACTCAACAAGCAGAAATGGCCAAAGCCCAGGCCAACCAACAGGCAGAAATAGCAGCTCAACAAGCAGAAATGGTCAAAACCTAGGGCAACCAACAGACAGAAATAGCAGCTAAAGCAGCAGAAATAGCCAAAGCCCAAGCCAACCAACAGGTAGAATTGGCCAAAGTTCAGGCCAAATTGGAGTTGGCTGAACGGCAAAGAGAATCCGCAACAAAGAGGGCATGGGCCGCAGCATGGCGGAAGATGGCCGACAATGCTTCCTTCAACTTAAACCTTGGAAAGTTGGAAAGAGAGAGCCCAGATAAATGTGTCAAGGCCTACTTGGGCAAGCAAATTGGCCCACCAGTTACATCAAAGATTTCTCAACAAGTACACATGCAAGCAGCCACAGTTGCCACACTCAATCCACAGGCAAAAGAGTTCCTACCACACCCTCAAGGCAACTCTAACACAGATATGGGTCGAGACAAATGTGGTACCCACACCCGGCAGCAAGAGAGACCACCTGCGCATGTGTTAACGGATCACAACCTCCTCATAAAGTACTCCGAGGAGAACCACAAACCGTCTACAACACATGCCCTCGAGCCAGAATGCCATACCTACGAGGATGCTGACAGCAACGAGCACCCAGCCGTTCTGCATCCAGACTCCGAGCCACCACAGCAGACAACACATAACCCTCCCCTGGACAAGGAGCCTCAATGTGCTACAGAGGCACCCCCGGAGCCAGTGGCGAGTGTCAACTGCACGGCAGTGTGCGCTGACTCACCATGCCCTTGTTCGTGTCTTCCCATCTGTTTAGCCAAAATGTACCCTGAAGGACGCCCTGCAGATGCCGTGAAAATGTACGTATGGATAGACACTCAAAGCACCTGCACCCTGGCCAGACCCACATTCTTTGACCTCTTAGAGGTGCAGCAGGATGAACTTCACTGTATCAACGTGCCATAGACCAAGAAGCACGGTGGGGAGGAGAGCTACTGGACCCTGTATACAGTCATTGGATGGAAGTTCCCGGTTCCCACTACTGCCTGTATCTGAATGTGATGGGGTACCGAATGACCGCAGTCAGATCGCAATACCTGAGGTCATAAGTAGCATGCCTCACCTACAGCACTTGACTCATCACTTCCCTGCTCTAGATCCGGAGGCTGAGATCCTACTCTTGCTGGGAAATAATGCCCCACACGCCTTTCTCTTCTCCGAGTCAGTCAGCGGCCCTGTAGACAGCTCAGTGGCCATCAGATCTCCACTAGGATGGGGGATCGTAAGAATTGTCAGTGTCAATTGGATGCAGGCCCCAACCCAGGCAAATGCTTTACAACCATCCATTCCAACAGCTTTCCGATGCCCTTTAGCACCATCGAAAACATGAATGTCATTCCAGACTAAAAGGCCGCCAGTGATCAGTACACTTTCGCTAGGACACCCTAAACAGCTGCCAGCAACCACCAGACGTCCACTATGATGCTCTACATGGGCATATGACTCCGCAACACCCTTTCCAACAGCTTCCCGATGCCCTTTGACACCGTGGAAGCAAGTGTACCGTTCCAATCCTAAAAGGCCGCCAGAAGCGACCGCCAGACTTTCACCTTTGCCACCAAGAGTACCTGTACGCCCTAAAAGGCCACCAGAGGTGACCAGCAGACTCGCACCAAGAGGCTGAACTTGAAGATTGAACCTCAAGCTTTGCATGTTATGCTTCGTTTAATGCTTTATTAATGTTTACTGTTTATCTTAGTTATATAGTTATATGCTATTCAGTTAGTATTACTGTCTACTGCTTATCTTAGTTTATGGTTAATTTTTTCTTCTTCTTTTAATAGTGGAATTTACAATTCCAGGCGGGGAGTGTGCTGTCCAGCCGGTGTATGGGAATTGGATAGTTAGGTAGCAATTGTGAGCTGTCCCCTTAAGGGAATGCATCATGGTAAATGTAGTTAAGGTATCCTGGGAAATGTAGTCCATGTCACATGGTCACATCTGTAATCCTGATTGGTCACTAATTTGACCCTTGAGGGGTTGAAGGAGTTATCCTCACTCTTGGCTGAACTCACAGACTTGTGGTAACTGTTTTACTTCTATCACTACAACATGAGGGAAAAAGAATAGAAAATAAATCATCTTTTTACCTACAAGACAGAAATGCAAAGGATTGGTCATTAAAGAAGAACTTCATCACAAATGTGAGTTATGAGCATACCTGATGAACCAATAAAAGTACTTTATTATGGAAGTTTTGTGGAGTTTATCTATCTGCATCTGTACAGGATACAGAATATGATAGAGCAATCAATCCTTTTCAGAATTATTCTCTTCAAAATTCCATTTTTGACTGAAACCCCGCTTCTTGTAAAAGGCCCCACATCCTGTTTTTTAAACTCTTTTGTCTTGAGAAATCATTTAATTTGTTTCTCAGTGGTGCTAAACAAGGGAGGATAATGTGTGATACTCCAGATATCCCTGATCTGTCCGTCATCAAACCTTAAGACTTCTGTCATTTAATGCAGAAGAAAATGAGTTCTAGTTCTGCCTTAGCCATGAAAGCCAGTTGGGTGACTTTGGGCCAAGCCCTCTCTCTCAGCTCAATCTATCTCACAGGTGGTTGTAGGGAAAATTGGAAGAAAAAGGGGTGGTGGATATGTTCGCCGTCTTGAGTTACTTCTCAAAATAATAAAGGTGGGATACAAATAAATAAATAACTATGCCCCACAGTAGGGGGAAACATGATTGATTAAACCAGCAGTGAGAAAGTAACTCAGGATGTGCAAAATTATGTGTGTGAACAGAGAATATTCTGTATAAAAACAGCTGGTTGTGGTAATTTCTACCTAAGTCTAAAGATATGTATTTCAGGTTACATGTACAGCTAGCCCTCAACTTATAATCATTTGTGCCCCTATTAGTAGCTTCAGGCCCCCAGTTTCTTGGAAGAAATTATCCAGGGATGCTGGGGGGAAAAAACACCCTAAAAGAAAACAGTATAGTTGGCAGGGAATCCTGGGAGTTGAAGTCCACCCATTTTAAAATGGCCAAGGTTGAAACACTGGCCTAAACAATAACGAATTCAGTAATGGCTATGTGTGAATATTCATTATGACCTCATGCCAGAAAACCATGACTTCCAGTCTCTCTTTTCATTTGGACTTGTTTCTTAGTCAATATTTGACAGGTAGATGATCACGGTTTGATGTTCAATATCAAGTGTAAGTTCTTCAGGTATCCTTTGAGCTGGATAAACAGAGCATATTCAGATATTTTTTTCTATAGTTTCAATAGCCTTCCCTCCTTTGGGAAGGGAAACTACTTTAATGGATTGCAATAAAGTCTTCAGATCCATATGCCGAGATAGGTTTCAACATTGTCCTCCATTTTGGTTCATGATGAAGTTGCGTGCAGCTGTTAACTGAAAGGCAGACTCAGTGTGCATTGAACATAATTATGACATAGACCCCATGTGTGTACCTGTTCTAAGGAATATGAGCAGGTGGTTAGCACTACCTGTATTCTCACATCTGTTCTGTATTCAAGAAATACAGGTAGTCCTTGACTTATAACCACAATTGAGCCCAACATCTCTGTTGCTAAGAGAAACACTCATTAAGTGAGTTTTGCCCCATTTTACAACCTTTCTTGCCATATTTGTTAAGTGAATCACTGCAGTTGTTAAGTTAGTAACACGGTTGTTAACTGAATCTGGCTTCCCCCATTGACTTTGCTTGTCAGAAGGTCGCAAAAGGAGATCACATGATCCAGGGACACTGCAACCGTCATAAGTACATGTCAATTGCCAAGCATCTGAATTTTGATCACTTGGAATCTGCAATGGTCATAAGTGTGAAAAACAGTCGTAAGTCCCTTTTTCAGTGCCATTCTAACTTTGAACTGTCACTAAATGAACTGTTGTAAGTTGAGGACTACCTGTACCAGTATAGGACTAATAACTGGGAAAGGAAAGGGTGTAGAAGGTAGGCAGACAAGGAAGAGAAGACTTACTGTGAATTCCCCAGTGACGGCATCAAAGCCAACATGGATTGTGTGCTCGAAGTCTGAAGGGAGAGAAATTTCAGGACGTTCCTTTTCTTTCTTCTTATTGGCTAGGGGCAAAATGTTAACAGCTATTTATTTTTCTGTGTAGTCATTTGTTCATCGATCTTCCTGTCTGGTTTATTCAAAGCAAGAAAAAGAAAGCAGGAAGAATAAAATAAAATTGGATTCAAAAGGATCCTTGGCAATATAACCTAAGGAATTTTATGCATTTATCCGAAGCATTTTCTGCTTTGCTGCTTAACTGAATGGAAATACCAATAAAGGAAAATATTTGTAGCTCAGGCTTGAAATCAGGGGTCCTTGGTGCTCTCTGAGCTTGATTGTTTTCTTGCAAACATTTCATAATTCAAACTAGGTAGCATTATCAGTGCTAGAAGGGAGTGGGTATTGTGAAGAGAAGAAAGAGGAGGGGGAGGAGGAGCAGGGAGAGGAGGACAACTGTGGAGTCCTTGAAGTTCTCTGAACTTGGTTGTTGTCTTGCAAATGTTTCATTAACCATAACAAGGTAACATAATCAATGCTAGAAGGGAATGAGGTTTGCTTTCCCTTGTAGCACTTATTATGTTACCTAGTTTAGGTAATAAAACATCTGCAAGAAAACAACCAAGCTCAGAGAACACCAAGGACCCCTGAATTGAAATAACAGCATCATCTTTTCCCAGACGTCCAGTAGCCTGGATCACACTTGACATTAAACCATAGTTTGCTCATGATCCTGATATGGAAACCATCAGTTATGGCATTGTGTGTGAACCCAGGTCTTAAATGTTTATGCATAAAATCCTGGCTTAATCCCAGGTGACTGGAGCTGTCTATACAAGAGATTTGGTTCCTCTTTACGAGCCCCATGTTCTATGCAGGAGCATCCACAGGGAAATCAAAATAGCACTTAAACATAGTGATAGAAATTATGATTTGGAGTAATTATGGAGATACACATGAAGGAATATAGGACCATATGAAAAAATTGAAATTTATTTTAAAAAGTCTCAGAAGAAACTGGCTATTGTTTCTCTTAATAGATATGCCAAGGTCCCATAAAGGTTGAGATGCCAGCAAGGAAAATCAGCATAGATCAATTATAAAGTCTCATCTTAATAGGTCTGCATAAGTAATGTCTTCATTGAAAAATATATCTAACCCAAGAATTAAAGGTGGATTGGAAAGTCTATATTTAACCTCTCTGTCTAAGGAATGACAATTTATTTATTTATTTTAGTCAACATCACATCCTGCACTTAAGAGGAAAACATAGCAAGATCAGAATGCTTAAACACAAAGACGTCATTCAATCAAACTGACTATCGAGACAGAAAGATATATTATTTTGGGATCCATATGACATGTACCTCATGCTGGAGTTCAAAATAAATAACTGAAAAGTGTCGATGCTCCAACTGATGCACTTTTAAGGAAGTTTCCAAATGCTCAGAATGTGGATGCATATCCTCTGCTAAGTTGTGACATGGGGCAGGAGAAAGGAGAAGGAAGAAGAGGAGGAGGAGGAGAAGCCTACATTCATAGTTTAACACTGGAAGGAGCAGGTGATTGAGCGGCTCAGCTCCAGAAAAACTCTTGTCAATCTAAATAGATAATTCTGGCATGAGCTGACAGTCAAATTAAATTTCTTGATTCATAAGCAATTCACTCAGTTATATAGTTTGAGCATGCTATCTTGTAGTTTGTCAGCATTGGTTCACGGCCCAGAGGGGGTCTCAACCTATCAAACCCATAAAGGTTGGTCCAGCAAATAATAGCTAGGTATGACTTATGAAGCTGTCTGCTATAAATCAGACCTGTGGCCCCAGGGCCCCATGTGGCCATTTGCCTGCCCTTGTCTGACCTGCTTGAGGTCAATTGGAAAAGTCCCAGTTTCTGTGGCCCCTGAGGAAAAATAATTGCCCACCCCTGCTCCTAATGGTTTGCTATATACTAAATGCTATTTATTTTGCATTCAAATCAATTAAATAAACACAGCTTAGAGTATTTTTTTCTGAATCTAGCCAAGTCTAGTTGGGAGGAGTCAAAAAATGAAGATGGCCATTGCACCTACAGAATCAAACCCCTGTCCCTTTTAACATGCATGGCACAGATAAAAGCGAGGCACAGTTCCAAAGACATGGTGGCAGATGTTATCTTGACTGTTTTGCTCTCCCTGGACCACCCTGCAGAAAAACAAGCCTGAGGAAAGAAGAGGCCAGGAATCTTTTGCTAGGCCGATACTTTACTTTTATCTCCTCCTGGGAAGATGGAGCGCAGGCGAGCTTTCCGGTTCTTCTCTTCGGGCGCCATGGGAAGCGGTTTGGAACTGTGGTTCAGGGCCGAAGAATCGCGATTGTTACTGTTCATTCTCAAAGGAGGCGCAGGGGGTTTTTCTTCAGTATCCAGGCTTTCAGACATCTTCAGCAATTCTCACAGCTTCCTAGCAAGCAAAGAAAGAGAGGAAAGAAGAGAGAAGTGAATGCGGGGTGGTTAGGAAAAACAGGAAAGCTGGAACAAACCAGAGATGTTAAACGCAACTAGGTATGTTTTGTGAAAATAAGAACTAGGGGTGACCTGATAGAAGTGTTCCAATATTTGAGGGGCTGCCACAAAGAAGAGGGGGGTCTACCTATTTCTCAAAGCACCAGAAGGCAGGACAAGAAGCAATGGATGGAGACTAATCAAGGAGAGAAGCAACCCAGAACTAAGGAGAAATTTCCTGACAGTGGGAACAATTAACCAGTAAAACAGTTTTCCTGACAGTGGGAACAATTAACCAGTAAAACAGTTTGCCTACAGAAGTTGTGAATGCTTCCTCACTGGAGTCTTTTAAAAAGAGATTGGACAGTCATTTGTCTGTAATGGTATAGGGTCTCCTGCTTGAGCAGGGGTCTGGACTAGAAGACCTTCAAGGTCCCTTCCAGGTCTGTTATTTTGATATTCTGTGATGTCCTTCAGGTAGGCTTGAGGTTGTGCTACTAACATTCCAACTATTGTAATAGTTATCACCAACTCATAGTTAGGTATCTTGGGCTACAAATAGCTTAAAGCAAGGGATAGTTCTAAGGCAGGGGTCACCAACCTTTTGGACCTCAGGGACCACCAAACTCATAATTTTAAATCCCAGGGACCACTAACCGGTTCTCTGGGTGTAACCTAATTTGTGGGTGTGGCTTGGTGGTCGGTCATGTGACTGGCTGGGCATGGCTTGTATGTAAACATTATAAATATTTATATAAATATTGATTTTTTTATTAAAAAAGAGCAACTTTTACCCAAAATCAGGCAAAGCAGGCAGGCAGATTGAGTTGCTCACAGAATCATTCATTGATCTATCTATCTGCCATCAGCTAGGTCAGTCTGTCACATAAAATTTGCTTGTCATGAGTCTGCACTGAATAATAGAAACTTCAGTCCTAAGGGAGGTTCGGCTGTGCTTAAAAGCAGAGCCGAAGATCTAAAGACTAGCTAGAAAGCAAGAAATAGGGCGTTGGTACTTACCTGATATGCCCGTTCTCTGTGAGCTGTGAAGAGCATCCAGAAGTGGGAGGAACTTCAGTCTCTTCTGGAAAGGCTGGGCTTAAAACTCCGGGACGCTCCTCCTCCTCCACGGGACACTTCCTCAGCGTCCCCCAGTTTTGCGAAGACTGGGTGCCAAAGTCTGGGACTCATCACCTAATCTAGATCCCTGACTGGAACGGAACCCCACCAGACAGAAAGAAATGGGTGGGGCTGGATGCTCTTCACAGCTCACAGAGAACGGGTGTATCAGGTAAGTACCAATGCCCTTTCTCCCATGAGCTATTCAGAGCATCCAGAAGTGGGACGTCCCAAAGCTTGGCCTGTCCTTAGGGAGGGCCTCTGTCTGGATCAAAATTCACTCCTAAACTCTGTGGACCCTCTGCAGGACTCTTCTGCCAAATGAAGCGTCTGCTGAGGCATAGACATTTTATAATTTCTGACAAAGGGAGATGGTGAAGCCCAAGTTGCCGCTCTGCAAATTTCGTCTATGGAAGCCCGTGTGGCCCATGCTGATGATGTTGCCACACTCCTTGTTGAGGGGGCTGCAATGCCCTTAGGAACTGAGATGGACTGGCATTCATAACTTTTAGCTATGGTGGCTTTCGACCATCTACCGATGGTCATTGATGACACCTTTTGCCCTAAAGTGGATGGGTTGAAGGATAGGAATAGAGCCTCAGATTTTCGAAATGCCGCCATGCGGTCTAGATAGATGCTTAAGGCCCTTTGAACGTCAAGTCGATGCCATTGATGCTCCAGGCTATGAGATGGTTTCGGACAAAAATTTGGAAGCACCAACTCCTGCGCTCTGTGGAAGGCTGAATTTACTTTAGGAGTGAACGATGGATCCAATCGGAGAATCACTCTGTCCACATGAAACCCGCACAGGTCCTTTCTCATTGACGATGCTGCCAATTCAGAAATCCTCCTTGCTGATGTGATTGCAATTAGGAAGGCCACCTTATATGTCAGGAATTTAAGACTATCGGTTCTTAAAGGCTCGAACGGGCCAGTTGTAAGTGCGGTTAACACCTTGTTGAGGTCCCAGGTGGGATAGTGGTGAATTACAGGAGGTCATAAGTTTGTAGCACCCTTAAGAAAGCTGTGGACATGTGGATGATGCACTATGGGACCGGAGGTCACCCCAGGCTATCACTGAGGCTAAAGCCACCACCTGTCTGCGTAAAGTATTTGGAGATAGGCCCTTGGTCAACCCCTCCTGTAAAAAGGCCAATAATTGTCGTATTGATGGGGCAGTTGGGTTGATCTTAGACCCCTGGCACCAGTGACAAAAGGTGGACCACGTGGCCTTGTATATACAATTTGTTGAGGACCGTCGGGATGCTTGAATGGTGGCAATAGCATTCTCTGAAATCTGTTGGGCCCTTAAACGGCTCCACTCAACCTCCATACGGTTAGACTGAGATATTGTGGGTTCGGGTGAAGTATCGGCCCTTGGGAGAGGAAAATCTTTGATGATGGAATTTTCCAAGGTTGTTCTCTCGACAGTTCCTGTAAGTCTGCGAACCACATTTGCCTGGACCCGTAAGGGGCGACCAATATCAATTCCGCTCGTTCCTCCAATATCTTCTGGATCAACCTGGGTATTACCAGGAGTGGAGGAAACGCATATAGAAGTCCGGGAGGCCACTGACAACGCAGGGCATTGACGGCCTCCGCCCCCTGAGTAGGGTACCTTGAAATATACCGGGGCAATTGGGCATTGAGAGGAGAGGCAAATAGATCGATCACTGGTTGCCCAAACCTCCGCACTGCTTCCTGGAAGACAGACAGGTGTAGGCACCACTCTGCCTGAACTATTGTGGCCCTGCTAAGCCAGTCCGCTTGTGTGTTTAAGGCCCCTGCTATGTGTTCTGCCTTGAGCGAAAACATATTGGCCTTGGCCCACTTGAACAAATTGACTGTCTCCAGCATCAGAAGTTTGGAATGGGTACCCCCATGTCTGTTTACGTGGGCCTTGGTTGTGATATTGTCTGTCACAACCAGAATGTGGTGTGATTGGAAAAGGGGTAGAAGCTGCATAAGGCCAGGTGAACTGCTCGCAGCTCCAACAGGTTGATGCTTTGTGATTGTTTGGAAATAGTCCAAATTCCCTGCGCAGTGTGGGATTGGAAGTGAGCTCCCCATCCTACCAGGCTGGCATCGGTTGTGATCGTTGCCCTGTAAGGTTCCTTGAAAGGACACCCCTTGTTTATCATTTTTTCCAACCACCAGCAGAGTGATCGGAGAACATTGTGCGATACCTTTATCTGGATGTTGGAAGTGGCTCTTCCGGATCACTGGACAGGTAGCAGGAACCATTGCAGCTCTCTAGAATGGAATCAAGTCCAAGGCACAATGGAAATACAAGAAATCAGTTTCCCTAACAGTTGAGACAGCACTGCCAGGGAAACCCTCTTTAAGGCTCTGATCTTTCTGGCCAAAGACTGGATAGTGTTTAACCTGTCCTGAGAGAGAAGGACCTCACCCTCCATGGTATCTATCACTGCCCCTAAATGAACTAACCTAGTTGAAGGGATCAAATGGCTTTTATCCCAATTTATGGAAAAGCCATGACCCTGAAGGGTAATGAGTACCAGAGTAATCTTGGTATCCGATTTTGCTTGATGTCTGGAAGATGACAAAATTAAAATATCATCCAGATAACACTGTAAGCGAATAGATTTGATCCTGAGTGAGGAAGCCAAGGCTGTGAGGACCTTGGTAAAAGTGCTAGGGGCCGAAGCCAGACCGAATGGTAGGGCGATATATTCGTAGTGCTGATCACAATAGCAGAATCTAAGATATTTGTAGTGAGCAGGTCTAATTGGTATATGTAGATAAGCCTCTGTGAGATCTATAGAGGTCAGGACATTGTTCTCTTTGATGCTGAGCAGAATGGACTGGAGAGTAGTCATCTTGAATTTTCGATAAACCAATGATCTGTTCAGATGTTTGAGGTCCAAAATTGCCCTCCAGCCCCCTGAACTCTTGGGGACCACAAACATTAGAGAGTAACAGCCATGACCCGCTGTTCAGATGGGACCTCTCTAATGGCCCGAATATGTAGAAGATGATTGATAGCCTCCTGCATCAATGCCCTCTTAATAGGGTCTGGGAACTAGGGCTCCTAATGAAAAAGTTTGGGGGGAAGGATTGAAACTCTAGTGCCAGACCAAACCTAATAGTGTCCTTGACCCATGCATCAGAGGTGGAGCTGTCCCATTGATCAGCAAACAATTTTAGCCACCCTCCAATGGGAACTGCTGTCAAGGACTCACTTGGGGCGATGAAAAAATCAGCCTCCAGTGCCTCTGGGGTTTCTTCTGTTTTGGCCTCCCCACTGTCCTCTATCGGAAGATTCAGACCTATCATGTCTATAACTGGGTCTGTAGCCTGATGTTCTCTGAGATCTGGGAACGTATGGGCCTTGATAGTAGGTCTGAAAGGAACCCCTTCGAAACGATGGGGGCGTTCTGTTTTCAGACCTCCGAAAGAGTGGGGGAAGTACTTTTTTCTTGTTTCTATTCTTTATAAGGAGGGGCTCCAAGACACCGCCAAATAATTTATCCCCCAATATTGGGGCTGATGCCAACTTGCATTTATGCTTGGTATCCGCCTGCCAATGTCTGAGTCATAGCAGTCTCTGTGCTGATACATGAGATGCTATGGCCCTAGACAAGAATTTGACTGCATTAAATGTGGCGTTGGTGGAGAATTCTGCTGCTGCAATAATTTTAGCTATGTCCTGGTGGGCTCTGACATTTGACGCCAGAAATATATCCCTCGAGTGGAAGAGCCATCGTAGGGAGGACCATGTAAAAAAGGACGCCGCTGTAATGGCCCAGGCATCAGAAACGTGCGCCCTATGGAGTGCCAACTGTGCTCTCTTTTCTTCCGGTCTCAGGGCTTCCTCAGCCTCGTTGGGAAAGGTTGAAGAAGAGGCCAGTGCCACAATGGGCTCACCCACCTCCAGCGTTTTGAGAAATTTGAAAACTCTGGTGCCAAATTATAATAGCGTTTATTGTGCCCTGTTGGGGCTGGGTATGATGCTGCTGATGCCCATTGATTTTGTACTAATTCAGCAAACAGACGAGGGACAGGAATAGTTTCTGCCTTATTAGCCGGTTGTGAGAATATTAGATCCTCGGATTCGTCCTGAGACCCTGTTGACAATGGATGAGGGTTTGATGTGCCTAGTTTAGTGGTGTTTTTTGCCTTGAGCAGTAAGGATTTAAAGAGGTGCAGGCGAAAAAGGCCAGAAAAGGTAGATTGGTCTGGAATGATGCCTTCGTCATCTGGACATTCCCTGTTCTAGTGGGTCAGCCTCTGACAACCCCAAGTTCATCTGATGAATCGACCCCACCTCCATGGGAAGATCCTGATCCTCAAATTCTACCTCCTCCCGAAGCCCCTGGGCTGGTATGTTAGGAATATTGGGGAATACCTGAGTTTGATGTTGTCCCATATGCGCAAAGAATCGAGCGGACAAGGATCCCGCATCCGAAGCGGTTGAGAAGTGTCTGGTCCTGATGGATTGCTGAACTCCAGCCGCAATGCCCCTTTGAATCGCCATCTCCATCCATTGCCTCATTTCGATGGGGATAGTAATCTCTCCTCCTGTCTTAGGCTGGCGACCGTAGGGGTGAAGGTTGCCTCTGGGATTAGCCGGGCAGTGCTCATTGGAGGAGATGTGCCTATGGGAGGTTGTCCAGAAACAGCCTGCCTGGGCTAGGTGGATAAGTCTTAGGGCCCCAACAATGGACTTGGGTCCTGATTAGATTGTTGTGTCATAGCCATCTTGTCTGCCTCCCTGGCTCATTTCTGCAATTGCCTTTCCAAAGCTAGGTACCATCTATGGGCATCCTTATCTGCCGCCTTAGAGGCCTTTTTTGAGCCCACTGGCTTATCTCAGGACTTATTTGTCTTGGAGCGGAAAGCGTTGTCACCTTCCATTGTAGATGACTGATTCTCTTGTCTCTGACTTTAATTTTTAATTAAATTTTTTAAATTATTATTAATAGTAGGATTTGTACTTTGGGGTGATGCCTTCCCTGTGGTTGAAAGTAGAATGCTCCTCCAGGAGAGTAAGTCTATATATATGTATTGTGACTCCAGGATTTGAATCTGGTCCGTCAGCGGATGTGAGCTTGAGTGAAGAGGATCTGGCACTGAGATTTGAGCCTGCATTGTTGAGTGATTTGGAAGGTAGCTAGGATGAGGAAGTGGGCTTAGCTATGAGAGATGAACCTAATTTATTGAAGGTGTCAGAGTCCTCCCCCGAATCTCCCTCTCTGATTACACAGCAGCCAGGAACAGATAATCAGGAAAACGTGCAAGAGGTTTTGAGTGAGGAGGAGGACTTTGAGGGATCTTGGCTCGACGTGAGAAATAGACAGAGATTGAGACGTCAATCTCAATTGGGAAGGAGGCGTCAAGCCAGTGATTAATTAATGAGACTAACATCCCCCTTTAGGGGATAAAAGGAAATGGATTGGGTTGAGAAATTTGCCAGAAGCAAAGTGTATTGTTGGAGCGAAAGTACTGTAAAGATTCTCTGAGGCGTTATGATTTATAGGCACTTCAGGATTGCCAAACAGATTTCAGAATTACTGCTGAGGACTGGAAAAACCTCGGCAGTTATCTTTGTTGGGGTTTGTTTTTGGTTGCTTATATTTTTGGAACTTTAGAATTTTGATTGCTCACCTGTGGATACAGGTGAGACATAACATATATGTATATATATACATGTGCCTATATCTATATGTAAAACTGTGCATATGGTAAACAGTATCTAAGGGTCCCCAACAAGGGAAACCCCCAAGTGCTCCAAGTGAGAACTTTCTGGATCCCTAGTCCCCAACAAGGGAAACCAGCTATACAGGATCTGAGGTGGATTCTTTCCTGTCAAAACGAAACGTCCTGCTGTTTAAAATGGCACTTGCAGCTTCAGTCCAAAGAAATGATTCAAAGGCAATTGCAAGGAAATTCCTGTTTAATGACTAGCCTGCTTATCCAACATCAGCCAGACAAGGGAAAGCTAAACCCAGGGAGAACGAAGTGGGAAGGTACTGCCCCGGTCCCCAAAAAGGGAAACCAGTGGGGAATGACACCTGTGATATTTAGACGCGAACTTGAGCCAGCCATTGAAAAAGGCGGGAAGGCAGAATCTCCTCTGCTAATGTCTGAGAAGTCTAATGAGCCGCTGCTGCTGAGGCTTTAACTTGCGAGTTAAATGCTCCTGTCAGACAAAAAGGCAAGGCGAAGTGAGCCGCGGCTGCGAGTGCTCCGCTACAATCGCAGAGAAGATAATCGGAAAGTTAGATAAGGTAATTGCCTGAGGTGGTTGCCTCAGGCTGCCCGCGGAGTGGTAGGCTCCACTAGTTACAAAGAAACTGTTTTTAAACTGATCGAGGCAACCTAATAGAGGCACAAGCCTGAAAAAAGCCAAATTAAATGGGGAAGATTTTTACAAGCCAAAATAACCCAAGAGCAAACCTGAATCAGAAAACCGTTCCAGTCAGGGAGTGCACAACCTCTTACCACGAAGGCTGAGCTAAAACTGGGGGATGCTGAGGAGGGGTCCTGTGGAGGAGGAGGAGCGTCCCGGAGTTTTAAGCCCAGCCTTTCCAGAAGAGACTGAAGCACCTCCCACTTCTGGATGCTCTGAACAGCTCATGGGAGAACCAACCATTTCCAGCTTCCTAGCTAATCTAAATCTCACTGCTGATGGTTGGAAAAATAGCAATTTAGCAGGCAAGTTTGCTGGGTAAGGAGTGAGTGGGCAGGGAGGGTTCCCACAGGCCATGTGGGCGGCGCAGCCTTGTGTTTCTGTGCAGCCTGGATTAATTGCTTTGGGGCAGTGCTCTGGAGGTGAGATTTCTCTGCGGCCCACCAAAATTTTCTTGCAGCCCACCAGTGGGCTGCGGCCCACCAGTTGGTGACCGCTGTTCTAAAGTACCATAAAGCTGGGTCCAGCTGCCATCTTAATTTCCCAAACTGCCCCACAATAGCCTGGGGGCTGTAGGAAATTCAACTGCTTGGCATTAATCAGAGTGCACCTGACAGAAGCTGGATCTTCAGAGTATTTTCCCTGGTTGAGGAAAAGGTTGGGTCACTACATAGCAACCTTGCTGGATTCTATTCTCAGTCTTTTGTCCTCCACAACATAAACTTTCTACTTCCTTCCAATGTGCCACTGACCCAGATATCACAACTGCTGGCTTGCAGCGAAACCCTTTCACAAATATGTTAAATGAATCTCAACTACATTTTAATTAAACCAAGGGCTGCAATAATTTGAAAGTCTGGAGCTAATCAACCAACAGGTGAGTAAAGCGACAAGTGAGTTTATTGAAGCAAAGTGCCCAAATCAAGACTAGTAATAAGACCTGGTCACTTATATTCATGCAATTCTTTGAGGGTGAATTCATACAGGTGTAGGCATGCAACTCAACAACTTCATTTAGAACTTTTTGCAGCTTAGAGAACTGTTTCAAATGAATGTTGATTCCCTCCTCCCCATATGGTGTACAACAAAACAGATCTGAATGAACAGAGAAGTCACCTAATCCAAGAAAGGTAGGAGATGGGGATTGAAGGAGCAGCAGTTATAGGTAAGCAATGTGCTTGTCTCCATTAAATCTCAGATTCACATATGGAGTAAATAGCAAGCTTTTTATCTGGAGGAGAATCTGGGTAATTAAAGAGAAGGCCTCCCTCCACAAGGAGCAATGTCATCCTCCATAAAGTTTTCATGACATCTTTTGCTGCTTGATTCTTGTCGACTGCCATAGAAATGGGGGGAGGGGTAATTTGGTATGGTGGGGAAGTTTGCTGGAGTGAGAAGATGTTTCTGTGTGAACTAAAAAGGAGGGGATGCTTTCCTGCTTACTGTGCAACTGCCTAGACTTATCTATACTAGGCCAAGATCAACCCTCTTGGCATACTAAATGAGTGAGAAACCACCTGAAGATGTACCCCACATTATACACACCTCAGATTGGATGACCAGTCTGGACTCCTGGAGGCGGGCACTTGGGATAACTTTCAATATGTAATTTCCGCACCTATTTGCCTCAGATCTTGCTTTTGTTTTGATGCTATCACTTCAAATCCAGGAAAAGTACTTTTCTCTATTTTAATGGAGTCTAAGGATTTCTTTCTTGGATTTTTGAATGGAGCACAGCTGACAAGCAACTTTTGGGGATGCTGTTGACAAGTTGAAGGATTAAATTAATGTGGCTACCAAGCATAACTCTGGAAGGGAAATACTTTGGATGAAGCTTGCTAATGATGTTCCTGATGTTGTGGATTGTAGACAGATCAGGTGGAAGCACAACCATTTGACCAGGTTGTGATATTTGCCACTATTCATTTTGGAGAACTGCTATGCAGAAAAATCATGCCTTTATTAGATAACCAGATGTTAAGACATGGATTGGGGCAACCGTTTCCCTTCAGATATTTCTGAATTTCAATTCTCTGCATTCTTTTCCCATTCTTCAAGCAAAATGGGCCATATCTTTTACAAATGTGCTTCAAGACTTCCAAATTATGTGAGGTCTCCTTGCAGGGACTGGTATATTTCAATGGTCCTAATCTGGGCTGTTGAGTACTCCTGAAATGCTAAGGTCAACCTATAGGTGCTTTCTCAAAATTGCTGCTTGGTTAGGTGAAGTCAGATACAATAGAGCTGTGATCCAGGAAGTAAACTAGAGGGAGCATTTCCTATCAGCCTCTAATCTATTCAGATGTTCTTGGACAGATGGGTATGCCTCCAAACAAAGATACAGATCAGAGGTGTCCAACTTCGGCAACTTTAAGACCTGTGGATTCAATATCTTCATAAATGACTTAGATGATGGAATAGAAGGGGAACTCATCACATTTGCAGATAACAATGGCAGGAAGAGCAAACACCCCTAAAGACAAAGCTCAGGATCCAAAAAGATCTTGACAAACTTGAACAATGGGCCCCATCCAACAAAGTGAATTTCAATGTGGAGAAAAACAAAGTTTTACATTTAAACAGGAAAAATCAAAGGTATAAATACAGATTAGGTGAGACTTGGCTCAAAAACAGTAACTGTGAGAGGGACCTTGGAATCATAGTGGATGATCATTTGAATATGAGCCAGCAGTGTGCAGCAACAGCCAAAAAAGCTAATACAACCTTGGGTTGTATAAACAGAAGCATAGAATCAAGATCATGTGAAGTATTATTACCACATTATAAAAAACTAGTAAAACCATATCTGGAATACTGCAATCAATTTTGATCACCATACTACAAAAAAGATGATGAGACCTTTGAAAAAAGTTCAGAGAAGAGCAACTAAGATGATCAAAGGCCTGGAGACTAATACATATGAAGAATGGCTGCAGGATATGGGTTTGGCTAGTCTAAAGAAAAGAAGAATTAAGGGTAATATGATAGCAGTATTCCAGCATTTCAGGGGCTGCCACAAAGAAGAGGGGGTCAAATTATTCTCCAAAGCATAAGAGGGCAGGACAAGAAACAATGATTGGAAAATAATCAAAGAGAGAAACAACCTCGAATCAAGGAGAAACTTCCTAAGAGTGAGGACAATTAACCAGTGGAACAGCTTCCCTTTAGAAATCATCACCAGAGGTTTTTAAGAAGAGTCTCTAGGGGTGTCAAACTGGCAGCCTGCTGGCCAGATTTGTCAGGCCACGCCTACCCCAGCTCCACGAATGGGAAAAACATCACGAAGCATCACACGACAGCAACGTGACATGGCAAGTTTGACACTTGTGGTCTAGACAGTCACTTATCTGAAATGATTTATGTTCTCCTGCTTGAACAGGGGGCTGGACTAGAAGACCTCCAAGGTCCCTTCCAATTCTATTCTAACTCTCAGAATTCCCAGCCAGCCTTGGTTCCCTGCTCTAGGCTATGGGTCTCTATCATTTTTCTTTATATACATATTTTTTTATTTTATTCAAAAGACTAAAATACAAAAACCAAAGGGATTTTTTTCCTTTGACAAAAGACAAGAAACACAAACACATATTTGCCCTCTAGTTTTTTACTTTTTAATTCACATTTTTTTAAATGTTCTTGTCTAGGTTTATTTTTTTTTTCGTCTTTGTTAAATTAATTTTCCTTTGGTCAATTTTTCCTTTCAACATGACCAATTGGTGCACGGGGGGCCAGGAGCAATGTCGTAAATAGAACCTGATACTTTGCTTTGCAGCAGAGTAACTTTCAAATGTCTTTTATTGGAAGGAAGTAGGGAAGGAAGGAAGGGAGGGAGGGAGGGAGGGAGGGAGGGAGAGAGAAAGAAAGAGAAAGGAAGGAAGGAAGGAAGAAAGAAAGAAACTCTGCCTGCCTGCCTGTTTGCCTATCATCTGTCTCTTTTGGCACAGTAACCATATAGGACAGGTACAGATTCCAAGAGATAGTTAGAACTACAGAAAGAGCAATTGCAACCAGCCTGTCTTCCATTGAGGACCTCTATACTGCACGGATCAGAAGGAGGGCTGAGAAAATATCTATAGATCCCTCACATTCCCATAAACTGTTTTAACTCCTCCCCTCAGGATGCCACTATAGGGCATTGCATGCCAAAATAAGTAGACACAAAAACAGTTTTTCCTCCATGCCATTACTCTGCTGAACATTTAATTCCACAGTACTGTCTTATATCTAAAAATATTTACCCATGTAGCATAGCTGCATTACTACTGACCTTCTCATCTTTTCTACTATCTTTTCCTATTATCTTATGATTATTTTACTTTGTTGTTTGTATGTACCCTGAGAGCTTATGCATAGGAGACAAATTCCTTGTGTCTCCAATCACACCTGGCCAATAAAGTATTCTATTCTATCCTAAATATAATCCAACCTGCCCCTCAGCCTGAGGACATCAAAAGAAGCTCTGCAGCCTCTTTGAAATTGACAGGTACGGGCAGACAAACTCAGGGGCAAAGGGACCTCAACTCCAGTGTGCACCTGATGTGACTAAGATCCATGACACAATTTGTATCATTTGTGCCATGACATCACAATGCATGGCATGGAATCGTGGCTTGAACTAGAAGTCTCTCTTTGCTTAAGGGAACTGCCAGGAGCTTTAAAAATAAACCAAATGTTGAGAATGGCAGTTTTTTTCCCTTGGCTTGAAAGCAATTGTATGTTCTCCAGTGCAGATCACGTTCCTGCCTGCAAATCCTGGCCCGTCAAGGGAATAAGGACAGACTTTTGATGATGCAATCAAATGTTTGGCTGGCTGGCAACGAAATGCTTTAGCAGCTTCCAGGGAGCAAAACGAAGATATGGGTTACTCACACGCCATCCATTTGTAAACAAAAGTCAGTTTGCTAAACTATCCCTCCCAGGAGACTTTCGTAATAGAAGCCTTTACAAAGACTTCTATTAATGGGTCTTGACCCAAATAGCTGATGGTGTCATTGTTTCCTAGAGCCTGAATTCAGCACTAGATTTTTATTTGAGATCTCAGCTGTGTTTCAGGCACACAATATGACACAAAGCAGCATTCTTTGCTCCTAAACGCAGGCTGAAAGATCTATGATCATATCACAATATATTGATGGGGAGAAAACCAGCAAGAAAGCTGTGAGCTGTGAGCATATGGATTACTCCAACAAGCTACATCAGGCTAAAATGAGGTAGTTTGCTGATAGTGCATGAAGATGAGCATCACATTGCACAATAATACATTAGTTTGAGGAGCACATACTATATAAACATGGCATTTCTGTTTTGTTGGTGCAAATTTTTCATTTAATTTTTAATTGTATTCAACAAACAAAAGTTACAAATTCAAAAAAATAAAAATAACAAAATCAAAATGTGACAAGGGACAATAGGCAATTTAGAGTTAAGTCACTCTGCAAGTCTGGCCATAAAAGCTAAACTGAATATTCACTGTTAGGAGAAAGAATGTTGGATGATACAGAGATGACTGGAAAGCACAAGTAGTCCTCAACTTAAAACTGCTTAGTGATTGTTCAAAGTTATAATGGCACTGAAAAAAATGACATCAACATTTTTTACACATCCAACTGCAACAGCATCCCTATGATCATGTGATCAAAATTCAGCTACTTGGCAATTGACTCATATTTATGGCAATGATTCACTTAACAATTCTGGAAAGAAAGGTAATAAAATGGGGCAAAACTTTCTTAACAATCATCTTGCTAGCAACAGAAATTTTAGCTCAATTCTGGTCATATATTGAAGGCTACCTATATTGTTGCAACCTTTCCAGCCATCTTCCAAAAAGCAAAGTCTATGGGGTGAAGCCATATTCACTTAATGACCATATGATTCACTTAATAACTGCAGTGATTCACTTACATTGTAACGTTGGGTATGATTCAATTAATAACTGCTTTGCTTAGCAAGAGAAATTCTAGTTTCAATTGTAATTGTAAGTTGAGGACTACTTGTAATTTAGATTTACTTGTGGGCCAACATATATCCAATCTTGCTCTTACAGCTAGCTGATATTACTACAGCCACATCTTTTCTACGTGCAATTCTGTGCAACACAATCAGAACAGAATAACCAAATTAGAAGGATCTTGAAAGTCTTTTAGTTCAACCTCTTACTGAAGAAGGACAAACGGCTGTCTCATTTTAAAAATCTTTCATCCACAATTATTCACAATTATTTCACCCACAATTATTGAAGGCAAACTGTTTCAACTGGTTAATTATTCTCATTGTCAGGAAATTTCTCCTTAGTTCTAGATTGCTTCTCTCCTTGATAAATTTCCATCTATTGTTTCTTGTCCTCCTTCTGGTGCTTTGGAAAACAGGCTGACCCCCTCTTCTTTGTGGCAGCCCCTCAGATATTGGAAGACTGCTATCGTGTCTCCCCTTGCCTTTCTCTTTATTAGACTAAACATACCCAATTCCTGCAACCATTCTTCATATGTTTTAGCCTTCAGCCCCCTAATCAATCCTACATCTCAGAATTTTGGTAAAACATCACACTCAAATTGTAGACTGTAAAATTTCCCTAAATAGCGGCAAAGAATTAGCCTTCTACATAATACTTTGCCTCTAGCCACCATCTGGAATTTTGCAGTTCAAAGCTGCTAGACCAAGTGAAAATCCACCCCAAATAAATTTGGCACTCCTATTACCTTAAGATATATTTAGCAAGGCAGTAAAATCTTCAACGCTTAATCTTTCCCGATTTACTCAGATGTTTGTCACGTTAACAATTCACTGAAGCTTGGTTTGGAGTCAGAGACTATTGTTTTTCCTTATAGCCACATATCTAAGCAGGCAAACCTAAGCTGCCACACCCATGACAACAGCCTGAAAGGCAGAAATGGTTTACTAATCATAAGAGCTAAAATCAAATGTAAAATATGACAGCTGTTCCCTCTGCAGCTAGAGTAGCACCCCTACCTAGATCATAAGAAATACCGTAAGTAGCACCAAGTTAAAACATAAGAATATTGGCAAGAAAACAAAGGCAATTCCATTGCAAAACATTCAACCAATAGACTAATAAAAATCCCAAAGGTGTTTTTTCAAGGGGCAACTGGACTTAGTTTTTCCTTGAAGACATCTCGCTTCTCATCCAAGAAGCTTCTTGGATGAGACGCAAAACATCTTCAAGGAAAAACAAAATCCAGTTGCCTCTTGAAAAAGCACCTCTGGGACACCATGACCTGGATGACTGAGAATATCCATAAACTAATAAAAAATGTATTGGTTGGCCCATTTTTAAAAATTTGCTATGTATTTCTTCATAGAACCTAAAATGATAGGATTGAAAGAGACCTTAGAGATCTTCTAGTTCAGGGCTGGATGCATCATGTTCTGGCCACGCCCATGGGTGGTTTAGCGAAGGGAGGGGAATGTCCCAATACATCATGTGATGCCACTGTGATGACATGAGTTTGACACCCCTGTTCTAGTCCAACCCTTGCTCAAGCAGGAGACTCCACACCATTCTGGACAAATAGCTGTTCAGTCTCTTCTTGGAAACTTCCCTTGATAGAGCTCCCACAACTTCTGGAGACTAGCTGTTCTCTTGGTTAATTGTTCCCACTGTCAAGAAATTTCTCCCTAATTCTAGGTTAGATGATGGATCTCTCTTTAATAATCTTCCATCCATTACATCTTTTCTTGCTTCCAGGTGCTTTGAAGAATAGGTCAAATCTGTTAGGAATATAAGTTACCTAACAGTTATTTGGGTTGGAAATATATAAACCAGGATAGACATTTTAATACTGTCTCTTTAAGAGAATCCTAAAAATGTAATTGGGTGTGGTTTCTCAAACGGCCATAAGATGGAGTCATAAACCTGGGTTGTTTAGTCTCAGTCTCAGAGAATGTGTGTCTCAGTCTCTCTGTTTCCTTCTATTGGAGAGTATTGCCGTTCTTCTAATTGACTGATATTCTTGAATTTGATGTAAGTCTGATACTGAACTGTTTTTGACACTGGACTTTGCTATTGGATTATCCCTGGATTGAAAACTGACTGATTTACCTGTGAATGACTTTGGACTGTTTACTGTACAGTGTATCTGTGTGCTGTGTGTGTATTATTCAAACACTTCTCTCAATACGTCTCCCTGTATGCGCTCATTCACCTAACAGGGAATTACCTCAACACTGGTTATGGGCCCAAGCCATACCAGGCTCAGATAATTGAGAGTTGGTGTGAATGCACAGTACTGTATACAGACAGCTGTTTACTGTTTAATTGTGGGTTACTACACTGATAAAGATGGCACAAGACACTTCAACAAGTCTATCACTTGTTAACCCGGTTGGATGGAACAAACTATGTTTCCTGGTCTATGAAGTGCAGTCTACTTCTGCGTAGAGAAGGGTTATGGAATGTAGTTCAAGACCAACCGGATGTAAATGCTTGGGATCCAAATAATGAGGATGATGCCAAGAAGCTTGCTGACTGTAACCAGAACAACAAATGAGCTCTTTGTATAACTGGACTAACACTGAGTGACCAGCAGCTAATCCATATTCATGGAGAAGAGTCTGCTGCTAGGTGTTGGGAGAATTTGAAGAGGATTTATGTTCGTGACAGTGTAGGTGCACACATACATCTTACACGTAAACTGTTTAGAGCACATCTTCTTAAAGGTGGAGGTATGTTAGCTCATTTAAATTTCATGAAAAAGAACTAATATTTTCAGAGCTGCATCAAGTTTACATCATTCTTTTCTCATTGGATGAAAGTTATGATGATTATGTATCTTCACTGGAAGTCCTGTCCAGAGATAAACTGTCATTGACTGACATAACCGGAAGGTTGTTAGAAGAAGCAAGAAGAAGGCAGGATAGAGACCAGCTGAGAGAGAAACAACCACAAGAAGAGGATTTGTCTTCAACTGCCTATACTGTTAGGAAATGTTTTTCTTGTGAGGCTAGGGGACATATAGCTAAATTCTGTAAGAAGGGAAAACAACAGAATACTGGCAAACACCAGAAGGTCAAAAAGAATGTTAGTTTAGCTATGTCTAGCAATTCAACTGTAAACCATGATTTGTGGGTTGTTGATAGTGGAACATCACAATGCATTACAAAAGATAGAAAACGGTTTGTAAAGATGTCCACGAGTAAGCAACATGTATCATTGACAAATGGATGGAAGATTAATGCATCTGGTCAAGGTACTGCTTATTGTTCTTGTATAAATGACCATTTAACTATGTTATATATGCCTAAACTAAAATTTAATTTGCTATCAGTAAGATAGCAAATTAGTTAATCTTGGTTATGTAGTAACCTTTAGAGGCGATAACTGTATAATAGAGAAAGAGGGTAAAAGTGTTACTGCTAATCTAGAGAATGATTTTTATGTAATACATGATGACCAATTGCAGATAGCTAACTCAGTTTATAACAATGTTAAGCCACATGATGAATGTATACATTTACTGCATAGATGTCTAGGGCACATTAATTTCAAAATGCTCAAACTGTTGAATTATCAGAGGGAGTAAAATTAAAACCCTGTAGCAAGTAGTTAAACTGTAATGCTTGTAGCCAAGAGAAGAGTAAGTGTACTCCTACAAACAGACTAAATGGGTTTAAGACCAAAGAACCTTTAGAGGTTGTGTTTGCTGACATAATTGGTCCTAAGAAACCAAGCTTAGGAGATGCCTGTTATATTTTGAGTATTCACGATACGGTTTCTGCTATCTTATGAAAAACAAAACAGAAACATCCCAACATTTCTTTAACTAGCTAAGGTTTGCTGAGAGAAAAATGAAAAGTAAAGTAATTACTTTAGTTACTGATAATGGGACTGAGTTTGTTAACAAAAAATTCCAAACAATGCTGAAATTGGCTGGTGTTGAGCATAAATGTTCTGCACCTTACAGACCACAACATAACTCGTTTGTAGAACAAAGGGGGCAAACATTACAAGCCATGGCTCGCACTATGTTATCTGACTCAGGTTTGCCTGAAACACTGTGGGGCGAGGCCATAATGTGTAGCAACCATGTGTTAAACAATGTAGTTAATACAACAACTGGTGAATTGCCATTCATTCGTTGGCTTGGCAGAAAACCAAATGTAAGTTACCTACACACATTTGGAGCTCCAGCATGGGTGCATATTCCCTCACAAGTAAGAATGAAAGGGCAACATAGAGCTAAGAAGTTATTTTTTGTAGGTTATGAGGCCAACCCTAGATCATTTAGATTCTGGGATCAAGGCACAGTTCATGTTTATTGTAGTGCTAGTGCAAAATTTCTTGAGCACATTGGGTGGGATAAACTGGAACAGGAATCCAGCAATTATATTATTATTGAAACCCAAATAGTCCCTAAAGATAAAATAAGTAAACCACAAATAGCCATTAAAGAGGGAGGACAGGAGGAAGTAGGAGAACAGGCACAGGAGAAAGTAGAAGACCAGGAGCAGGTGGCACAGGTGAGTCCACCAGTAAGCCCTGTAATACCAAGACGTTCTACCTGAGTAACATGACCACCTGATAGATATCAGGCTAGTGTTGTATGCCAAGTGAATACAGTTCCAAGTAACTATAGTGAACTGAAACTGTATCCTGCTAAGGATCAGGCTGCTTGGCAGGAAGCAATGGATAAGGAACTAGAATCATTTAAAAAAAAAACTGGAGGTATATGAAAACGTTAAGTTACGACCAGGTAATCATGCCATAGGATGTAAATGGATTTATAAGCTAAAGACAGGTGTAGAGGGGACTGTTACCCATAAAGCCAGGTTAGTAGCACAAGGGTTCAATCAGACAGCAAACGACTACGATGAGGTGTCTACACCTAGTCTGAAGGCTACTACATTAAGAGCAGCATTAGTGTGGGCAGTAAGGAGGAATATATTGTAAATCATTTGAATGTAGGGATGGCATATCTGCATGCACCGTTGCAACACACTATATATTTAAAGAAACCTTTAGGTCTCAAAAATGATAATACTGATAATAATGATTGCTGGAGATTGAAAGAGAGTCTTTATGGCTTGAAGCAATCAGGATATGAGTGGAACCAATGTATAGTTAAAGAATTAATTAAGATAGGCTTTGTAGCTGGCATGGCTGATTCATATTTGTTTAAAAGAGAAAGTAATGGTGTAATTTCATTATTGCTATTATTTACTGATGACATAGCATTAATCACCAAAGCTGAACAAGAAGCTACTGAGATAATTTCACTATTGGAAAAGAAATTTAAGATAAAACAGTTAGGAGAAATTAAACAATATCTTGGTTTAAAGATAGATAGAACTAGGGGAGGATACAAAATCTCACAGGCAGATAAAATTAACCAATTACTAAATAGTTTTAAAATGGAACTTTGTAAGCCGGCTAAAACACCAATGAGCCAGGAGTTTAACCATACTGATGTACAAAGTCCTATTTTTGATAAGAACATTTATCAGTCCTTGATTGGTAGTTTATCCTATCTCAGTAATTGGTCAAGGCCAGATATAGCATATAGTGTTAATCAATTAGCGAGATTTAATGCTGAGCTGACCCAAAGGCACTGATAACCTGCTAAACGTGTGTTAAGATATCTGAAACAAACAATGCACTAAAGATGAACTATGTCTAACTGCATATGCTTATGCAAGTTTTGCTACAGACATAAGTACATGAAAATCTACATTGGGTACTGCTGTATCATTGGGAAAGGAACTGACTGGATGGAGATGTATTAGACAGAAACATCTAAGTTTGTCAACAATGGAGGCTGAATTCTCATGTTTATCTTTATTATGTACAGATTTAGTTTTGTATAAACAACTACTGATTGACATGGGAATTGATGTAACAGATTCTATTGTTTATGAAGATAACCAATCAGCAATACAGATGGCTTCAAATATTGCTGTTAAGACAAGAACAAAACACACAGATTTAAGATATTTAAATGTGAGACAATGTGTGCAAAGTAAAATGATTAAGCTGGAATACTGTATGTCAGAAAACAATATAGCAGATCATTTTACAAGGCTCTGTAAAGCATAAGGCTAGCTGTGAAGATTATGGAATTAGAATGTAAGGTTGTATATATTGTCCTACCCAAAAGGGGAGAATATTAGGAATATAAGTCACCTAACAGTTATTTGGGTTGGAAATATATAAACCAGGATAGACATTTTAATACTGTCTCTTTAAGAGAATCCTAAAAATGTAATTGGGTGTGGTTTCTCAAATGGCCATAAGATGGAGCCATAAACCTGGGTTGTTTAGTCTTCGTCTCAGAAGAGAGTGTGTCTCAGTCTCTCTGTTTCCTTCTGTTTGAGAGTATTGCCGTTCTTCTAATTGACTGATATTCTTGAATTTGATGTAAGTCTGATACTGAACTGTTTTTGACACTGGACTTTGTTATTGGATTATCCCTGGATTAAAAACTGACTGATTTACTGTGAACGACTTTGGACTGTTTACTATACAGTGTATCTGTGTGCTGTGTGTGTATTATTTAAACACTTCTCTCACTACGTCTCCCTGTATGCGCTCATTCTCCTAATGGGGAATTACCTCAACAAAACCCCTCTTCTCTGTGATAGGCCTTCAAATATTGGAAGTCTGCTGTCATGTCACCCCTAGTTCTTCTCTTTGTTAGGCTAAAGCTACATATCCAGTTCTTTCAACCATTCATCATATGGTTTATCTTCAGTCCCTAATCATTTTTGTGGCTCTTGATTAGTTTTATTCTCCATCAAGATTTCAGGGTGGCACACAATTCTCCAATTATTTTCCATAAGCAAAATCTAGTGAGGTAAACCATGATGGGAGTTGCTTTATGATGGAGATGAGCAGTAAATAAATTAATTAATCACTTTCCTAGTTTCCATCAGCAATTAGAGTCTTGCAATTAATCCAGTTTTGTTTAATCAGAATAAGGAATTAATAGGAGGTATGACCACTGAATTTGGAGATGACCCTTGTTGAGGAACATTTCCTTAACTGATGAAGAGAATATGTGTAGCTCAGGGTTGACCTCAGGGTCCTTAGTGGTCTCAGAGCTTCGTTATTTTTTGGAAGATGCTTCATTTCCCAATTAGATAACATTATTAGCGCCAGTCCTGATGATGTTACCTAGTTTGGTAATGAAATGTCTGCAAGACAAACAACCAAGCTCAGAGAATACTAAGGTCTCTACAGTTTCTTAACATATCCCCACATTCACTTTAACTAGACAAAGGGATATGATGTACCACACTAATACTATACCACCACTGTTACTATTTTGGTTTGCACAGTACCTTCATAAGCATTTAAAGATGGGCCAAACTACAGAATTTTATCATCTAAAATTCATTCTGCTTCATGGGGTAGTTATTAGGCAGTTGGGTGGAAGACAAAATCAAGAGGGAAAAATGTGCTGAGCTCAGCTCCACGTATTCAGGCTTAAAAAGGCTGATTGTAATTAGTACTGATAAGGCTATCTGCAATTCTCTTTTGTCAAGAAAGACCAGGATGATTCAACTGGGCAGCTGTGGTTAAACTTAGTGTTAGGAAAAAAAAAAGAGGTCCTTAATTATTTCTACACTGATGGTTTAACTGCTATCAACAGAAAGGCTGGATGCACAACCCTCAACAACCCTATCGACATTGCAACAATGGCATAATGTTTTCCCTTCTCATTTTAAAATTTATAATGAAGAGGTACTATCTAAAATACAGGCAAATGGGGTATTCACCTTATCTGAAAAATGTATGCAACAAAGGGGTTTAGAGTTTTCAGTCATCCTAATATTCCAAAATGGGGCTTCATGAACATTATAACTTAAGCACCTACAAGGCTGACAACACAGAATATAGAAGAATAGGGTTGGAAGGGACATTCTTCTGATCCAACCTGCTGTTCAAGCAGAGATCCTATACTATTTCAGACAAGTGACTGTCCAGTCTCTTCTTAAAAACTTCCAGTGATGGAGCCCCCACAACTTCTGGAGGCAAGGTGTTCCACTTATTAATTGTCCTCACTGTCAGGGAATTTTCTCCTTAGTTCTAAGTTGCTTCTCTCCTTATGAGTTTCCATCAGCTGCTTCTTGTCTTGCCTTCAGGTGCTTTGGAGAACAGACTGACTCCCTGCTCTTTGTGGCAGCCCCTCAAGTACTGGAAGACTGCTATAATATTATGTTTAGTCCTCACTGTGTGTTTCTCAATTTTCTCCATGCCACATGAGATGGATGGACAATTCATGCAGAGATCATTTTTATGTCTTATATGATCCACGGACAAGAAGTTATTGGAGAAAAAAAATCCCTCAGCAATCAAGCTTAATATAACATAATATCCATGTCAAGTTAGGCTGTTTTATATTTCCTGCTTGGCTTTTCCTGCTAGCGAAAATAGCTAAAGAATCTGAAATCCTCCATTTGTGTTTTTTTTTTCATAATACAGCCAAACAAGAATTATAAGTTTTAGAGTTTATTCTTATCTTTACATTTGGGCTTGATCAGAAAAAAGCAACCCAAGGTTCCTGAATCAAACTGAGTTCTTAAGGTTAAAAGTATCTTTTGAAATTCTCCACCAAATGTGATAGTAAGCTAATTGTACGGATAGTTTTTGCCCAATATATCTGGGATAAAGTTAGATTTTCCAAAAGGTCTAACTCCTTTCAGTTGTGATAATAGCAGTGCTACTGAAAATCCATTTGGATAAGTGTGAGAAAACAGTTAGATGATAAAGACAAGTGGCTTATGAAAAATAAGACCTTTGTACACATCCTTCCATAACTGCAAGGATACCACACTATATTTGTGTCCCAAAGGTGCTTTTTCAAGCTGGAATTTCCGGTTTTTCTTTGAAGTGTTTTGCTTCTCATCCAAGAAGCTTATTCAGAGCTGGGGGACAACCATGACCTGGATGAGTGAGAATCTCCATAAACATGTAACTATACTTGAGTGATTTCCATGTAATTCTCTCCCCCTTTGGAGAAAAATAAAAGACAAAGACAAATTTTCCTCAATGAATGAGAACTTGCATGAAACAAACATTTAAGAGCATTGCATCCAATTTTGGGCACAATATAAAAGAAGATGTTGAGACTTTAGTCTAGAAAAAGTGTAGAAAAGAGCAACATGGATATTTAGGGGCCTAGAAGCTAAAACACATGAACTGTTGTAGGAATTGGGTATGCCTAGTCTAGTGAAAAGAAGGACTAGGGGAGGCATGATAATAGTGTTCCAATATTTGAGGGGCTGCCACAGAGAAGGCAGAGAATCCACTTATTGTCCAAAACACCTGAAGGCGGGACAAGAAGCAATGGATGGAAACTAATCAAGGAGAGAAGCAACCTAGAATTAAGGAGAAATTTCTGTCAGTGAGAATTAATCAGTGGAAAGGCTTGCCTTCAGAAGTTGTAGGTGGTCCATCACTAGAGTGTTTTAAGAAGAGACTGGACAGCCACTTCTCTGGAATGGTATAGGGTCTCCTGTTTAAGTAGGGGCTTGGATTAGAAGACCTCCAAGGTCCCTTCCAACTCTGTTATTCTGTTGAAGTATCTTGCCTATGTCTGCTTTCCATTCAATACCCATTAACCTGGGAAGGAGTTGATTTCAGCACAGCAGAGACCCACTTCTTGAATAAGACTTGGAAATTTTTAAAAA
The DNA here is from genome assembly GCF_049901715.1 of Pseudonaja textilis. Taxonomy (NCBI): domain Eukaryota; kingdom Metazoa; phylum Chordata; class Lepidosauria; order Squamata; family Elapidae; genus Pseudonaja; species Pseudonaja textilis. The sequence goes on along the minus strand of NC_142001.1, from coordinate 541,718 downwards.
ATGCTGAAGAATTTTCTTAGTACCAAATAATACCAACAAACAGGATTTATGGATTGTTTAGGGTTGTTGGATTGGGTTGTTGCCAAGTAGGGATTGCTTCTCTACTTCCCCACTTGGGACAAGCTTTGCTCAATTTGGAGATGATCTTTGTGTGAGTGCACCACACAAGACACTTGCTGGGATTTATTTGCTCAAAACCACAGGTCACTGCCAAACAAGCCACAGACATTTAATCATGGACCTAACTGCTCAGAGAATGACATACTCTGTGAAGGCCAGACAGTTAAGAGCCAGCGCATAACTTGAAACATGCAATCATCAGATAATTATAGTGTCTCACGGGCTGAATTGACTCAGAATATTGCAAATTCATGGGCATTACTTAAAGCAAATAATCACCATGGTAGGATATGGCAATTGTTTGGCCTTCACTGCATCATCTCCTCTAGAGATACCCTGCAAAGAGAGCAGTTTGGTATTATTTATCCCCATCAACCAGAAAAAAGTAAACATGCTACAAGAGGAAGGTGGAACAAATGTGGAAATCTAATCAGGAAACAAGATTCAAATGGATTTGAGGAATCTGAGGAGAGGTTCCCAACATTTTCCCACATCTGCCTATCACCTCCAGGATCTGTTTTCTCTTGTGCATATGTCCTTGACCTCATTCTCAGGAGATGTTCCCCATTTTTAAAATCTTTTTCCAGGTTCTCTGGCTAATTCACCTGATCTGCAGAAGTCCTGTAGGAAATGTTCCCTTCCTCATATCTTCCCTTGGGAATGTATAGAAGGTAGGTGCTATGGAGGGATCTTAGGATCTTCTACTGGGATCCTCAGAAGGAGAGGCATTCAGAAGCAATTTGGAATCTTCTCTGCTATCTTCCCCATTGACTTTACTTGTGAGAAGATGGCATAGAAGGTTGCAAATGAAGATCATGTGGCTGGAGTATCCAGACTGCAGTCAGGTGACACCTGATCATGCAATGACAACTACTACTTCAGAGACCAGTCCTAAGTCCCCCTCCTTCAATATCTTTGTAATTCTGAACCGTCACTGAATCAGTAGTCATAGTTTGAGAACTACCTGTACGGCACTAAAGTCTTGACATAGCAAAATAAGTTAATGCTGGTGGCAAAGAAATAATTAAGCCTGTGGGTGAAGCAAGGAATTGAGCCACCTACTCTTCCCCATATTATTCAATATTTATATGAAGACATTGAGCAAGTTCATTCCATTCGTTTGAGTCAATAGCAGGCTGATGATACTTAACTGCATGGAAGGGAGAGAGGCCACTAATAATTAGACAATAGATGAGTCCATTGGCAACTTACTTCATAAATGGCAACTTAGTGCAAGTGAAAAACCTGAGAAGCATTTCATATCTTTAAAGAGGCTCCACCTTAATTTATTAAAAGGGCTGGAGAATTCTTCTTGTAGGTTTCAGGATTCTGCCTTTACCCCTGAGTAGATATGTGTTGCTCCAGAACAAGGGTTTTCAAACTTGGCAAGTTTAAGACTTGTGGACTTCAACTCCCAGAATTCCTGAACTAACATGACTGGAGTAGGAATTCTGGGAGTGGAAGTCCACAAGTCTTAAAGCTGTCAAGTTTGAAGACCCCCTGCCCCAGAAGAACAACAAAAATGATTTGGGGACTGGAAGCTAAAACATAAAGAACAGTTGTTGGAATTAGGCTATGTCTAGATTAATGAAAAGGACTACAGGTGACATGATACCAGTGTTCCAATATCTAAGGAACTGAAACAAAGAAGAGGGGGTCAAATTATTCTCCAAAGCACCTGAAGGCAGGACAAGAAGCAAAGGATGGAAACTAATCAAGGAGAGAAGCAGCCTAGAACTAAGGAGAAATTTCCTGAACAATTAATCAGTGGAATGACTTGAGGCATTCACAATTTCTGGGTGCTTGTGAATGCTCCAACACTGGAAGTTTTTAAGAAGAGAATGGACAGCGATTTGTCTGAAATAGTATAGGGCTATGATGGTGAATCTATGGCACTTGTGCACTCTGAGGGCATGCGAGCCATTGCCCCAGCTCAGCTCCACCACTCATGCACGTGCACCTCCTGCCAGCCAGCTGATTTTGGGGTCTCTGCCACACGTGCACAGGGGCAGGGCGCATGTAGGAGATGCATGCACATGCGGGGATGGCGGGGGACAGTGGGAGAGCACATGCATGTGCATGGGGCAGGGAGAGAGTAGGGTGGGTGCGGCACAGCCCCCGTGCTCCCCATTTTGAGCCTAGTAGGCCTCCCTGCATCCTGCTGGGAGGAATAACGGGCTGCGGGGTGGGGGGGCACATTCCCATGCAGCCTGTTTTTGCTCCCAGGAGGCTGCAGGGAGTCTTACTAAGCCCAAAATGGGGAGTGGGAGGTCACACATGTATACACGGGGGTCTTGCGTGCATGCACAGGAAGGCAGGGCTAGCAGGAGAGGGTCACACATGCATTGCATTATGGGTGCACATGCACTTTTGGCACAAAACCCCCAAAAGGTTAGGGTTTGAGCAGGGGGTTGGACTAGAAGTCCTCCAAGGTCCCTTCCAACTCTGTTATTCTGTTATCCGTCCGTGCCTACTTTTCTGAAATCTATCTAGTTCTTAGTTCCTTGATCACACCTGCATGATGAGATCCACCCAGAAATAGTTTTAAGTTGCCTTTGAGGATTTTGTCTTTCTAGCTGTTTGGGATTGCTTTACCTGGGGATTAGGTTTGCAATAATTTGTTTGTAATGGCAGAGGTTCAGAGGGAAGATAATTTGTAACAGTTTTATTGTGCATTGGACTTTTGCGAACCACCATAAGTAGTAGATCAAGGTGCTAAATAGATACAAACAGAAAAATAAACAAACTCTCACACTTGCTTTACTTTCATCATCTACTCTTCTCATGTTAGCAACACGTTCTCTTTCAAATCTACAAAAATATGCCATAATTTTAACCCGAGTCCCTCCCCCACATGTTTTCTACATTGAGAAAGGATACAATAAATTTCCTTTCTTACATTCACGCCGTTTTGAATGAAAAGACCAGATAGCAAATGAAGAGAAAAACTTCCTGTATATTAGACCTTGGACATATTTACACAACAAAAGTTGAGGTGGAGAAATAGTTTGACTTAACAAAAAACTCCTTCCTCTGTTCTTATAGGCCAATATTCTCATCCTTGTCAAGTTTAATATGTGTGGACTTCAACTCCCAACTCTTCTCAGGTAGGCTGAGGAATTCCAGGAGTTGAAGTCCACAGATCTTGTCAAGGTGGAGAAAAAGTGTTGCAGCGCATCATAAGTAATACATAATGTTGGTGGGCAATATTTTCACAGATTTACCAAAAGTGGTGTTTCAGCTGCTTCTCTACAATACCGCTCGCTCCTCCTCTGCAACTGTTGAGATCTTTAGAAAACATTTTTTTTCCTTTCCTCATAACAGAAAATTATCAGAATAAGTAATTCATCCAGATTCTAGACTTTGCTGCCACAACAACAAATCAGAATAAATTTAGGTGCAAAGCCACATTTCTTAAAGGACTATATTTATTCCTGTCTTGATTTTCATATCAGATTCTCATGCTAAGGACATGATGAAAATACACCCTTCTGCATAACTCAGTTTCTGCCTCCCATATGAACATGAGCTATTGTAGGCCATATGCAGTTGCTAAGATTGATATTGCTAGTTTTATTTTGTTTTTAAAACCCCAAAAGATGGTGGGGGTATTGGTAGTTGGAAGATTATTTATTTAGTTATACGCAGGGGTGGGATTCTACAGGTTCACACCTATTCACTAGAACCAGTTGTTAACATTCTAAGCAGTTGTTAGAATAAATTACTGGCCTAATCCTAATCCTGTAAGGAAGGCAAGAAAGAAACATTCTGGTGTTGCTTACCGAAACTGCCTCTCCCTTAACCCTTATTACATTCTTGGCAGAAAAATCTCTGGAGTTTTTTTCCCCTCCTTTGCTGGTACTTTGCTTGTGTGGAGTGACCATTCAAAGTTACAATGGCACTGAAAAAAGTGACTTATGACCATTTTTCACACTTACGACTGTTGCAGCATCCCCACAATCATGAGAGGCTAGGGGAGGAGATGCGTGCCTCGATGTGAATGATACTGAGTTGGCCAGTAGAAGTTCTAAAAACTTCTCCAAGGATTCACTGTGGACGCTGCAAGTATCGCTTTCCCCTTGTGAGTTTAAGTGCTGGAGTGAGAAGGAGTGCGGTCTGACAGGGGGGGGTGGGGGTGAATCGAGCCTTGGAGCACTTTTGCAAGGTAAAAGAATCCACTCAAGCCTTGGAGAAATTGAAAGGAGCTGCTTCCAAAATGCTTGTCTGTTAAGTGCTCTGTCTGTCTGTCTGTGTGTGTGTGTGTGTGTGTGTGTGTGTGTGTGAGAGAGAGAGAGAGAGAGAGAGAGAGAAAAGAAAGAAAGGAAGGAAGGAAGGAAGGAAGGAAGGAAGGAAGGAAGGAAGGAAGGAAGGAAGCAAGCAAACAAGCAAGAAAGAGGAAGGTAGAGAAAGAAAGAAAAAAATAGGACGAGAGAGAGAGAGAGATAAAACTCTGTGCTATTATTTTTAATTGTTCCATTATTTATCATATGTTATTTTACACTGTCCCTACACCTAGAGTGATTTTTCTGCCTTTCTTTTGCCCAGGGCTACCACATATTTTTCAGGGTTTACATGCATTCAATGTCAATAATCCAGAGCATAAAATACACATGTGTTTAACAAGAGTTGAAAGGGACCTTGGAGGTCTTCTAGTCCAACCCCCAGTTCAGGCAAGAAAACTGAGGATGCCAAACTCTGAGTAGAAATCCTGGGAAAGGTGTCAGAGTAATACTTAGAAGGGATCTTGGGATGAACCCTATACCATTTCAGAGAAATGGCTGTCCAGTCTTTTCTTAAAAACTTCAAGTGACTGAGCACTCAGAACTTCTGGAGACAGGCAGTTCTGGTTAACACTGGTTAATTGTTCTCACTGTCAGAAAGTTTCTCCTTAGTTTTAGGTTGCTTCTTTCTGTTCAGTTTCCATCCATTGCTTCTTGTTTGCATTCTGCTTGTTTGCATATCTGGAAAATACACTGTACCCCTTTCTTTGTGGCAGCCCCTGTTGCCTATCACACTCTTGAGTAAAGCATGTGAGCCATTTCCTCCTTTCAGTGGTCCATGAAAGTACATCTATAGTATGCAAATAATAAAGTCAAAAAAGGTGAACAACATTTTTACAGAACTATAGATAAGTTGAGGCTGGGTGACAAGGAATGGCTGGGAGGGGAGGCGCCAGGTAAGGCACCCCTTGATGTGAGTGACATTGAGTTGGCCACGCCCACCCAGTCACATGACCACCAAGCACGTCCACCCAGTCACATGACCACTAAGCCACACCCACCCAGTCCAATGACCACAAGCCACACCCACCAAATAAGCCACGCCCACAGAACCGGTAGTAAAAAAAAATTGAATTCCACCACTGCTTTAAATCCCTTTTAAAGATCATCAATATTGCTAGATTGAATTTGGATCGGTCACTGGGGCTAGAGATTTACTCTTCCATGCTTTCGGACTCATACTGGAAACCATCTTCAGGGAATTTCTCTCTACTGGAATACATGCTTTGGGCTATTCTGTGAGTCATGTTTATGTAGTGTCTTCAATAACAATATGGCTGATTGTTGTGTTGATAACTGACAATTGGTTGTTGTTTCCTTGTGCTGCCAAGCCCTCGGCTCCTAAGTATTTGAAAGGCTGCTGGTAATTCAGCACTCCTGTTAGCTGATAAGGGGCCCATTTCCTAGGCTTCAATCATTTCCTTGGCCTTCTTTGTACCTGTATGGCCAATGATCTTAGCTGCTGAGAAAGTAAATGTATGTCCTTTATTGCGTTCTGAAGAGGACTGAGCAGAAGTTTTCACTCCGTCCACGACTCCAGCAAGAGCACGGACTGCTCCTATTGGCTGATGCCATTTGACAGCTGACTATAAAAGGGAGCTGTCAAGTGGCGTCAGCTGTTGCCCGCCAGCTGGCTTCCCTGTTAGTGCGGCAGTCGCGGCAACCCTTTATTGTTCCAATAAAGTTAAAAGCTGAAGTTGCTCTCGGCGTTGCCTCACACTACACTGGCTACAAGGGCAGGATACATCTAAGAGGCAACTGAGCAAAATCGCTGAGCAAAGTTACTTCAAAAAGAGCCAAAGCCACTACGAGCTGTATGTCACTTTAAGAGCTTGCTGTTACTATTCGCAAGCGCGAATTTCAATTTCCCTCAGAAGAACTTGGCACTACTGAGACGAGATGGCTTCAAACACTGTGTTCCCACACTTCAGACCAACAGCGGAGATATGAGAGTCCTACAAAAATTGATTCAACTGCTTCCTAGTCACCATTGACCTTGCTGACATTTCTGACCACAGGGAAAAAAATCTTACTTTTTAAGTTTTTGCAGAGCCACAGTGTTTGACACTGCTACGGCATTGCTGGCACCGCATTCAATTAAGACTGTTCCATGGGAGGAATTGCAGGAAATTCTTTCTAACCATTATTCTCCTAATTCTCCTAATTCTCCTAATCTGGAGGAATAATTCTCCCGTTCAGGGAGAATTAGCCAGAGAAATGAAGCATTTAGAGATAAATTCTTTGAAGATGGGTTCCAGCATGAATCCGAAAGCTTGGAAGACTAAATTTCTGATCCCAGTGACCAACCTAAATTTGATCTCACATCATTATCCTGGGGACACATATATTTGCCTTCATCATCAATATTCCACAGAAATAAAGAAAGGAAGGCGCTGTTTCCAGAATCATGGGAATATGTCCTTAAAGGCTTCAACCATTTGCCACTGCCATGACTAGCAAAAATGTTTAACAACATGTCCACCAAATGATGGAACTGTAACCAGACCCCAGGTACTTATTATCATATATAATGGACATGTATGAAAGCAAGAAAATACTGGACGAAAATACACACGTGGTTGGAAAAGATGATTAAGCAGCATATAGATTTGAAACCAGAAATATTTTTGTTAGGTACAAAACCAGACAGCTAAGATAAAGGGACTATATATTTAATTTTACATGTACTGACTGCAGCGAGAATTGTATTTGCACAATATTGGAACACCCCATCAGATGAAAATATAATTCTAAAAATATTGGATTGTATAGAGATGGATAGATTGACATTGAAAATAAAAGAAAAAGGAGATATGGAGCATTACTTAAGGTGGAAAAGGCTTTATCAATGGTTAGAGATAACAGGTAGAAATTAGATAAACAAAGAATATTGTTATGTATAAATTAAACATGAATATTGTTTACAACTATAAGTATGCTAATATAATCAATAGGATTACAAATAAGTTAACATAATTATAAATGTGTCTAGAAGCATTCTGTTTTACTACTACTATTATCAGTATATATGTTACCATTTCTTTTTTCTTTTCTTTTGTAAAATGGTATGCCTGGACAATACACTGTATTCAGAATGTTTACATATAATTAAATAAATAACTTGAGCTAAAAAATGGCTTGAACTTGAAGACAACAACCCTGGAATGAGAAACCAAAAAAGCCCCCCGTCTTATGGATATAAGGAGCGGACAAGATAGACCAGATGAGCTGGGAAGTTTGCAACCGGAGAGCTCTAAAGATAAATGCCAATAGTTTAAACTGGCTCAAGTAGGGCAGTGACACTTGAGAACAATGGGGAATGTGTTAGGAGAGACTGGCCCTAAAATTAGGAATCTTTTACATAGCACCAGAGGATAATCAATGAACATTGCTCAATAATACCAAATGACTATCAGTAGATTGCAAAAGCTTTATTTTAGTGTCTCTCATTCTCATTCAGATCAAACATCCTGCAAAAGACTCTTTTTGGTGCTGGCCAACTGACAAAGGATGTGGGGAAGCTCCAGATATGAGCTCCAATGCAGTGGAGTTCTCTTTCCTCCCCTTGAGGTAAACAAAGTCAGCAAACCAACCCCATTAAAAAATTCTATAAGTTATGGTGAATAGATTGAGTAAATACTGGTTATAATTAATGTGTGTATAAGGTTTGTAATCTGTATTTAAAAGAAATTGTACCCAGACAGTACACTGCTATTGTGGATATGGAAATTTTATATATAATAATGGAAATTGCACAAGAAAAAATAATACAAAAAAATTCTATAAGTTCATTGATGTAGGGCAGGTTATAATAACAGAATCTTAACAGCCTGACTGTTTCTTTTCTACCCTAGACAATCTTATGAATATTCATCAGGTGACAAGAGTGACCCTAACTATAGAAACAGTAAGCAAGAGAAAAGTCAGCTGGACATTGCTCAAATCTTCAAGGTTGGGGTAGCAGAAACTGGGGCAATCTGGAAGCCCTGAAGATAAGTAGGGGGAAGACTCAGGAGAGGAGAGGAAAAACAATCAGGCCAAAAATCAACCATCTTAGTCTTGGTCATATTTAACTTAAGAAGTTCGGAGGATATCCAAGAAGAAATGCTAAATAGGACATTCTTTCATTGTTGACTGTGATTGTCATCAAAAGCTTTAAAGCCCTAGCAGAGTTGAGTATCATCAAATATGAGAATAATATCTGAAATTCTGATTGGGGAACCTAGCAGGATAAAGGCTAAGCAAAATAGGACTCGAGACCATTTCAGATGACTTCACTGGAACAAATAAAGACAAATTTAAACCTGGTACAGGTAGATAGTCCTTGACTTACAAGCATTCATTTAATGACCGTTGAAAGTTACAAGGGTATGAAAAAAGTGACATGACCAGTTTTCACACTTAACAATGGTTGCATCATCCCCATGGTTATGTGACCAAATTTGGGCACTTGGCATGATATTTACGACAGTTGCATTGTCCCAGCATCCTGTGATCACCATTTGTAACCTCCTCAGGTGGCTTCTGACAAGCAAAATCAACGGGGGAAGCCAGTTTTGCTTAATGGCCACATGATTCAATTAACAATAGTAGCAATTTGCTTAACAACTGTTGCAAAAAGGTTGTGAAATAGGGCAAAACTCACTTAACTGCCTCGCTTAGCAATGGAAATTTCAGGCTCAACCTGTATCCTTCAGCAGTCTTGGAATTAATTCCTTATTCTGCTCCGTTCAACTGGTCCCAATAATTGAAGAACAGGAAAAACAATAACAGGAAGAAAAGAGAACCATCTGATAAAGTATAGCCACTTACTTTTGACTAAATGGGCCTTGACCATACTTGGGGAAGCCTCGATGAATTATCACAGTGACAATATTCCCTCAGGTGAAACTTAACATTTGAAATCTTAAATTTTAACTTTGATTGTTGATTTTGGGACTTAGCTGTTTTCAGAGAACCAGAGATCCAATCAACTTAATCACTTTTACTTTTCTAACAAAAACTGGCAGAGGAGGGGGGTGGGACTCACCAATTTGCCTCCCTGCTGCAAATTGCTCATTCCTGGTTTTATCATCAAGCTTAAACCCCCCCCCAAATACGTCTGATGATAGACTTGCAGAAGTCCAACAAATCTTGCTGACAAATGGATGGTTTAAGATGTTGGTCTTAGCAAAGCTTGAATTGGTTTCAAGTTCTGTTTCAGGCAGCAAAGGGAACATTTCTTTTCCTGCTGATCTCCTCTTGCATTTTAACTCTGAATTTCCTGAACATTTTCTGAAATCCTGTTCAGTTGTGTGTACTATAACGAGAAACTCAGATGCATCATTTGGGCTGTCGCAAGTAGATGGTGCACACCCAACAGAAAACAAAATGGAGGTGTGAGAAGCATGCTAATGGAGCCTTAAATGACTCCACACATAGATAATTTCTAGAATGATACCCTGATGCCTTCCACAGATCTTCCTTGCACAATTTAGGTCACCAACAAACCAGATATCTGCCTTGCTTGCCTAGTTTTTAACCTCTCCTTTGCCCAGCCCCAAACCAGGCAGTTTGTAATTACATCAACTGGCATTTTCTTGATGGGCTTCAGACAGCCTTGGTTTGAACTTCAGCATGACCCAGGCCTTTTCAAGAAGTCCACTGTATACTCATTCTACATGATCCATCATGATGTAACCTGACCCTCAGCAAATGAACACAGGGAAATAGGTTTAAGAGAAAAAAGAAAGCAGTATTTCCAGAGTATTTGCAACCCATTTTCTGCTATTCCCAGTAGAGTAAAAACTAAATTCTCAAAAGTTAATCACCCCCTCTTTTTTGGCACAAAACTCTGCCTTCTTTGTCCGCTGGACTCTGTTTATGTAGGTGCATTTCTGTCATCCTTTCTAGGGTGAGGTTTCACAATTGAGTAGAGGGAGGATATTCTATCTTTGCATTTTGACCAAGGTTAGATTGCTCGATTTGGGAGAGATGTAATTTCACCTGTGCTACCCCATGAAACTCTCTTTGCATAGAAAGTAGCAACGTGACATCCAAGCTAGTTCTTTTGACCTTCATATCCTTAGCAGGTATATCTCAATAAATAAACAGCAACTCTTAAGGATATGGGGGAATGAGGAGGAGAAGGGGTGGTGAAGAAGGAAAAGGGGTGATGGAGAAGAAGAAGCGGTAATGAAGGAGAAGGTGGTGAAGAAGGTGGAAAAAGATAACAGAAGAGAAATGATGGAAAAGAAGAAGGTGGAGGAGGAGGGATGATGGAAAAGGAAGAGGAGAAGCTGGGATGGTGGAGAAGAAGGAGCAGGAGAATGAAAAAAAGGAATGTGGAGAAGAAAGTGAAGGAGAGACACATCTCACTTCTTGATGTGCATAACTTGTTCATCAAATAAAATGCCAAAAAAACATTGTTTACATGACAGCTGAAACATCCTCATCTTTTTAGAACAGGTCAAAAGAGTATCTATGTACAAGTTGGAGGGGGAGGCAAAATACTTGTCTAGCAAGTTGGCAAAAGCAGCAGCAGACTTCCGTTATAATTACCTCACACATAGTATTTTTCCAGCATGCCACAAACAGCAGCATCTGAACAGGCGTTTTAGCATAAGATCAAAAGATCAGGACTATGATTGGGACAGAGCATTTTTTTTAAATACAAGTTGTCTGTTTCGCTGTAGAAATAATCCATCACAAACCAACCCCAGAAACAGCTCTGAGTAACACCTCCTTTATAAGGAGCATTAATAGCCATGGCAAAACAGAAGACAGGTCAGCCTGATACATGAGATCAGTAGAAGTTTGATGCTGGCACATTATAGGTTTTGTTCAAGTTGAATGAAAAAGAATCAGCTTGATTGCAAAAGAATTCAGACAAGTTGCCATCGCTGGCTGGTGTGTGCTGCTTTTACATTTATTTAGTGATGAGGGGATCATGGGTATAAAGGTTAACTTTTGTGGTAGTTTTAAATTCTCCACCATCTTCAGCCTCCACGTCTTAATGGTAAATCAGAGAGGAGGCTGTCAGAGGGAATTGTTGGGCAGGCGGGAAGAATCAGAACAGTGAAAAAGGTACATTTCTACAATACCAAAAATTAAGCAAGTTGTAAAACCAGCAGGGTGGTGCACTGCCTCAGCAATTAAGATGCTTTTCAGCTGGAAAGCCGGCAGCCCGGGTTCAAGACCCGAGTGCCATGTGACAGGGTGAGCTCGCATCCTCGCCCCAGCTCCTGCCAACCTAGCACTTCAAAAGCATGCATATGCAAGTAGATAAATAGGTACCACATGGGAAGATAACAGCAGAATGTCTATGGAGGTTCTCAATCATCCAGGTGATGTTTGGCCCAAAGATGCTTTTTCAAAAGGCAACTGGACTTCCTTGGTTTTTTTTTTCATTGAAAATGATTTGCTTCTCAACCAAGACCTCAAGAAGTTTCTTGGATGAGAAGCAAACACTTTCAAGGAAAAAAACCAAGAGAGTCCAGTTCAGGGGTGGGTTTCTACCAGTTTGCACCTATTCGCTAGAACTGGTTGTTAACATTCTAAGCAGTTTGGAGAATCGGTTGTTAGAAGAAATTACTGGCCTAATCCTGTAAGGAAGGCAGGAAGGAAACATTCTGGTGTTGTTTACAGAAACTGCCTCTCCGTTAACCCTTATTACCTTCTTGGCAGGACTAGACTTCCTGTCTCAGGAATGTCTCTGGAGTTTTTTTTCCCCTCCTTTGCTGGTACTTTGCTTTTGTGGAGTGACCACACATTCAAAGTTACAATGGCACTGAAAAAATTGACTTATGACCATTTTTCACACTTACGACTGTTGCAGCATCCCCACAGGGCCAGGCGAGGAGATCTGCATGCCTCGATGTGAGTGATATTGAGTTGGCCACGCCCAGCCAATAACATGACCACCAAGCCACGCCCACCAACTAAGCCATACCCACAGAACTGGTTGTTAAACAATTTGAATCCCACCCCTGGTCTAGTTGTCTTTGGAAAAGAACCTGTGTTGCAAGCTGAGTCCATGTACAATTATAGTACATACTATACAGGCAATTCTTTTCTTACAATGACAGTTGGGACCAGAATTTCAATTATTATGTGAAGTGGTTGTGAAATGAGTCACTCCCAATTTTACAACACTTTTTCCATAGTTGTTAAGCAAATGACTGCAGTTGTTAAATGAATCATGGTGTTTTTAAACAAATCTGCTTCCCCCATTGACTTCGCTTGTCAGAAGCTAGCTGGGAAGGTTACAAAGAGTGATCACATGACCCGGGATGCTGCAACTCTCATAAATACATGCCAGTTGCCAAGCGCCCAAAAGTTGATCAACTAACCATGGGGATGCTACAATAATTGTAAGCGTAAGGCATTTTTTTGGTGCTGTTATAACCTCTAATGGTTGCTAAATGAATGACAGTAAGGTGGGGACTACCTGTATTGCACTGAGGTGAGATGTGAGGGGTGCCCATTTAATGAGTGCCCCTCACTTTCCAAAGCGTCTATCAGGAATTTTCAGAACACATCCGCTTGGTCCTTCTGCTTCATGGTTTAAAAAGCAGCTGATTTGTGGAGACGGTGACCTCAACCTGAGAGTCTCCAAGGGACCACTGTGGGAGCTGTCATTCCCTGTGTTTATTGGTTCCTACATGTAATGGAGATGTCAACCTTGCAGTTACCATGACTGCCAGTGCCAGCAGCCCTTGGCGGATCACGCAACACAGCAGTTCAGCCATAATTTAAGCCATGAAAAATGTGGGAATAAATCATCTGCAGAGACTCTTTTAACTCTCAAAAGGAGCTCCTCTGTAAACTGAATACAGAAATGAAATGGAACTTCGAGTCTTCTAGTCCAATCATCTTCTCAAGTTGGAACCTCTATACTCTTTCAGTCCAATCGTCATCCAATCTTTTCTTAAAAACCTCCAGGTTGGAACCCCAACAATCTCGGAAGGCAAACCAATTCCACTGGCTAATTGTTCTGTCAGGAAATTTCTCTTTAGTTCTAGGTTGGTACTCTCCTTGATTAGTTTTTATCCATTGTTTTTCTGTTTTGTCTTCAGGATTCAGGATTTAGAATAGATCTTGGGATGTGACATCCCTTCAACTCATTATAGCACCAAGAAAGGATTACTTGTGAAATTCAGCTAGACCTTGTTCAGAGTCAATACAAAAAAAGACTTGCCTACTATGGGCTGCTTGTAGATGGCTTTCTTTGACCACTAACTGAAAATCCAGTATAAAATGTTCATGATTTGTCTAACTTGTTTCCTGGATTCATCTCCTGCTCAAGTTCTGAATTAGGTTAGAATTTGTTTGGGGGTATTTTTTGTTAAGATAGGAAGCTGTTGTTCCCTTGGAGATAGCATGGTAGGGACCACCGATTGGAAGTGGGCAACATCTGGCTTTCTAAGAAGAAAAGAATATAAATCTAGCTACGTTGAATCAGATCAAAAACCAATCCATTCTTCTGTTGTCACCACCCAATCCCTCTGAGATGCCTACATGAAGACCCAAGATCAAACCCATCTTACTGAAACTTCTTCAGGCCCTTCTACCGAACTCCATTATGACTTCCATTTTCATTTCTTTTCTTTTGGGGTATTAGTGGTAGCAGAAGATCCCTTGCTTTTTCTCTGTACTCTGTTCTTCTCCTTTTGTTTTCACCTCCAAAATGCAAGTTTTAGTGCAAGAAGCCATAGCCTCATTCTGGCTTGGCTTCAGACCGCATAACCTGATTTGGACAAATGGATTGGACAGCCATTTATCCAGAATGGTATAGAGTCTCCTGCCTGAGCAGTGGATTGGACAAGAAGACCATGTTACTAATTTAACAACTGCAATGATTCACTTAACAAATATAGCATGAAAGGTCTAAAGCCCTCTTAATAACTGCTTTGCTTAGAAATAAAAACATTGAGCTCAATTGTGGTTGTAAATTGGACTACCTGAACTACCTGTTCTACATTCCTTTGTAAATTATTTATTTATTTTTATTTATTAGAACTGAACTGAACTGAACTCAAGGCAGTGAACAAAAAAAAAAATCCATAAAAGTCTGTAAGACCATACTAATTCTTCAGCTTCTGCTTTCCTTACACATAGAGCCCAAGATTAAGTTTTATGAAGCCCTGGAAAGAATTACAATGCCCCATTAGGGTTTGGCAACCTTCACTTGTGTCTCAAAAAAACGTTATGGTTATTTCAAAAGTATTATGGGAAATTTAAACGCCCCTTTTTCCTATTGTTCTGTAAGCCCAGAAGAGACTGCACTATTCAAGGAAGGGTCCCTAAGATGATAATGTCCTCAGAACATCATCCAACTTTCTGTCCTTGACATTGATTGCCTCATGTTTAACAATCAAGCATAAATTTCCTCATTTTAAGTATCAACCATCTTTCCCCAATCGTAGGTTAGAAAAAAAAATTAAAATGTGGTCACACTTTGAGGGCTACTGACAGCTCTTACCCAAGAGTTTGTATAATTGTGGGTGAAACCTTCACACTCTAATAACAAAACCCAGCATGAATGAGAACAGACAAAATCTCATGTGAAGTATGGCAAGAATTCTCTTACAAGCCCACACCAAAGGCTGCCAAAACCAAATGAAGGTTTGCAAGAGATTGAAAAAACACCTTTTATTTTATTTATGAATGAGCGTCCTTGGGGAGGAGATGGGTCTCCAGAGATGCATCTCCAATGTCTCCAAACCAACCTCACATCTCACAGAATTAATTCTTTGTACAGGTGAAACTCAAAAAATTAGAATATCGTGCAAAAGTTCATATATTTCTGTAATGCAACTTAAAAGGTAAAACTAATGTATGAGATAAGAGTCATTACATGCAAAGCAAGATAGTTCAAGCTGTGATTTGTCATAATTGAGATGATTATGGCTTACAGCTCATGAAAACCCCAAATCCACAATCTCAGAAAATTAGAATATTACATACAATCAATAAAACAAGGATTGTACATAGAACAATATCGGACCTCTGAAAAGTATAAGCATGCATATGTACTCAGTACTTGGTTTGGGCCCCTTTTGCAGCAATGACTGCCTCAATGCGGCGTGGCATGGAAGCTATCAGCCTGTGGCACTGCTGAGGTGTTACAGAAGACCAGGATGCTTCAATAGCGGCCTTCAGCTCTTCTGCATTGTTCGGTCTCATGTCTCTCATCTTTCTCTTGGCAATGCCCCATAGATTCTCTATGGGGTTCAGGTCAGGCAAGTTTGCTGGCCAATCAAGCACAGTAATCCCACGGTCACTGAACCAGGTTTTGGTGCTTTTGGCAGTGTGGGCAGGTGCCAAGTCCTGCTGGAAAATGAAGTCAGCATCCCCATAAAGCTCGTCTGCGGAAGGAAGCATGAAGTGCTCCAAAATCCCCTGGTAGATGGCTGCATTGACCTTGGACTTAATGAAACACAGTGGACCAACACCAGCAGATGACATGGCTCCCCAAATCAACACAGACTGGAAACTTCACACTGGACTTCAAGCATCTTGCAGTGTGTGACTCTCCATTCTTTCTCCAGACTCTGGGTCCTTGGTTTCCAAATGAGATGAAAAGGTTGCTCTCATCAGAAAAGAGGACTTTGGACCCCTGAGCAACAGACCAGTTCTGTTTTTCCTTAGCCCATGTAAGACGCTTTTGACATTGTGTGTTGTTCAGGAGCGGCTTGACAAGAGGCATACGACATTTGAAGCCCATGTCCAGGATCCGTCTGTGTGTGGTGGCTCTTGATGCACAGACTCCAGCCTCAGTCCACTCCTTGTGAAAGCCCCCAACACTTTTGAATGGCCTTTTCCTGACCATCCTCTCCAGGCTGCGGTCATCCCTGCTGCTTGTGCACCTTTTTCTTCCACACTTTTCCCTTCCACATAACTTTCTATTCATGTGCTTTGATACAGCACTTTGGGAACATCCAACTTCTTTTGCAATTACCTTTTGAGGCTTTCCCTCCTTATGGAGGGTGTCAATGATGGTTTTCTGCACAACTGTCAGGTCAGCAGTCTTTCCCATGATTGTGATTCCTACTGAACCTGACTGAGAGACCATTTAAAGGCCCAGGAACCCTTTGCAGGTGTTATGGCTTAATTAGCTGATTAGAGTGGGACACTTTGAGCCTAGAATATTGAATCTTTTCACAATATTCTAATTTTCTGAGATTGTGGATTTGGGGTTTTCATGAGCTGTAAGTCATAATCATCTCAATTATGACACATCACAGCTTGAACTATCTTGCTTTGCATGTAATGAGTCTATCTCACATATTAGGTTCACCTTTTAAGTTGCATTACTGAAATAAATGAACTTTTGCACGATATTCTAATTTTTCAAGTTTCACCTGTAGGTTCCAGAAATTCAATTACAGAATAATAGAGCTGGCAGAGACATTGAAGGTCTTCTAGTCCAATCTCTTGTTCAAACCTATATAATTCCAGACAAATGGTTGTCCAGTCTCTTCTTAAAAACCTCCAGTAAATGGAACATCCACAATTTCCAGAGGTAAGCCCTCTACTGACTAATTGTTCTCATGATCAGGAAGTTTCTCCTTAGTTCTAGTTGAATCTCTCCTTGATAAGTTTCCATCTATTACTTCTTGTCCTGCCCTCAGTTTTGGAGAAAAGGTCAACCCCTTTTCTCTGAAACTGTCCCTCAAATACTGGAAGACTGCTATCATGTCATCACTCTGTTTGTTAGATTAGAATTAACCAGTTTCTACAACTATTTATCTTGTGCAGTATTTTAGCCTTCAATCCCCTAATCAACTTTGTTTCCCTAATTATCTTTGTTACAATGAGTTTACAGATTCAAAATCTGCGAGTCTTCTCACTTAAATCCTTCACCAGTGTTTCTATTTAGAAGAAGACATTATCCTGTTTTCTCCCAAATAGAGGAGCTGAGGAAGGAATTAGGTTGTGACATTAGAAGATGCTGTCCTGGCTTCTCTTGGCTGCAAAAGTTGATGGAGTTAATAGAGATGACTAAATTGACTGTTGTGATTAAATTTAAAAAAAACCCACACAATTATGTTTGATTCTACTTGGAAACCACTTCTAGACTTTATGGTTGAGGTAGAAAAAAATTAAACTTTGATTTTGGGTTTTACCAATTAGATGGGTTTGAGTTATAGAAATATCTAGTTTATTTTATCTATATACACTGCTCAAAAAATAAAGGGAACACTTAAACAACACAATGTAACTCCAAATCAATCACACTTCTGTGAAATCAAACTGTCCACTTAGGTAGCAACACTGATTGACAATCAATTTCACATGCTGTGGTGCAAATGGAATAGACAACAGGTGGAAAGCAGAGGCAGGTAGCAAGACATCCCCAATAAAGGAGTGGTTCTGCAGGTGGTGACCACAGACCACTTCTCAGTTCCTATGCTTTCTGGCCGATGGTTTGGTCGCTTTTGAATGCTGGCGGTGCTTTCACTCTAGTGGTAGCATGAGACAGAGTCTACAACCCACAAAAGTGGCTCAGGTAGTGCAGCTCATCCAGGATGGCACATCAATGTGAGCTGTGGCAAGAAGGTTTGCTGTGTCTGTCAGCGTAGTGTCCAGAGCATGGAGGTGCTACCAGGAGACAGGCTAGTACATCAGGAGATGTGGAGGAGGCCGTAGGAGGGCAACAACCCAGCATCAGGACCGCTACCTCGGCCTTTGTGTAAGGAGGGACAGGAGGAGCACTGCCAGAGCCCTTCAAAATGACCTCCAATGGGCCACAAATGTGCATGTGGCTGCTCAAACAGTCAGAAACAGACTCCAAGAGGGTGGTATGAGGGCCCGACGTCCACAGGTGGGGGTTGTGCTTACAGCCCAACACCGTGCAGGACGTTTGGCATTTGCCAGAGAACACCAAGATTGGCAAATTCGCCACTGGCGCCCTGTGCTCTTCACAGATGAAAGCAGGTTTACACTGAGCACATGTGACAGACGTGACAGGGTCTGGAGACACTGTGGAGAACATTCTGCTGCCTGCAACATCCTCCAGCATGACCAGTTTGACAGTGGGTCAGTAATGGTGCGGGGTGGCATTTCTTTAGAGGGCTGCACAGCCCTCCATGTGCTCGCCAGAGGTAGCCTGACTGCCATTAGGTACCAAGATGAGATCCTCAGACCCCTTGTGAGACCATATGCTGGTGCGGTTGACCCTGGGTTCCTCCTAATGCAAGACAATGCTAGACCTCATGTGGCTGGAGTGTGTCAGCAGTTCCTGCAAGATGAAGGCATTGATGCTATGGACTGGCCCGCCGTTCCCCCGACCTGAATCCAATTGAGCAAATCTGGGACATCATGTCTCTCTCCATCCACCAATGTCACGTTGCACCAAAGAGTGTCCAGGAGTTGGGGGATGCTTTAGTCCAGGTGTGGGAGGAGATCCCTCAGGAGACCATCCGCCACCTCATCAGGAGCATGCCCAGGCGTTGTAGGGAGATCAAGATACAGGCACGTGGAGGCCACACACACTACTGAGCCTCCTTTTGACTTGTTTTAAGGACATTACATCAAATTTGGATCAGCCTGTAGTGTTTTTTTCCACTTTAATTTTGAGTGTAACTCCAAATCCAGACCTCCATGGGTTGTTAAATTTGATTTCCATTGATAATTTTTGTGTGATTTTGTTGTCAGCACATTCAACTATGCAATGAACGAAGTATTTAATAAGAATATTTCATTCATTCAGATCTAGGATGTCTTATTTTTGTGTTCCCTTTATTTTTTTGAGCAGTGTATATAAAAGCGAATACCACTCGCACATCATCACAAAATCTCCAGAACCGTAAAGCCTACAAACTTGAAATTTGACACTTATGTTGCTCTTGGCTTCTAGATGCTCACTAAGAAAGGGTTTTTTGAAACGACCATCAGAGCATTAGTATTTTGTATATTGTTATTAACACTCTCTGATGCTAAGGAGTTCTACTCCCCCTCCCCATCTGAAAAGAAATCTGTTCCAAATGCAAAACACAAGCAAAGGAGAGGAGCTTCAGTTTTACTTTCATAACAGCAACCAGCTTTAGTACAGAACAGTTGAGCTAAGCGATGCCCGGGCACCTTGCTGTCTTCTTCTTGCTCACACAGCAAATACTGTTTCAGTTTCCATGTTTCAGTTTCCAAACAGCCCTCAACTCTCTCACACACTGACAAGATGCTAGCCAGATGAATACTGATGCATGCTGGTAGGCAGAGGCACAATTTTTTCCCTTATTTTCCTCCCCCAAAACTAAGCCCAATCACATCATTTCGTAGCAAAGCACAGGTATAAAGCTAGTCTATATATATATATAAGCCAAGTACCACTCATTCATCACGAAATCTCCAGAACCATAAAGCTCACACTTGAAATTTGGCACATATGTTCCTCTTGGCTTCTAGGTGCTCGCTAAGAAAGGATTTTTTGAAATGACCATCAGATCATTATTATTTCTTAATATAGTAATTAACACGCTCTGATGCTAAGGACTCCCTCTCTCCACATGAAAACAACTCTGTTTCAACTGCCAGTTGCCTTCTATTAACATGCTCTGATGCTAAGGAGTTAGACATTCTACTCTCCTCCCTATCTGAAAAGAAATTGCCAGTTGCCTCACAAGGTTGAGGAACAGCAGTAGGTAGCATTCTTCACCATCATACTCCATTATCCTATAGCTATAAAAGTCAGCAGCAGACATGGTCTTCTTGAGAGGACCCTTGGTCTTTGCATTGCACTGAGTTACATTGATGTAATAGCCATCTTCTCCATGGCAAAACATGGCAGTGGGAGCGATATTCCTTTATGTGTTTCAATCACCGACTACCACTGAGCCAACAGATGGTGAACTGGATTTCTCTTGCATAGCCCAATCACATAGTGTCGTCACAAAGCACGGGTATCCAGCTAATATATTATGTAAAAGTAAAAAGTTGAGGTCTGATGCTATTATCTTATTCTACTGTACCAGAGGGAGTAAGAACTTAACACCCTTTCTTCCTTTTTTCCCTTTTCCTTACACTTCTCCCTTTTCTTCTCCTTTCCTTATTTTCTATTTCCTTTTGTATTTTTGTGTTTTATATTATAAACTAATAAAAGAAATCCATATTGAATGTATCATAAAGTTGTAGAAATAAAAATATAAATGTGTGTGTGTGTGTGCATGTGTGTCTTAAACAGGATATGTATATATATATATATATCCTGTTTAAGACAGATATGTGTGTGTGTTTGTGTGTGTGTGTGCGCGCGCATATCCTGTTTAAGACAGTGAGGGAAGACAGGCGGTTTCAGAAAGTGCCCTGCGAGTGTGTATTTTTTTCTCTACTCATCTTCATCGCCATAGCAACAGACAGTTTGAGCACCTGATCAGGTCACAGTAACCAAGCCTCTTTTGCTGCATCTCTCAAGGATGAGCTGAGCTTTCTGTTCATCTGCAGCTCCTTTGTACCTTTTTTCCAGACTGAAAACCTTCCCTCCCCTGTTAGCTCTCCCACCCCCAGGTTGCTGCATACAGAATTATGGCTCTCCCCATCTTATGTAAGCACAGACTGTTTGGATCTTTGCCATCAGCCCCTTGCTGATGGAAAGGAGAGAAGGCTGCATTGAAAGCACCAGCAGGCAGTTCGAAGCTCCTTTTACTTCTTAAGCACCTTTCAACTACAGAGAGAAATATTCATTTCCACCATGGGGAGGCTGGGAAGAGTGACTGAAAATGGGGTGTAAATCATAAATCTGTTGGGTTCAGTGAAATAGAAACTGCCACTCCCCAAATGAATAGAAATAGGAGGGATCCAAGCCCAGTCTTCAGAGTAATCCAGACCACGAAACTAAATATAAAAAGATTCTAAAAAGTGTGCAGAGAAGAGGTACAAATATGATAAGGGATCTGAAGGATAAATCATATGATGAACGGTTGAGGGTGCTAGGTATATCTTGAAGAGAAGGATGCAGGGGGTGGGGGACAGACATGATAACTTTTTTGAGAGTGAGAACAATTAATCAATGGAATGGCTTGCCTCCCAGACTCATAGGTGCTTCATCACTGGAAACATTCAAAAGTAGACTGGACAACCATTTGACCATGATAGTATAAGACCTCCTGCCTTGAGCAGGGAGTTGGGACAAGAAGACCTCCAAGGTGTCTTATGCCCTATGAATCTATGTTCTAAAACCAAGAATGCTAATATTACATTATTGTAAGAAATATGAAATAAATAAAATAATAATAAAATAAAATGATTCTGCAGAATTCTGAGATACTTCCTACACTTCCATTCCTGCTGGGGGTTCAGATTTCTCTTATCGCATTGTTACCAGGCTGCTCACTTCTTCTCATTTCTGGGATTATTTTCAGAGCCAACTACAGTCTTCAGGTTGTCCTACCCAGAATTACTGTCATAAAACATGCTGGTAGTTAAGTGAGTCATCACATGACCAATTTTATGACATTTTGGGCTGGTCATTAAATGAATCACTCTGGTCATTAAGTGAATCTACAGTAATTCAGTTCCTATTACTGGACTATTCACTGTAGCCCTTAATTTCAAATACCTCAAACACCAATTAAGGATATCCCCAACCTCACCAAAGTTGCTCCTGAGTCAGAAGTGGGCAGCTGTGCCCTTTTATGACCTTTGGATTTCAACTCCCAGAATCCCTGAGAATCCTCAGAATCCCAGATGGAATTCTGGGAGTTGAAGTCCACAGACTGTAAAAAAAAAAAGGCATAGTTGCCCACCCCTGTTCTAAGTCTTTCAAATATAATTCTGACTGCTGGAGAACATTTGAGGCCTTCTTTTTTAAGCAGCCCACCATGGTCTCACCAGTGAGAAGAGACGAATATGGGATATTATTCCACTCAACTGTTTGCAATGAACCACGAAAAATTTCAGAGACTCAGTTTTCACTCAATTGTAACAAGATAAGTACTTCTTGATATTTGAGTGCACTTACAAATATACTAGCTAAGCAGAAGATGTGAAAATGCAACTCAGCAGTCCGCATAGCTAAAAACCACCATGTTTTTTTAAAATATAGAAACAATTAGCACTTTCCCTTTGGGTATAGATTAAGGAGGATTTGTATCATCATCATTACCATCATCATCATCCAGACTTCTTAGCATAATAGCCAAAATATCTTGTCTGGCTATTAACACTCAAAGTCCTGGCATTAGTTGTTTGATTGACAACTCTTCTGAAAAAAACCATGGAATAAAGCCACTGGTCCACTCCCAATATTTAAACTAATATGGCCTTTTCTTCCCTGTAATCAAAAGTGTGGATGACCTTGGGGAATCAGGGGAAGGGATACTGCCCAGAAAACAGTAAGAAAAGAAAATCATGAGCCCCTAGTTGCTTAATAATTAGAGGAAGAAATTTAGGAAGGATCTACCCTAATGTATCAAACAGTTAAAAGTGGCAGTGAGAAGTTTCAGTTCTCAGATTTGCAAAATTCTGTTAATGTAGCCTTACAATAAATTAGATTTTGCTCATTTAGTCATGTTTCCTGTCTAGGTTATTTAGGAAGGCTGATATTCCTACAAGTGCATAGTTAACGTGAAGAATTCAGTCCCATGTTAGGGTTGATGGCCACTAATATAGACAGCATAGAAAAGGGGACTGGAGGAATTCATGGAACAGAGGTCTATCAAGGGCTTCCAAACACTCAGTTACCTCCAATTGAAAGTAGCCTGTCTCCCAATACCAGTTAATAAGAAACAATGGGAAAGAAGGCAGATATGTCTCCCGCAGAGAAATGATTCTGTTAGGAAGAGTTAGAGGTAAAAGGAAACCAGGCTGCCAAAAAACACGGTGGCTGGACACCATCAAAGCTGACACCATCAAAGCTGACATCAGCCTGAGCACAGAAAAACTCAAAGTAGCGCAAGATTAGAAGATGTGCAGAGACTTGGATCATAGAATCGTCAGACACAACTGGATGGATAACGTCATTGTCATCAAATCTCCATCTATCCATCTTTCAAGCAATCCACAGATATCTCTTTGTCCATTGAGAGAAGATGCACTTGGCCTGATCAAGGAGGACTGTCCTTATGTCCTGATGCCTTTTGGAGGCATTGGTATCACAAGGCCCCGGTTCCTAACCAATTTTGGGAGGTTCAATCTTAACACATCTGGAAGATATTGGGTTGGAGAAGGTTTCTTTACTGTAATTAAGCCACAGCTTTATGTAACAGATATGTCCTATGTTCTTCCTTGTTTATCCCTGCCTCCACATTTCTCTTTTCTTGTTTCTATTCCTAGATTGTTCTCATGATCAGTATATTGCAAGGTAGTGTTTGTTTATTTTTCATTGTAGGCTGAGTGATGGACTGATGGATTTACTGGTCTATTTTGCCTCTACAGTTATTGCCAACTTTGAGCAGCTTAATTCCAATTATTCTTAAAGAAGGCTAAAAAAAATAATTATAATAAAGCATAATGAAAATAAAGTCAACTCCAGTGCAATGATGCAATTACAACAACATCTCCCCGCAGCAGAGAATTCTAAAAATGTAATTAGAGCAACACTCCCTGCAGGAGGAACCAAATTCTGATCGTACTGGCTTCCCCAAACCCTAAGAGAGCCAGAACCACTGAGATCACATGGGAAATGGTGCTCTAAAAAAGGAGGAAGAGATTGAAAATGCTCAACTCTCTAAGTCCCTGCTGGTGGCACTCCATGAGAGAAGAGACACACAGGAACCACTTTCTCCAAACAGCCTTAACCCAACCCATGGGTACAGCCTGAGAGAACTAGCTAGTGGCTCTCCATTTCCATGAAATGAGTGAGTGAAGGCTCACAGTCACTTTTTCCAGTTGCTGTTCCATATGCCAGATGCCCTAAGCTTTATGGTCTCCCCAAGATACACAAAGAAGGAACCCCACTCAGACCAATAGTCAGCTCCATAGGCTCACCTCTACAAAACCTGGCCAAATTTCTCGCTAAACAACTACAACCCTATGCTGAATCCATCAACTCACACGTTCATCGAGATCATAAAGGAACAAAACTTACAACCCAGCGACCTACTAGTAAGCTTCGATGTCATATCCCTCTTCACCCAAGTTCCAATAAAAGAAGCCTTGACAGCCATCCAAAACAAATACAACCCTCCCAAGCACATCCTAGATCTGACCAACCACTGCCTATCCAATACATACTTCACCTACAATGGACAAAAATACAAACAAATAGAAGGAGCACCCATGGGATCACCCCTCTCACCTGTCATTGCAAACCTCTACATGGAACACTTTGAAACACAAGCTCTAGAAAAATACGACCACAAACCCAAACTCTGGCTCAGATACGTAGATGACACCTTCATAATCTGGCCACATGGGAAAGAAAAACTGAACAACTTCCTCACACACCTCAACAGCCTACACCCCAAAATACAATTCACCATGGAAACAGAAGCCAACAATCAACTTCCCTTCTTAGATGTCTTGGTATACAAAAGATCCAATGGCTCCCTAGGACACACCATCTACCAGAAGAAAACTCATATAAACCGCTATCTACATGCACTCTCACACCACCACCCAGCACAGATCAATTCCGTAGCCAAGACACTCATCTCCAGAACAAAATGCTTAGCCGATGAACAACACCAAAAAACCGAACTACACACTCTCACCAACGTACTTACAGCCAATGGATTCCAAAGAAAGAAGATTACCCACCTAATCCAAAAAGAAACCCCAACCAAAATCCAAGACAGAGAACAAGAAAACGGCAAAGCCCTCCTCCCATATATAAAAGGCACTACAGACAAAATCAGCAAGATCCTCCAAAAACACAACATTAAAACAGCATTCTGCACAAACAGAAAAATATCCACCATCCTAAGAAACCCCAAAGACAAAATCGAATTAGAAAACCAAGGAGTATACGAAATCCCCTGCACTGCCTGCCCTACCACATACATTGGACAAACTAACAGAAGAATAAGTGCACGCATTGAAGAACATAAGAACTCAATCAAAAAGAAGAAACGACCTCTTCCCTGGTCCAACACCTCAAAGCCACAGGACATGAAATTGACTTTAAAAATACCAGAACTATCGCCAACACCGAACACTTCAACAGCAGAATAATCAGAGAAGCCATAGAGATAGAAAAACGCCCACACAGCATGAACAAACGAGATGACACCTCCCGCCTTCCAGCCATTTGGAAACCCGCCCTCATGAACAGACGAGTACCTAACATGAAGAATGACACCAGACCCACACCCATGAGAGCCACACAAGATGCCACCACCACACTTCCATGTAGAAAACAGACTCACACCCACTCAGAAGATGAGACACGACCATGGACCAGAAGCTGCACTGCAGCTGCATCACTACCCACTTCAAACCCCTCCGAGCCATACATGAAGCAAACCGACACCCACTATGAAGATGCAGCACGACCACGAACTCAAAGCCAAACAGCAAGATCACAGCTCACCAACTCAAATCCCCCAGCAACTAAGACTAACCTGAGCACAACCAAGCCCCCACCTGAACAGAACACGCCTCCAACCAATCAGAACACGGCCAACCCCCAACCAATCAGAACACAGCCAAACCCCCTACCAATGAGAACACACCCCACCCAATCAGAACACAGCCAAGCCCCCACCCAATCAAGTCCCACCCCACTAGCAGTTAAAAGGAAGAAGCAGCTGCAATCTCACATCACTCTGAGAAGCAAGAGCCGAAGACAGAAGCCTGAAGATGATGAATGAGACTTCATCGAAACGTTGCCTAGATACTTCGAATCTTACGCGGGAGAAAACCCGAACAACCAAAGATCCACATACATACATACATACATACATACATACATACACACACACACACACACACACACACACACACACACACATATACATCATTGACAAAATCACCACCAGTCAATTGCAAAAGGCAGCTTTACTCAGAATAACTTACATTCTGCAATGATACCTTTAATATTATTAAATAGTAACATCTACCTTTGAAGGACTTGATACAAATACCAAATCCAGCTGAAACATCTGGCGGATTGTGCAACCAACCATGACAAAATCTTCTTTGAAAGGGAGAATTTTAGTGAAATTTCTAGGGGAAAAGCACGATGTCCTTACACTTATTAAGAGATGTACGTGAAAGTCTTGTCTCTTATCTTAGTTACTTGGATTCTCATGCTTATATTAAGCCCTAAGGGAAAACATCAAGAGGAAACATCTCTCCATCAAACATATTAAAAGCACTGTTAGAACACTGCTTAGGGAAAATCCTTTCCTAGAAGCATTCCCTGGGAGAAATTCAGATGTGTTATTGGTTCAGTTCCTTGTCCACATTTTGTAGTATAATAGTCCATTAACTCACTAAAGTTGAGCTTACTTTCACTCCTCAATATACTATTATTCTTTTTAGCCAAAAGTTCATTATCTTTCTTGAACCTTTGAGAATTGCAGCCTAACTTTGCCGATTGACAGCAGTTTGATTCTCGTTGGCTCAAGGTTGATCCAGCCTTCCATCCTTCCAAGGTTGGTAAAATTAGAACCCAGGTCGTTGGGGGTAATATGCTGACTCTGTAAACTGCTTAGAGAGGGCTGTAAAGTACTATGAAGTGGTATATAAGTCTAAGTGCTATTGCTATTGGTGGTAATGGATCACCAGGGAGCACTCAATAGGATACAGGTGTTAGGGAGAACATTAGCAGACCATGGAGCAATGTGAAGGGAGGGAGAAGGAAGGAGAGGAAGGAGAGGCAGTATAATAACCTAGAAGAGGAATAGTTGAAGGTAGGGCACAAGGGAGTAGATAGTATGGAAAAGTCATCAAGTAGAAAAGCCTCTAGGTTAAGTTGCCATAGAAAGAGCAGCACATATAGTCTCCATGTCTTTTATCAAATCCTGTTAATTCCATCTGTTGCTTAAATCAATGTCTGAACACTGTTGGCCACTTGTTAACAGAGGGATGGCAAGAGGCACTAATAATAAAATCAAACACTGTTAACAACAGTCATGTTTTAATCTTTTGAAATGGCATCAAATAAATCTGTACACATTATCTGCTAATATTTGATTTTCTCCGTAGCAGTTTGGAGGCATGATTAATACAGTTAATCAAAAGTGGGCTCTAATCCAGCATCAATTGTCTCCTTGCATGCTATCTCAAGGTTCCAATTATGCCAAATTTGTGGGCTCTTCTGTCCATCCATTTAATGAAAAGAAGAACTAGGGGTGATATGATAGCAGCGTTCCAATACCTAAGGATCTGCCACAAAGAAGAGGGATCAACCTTTTCTCCAAAGCACCTGAAGGTACTACACAATGCAATGAATGGAAAGCAATCAAGGAGAGAAGCAGTCTAGAATTAAGGTGAAATTTCCTGACAGTTAGAACAATTAATCAGTGGAACGACTTGCCTCCAGAAGTTGTGGATGCTCCAACGCTGAAGATTTTAAAAAAGAGATTGGACAGCCACTTGTCTGAAATTGTATAAGTTCTCCTACTTAAGCAGGGAGTTGGATTAGAAGACCTCCAAGGTTCCTTCCAACTCTGTTATTTCGTTATCCATCCATTCCTATGTACAGGAATCAACTTGAATTGCTGAGGGGAAAATGGCACCTGCAATGGCTGGCATACCAAAAGATGCCAATTTTAATGAGCTATGGATGTTATACAGGTGAAAAAAGTGGGGGAAACATATTTTATCTGAAATGCAAGAAAAGAGAAATGTCTTCAGGGTGCAAAGAGGATGAGGAAAAGCAGGCTCTATTTTCATGAGCGTAGAATGAATTCTTGGGGAAGAAGAAGACTCCAACACATCCATTAGAACAGAACCAGGTCACTTCATGACCATCATCACTGACTGATGCCCATGATGGCTGGGACTTATGGGATTTATGGTTCAAAACTATCCAAAAGAAGCCCTGCTTCTTACCTATATAGGAAAAGATGCATGAAGAATTCACACACAACTAGCAAGAGGGACAAAAAGCAAGTTCTAGACTTTGCAACATGGTCACACACAAAAACCTCTCAAAAAACAACAGTGTGATCCGTCCTTTTCACAAAATGCAGTCAGGACATTTCAAAACTCAGCAGGCAAACATGGGCAGCTGCCTTCCTTCACATTCCTCTCCATTGTAAATGGAAGCGTAAGAGCTGACAAGACCATATGTCCTTCTTCAATGGGATATATTTGAAGCCACCAGAGCTTTCAGTACTTCGTCCCCACTCCTTGCAGCTCCTTGTGCTGCTGCCTGATGCAACTGCTTAATGATAGGAACAACTTTGCTCTTCAAAGTTTATTAAAGATATAAATGGCAGATGAGACTAGAAAGGTGAATATTGTCATACAGAATAACAAGAGTTGGAAGGGACCTTGGAGGTCTTCTAGTCCAACTCTGTGTTTGAGCAGGAGACCTTATACCATTCTGGATAAAAGACATTCCAATATCCTCTTCAACACCTCCAGTAATGGAGCACCATGACTTCTGAAGGCAAGCTGTTCCACTAATTAATTGTTCTCATTGTCAGGAAATTTCTCCCTAGTTCTAGCTTGGTTCTCTCTTTGATTAGTTTCCATCCATTGCTTCTTGTCCTGTCTTCTGGTGCTTTGGAGATTAAGGATAGGATAAGACAAATGGATGGGAGAATAGTGGAAGAATCAAAAGCTAAAGATCACTTATTTTAATTCTATAATACAAATTAGCTTGAAGGTGAGGTTTTAACATCTCAGCAACTATAAACAAAGTTACCTGTAAAACCCTAGGCCATAGGATAGAGTGAACAATGGAAATTATCATCTTGAACTTAGATAGGTACCTGCGATTCAATCTTTGTCATCCATCTTTGGTCGCCACTTTGAATTCGCGAAAACCAGAATCTGAAACTCAAACTTGTGATAATGTTGATGTTGATGCTGATGATATCCATTCAGTTGTATCCACTCTTGCAATTCTATGGGCCTGGTCTCTACATCTTTTGATTTTACACTACTTCTTTGAGTTTTCTATGCTCTGGCTGATGCCAGCTTTGATGATGTTCGGACCCAAACTTGTATCAGGTTTCAATTTTGGTTTCTGAAATTCAAAATGGTACGTGTTCCAAGTTCAGATGAGAGACTAAGTCTCAGAAAACACCCTTTCATTAGTTGGCTGCACCAAGATAAAATGGCAAGACTTGCCTCCTCCTGAACCTTTTTTGGTGGCTTATAATGAGAATACAACACAATACTAATCCTAACCCTAACCCTACCTTGGTTCATCTACTATTTAAAACCACCGGGCAAATCACAGCTCAGACAAATCTGCTGCCTGCTCTCTATAAAACCACCTACAGACCATTCTGCCTATTATAACAAATGTCTGGCACAACTTTATAACTGCAAACAGTTATAAAGCCTTAAACTGAATTGGCTGTTTTAGCCCAATGTGATCTCCAGCTGGCATGAGCCATGTAACCTATTACTAAACTACAGCTTAGCTCATCAAATGAAGCACAATGCTAGAGGATTGCTCTGATCTTGGCACATGAGTGGGCAAGCACGTTCTCAGAAAGATGTCAAATGGAAGATGATAGATTCAGGAATCAAACATCTGGAAGCTCCTTCTCAGACCATATAATTGCAATAAAAGGTACTAGCTTCTATGGCTTGGGACTGGATAATCTAAGGGATATCTTTATCCAAAAATTTCTACCCATCTTATCAGATCCAACAGATTAAGCATGGTGCAGATGTCATCAGCCAAAGAGTTCCAACTAACGGGAACTAAAAAATGGGCATTTTCTGCTGTAGCTTCTATTTCATGGAATATTCTCCCCTCACAGATTAGAATGGCCCCAACCCTGTTAGACTTTTGCAAGTTAAAAAAATGGTTGTATACTCAAAATGTTTGAAGATTCCTGTTTCTTGGTGTTACTGTAAGTTGGTTAACTATCTTGGCTGCTGTATCTATTTTTGGGGTGTTTTAATTATTTTTAATAGTTTTATTGTTTATAATTTTAGTTGGCCAGAGTTACTTGGTTGAAAATGGGTAATGGAGTTATAGAAATGGATAAATGGATGGATGGAGAGAGTGTAAGCAATACCTCACAATAATTGATGCTATTTAATTAAAATAGTTATCCTGAGAAGGGGGTGCCAGATCCTTTCTGGGGAGATGTAGGAACCCGAGTCCACCTCCATGCGGCATGGCTGGCCCT
The DNA here is from genome assembly GCF_049901715.1 of Pseudonaja textilis. Lineage (NCBI taxonomy): Eukaryota > Metazoa > Chordata > Lepidosauria > Squamata > Elapidae > Pseudonaja > Pseudonaja textilis. The sequence goes on along the minus strand of NC_142001.1, from coordinate 511,135 downwards.
TGATGCTTACAGTGGCCATGATCTTACTGGCCTTGTAGGCATCTGTCCTTTTCATTTGGGTCTGGGCATACCCTACGAATGTGAAGTGGGCTTCTTCTTCTCTGACATCATCTCGGCACTTGAATTTCCCGCCGAAAGGTTTCCGGCTTCCCCTTTGGTGGCCATATTGACAATAGGGGATGCTGCCTTCTTGGTTTGTCTGTTGGCCAGCTGGCTGGCTCTGCAGGGTTCTGTGATGTGACCCTTGCAATCACGTCACAGGCAGATAGTGTCTATGAAGCGGCATGCTGACTGAGGGTGGTTTCTCCCTCATCCCCCACACGGCCTGGGTCCCTGCTTCCCAGCGGGCTTACTTGTCTTGATCCAGTGGATTTTCTTCCTCATCATCGCTGGTCTCCAAGCTGGGTGCATTTCAAAGTTCATGTCGGTGAGCCTGGGTGGCATGCACCTTCTCAGTCCCCTTGATGCGTGTGATGGAACTGTCAGAGGACTCCGCAGCCTGGGCCTCATCGATTGCCTCTTTGAAGGAGACCTCCTCTCTGGCCAGCAGGCATTTCTGGAGAGTTAGGTCCTTCATTCCAAGGATCAGCCGGTCCCAGAACATGCCTTCGGCATCGGGGAACTTACAGTTCTTCTATAGTTTCTGAGGAGCCACCACGAACATGTTGATGGTTTCCCCTTCTCTCTGGCTCCTTGTGTAGAATTCATGGCGGTTCACCAGATAGGAGGGGGTCGGGTCAAAGTGCTCCTTCAGTGACCGCTGGAGCTTGTCCCATGATACATTCTCCAGGTCATTGGCCATGAGGGCTTCGGCCAGTTTGTACAGCTCCGAGTCACAATATGTGAGGAATAGCGCTCACTTCTTCGCATCTGGGGCTGCCTGTAGTCCGTTTACTTCCAGATGCAGTTTGAATTGGCCCACGTATGGTGATCATTTCTCCTTGGCTGGGTCATAGGGAATCGACATCAGTTGGTGAGCCATGTTGGTCGCTGGGGTCGCAATGGTCGCGGGGCTCGAATTGGCGATTGGTGCTCACGTGGTGTCCTTGGTCTCTTTTCTTCTAGTATCCCACCTTTGTTGCCAGTGTTAGATGGGCGCAAGTGAAGAGGCGGATGCAGAGTGACAGTCAACTCCTTTATTAAGGTGACAAAATGCAAGCTGTGAACTTGCGGTGGGTGCCGGCTTATGTAGCCAGCACTGTCCAAAGCTTCAGCTACTGATGAGTCTTTATTTCTCCCACCAGTGGCTGGGCCAATTGGTGGAGTCTGGCTACAGAACTCCACTCAGCTGGCTATATAAGGTAATACGTAACAATCAGCACTAGTGCTAATGATGTTATCTAGCCTGGATAATGAAACATCTGCAAAAAAAAACAACCAAGCTCAGAGAGCATCAAGGATCCCTCATGATTGTTTTCCTACAACATAGACTCTGTTGTAGCAAAAAGATCTGGCTTAGCCCCTAGCCAACTCTGTCTGAGAAGAGAAGCGAAAAATGGTGGCCTGATTCATAGCTGGATACTATAACTGAAAGAAAACAAAAAACCATACTGATCCTTTGCCAAGAGTACTGCATGAATGTACCTGTATATTATTCCCTGCAAGCAAGTTTAATTAAAGGAATTCTTTCCAATTATCAGAATGATGTTTTACTCCCTTCTGAAGAACACATCAACTTCTCTAACATGTTAAAATTAAACTGTAGACCGAAGAGGATTTCTGGACAAAGTAGCATTTGTCAAAGTTGGCAATGTTAAGATGGTTGGACTGCATCTTGCAGAATTCCCCAGCATGAGAATGCCTTGTAGTAGAGAAGTTTAGAGCCTTGATTTGAGGTGGGGGGGTTAGCCTCAATTACAGCATTAATTCATAAGGAATATATCTAGGAGCAAAGAATGTAACCTGATAGATCCAGTTGTAATATTCAAAAGGATGTAAGAACTGATGTATCAGAACAAAATGTCTCTGTCAGCATCGTAGCCTTTGAGTTTTGAAAACCTTCCATTCCAGTTCAGACAGATCCTTGTGGATCTACCTGCAATCACTTCTTGATTTATCACTCTAAATCAATATTTCTCAACCTTGTCAACTCTATGATGCATAAATTTCAACTTCCAGAATTCCCCAGTCAGCATCTGACAAGAGGTCCCAAACACTCTTTTGCTAAGAAAGCTGTGTAGATTCAGTTTTCTGAAAGTATATGGTTCCCAGCAAGCAAATTTGATTCAAGGAAATTTTTCTATTTACCAGAATGATGTGTTACCTGCTTCTGAAGAACATACAGACTTCTGCAAAGTGTTCCCCATGGTGTAAAAGAGCAGGCAGAGTTGGAGGTGGAGTTAAGTGCATCATCAGCTTACATCCTCACAAATGGTCCAAGTCCAATCCCTCTTGAATTTGTTGACCTTTATCTGAGGCCAATTTTAACCTTAGTTGACTAGATTCTTGTATATAGACTTGAGCAAAAAATCTTAACTGCAACTTAATGTATGATCTTGATTCTTTGCATCTGACACATTCTGGCTGAGGAATTCTGGGAGTTGAAGTCAAAATACCTGTAAGTTACCAAGGGTGATACAATATATAGTAAAGAGATAAATCACCAGAAGAGAGGGGTGATTCCAGAGGAATAAGAGACAACCCAGTCAAGATATTTTATATGAGAAAAAGAGGGCAGACAGCCCCTAATGGTTCCCATAGTATATTGTAAATGCAGACAGTAGAGTCCTCAATTTGGCAAGATTTTGTCTATAGGTGTGAAACAATAAAGAACTCAGCTTGGAAGACTCATTATGTGTCATTATTGGTTTTGAAGTTTGAAGTTTGAAAAAATAAAATCTGTCATGGAATTTTAGGTAAACTAATGCTATCTACTGTCTGAATAATCTTACTTTAATTTTTATTCATTATGTCAAATAATAAAATAAAATAAAATCATAGACTGATCATTAAAGTGACAGGAGAGCTGAATCTGAACTAGAGAACTCATAAGATTTTCACCTCTGTGTGATTTAGCTGTGTCTCCTCACAGGTTTTGTTCCTTGTTTCCACAAATGCTCACGTACTAAGCTAAAGTCTATCCTTGCGTAAAATTGTTCCAGCTCCAGCAACTGTTACATCATTCATTCAGAAAAGAGGAAGGGAAAGCTTTATTCAGAATTTTAAAGATAGGTAATTGAGATAAGAAGCTAATTTGGGAGAGGCAGTGGCAAAAACAAAACAAAAATTAAAAATCCTACTTTGATGTTATGAAAGTATTGACAATAATCTAAATTAGAGGTGTCCAAACTTGACCACTTGAAGACTTTCACAAAATGAACTCCACACATCTTAAAATGGCTAAGATTAGGAAACACTAGTTTAGAGGGAGACCAAGCAGAATTCCTTAAGATATTGGTTTTTATTAATTTTAGGGTCAGGTTGGGGAATTCTGGGAGTTGAAGTCCACAAGTTTTAAAGTTGCCAAGGTTGGACACCATTGGTCTAAATGATGCTTTCCTATACAATTCAAAAAGGCAAGGAAATGTCTGGAAATGTCTTTCAGACAAAACCCTGGAAAACTTTACTACTTGTAGATTCCCGTCTTTTGTTCCACTGTCAGAAAAAAAATATTTGCAATCTAATCTGCAGATTTAGAAACACCAAATAGCCATTCTCTGCTGCAAATCAAGATGGATATTTATGGTACAACGAAGTCAAAATTGTGGATTTTAAAAATCATGTTAGACATCCCATATTGAGAATATGGAATCGATACAAAGCACTGTATCTTGCTGGACTTTTCCCCTCTCCTACCAGTGTTTATCTAATTTGATGTAAGAAAATTGCCTTAAAGTGTACTTCCAAGGAAGAAGAGAATTTTGGCTAGCCAGACTTAGTGGCCAGATGGGGAAGGGGTGAGAATGAATCTTCACTGAAGTCTCCCTTGCCTTTACTGCTTCCATTCAATTTCAGAAGCAGAAATCTTCCATGAGATTTCTCTTGTCTTTTTCCAAAGAGATGCTATCACACCACTGCTAATGGGGGAGATCTGTCTTGCAGAAACTGAGGGAGACCCTGTTCTTCCCTTGGATAAATTTTCCACTCAGTTTCACTGCCCACAAATTTTAAAAAGCTAGTGGTACCCAAATGTGATATTCATCCCATGGTACAGGCAGTCCTCAATTTACAGGATTCGTTTAGTGGCTGTTCAAAGTTACAATGGCATTGAAAAAATTGACTTACAACCATTTTTCAAACTTATGACCTTTGCAGCATCCCCATGGTCAGGTGCTCAAAATTCAGATGTTTGGCAAGAAGTTCATACTTATGACAGTTGCAGATCCCAGGGTCATGTGATCAAAGTTTATGAACTTCTGCCAAGCAAAGTCAACAGGGAAATCAGATTCACTTTAGATCTGTGTTACTAACTGCAGTGGTTCATTTAATAACTGTAGCAAGAAAGGTTATAAAATGGGGCAAAACTCAACATCTGTCTCAGCCACAGAAATTTTGGGCTCAATTGTGGTCCTAAATTGAGGACTACCTGCATCACTTAAACAGGGCATGGTAATGCTAATGTTAATGCACATTCCATGCTAATGTTATGCACATTCTTGTAGCAAAGGCAGCATCAAATCCGGATTATTGTTAAGATCTTGCAGGGCAGTGTGGCTATGTGGAGACCATGAGAATATACCAGACCTTCACAGGGGATAAGTTGCCCTTGAAAATGTAGACCCATCCATCGTCATGAAACAATTTTTGAAAAATCCAGACCTTTCCATTCCTCAACCTATTCTCCTCCAAGTACCTTGGATTACAATCTCATAAATTTCAGACGGCCGGAATTAGGAAGGTTGCAGTTCAGCACTTCAAAAAGACCTCAGGCTGTCGAAGTCTGTAATAACAAATCGTCATGTTTTATGGTAATCAGTTCTATTCACAGCATCCTCAGAGGGTATCCAGCACAGATGTTCAAGAAATGACACAAGCCCAGTCTTTTTCAGTCTGCAGTAAATGTTCCCCTTCAGTTAAATCGGCCAATAAATAGAAACCATACATCTTCAAATCTGCTAAATGTCTATGGAGATTCTCAACAATCCAGGTCATGTTTGTCCCAAAGGTGCTTTTCAAGAAACAACTGGACTTTCTTTGTTTTTCCTTCAAGACATTTCACTTCTCATCCAAGAAGCTTCTTCAGTTCTGACTGAAATCAGAACTGAAGAAGCTTTTTGGATGAGAAGTGAAACGTCTTGAAAGTAAAACAAAGAAAGTCCAGTTGCCTTTTGAAAAAGACTTCAAATCTGCAGTTGTTCTACCATATTCAGCAACCTACCCATGACCGATCTGTTTTGAGCTCTATTGTTTTAGCTTCTCTCCACTCCACTCCCTTCATCTTGCAAGAAAACATACAAGAGACAGACACCCACACACTAGGGCTCTTGGTGTCTCTTACATCTGAGTGCATACACAAATACACACACACATACATCCTTTACTTTCCCTCCTCAGTAATGTATTCCAGATGCTAAAGTGAGTGGAACAACATGGTCTCTTTGCAAGCTTTTAGCACAGCATGCATCCTTCTGCCACTTCCAAAATGGCAGCTTGGGACTGATCCACCGCAGACTTTCTTTCCTGCAAGCCTTCTTCACCATGGTGGGGATGGGGATGAGCTGCTCAAGCCTATAAATATTATTTATTTTCTTCTCTATTCTACGCATTGATCTTTCTACACCTGAAGCTAACAACCCAAGTCAATAAAAATCCCACGAAACATCCACAAGTTGTTCCCATCGACAGTTACCCAATATTCTTTTAGAACTCAAGCATTATGCTGAGGGTTTTGTAAGAGTTACAGTATTGTCTCCATCCTAGACTGTGGTCAAAGTCCAGCTGTGCCATCTTAGATGTGTAGGCATAGCCAGGTATGGCTGCGTGGAGCGCATGTTGTGATTGGTAGATAAAGAGAAAGATAGACCGATGTGCACATAGAAAGACAGAAAACTTTCACACCTAGTCCTGCCTTCTTTTGCTTGGGACCTATAGATCTTTAAGTACTATAGATGAAACATAAATACAAATAGTCCTGAATTTACAACTGTTCATTTTTACTGAAAAAAATGACTTATGACTGTTTTTAACACTTATGACCATTGCAGCATCACCAGTATTATGTGATCAAAGTACAGTATATACCCTTGGCAATGGTTCATATTTATGACAGTCGTGGTGTTCTGAGTTCATGTGAGCCCCCTTTGCCATAAACAAAGTCAATGGGGAAGCCAAATTTACTTAACAACCATGTTACTAATGTAACAACTGCAGCGATTCACTTAACAATGGTGGCAAGAAAGGACATAAAATGAGACAAAGCTAAACAATTGTCTTGCTTAGCAACAAAAAGTCATGGTCTACCTCAGTGGTGGCATTCAAATTTTTTACTATTGGTTCTGTGGGCGTAGCTTGGTGGGCGTGGCAGGGGAAGGATACTGTAAAATCTTCAGCCGGAGGTGGTATTTGCCGGTTCTCCGAACCACTCAAAATTTCCACTACCGGTTCTCCAGAACCTGCTGAACAGCACCTCTGGTCTCTCTGTATCTCTTTTTCACAACCCTATTTAATTGCCACCTTATTCATGCTTTAAGAAGGAAGGAATTCAGAAATTCAAACTGCTGCTGTTTCTTGTTTAGAGCTGCTTCTTACCAATCTCAATGTGTGTCATAAAACATGGAGAGTACAAGCATAGATGCAGGGAATCAAATTTCCATAAATATACTCAAGTATGATCTATAATTTATTCAGCATCTACTTTTCCTTTCATCAAAAGCAGATAGCAAACTGGGCCAATTCTTCTTGGACCTCCAAGCCAAGTAACCATGTTTCATCAATCCATATGTCTAATCAATGGTTCTTTCTTAAGCTCTGATCTGCAAAAGATGGGTGGTCTGAAAGAAAGCACACAGTCCATGGTGGAAAAAGATGGCGTGCTAGCACAGGGACGGTAGGCACATTGCTGTGCTTATGCACGCCCCCTACAGACCTCTTAGGAAAGGGGTGAGGTCAATAGTAGATAGTCTAAGGTTAAAGTTTTTGGGGTTTGGGGAAGAAACCACAGAGTCAGGTAGAGTATTCCAGACATTGAACAGTCTGTTGCTGAAGTCATATTTCCTGCAATCAAGTTTGGTGAGGTTGGAGACTTCCAGTTTGCTAGGTTTCGGCAGCGGCAGGGATTCGCGATACCGCGTGATCCCTGCTGTGCTCGCTGCCAAGGTGCCCCCGATCCATTCGGATTTGGGGAATATAGCTGCCCCGTAGAGGCAGCTGAAGATAGGGGGGATTGGGATAGGGGCTTGGGAGTGTCGCAGACCCCCTCCCCAGCTGGCAAAACCCCCTTTTCCCAAGGCGGAGGAGCGGTGGTCAGTAATGGCCGCCACAAAGAACCCTGCAGCTGGATAAGATTGTGCAGGAGGAAGAAAGTCGGAAGAGTCGTGAAAGTGGTTTCTGACTGGGATAAAGCAAGAGAAAGTACCCTGGAATTTGAAAATTGCCAAAGATAAATTGTTTCCAGAGAGAGTTACAAGTGGCGAATGGAATTCCAAAAGGGAAAGTTTTTTTTAACTTTTCATTCTCCTTCCTAACGTGACAGCGGATGGAACTATAAGAGAAGAGAAATTGGAAAACCTGCATTGGAGGTAATTAAATGCTGAAGGGATAAGGATTTCTGAACATTTAAAAAAGAAAAAAAAATCCTTTTTGCTGTGAGTGGGAAGGGAGAGGAAAAAAAATTGGAGCAGTATTTGAAAATAAGCAGATGATTGCCTAGAATTTTAAAGAGTTATTAAACATTAACAAGACTTCTAAAAGATATATTTTAAATGGAACTTTGTGGAATTTTGTGATTAAATACTAACCCCAGAAAGAGAAAGTGAAGAAGGAGAAAGTACTAAAAAGAAACAGCTTATTTGGACTGCTTGGTGATTTTGGAACTTCTGAGAACTATCTTTGATTAAAAGCACTTGGGTGGTTGTTTGGAAAAACCTTTTCTCTCCATAATGGTATCACTTGTGGATGGATTGAAACTTGAATACCAAAAATATAAAAAGGAAGAACAAGAAGGGAAGGATTCTCTTGGCACTCTTTTTCAATTTTTAGAAATGGCGGTTTGTATTTATGAAAAACATTGCCTGAATAGGGGATGATGGCAGTTATTTCACATCTTGGTGATTCAAACATGGGGATATAAACCTGGATCAGGCTCATTCATTTTGGTACTATCAAGAGAAAATGATGCTCTATGATTTATGATCTATGACCTATCACTTTGTTGTTATACGTGTGGACACTGAGACCTTTTGCATTGGAGACAAATTCCTTGTGTGTCCAGTCACACTTGGCCAATAAAGAATTACTGCCAGCTTCTGACAAGCAAAGTCAATGGGATAAGCCAGATTCACTCAATGACCACATGATTCACTTAACAGCTGCAAGGGTTCACTTAAGAACTATAGCAAAAAAGCTCATAAAATGGGGCAAAACTCACTTAACTGCCTTGCTTAGCAACAGAAATGTTGGGCTCCATTGTGGTTCCTTTTAATAACTATGTAGTGGTTTGCATAATGCCACAGCTGAGGATGACTGATGTCCACCATTAACCCTAAAGGAAGGAAAAGATGAAGGAAAGAAAAATGGAATTATGTGAAACTGAAGGAAATGCAACAGACTGTGAACCAAAAGTCCTGCAGTTATGGATAAGTTGAGGAATTTTCAACCCTAAATTACTCAGATTGATTCAGTAATGGAATGGGTGGATATTCCAGCATGTTGTCTTTAATGTACAGCAGATTCTAGTTCCTGAATTTCTAAGGCCTTCCTTCTTGATCTGCCTACTGCTTTGCTGTTTGCAGCCCCTCACACAATGTTTCCGCTTTACTGGCTTACTGATTTGAGGCAAGGAGGAAATATTGGATGAAGGGAAAGAAAAGGAGTCATGGAAAAAACAGGTAGGATGGATGTTCATGAAAATGCTCAGATCAAAGTATTTGCAAACAAATTGTTTTGCAGAGCAAGTGTCATGCCCCTGTTAGAATCTGACTCTGAGGGAGAGGAGGAACAGCCGACAGGGAGTGGAAGTGTGGCTCCGGAGGTTGTAGAGGAAATTGGGGAACGGCACAGGCCGGCTGGGCATTCAAAATACCTAGCCCCTTCCCCTCTTCATCCTAGGGGACACAGGGAGGAGCAGATAAGGGAGAAACATGAATGGCATGGTCTACACGGGAGGAAAGGGCCCTGATCCCCTTCATGGGTTGCAGCTGGGAGGACTATTTAAAAGGACAAACTGCGCATGGCCCAGTGCTGGAAACAAAGCATGAAATAATTCTAGTCTGTCAGTTCTTATCTGAGTTCTGGTGTCCTTCCCAGTGTGTGTATTTCGATATCTGAGGACATCTTCAAGCTCTTATCCTGCCTTGTCTTTTTTTCTATTTATATGTATTTTGAGTTTGAATGGAATTTCTTCCTTTTCGCAACTGTTCGTGGAGGAGTTTTTTTCTCCAGTCAATGATAATTGGACCGTGGAGACTAAGTTGAAGGCATTAAAGGGACTTCACCTATTTTTGTGACTTGGTTGCTTTTGTATCCCACCCTAGGTCATCACAGCAAGAATCAGATTTGCTGGTGAACCATGACTGTATCCATGAACTGCAAAGTAAATAAATTTTTTATCCTTCATTTGCTGTGAAGTTCTGGACATCCCACCCTAAGCTTTTATGCCAAAGAGTCTTTTGCTGCTGCAAAATAACAGATGGAGACATAGAGAGATCCCTGCAGAAGCCAGCAGAGATCCGAAACAGGAAAGGCAGGGAGAGAGCATGAGTGTCAGCAACCAGACACAACAAAGATCTTGTGACTAAGAAAAGCAGCCGGGGCGGAAGTCCAATTGGTTCCTGTCTCCTCTCCTGCTGCATGACCAGATAAAAGATGCTTTGAGGTAGTGCACATGCAGTTTTACTGAGCAACATGTGAGAAGCAGAAGAGGAGAGAGGAAGACGGCAGAGCCCAGCAATAGAATACTGGCTTCCCACACTGAAGGTCCTCAGTTCAATCCCAATAGTTAAACATGAATTGAGGTCATGTCCGTCCTGGATCCCCCAGAGAAGTTGGTGGAGGTATGGAGGATGGTTAGCATGGAGATGGGAGATTTTTGCTCTGACTGAAAATGCAGGTGGAGATGTGGCAGATGTGACATTTTTGTTCTGATCAGAAGAAGGTTTGCACTCATGTAGACTCAGAATAACAGAATAATAGATTTGGAACTTGGAACTTGAAACTTGGAAGAGACCTTGGAGGTCATCTAATCCAACTGCCTTTTCAAGTAGGAGATCCTATCCATTCTGGACAAATGGTTGCCCAGTCTCTTCTTAAAAGCCTCCAGTGACGAAGCACCCACAACTTCTGCTGCATACTCCAGTCTCTGATTCTAATTCATAACCTCACAGCTCTTGAACCTTTCTGGGAACAGAGCATAGAACAGAGATGTGCAGAAGAGCAACAGATTGCAAAGACTCTTTGGCAGAAATTGGCTCCTTATGAGCACTCTGGTTCTGAGTGGGAACCAGCTATTGAGGGCTTCATGGTGCCCTCGAGATGAGTTGGGGCTCAACCCTAAAAGGTGGACAAGCTCCATGGGATGATTGGAACTATATTTAATTGAGATAGACTAAAGCGAGCTGTCCAACCTTGCAACTTTAAGACCTGTTAACTTCAACTCCCAGCTTGGCAGGGATTTCTGGGAGTTTAAGTCCACAAGTCCCTTGTCTACCACCAAATCTGAGAGGAACCAGCCTTTCCTTACATTACCTCCTTTCCCAGGGCTTCAGGAACCTTTCTGCTCTTGTTGCCTCTGTAACCACATCTCCATGACTTTCTATACCAGGAGCTGCAACTCCCAAAATCTGGGCCAGTGTGGCATTTAGTTTCCCTTCTATAAAGAACTGTTTAAATTATAAAGGCAGTCCTTGATTTACGACCACAACTGGGACAGAATTTCAAATGCTAAGCAAGGTAGTTGTTCAGTGACTCATGTCCACTATTATGATTCTTTTTGCCACAGTTGTTAAGCGAATCACTGCAGTTTTTAAATGAATCAAGCGGTCGTTAAACAAATCTGGCTTTCCTCGTTGACTTTTCTGGTCAGAAACCAGCTGGGAAGGTTGCAAGTGACATGACCCTGGGATGCTGCAACCATTGTAAATACATGCCTGTTGACAAGCAAGCAGAATTTTGATCATGTGACTGTGGGGATCTTGTAAAAGTTGTCAGTCAATTGTTTCAATGCTATTGCCACTTTGAATGGTCACTAAGTGAATGGTTTTAAGTCAAGGACTACCTCTATGTATTTGTACATCTGAACCTATGCTATGACATATTTGCTACTGTAGTATTCACTTGAATCCTTCAAGAACAGTGTCTTTTTTCCTAGGTCATCTTTGGCTACTATTTCAGTGTTTTTATGAGAAGATGATGGCACCATCATGGTATTTAATGCAATTGCTTCCTTTCCTTGACATCACCCCTTCCCCCCTCAGCAAGTGATGGCAAAATTGTATGTTTATTCTGAAACATACAATTATAGTGATCTTCCCTCTCTTGTCATGTCTGATTACATGTCCTAAAGGACAATTGCAACTTGGTGAAAAATAGGCTGCTTCTTGATAGCTACGGTAGAAATTATTAACTCTACTTAAAATGCTGGCCATCATTTTGTCATGTCTCCTACTATTAAGTTGCCCCTACAAATAGTGGTTCTTTCTTCACCTCCTGCATTCTTCTCCAACTTAATAGCCTTCTGATGGTGGTGATGGCATTGACCAGAGATTCTGGAAAGGGTAGACCGCAGGTCTCCAACCTTGGCCACTTTATGTTTTATGCAGTTCAACTCCCAGAATTCCTCAGCCAGCATGGATGAGAAGCAAAACATTTTTTAAAAACCCAAGAAAGTCCAGTTATCTTTTGAAAAAAGAACCTTCGGGATAACCACGACCCGGAGAATCTCCACAGATGATATCTCTGGTTCTTTCAATTTCCTGTCATAGGATTTGGTTTCTTCAGCTCATCAACAGTGCCACTCTTTCCAGCTTCTCTTTCAGATGTGGTCTGAAGGGCCCTCACACTTAGTTTGCCCTCTGGAAATAAGCTGTATGAAATGGCCTCGGTCGTATGCAGCTCTGAAGGAACATCCGTTGAATCAATAGCTCCTAATCTATTCTGAAAATAACTCTCATCCCATCAATATCAATTCTCTAGAAAAATATTGGCCATCACTTCTAATTCTTGCAGAAGCTGGATAGAACACTAGATAATGGGCAAAATGTCCCGGTTATGATCCCAAACTGCTCTCCTCCAAATGGACAAATCTAACATTAGGAATTCATCCACGTTATATTAACCCCATCAGAAAAACAACAACAGATCTTTGGATATTGGTCTTTTGTTGGCACAGACGTTCTCATAATCTCTAGACTATTTTTCCTAGGGCTATTTGAGACAGTATCTCAGAGGGAATGGCTGTTGAGATTGTTTTTATCATTTAATGGTCAAAAAGTACAGGTAGTCCTCGACTTACAACCATTCATTTAGTGATCGATCTAAGTTACAACAGAACTGAAAAAGGTGACTTATAGATTTTCATTCTTATGATGGTTGTAGCATTCCCATGGTAATGTGATCAAAATGGCAACTGACTCGTATTTATGACAGTTGCAGTGTCCCTGGGTCATGTGATCACCTTTTGTCACCTTCTAACAAGCAAAGTCAACAGGGAAGCCAGATTCACTTATTACTAACTTATTACTAAATTAACAACTACAGTGATTCATTAACAACTGGGGTAAGAAAGGTCATAAAAACTTAACTGTCTTGCTTAGCAACAGGGTTGAAATGAGAGGTCCTTGGTGCTCTCTGAGCTTGGTTGTTGTTTTTGCAGATGTTTCATTATCCAAACTTAGTAACAAAAGACTACACAGATGATGTTTCCTAGTTTGGATAATGAAACGTCTGCAAGAAAACAGCCAAGCTCAGAGAGCACCAAGGACTCCCCATCCCTAACTATAACTGAGTCCACCCATTCTGCTCTTGGTTATCCTTGCCTTATCCTTCCTTCCACCTTTTCCAGCACTAGACACAACACAAACTGGGCATCGTGTTGTGAGTCACTCTGCTTTTTCTTTTCGATATATAAATATTCCAGATTCAGCCTTGTGTAAATAACATCACGGCTTTTGGTAAGGAGCATTGAATGGTGCACTCCCTTTCCAGACGTTCTGCTGATTTTTTTTTCCCAAGCAAAGACAAATGCCAGCCAGAAGAAGTCAGATGATAACGTCTCTGCTACTTGCCAGTGTTGTAGGGCAGAACAGTCCAATTCTATCCTATTGGAATCCACAGAGTCATTCTTTTGCAGCAGAGGCTGCTAAACTACAGCTCCCAGCAGACCCTGCCTGAACAAACAGTGAGAAGAGAGGCTCGGAAGTGTTGTTCCACAACTTCTGCATGGTCACTGAGCCAACTGCAGTGCAGATGGACCCACTGCAAAGCATTCTGGGGGAAAGATGCCCTTTCATACTGTCTTAGTATGGATGCCAATAGCAGGTTTTCTGAGGCTGATGTGGGAGGGAGGAACAATGAGGAAAGAAAGAAGAGGGAGGGAGGGAAGGAAGGAAGGAAGGAAGGAAGGAAGGAAGGAAGGAAGGAAGGAAGGAAGGAAGGAAGGCTTGCAACATTGCCAAAATCCTGTAAGTTCTCATCAAGAATGCCAAAATCTTATCCTATATAGTTTCATGAGATTGCAAAAGATTTTGGCTTGTTTTTCTTTGTTTGAATTGGTATATAATAGAAGATTGCTTTGGTAGTACCCAAGACTTGCAAAAAACCTGTCACCATTTATTAATTTAAAACATAAGTCATCCACCCAAACCTAAATTATTATATCAAACCAAAACTCAAACTTCTACTATATTGAATCCAATTCAAGAAATAAATCTTATAATGTTGGTGAATTAAAACTACTCAGTCCACCAGATCAGTTACATCTGTGAAAACTGCAAATTTTGGGAATTTCCATATTTAAAGCATTGCAATCTCCTTCTTCCACTGTAAAGGCTTAAAGAACAGTTTAGACACAGTTAATTTGGGGAGGGGGGTTAATGCCTATCTGTAGGTTTCCAATGTAGAAGGCATAACAGAAATGTAAAGAAGATGGGGAGGGAAGAGGAAAAAGGAACATCCGGACACAAACATGTCAAGCTAAAGGGTTGATGAAGGGTTGATATCTGATGAATACGGTTGATGGTGATGGGCTTCTTTTGGGAAAGGAAAACTCCCTAAGGCATTCAAGATGGAACAGTAACTTGCCCCAAATAGATGCAACTCAAATTTCCCAAACCAAGCATCCCCAGCAACAGATATGTTCCAGAGACATGCAAATTTCACCCATTCTGATTGTGAATGCTCAGCAAATATTATTTCCAAGATTATTCTCATTTGTACTTTCAAAAATGAGACCATCAGCCATGCCCACTGTAAAGTTACAACCTAATATGTTAACTCTTTAAAGGAATGCTGCCAAGCTGCCTGAGTATTTTTGTGTCAACCTAATAATATGTGCCAATGTGTGTTCATTTCAGTTGGAGATCAATTTGTAGGGTTCCCGTTTTGCTTCTTTACTTCCATTTTCCCAGCCCTAACCATTTGCCTTCATGCAGCAGCTGTTTGCCTGCAGTTCAAAAAACACACATTATTTTACACGTCAGCCTAAAAGGTTCCTTTGTGCACAGCTTCTCACATCACTCCTTACACGTCAGGTTTAGAGAACATTCTTAAGCTTTTCCCCTGCACAAAATCACCAGCAACTGCCCTATGGAAAACCCTGCACAAAAAGATGGGGAAGACAGCAGCTCTCACCCAAATCTCCCCAAATAAACCATCCCCATCTTCAAAGAAGAATCCTACACATTTCTTTGCATGCAAATACAATCTATTGTATTTTGCTTACAATTGTTTTCCTTGTTGTAAAACCAATTAACCAGACTTGCCTTCAGAAGTTGTGGGTGCTCCAGTACTAGAGGTTTTTAAGAAGAGATTGGACAGCCATTTGTCTGAAATGGCTAGTCTAGGGAAGAGAAGGACCAGGGGAGACAGGATAGCAGACATCCAATATTTGAGGGGCTGCCCCAAAGAAGAGGAGGCCAACCTGTTCTCCAAAGCACCTGAAGGCCAGACAAGAATAATGGATAGAAACTGAACAAGGAGAGATTCAACCTGGAAATGAGGAGAAATTTTCTGACAGTGAAATAGTACAGGTAGCCCTTGACCTATGACCACAATTGAGCTTGTTAAGTTAGTAATATGTGGGTTAGCCTGGGAAGAAGTGGCTCTTTTAGGGAGTGGAACAGCCTGGCCAAGGCCTTTGGTCTTTGATCATTGTGATTTTGTCTACCTGAAAAAGAAGTTGAATCCAGAACAAACGACAAAATTTCAGTCTGAGTTAATGAAAGCTATTTTTAGGTTGTTATTACCAGGGATGTCAAACTCAAGGCGGTGCCTCTGCCAACAAAAACGGAGCTCCATTTTTGCTGGCAGAGAGTTGCAGGAGGCCATTGCAACCAAAAATGGTGCTCATGATGGCTGTGGGCAGCCCTCCAGAGCTCCCTTTTAGTTTGGAGATGGTTGCAGAAAGCTGTCAGAGCTGAAAACGGAGTTCGGGATCCCGTTTTTGCTAGCAGAGCACAAGGTTCGTCAGGAGTCATCCCCCCCCCAACATGAGTGATGTTGAGCTGGCCATGCCCACCCCAGCTTACCAAGGTCAAACACAACTCTGACGTGGCCCTCAATAAAATTGAGTTTGACACTTCTGCTATTACCATCGATTACCCAGGTTTTGTATGTTCCTGTATGTCTGTATTTGTCCCACCCCTCAACCTGGCTAATGAATTCATGATTTCTTGAGTTCACACAATATTCTATACTAACCAGTTGATATTTGAGTCAGAATAACAGAGTTGGAAGAGGCCTTGGAGGTCTTTTAATCCAACTCCCTGCTCAAACAGGGGACCGTCCACCATTTCAGAAAAATGGCTGTCTATTCTCTTTTGAAAAGCTTCCTGTGTTGGAGCACCCACACGTTCTGAAGGTAACTCATTCCACTGATTTATTGTTCTCACTGTCAGGAAATTTCTCCTAGGTTGCTTCCCTCCTTGGTTAGTTGAGCTGATTTCCTGCGGTACATTAAACCACCCCCAGACCAATTAACATTAAAACAAGCCAGTTTCGGCATGTTGGGCAAATACAACTGCAAGGCTTGTCAGAGAACAGGACAGCGATACTTTGTGAATACTATGCCTCTGCATTTATTCCATTTTCTTTCTGTTACATTAACAATTTCAATTTTGTGGTTGGCTGTAGAATGATTTTACATGAAATCCTAATATAAAACAAGGAAATTCCATTCCCTTCTTCCGTGGCTGAACTACATCAGCTGTTACTCTTTCAAATCAACACTCAGTATCTATTGACTAATATCTCAGATATTACAATGAGCCATTGTTATTGCTCTCATAAGTTAAGGCTGGGGACTAAACTGAATTGCCTCAGTTGATAGAATCAGTCCAACAGCCATTTCTCTAAAATGGATGCATGTAACAGATGCTGGGATGGATGGATGGATGGATGGGTGGGTGGAAGGAAGGAAGGAAGAATAAAGAATATAAAAGTTAGACAGGACTTTGGAAGTCTTCTACACCCTCCTCAAGCTATATCATTTCAGACAAGTGGTTGTCCAATCTGTTCTGAAAAACCTCCAGTGATTGAGCACCCACAACTTCTGAAGGCAAGTCATTCCACTGATTGATTTTCTGAGAAGGAAGGATTTAAATTCCCAGAATCCTGGGAATTTCTGAGTGTTGGAGCCTACCCACGTGCAAATTTGCCAAGGTTGAAAAGTACTGGGCTAAAGTTAGCAATGATTAATACATAAATGAGAGCCAGAGCAATGAAATTATTGGAGCAAAATTCAGGATAGGTGTGTCAAACACAAGGCCCGCAGACCTGAACTGGCCTGCAATGTGGTCAGATCTAGCCTGTGGGGCTGTCCTGGAAAATGCAAGGGGCCTACCCTGTGCAAAGTGGAAACATACCAGCAGTTTGGGGAGTGGTCAAACTGGCCATGCCCACCCAGTCAGCCACAGTGAATCACATAAAGCTGGCCACACCCACATAGTTGGCCACACCCACACAGTCAGCCATGCCCCCCCCCACAAGATCAACCACAGCCCTGATGCAGCCCTCAATGAAATTGAGTTTGACACCCCTGATTCAAGAGATCCAGTTTTATTCTCTCTTCACAAGGAAGCACTGCAGGGACTTTTAGACTAGTGCTTTCCCTTTCGACTTCAGAATAACATTAATCTAGATGCTGGATGAGGTGTGATTGATCCACATTTTATTCTATTTCCAGCCCCAGAACTCCACTAAATGACTTTGGGCCAGTCCTTCCCCCATCAGCTCAAGAGCCCATGTGATACAGTGGAGAAGGTGGGGAGATCCAAGCTCTCTCCCCCCACCCTCTTTACAGAGTTCCCTGAGCACTTTGGCCCAGTTCTCTTCTCTCAGCCCAATCCATCTCATAGGATTGGTACGGTGGAAAAAATGGGAAGAGGAGAAAATTGTGTCCCGCTCCTTGAGAGTCACAGAAAGGTGGGATATGCATCTAACAAAGTTATAAATAAATGAAACTACATAATAAATAAGATTAGAGATGGCTAAATACTAGGAGAAAGGATGAGCTTGGAACTTCTCATTCAGCAAAAAAGTCCAATCTGGTTGAATTGACACAACTAAACTCTACCGATGGTTTGACAAAACTCAGCGGCTATGTTCACTTTACTTGATATTCCTCAACATTAAATCATGTGCTGACTTTATTGATGCCCTGTTTGAACCAACATGCTAAGACAGTAATGAGGTTTTCACATCAAGCTGAATCACAAGTACCCATCTCCACTTTTACCATCCTTATTATGTTGTGCAAATGCAGTGAAAAATGATGCTTTGGCCCAAGCAAAGGATTCCACCAAAGTTCATTTTCTTCCTGGAACATCAAACAATTGCCTTGATACGCAAGTTCCGACAACCCAAAGATGCACACTCTATAGTGATATCAGGAAGATGTAAAGGAGGGGTATCCAACCTTAGCAACTTTAAGACTTGTGGACCTCAACTCCCAGAATTCTCCAGCAGCCATGGGGAAGTCCATAGGTCTTAAAGTTACCAAAGCTGGACATTCCTGATGGAAAGATTGCTATGGTCCCCAGCCCAATTCAGCCTTTGAAATAATGGCATGGATCACTTTTATTCAAGGCCTCTCACTTGAAAGAGAATATTTAGAGTTCTTCCACTATTTGGGAGCTCCCACGTTCATTCCATTTATCAGATCACTGATTACAATGAGCAAAATTAACAAGGAGACAAAGATTGCAATGTAACGCAGTAGGAAGAAAGCAGGGACTCAAAGAAACATTTTACTCCTGAGTGTCTCAGTTTTGAAGGAGAGAATATTGCATCAAAAGAGATGGGGAAGACCCACCACCAATGCTAGGGGCTCTGAAGAATCAACATATTATCTACTTCCTTCCAAAGAAGAAAATAACTAAGAGCAATTAAGTTGGATCTACACCCCCAGAGATCTTACCACCGAAGCACAGTTGATGACCGGTGAATTGAAGACTGACCAGGCTTCATGGCTGACCCCTTTCTACAGAAGCCCTTTCAAACCTTCTCATAACAAAGCATCCCTAAACCAAAATCCAGGAGCACCCTTCTTTGCTGTTCTGAGAACATTTCAGCATCTTTTCTTCACCTGCAAGTCTTGGATGATCCCAGCCATCATCCCCAGCAGGGAGTCCTACTATTTTGCTCAGCGACGTTCTGCAGATCCTGCCACCTCCTCCTCTCCACAGTGTCCATCATCCATAGCCCACTCTTCTTTCTCTTTTCCAAACTTTCTGTTTCCTCACCTCATGCATCCCCTGGTCCATATTTCCCATCTGGCTGCTTCCTTCACATCCTTCCGCCACCAATTCCCCGTTTCTTCCCCTCTGCTATCACCAGCTGTGCCTCTAGCAATCCAGAAATAAATAACAGTATGATCATGCCTGAATCAAGGAGGTGGCCACTGAGGGCCACTTGAGGCCAGTCCTCACAAGGGCCCAATGTTTACTATTACCCTTCCCTGATCCTGGCAGTGCTTCCCTTGCCTGAACCTTCTCCCAACATGAGAATAGACAGTCTGTTTGGAATCTCCCAATACACAAACACACATATATAAACACAAGGCTCCTATCCTCACTAAGTCTGGTCTTTGACCCGCTGATCCAGATCATCCCTCAATGCACGGCAAAAACAGCATAATTGGGGCAGTTCTCAGACCAGCAGCAACCAAGGGCCAAACCTGCCAGAGAATCACAAGCAAAGAGAGAAGCTACCATGTTCTTTCTTAGCATTTATCAAGAGGCCGAGAAGCAAACACATACAACAATGGTGCTTAGAACAAACCAACCACATCCAAGTCCCCTGTGCAAGTGATATTAACAACCTTGCTTTTAAAGAGATCAGACGGGGACTGAAAGAATGCCTCTTTGTGAGACATCAGGAATAAACCACTGGGAATTGCAGGCCCCTCTCCGTAGAGCTCCAGGTCCAGGGATCGGGGAGGCACTCCCAACCCAAGCTTTGCAATGCTGTGTTTAGCCCTGGCTTTCCTCTCTGTCAACCACCGGATTTACTTCTCTTTCCAGCAATTGACTCTGCAGTCGGTCCCACCTCAAGAAGAAAAAGCCCTGCCTCTGGATGCTAAAGGAAAATATGGAAGGAAAGACGCTGTTTCTGCAAAACAATCAGCAGAGGCAGCTTTCCCGGGTGGATAATAGATAGGGCACACAGGTTGGGGACAAAGGGGCAGCCAGAAAAACAATTCTCCCTTCTTTGGGGAGCAGGAATGAGTCACACATCTGAGAGCAGAACCAGAACCCAGAACTCCCCTCTCTCTCCATTGGGGGTGTGGGGGGGACCTTCCCCTCCAGGAGCAAGCTGGAGGCAGGTGTGATTCAAAGGCATGTTGGCCAGACATCTGAGCAGAAAACTGCCAGGCACCCACCCACCGTCCCTCCCTCCGCTTCCAGATCAAAGCCTGATATTGTTAGCTCGTCATGCAGCCACCAAGGCTACTTCAGCTATGACATCTGTGATTATAAGCCAGGCAAGGAGTGAAACGCCAAGCCTAGTGTTGCAGAAGAAAGGCCCCCTTGCCAGAGGTGTGTTTACCCGTCTCCCCATGTCGAATATTGTCTGCCTTCCCAGCTCTCCTCTTTTGTCAAGCACACAGGCCACCCCAGCAAAAACCCTTGGGGCCTTGGACAGCAGGTGCGGGAAGAGGGGAAGGGGAGGAGAGGGAATGGGGTGGGGGGGGAGAATAGGGTGGAGAGGAGACATTACCTGCAGTGTGTCCTGTCATAATGCTTCCAGACCATCCACCTCTCGGCAGGAAAGAAAAAGACCCCAAGGAATGACTGCCCTGCCTGGACATGCACGAGAAAGGAGGTGGGGGGGCACCGGAGGAAGGCACGTTCCTGGCTTAGTCCATCCAAGGGTCTTCGTTCCCCCAAAAGCCACTCCTGACCTCCAAACCAGCATTAATAGCTGGGATGCTTCAGTGCCTCCTTGCTATTCCCTAGCTCATGCTGTCATCAGGTTTCCACAGCCTGGATTGGCTGCTGGGAAGCAGATAATAATACTACTAATAGCACTGGCAGAGCTGGAGTCGACAAATCTTATGTTTCAAAGACCGGCAGCTTCCAAAACTGCAAGGAGGGAGACCCAGGGCAGAAACTTGAATTCAGCCGCACACCCAATTTAGCTGGCTGCAGACTGCTGTCGGATGGTCAGAAACTGAGCCTTACATAAAGCACAAGGCTTCCCTGCCCCCAGTAAGCAAAGAAAGCCCCAGTAGCAAGAAGAGCAAAGAGGGAGCACTGCCAAGATTAGAAGAGAATTGGGGGGGGGGGAGCCAGGAAAAAAAGAATATCAGGAAGGAAGAAAGGAAGGAAGGAAGAAAAAGAAAGAGAGAGAGAGGGAGGGAGGGAGGGAAGAAGGAAGGAAGGAAGGAAGGAAGGAAGGAAGGAAGGAAGGAAAGAAAGAAAGAAAGAAAGAAAGAAAGAAAGAAAGAAAGAAAGAAAGAAAGAAAGAAAGAAAGAAAGAAAGAAAGAAAGAAAGAAAGAAAGAAAGAAAGACAAAAACAGATCATGGGGGACTAAGCATGTGCTGCTCTGTGCTCAAGAGGACTATAACATTTTTCCCCTCTCAAAAAGAGTCTAATTTCAGAAGGCAAAAGACATAGGAAACTCAATTCACCAGAACATTTGTGGAAAATTGAAGCTGGCCTGTCCAAATTTAAAACAAGGTTTTGAAAGTCTTGCCTAGTGGTTTGGAATTTTGTTTGTCAAGTTTGTCTCCCTCTGAAAGAGAGAATATGAGATTATCTCCAGAATCCAGCCAAACCTGGTTCCCTGCAGGATTCCTCTCTTCCACCCAATGATAGAATAGCCAATATCTCCTTGTTCAATCAGCCAGGGGCATTTTATGGTCAGTGTCCACTTTAAAAATATTTTTTTTCAAAACAAGGAGGAAAAGAAAGCAGAACCATGACCATCTGAATAAATTGTTTTTTTTTTAATTTCTGCAAACTTGTCTTGTTCTTCACCAGACATAAGCAGATAAAAATTCTCTTATACAGAACTGACAGCCCAAGTTGGAGCATTTATTCCACAGCAACCTGAAGAAGTGTTAACTTTCTCCATGGAGAACATTTCTGGTGATGCTGAAACTTTGACATGAAGGGATTTATGTTGCTATGTTGAAACCTCTTGAGACCATGGAGTCAACAGCATTGACTTGCAATGTTTAAATTTTTTTAATATAATACTACACACAATATACAAATAATATCTACAGCACCCAAGCCAGCTGAGGAACCATGTTAAGAATCAGAAACCAGAGTTATGCTCCCTGCTAGGAGACAAGTATATTCAAACAACATGTTTACCAGCAACTGGAAGAATCTATATTCACACAAGGGATTAAATATCATCTAACCCAACAGACTAGGTTTGCCCAATGTGCTCTCTTCCCCAAAATAACCAGGGTTAAAGGGAATAAATCTTAGAAGGTTGTATGAATGGAGCCACCAGATTTTCCACTGACTTTATACAGTGTGGAGACAACCTACACCTGCCAAGAACAAAGGCAGCCTATATCTGAATATCAATTGGCTTCCAAAATTATTTGGTTGACAAATACTGAAAATGAGAAGTTCCAGACTAGGAAGATTTACAGTCTTGATACAAAGCAGTTCTGATGTTCTTCAGGAGATAGAGCTACACAAGGTATAGGAACCAAGATGTCCATGAATGTCAGTGTCTCTCTGGAACTTTCTTTGGTGTTTCCTGGGCTTGTGTTCATATCAGTTAAGTCAGGCACACAACAAAACAGAGTAAGACTATCTTTTGTTCATATTAGTTAAAATGGGTATCACAATCATTACTATCAAAGATGGTTGGCTAACGCTTTGCTCAGAAATGTGCTCCCCTGCCAAATTAAAAGACCTAAAGAATTGGAGTTGGTAGAAGGCCAGAGAAGGCTAATGAGGAGACACCTCAGCACTTCGTCTTCTAGGAAATGAAGTATTTGTGACTAGAAAAAGTGCAGAGAAGAGCAACAAAGATGATTAGGGGACTGAAGGCTAAAACATATAAAAGTTGCTGGAATTGGGTATGTCTAGTTTAATAAAAAGAAGAACTAGGGGAGACATGATACCAGTGTTCTAATATCTAAGGGTCTGCCACAAAGAAGAGGTCAACCTATTCTCCAAAAGCACCTGAAGGCAGAACAAGAAGCAATGGATGGAAGCTAATCAAGGAATCATCCTAGAACTAATGAGAAATTTCCTAACAGTGAAAGCAATCAACCAATGGAATCGCTTGCCTTCATAAGTTGTGGGTGCTCCAACACTGGAAGCTTTCCAAGAGACTGGAGAATCATTTATCCGAAATGGCATAGGGTCTCCTGCCTGAGCACGACTAGTAGACTCCAAGGTCCCTTCCAGCTCTGTTATTCTGTTGAAATTTCTGTTGACCTCATCCACCAGAATCCACCATCCACATCCAACTTCTTGTGGGCACTGATTATATGCTCTCAAAACTCCAAGGAGCTCCACTGGGCAGATTTTGGCTCCATCTGTTTCTTAGGTTGGCAGTGAAAAAGATATTTTACAGGAGACTGGCCTCTTTAATGTTTGGAGACATTGGGAGCAAATGACAATGGTGAGGGAGTGTTACAAAAAAGCTATCATTTCTCAGAATGTGTGACATTCCTTCTTGTTTGTTTTCTGTGCGTGGCAATAATCATCCAGATACTGCTGTGATCCCCATGTCCTTTTCTCAGGAAGACCCCTGCAGTCTTGGGGTTGGGAGAGGCATTTGGGGCAACATGCAGCTCTGAGAAACTCTGAAAGCTACTTCAATAGTTGCCACCAAAATGTTCTTATTTTGGTATAAGGAATATGAAACATTTTAACAGTGAGAACAATTAACCAGTGGAACAGTTTGCTTTCAGAAGTTGTGGATGCTCCATCACTCCAGGCTTTCAAAAGGAGACTAGACAGCCATTTGTCTGAAATGGTATAGATTCTCCTGCTTGAACAGGGGTTGGACTTGAAGATAGCTAAGTTCTCCTCCAGTTCTAGTCTGACAAATACTTCATAAGTTGCATTAGCACCACATGCTTTATTCATCTATTTTCTGGGTTTCAACAATACAGAAACCCTAAGCTAGCTAACAGAGATCAGTTTATTTAAGATGATAAAACATACAAAACCTAATCAAGGCGCATGCTAACCAGTCTTAGCATGTGTCAAAACCAGCACTAGGTTTATATTTAAGCTGATTGCTTTTGAAGGGACCCTTAACTATACAAAATTGGACAGGATTACATTATATATCAACAAAATGAATTAACCTATTCTCCAAAGCACTTGATGAAGGCAGAATAAGAAGCCATGGGTGGATATTAATCAAGGAGAGAAGCAAGCTAGAACTAAGGAGGAATTTCCTGTCAGTGAGAACAATCAACCAGTGGAATGGCTTGCCTTCAGAAGTTGTGAGTACTCCATCACTGGAGGTTTTTAAGAGATTGGACAGAATAGAGCAAGAGATTGGACTAGTCCCTTCCAAATCTGTTATTCTATTATTCTGATCCTGCCCTGCCCATTTCTTTGTTCCAGTCTTGCTTTGGGGGAGGGAAGCAAACCCAGACATCCACCTAGAGAGCTGAGAAAATTGTGAATCCAAATGAGGTTAGAAGCTACTGTTACTGTTCTTGTTTTGTCTGATGTCTACTGCAAACACATAAGCATATTGCAAGCCCCTTCAAGGCTAAATGGGGAGAATATTTCTGAGTGCATAAAAAGAAGCATTCATGTTCCTTCTTGAAACCCATTGGGGTTGCTGAGAAATCTTAGCAAGATCCCAGTTACTTCAAGAAAAAAGATTTCACTGTTTTTTCCTGCCGTCTGTGATAATGATCACCATTTCAACCTACCAGCCACGCAAAGGATCAGACCAGCAATCCTGAGAGGCTGTTATTTTGAGGGAGGGCTTCTTTTTAAGTCTTTTTATTTTTTGCTTTCTTTGCTTCACAAGGATAAAGATGCTTTACCACAGAGGGTGTATTTTAAAAAAAGGGAGCAGGAATAGCACGGAAAACTCAACAGTCAAGTTTTGGACTGGCTGTGGACTATGATGTCATGGTTTCCCAGCTCAGTTGTGATTGGCTGGATGGGAGCTGAGCATCTGCTGAGAGCTTAAGGGGCTGGTTAGACGCTGGAGGTTCAGACTTTTTCAGAACAGCTTTGCATCAGGGCTGGTTGTCGTGACAACCCGGCCACAGTCAGCAGCTCCTCCTGATAACGGAATAATAAAACTCTAGCCCAGCTCTCCAAAAACCCCCCCACAAAACCCCCTGGTGCAATCTTCCATCTGAACTGATCCTTGGTCTAGTTTGCATGTACAACCTTTGTCTACTGCAAATGACTTGATAAGGAAACCTGTAAAAACAGATAACCACAGATGGAACGCCCCAGTCCTGCTCATTCCCAACAGCTGTTCATGCATAAATAGAAATGTTGGCTAGTCCCAGGCCCAGGAGACAGAAATGATACAGATACAGATTAACAGAGTTGGAAAGAACCTTGTAGGTCATCTAGTCCAACCCCCTGCCTAAGCAAACCCTGCTTAGGGTTTCTGACAATGGCAGTCCAATCTCTTCTTGAAAGTCTCAAGTGATGAAGCTCCCACATCTTCTGAAGGCAAGTTGTTGCATTGGTTGATTGTTCTGTCAGAAAATTTCTCCTTATTTCCAGATTGAATCTTCCCTTGTTCAGTTTCCATCCATTATTCCTTGTCTGGCCTTCAGGTACCTTGGAAAACAGCTTGACCCCCTCCTCTCCGTGGCAGCCACTCAAACATTGGAATACTGTTATCATGTTTCCCCTGATCCTTCTCTTCATTAGACTAGCCATGTCCAGTTCCTGCAACAGTTTATTGTATATTTTAGCCTCCAGTCCCCTAATCATCTTGGTTGCACTTCTCTGCACTTTTTCTAGTCTCAACATCTTTTTTATAGTGTGGTGACCAAAACAGATGCAGTACTCTAGGTATAGTCTTAATAAGGGTTTATAGAGTAGTATTAGTACCTTACTTGATCTTGATTATATCCCTGTTAATGCAACTTGCATTGCGTTTTTTGGCTGCCGCTACACACTGTTGGTTCATATTTAGCTGGTTGTCCACTAAGACTCCAAGATCCCTCTCACAGTTACTGCTATTAAGCCGGGTTTCACCCAGTCTATGTGTCCTTTTGGTTTTTCTTGCCTAAGTGTAAGACTTTACTTTTCTCTACATTGCATTTCATTTTGTTAGATAGGGCCCAGAGTTCAAGTCTGTCAAGATCCATCTGGATCTTGAGACTATCATCTAAGGTGTTCCTGCCAGTTTAGTATCATCCGCAAATTTAATAAGTTCCTCTTCTATTCCCTCATCTAAGTCATAAATATGAAGCTATTGAAGAATCTGGGCCCAGAACAGAAACTTGTGGTACCCCCACTGCTTACTTCCCTCCATTAAGGACTGCTCGTTGAGTACAGTTTGTCAGCCAGTTACAAATGGAGTTGGTTTAAAAGCTTACAGTTCTCTTTGCTCCTTTTGTCAGCTCTCAGACCTAAA
Organism: Pseudonaja textilis; assembly: GCF_049901715.1. NCBI lineage: Eukaryota > Metazoa > Chordata > Lepidosauria > Squamata > Elapidae > Pseudonaja > Pseudonaja textilis. The sequence continues at coordinate 484,769 of NC_142001.1, read as the reverse complement.
ATTAATAAAAATCAACATATTTAGGAATGCTGCTAGACCAAGGGTCGTCAACCTTTTGGACCTCAGGGACCACCAAACTCTTAATTTTAAATCCCGCTGACCACTAATATGTATTTTGACTGACGGTGGCTTGCTGATGTTGGTGGGTGAGAGAGAGAGAGAGAGAGAGAGAGGGAGGGAGGGAGAGAGAGAGAGAGAGAGAGAGAGAGAGATCCAATCTAAGAGAGAACATCACCGCCAGCTCTCCAAGGTTAGATCGGATCTCTCTCTCTCTCTCTCACACACACACACACATGCACACGCACACACACACATCCCACACACACACACACACCCTCCAAGGGAGCTACATTCCTAACCTGCTTTTCAGCTCCATTCTCAGGGAGGGGAGAGAGAGAGATGGTATTCTGCGATTCCAAATAAAGAATGATTGGTAAGAAAACAGGGTGGGTGATTTTCCTGCAGACTTTTGGGGGGATTTTCCCAAGGTCTCTGTCTGCAAAGTCTGCAGGTAAATTCCCCACCCTGTATTCCTACTGATCAATTATTCTTTACTGTCTCCAGCTCCATTCTTGCGGGGAGGGCGGGGGAGGCAGACTTTTGGCTTCATGCAAGGAAAGCAGCTGAAGCAGCAGAAGTCTTTCTTTCTCTCCCCCAAACTCTGCCAGTAATGAGTCTTTGTGAGACTTGTTGTGCCAGCACAGCCTCTTGGAGCAGGAGGCCTTGCAGGGTCCCAAAGACTCATTTCTGGTGGAGTTTGGGGGAGAGAAAGAAAGGCTTGCTGCTTTCCTTGTGTGTAGCCAAAACCAGAAGAAGAAAGAAGCAGAAAGAAGCAGCCTGGTGGCCAGGCCAGGCCAGGCCAGGAGAGTGGGGCAAGTTCCCCCTCACTGGTTGGCGACCACTGTGCTAGACCAATGTCTCCTAATCTTAGCCATTTTAAGATATGTGGACTTCAACTCCCAGAATTCATGCTGGCTGGGGAATTCTGGGAGTTGAAGTCCACAAGTCTTAAAGTTACCAAGGTTGGACTCTCCTGATCTAGGCTATGGGCCTCTATCATTTTTCCTTTCCAGCAAGACTTCTACCTGGGGATCCAGAAGTCTTCAAAATAAAACATGATGATTTGCTTTGCAGTATGGTAACTTTCAACTTAATTTCTTTTACTGGGATGAATGCTAAATAGAAATATTTAGAAATAAAACTCAGCCTGCCACTCAGCCTAAGAGCATTAAAAGAAACCTCTGCAGCCTTTGAAATTTATAGGAGTGAATGGACAAACTAAGAGGCAAAGTGACTTCACCTGCACTGTGCATCTGACATGATAGAGACCAATGGTATTTGAGGAATTCTGGGAGATGAAGTCGACACATCTTAAAATGGCTAAGGCTGGGAAACACTGGTCTACACATCTGCTTGATTCAGAACTGAAGAAGCTTCTTGGATGAGAAGTGAAATGTCTTCAAGGAAAAACAAAGAAAGTCCAAGTTGCCTTTTGAAAAACCATCTTCGGGACAACCATGACATCGATGACTAGAATCTCCACACTCTGTTTTTATTTCATTTTGTGTATGAGGTGGAGGCTAGCTAAGATGGTGATTGTTGGATATGTTGAAATTCAGTGTGTCCACCTGATTTCATCTCAAGCATTCCAAAATGGAATTGCAGCATGATTATCTCATGTCTCTTAATGCACATAGCTAGAATTGCTGGAATATTTGTAGCATACAGTGCATAATGTGCTTTTTCTGCAGTGGACCCTAGATTCAATCTCTGGTATTTTCAGGTAAGGCTGGGGAAATTTTTTTTTAAACCACTGCAAACTACCAGGAGTGAGATTAAAAAATCAGTGAGGTCTATACAAGGCCTCAACAAAACTCCCAAATAATTTAAAAAATAAATAAATGTTTCCATCTCTGGAGCAGGCAGCAGCAGGAGCCAACTATTTGAGTTAGCAAAAATCAACTTTGTACCTATTTTTTTTTCAAAGAGAACTTTGAATAAATGGATACTACTTAACACTTAAAAAGTGGGTTTATACTGATCAACCAGCAAACAAAAAGGATGCATAAAGTGATATGTGCACTAAATTTCAGCCAATTTCACCCTGAAAGGGATTAAACCAAAACGATACAACTTCTACAAATTTTGAGTCTGAAAGTTAAGCTGTCTCAGTCACATTGAGAGTTTTTCAACCATTGTTTTAGGAATTCAATTGTCCAATTCTAGTTACGTTACTGTTAGCTTGAAGGCGTCAAAATAAGATCTCAAGTTAGTTATAGAGTATTTTTGGCTTACATCATGTATTCCAATGCAGTCCTAAAGTTGTTTTTCAAAAGGCAACTGGATTTTCTTGCTCTTTTGCTTGAAAACATCTTGCTTTCTCATTCAAGAAGCTTCTTTAGTTTGGTTCTTCTTGGATAACAAAGGAATCATTTTCAAAGACAAAACCAAAAAAGTCCAGTTGCCTTTTGAAAAGCATCTTTGAGACAACCATGACCTGGATGACTGAGAATCTCCTCAGACATTACAATACAATAATCTTCCCCAATCAATGTTCTCCAAATATTTTGCAGGAACTACCCATTCCTTATCACTTAGCTGGGAAATCTAGAAATTGTCCCAACCAGGAGCACAGAATAACAGAGTTGGAAGGGACCTTGGAGGCCTTCTAGTCCAACCTCCTGCCCCAGCAGGAGAGCCTCTATTTTTCCAGACAAATGGCTATCCAATCTCTTAAAAGCCTCCAGTGATGGAGCCCCCACAATGTCTGGAGGTAAACTGTTCCACTGTCAGGAAATTTCTGCTTAGTTCTAGGTTGCTTCTCTCCTTGATTAGTTTCTATCCATTGGTTCTTCTCTTGCTTCAGAGGATGAGTATAAAGGACTTGAAAAAGAGCTACAGAAAATGCCACAGAAAAAGGACATTAAGTTAAAAAAGGTTGATCCCCTCATCTTTGTGGCAGCCCCTCAAATATTGGAACATTACTATATCATGTCATCCCTAGTCCTTCTTTTCACTGCAACCGTTCTTCATATTTTAGCCTCAAGTCCCCTAATCCTCATTGTTGCCTTCTCTGCACTCTTTCCAGAGTCTCAGCATCTTCAGGGACAGTCAAAAAAAGGCAGCCACAGCTGGACAATGAAGCTCTCCCTACCTCTTGTTTATATGCAATGGATGCATGTAACATATCAAGATGGTGCCAGAATGTGATGGGCTTATGTGGTCATCAAGTCATGTAGGCTGGACATGAAAATATTTTAGCTAAATAAATGCACTCAGTTTCTTTTTATTTTCAAAGGACAAGCTAAAATGCAATGCTGCTTTGCATAACTACTCAATAAAAAGAATATAAAGTTAAAGCAACTACCTTTCAGCAGGCAGTGGATAGAGAACGTCTACCAAGAAATTCACAAAAAATCTACAGAATGTATACACACATTTATGTCACGGTTATAATGTATGTATCACCGCCAAAAAATCCTTGAAGAGGACATACCCAGAATCACCTTTTTGATACAAACACTTTCCCTTAATCATAGATTGTCATTACTTTTGAAACAGAGAAAATATTTAAAAACTTTTTGAGAAAGCTCTTTATTCCCCCTTAATTAGGTATTGCCTGCTATGGTATTTGTGACTTTTCTTGGTTTTCAGTCATTATTGCTTTATTATTTATAATCCTAGACACAATAAGAGGGTTTTTTTTCCTGAACGCCATCACTCTGCTAAACAAATAATTCCCTCAACACTGTCAAACTATTTATTAAGTCTGCATTACTATTACTATTAATCATCCCACCCTTCCTTTCACCCATCTCCTCCAACTTATGACTGTATGATTGTAACCTTGTTGCTTATATCCTAACAATTTTTATTGACTGTTTCCTAGTATGATTTGATTGCTTATTGTACCCTATGACTATTATTAAATGTTGTAACTTATGATTCTCGACTCTTGACGAATGTGTCTTTTGTTTTATGTACACTGAGAGCATTATGTAGGTAGTCCACAATTTACAAGAGTTCATTTAGTGGCTAGTCAAAGTTATGATGGCACTGAAAAAGTGACATGACCCTTTCTCACACAACTATTGTAGCATCCCCATGGTCCCATGATCAAAATTCAGATGCTTGGCAACTGACTCATTTTTATGACAGTTGCAATATCCCGGGATCATGTGATCATATTTTGCAGCCTTCTCACAAAATCAATGGAGAAGCCATTCACTTAACAACTGTGTTGCTCACTTAACTGCAGTGATTCACTTAACTATGGCAAGAAATGTCATAAAATGGGGTAAAATTCTCACTTAACAACAGAAATTTTAGGCTCAATTGTGGTCATACTTCAAGGACTAGCTGTAAAAATTTTTTAACAAATTAATGAAACAAAATGGTTGGTCTTTTTATAGTCTATCCATACAGTTTCAAATATATTTTTTGAAAAATATTTCCTACTGAGTTCTCATATGCTTTTCCTTTTTTCCTCTTGTAATTTCAGTTGCTCATTTTACTACAAACCATAATCTTGGCAGCTTAGCTATATATTATCATAATGATATTTAAATATGAAAATTAACACACTTCAATTAAGCACCATCAGACTATCAGATTGTCCTTAATGGCTATTGGACTATATTGCTATCATATTTCATTAGAGCTGCTTTTGAATGCTGGCTAATTTAATATTTTATCATGCAATAATATCTCAATATAGATTTCACATACAGATATATATCGGGATAGGGATCCAGGTTGCAGTTGGCTGAAATGAAGAATAAATGGATAAATTTAAATTGAGGGATTAGCTTCCATCATTTCATGAGATGAAGAGGATTTTCAAGGCAAGACATACAGGGAATCCTTGACTTACAACCACAATTGAGCCCAACATTTCTGTTGCTAAGCAAGACATTTGTTAAGTGATTTTTGCCTCATTTTAAGACCTTCCTTGCCACAGTTGTTAAGTGAATTAGTGTAGTCATTAAGTTAGTAACACGGTTGTTAAATGAATCTTACTTTCTCATAGACTTTGCTTGTCACAAGGTCGCAAAAGGTGATTGCATGACCCCAGGACATTTCAGCCATCATAAATACGACCCAGTTGCCAAGAGTCTGAATTCTGATCACATGACCATGGGGATGCTGCAATGTTCGTAAGTGATGAAAAATGTTCATAAGTCCCTTTTTTCATTGATGTTGTAATTTTGAATGGTCACTAAATGAACAGTTGTAAGTTGAGGACTACCTGTATTAAAAGTTTCTGAGGGCCTGCTTAGCACAAGACGTTTTAGCCTGCAAAGGATGTTTGATGGTCTGTAAAGCATCTGTTTCTCTGTGTTTTGTCAGGAATTCTACATGTTAAAAATATTGGGACCTTCCCTCCTTGGTAAAAGCCATTAAACACATCCAAACACAAACCCATCAAAATCTCAAGGCCAGGAATTATAGTTGGCAGGAACAAAACTAGAATAATCAGATGGAATGCTGGTTCTCCAAGATGGAGTTCTTCTGTAGCAGCAGAAGAAGACTCTTGCAAGGTCTGTGGCTAAAAAAGACCATTTCCCAGAATCTGGTGACAAGGGATTGATCTATACAAGTAGTCCCTGATTTACAGTCATTCATTTAGTGACCATTTGAAGTTGCAGTGGCACTGTGATGACCTGGGGCATGGTACAAAAGCCACAAAGTCACAAAAGTAGATTAAGTCCCTTCAACTTGGCCCCTGATGTCCAGTTATCATCAGCTGGAGAAAAAACTCTCCCAAGAACAGTTTTAAAGGGAAGAAATTCAGTCCGAACCCAAAGTACATATAGATTATAAATAAAAACCAACACAAACAATGCTGCAGCAATTAACAAGACAGGGCAGGATAAGGAATTGCAGACTTCAAAGAATAACGAAACTCACAGAGTTGGGAGGATGCCAGAACCCAGATTGGACTTGACAAAGATAATGCACGCTTTGCTTCCATTCTGTGCACAAACACCCTCTTTATCCTGTTTCCCCAGCTGCAGCTAACGAAGGGAATCGGGGCTTTTTCTTCCCTGTAACCTATGTCGCTCCCTTCTCCGTTCCTCCCTGCATGCCCCAGGATGAGGAAGGGGTGGGCCTGGGTCTTCCTCTGAAGGCCTAACTGGACTATGCCCTTCCCCAGTTTCTTCCACAGCCACCGAAGCCACACTCCCACTCCCTGTCAGCTGCTGACCCCACCCCCCCACCCCCGAATCACATTCCAACAGGGGCATGACAGGCACTGAAAAAAGAGACTTATGATGACAAGGTTTTCACACTTATGTCGCAGCATCCTCATAGTCACGTGACCAAAATTCAGACTCTTGGCAATTGGCATGTACTAATGACAGTTGCAGTGTCCTGGGGTCATGTGATCTCCTCGTGTCACCTACTAACAAGTAAGTCAACAGGAAAACCAGGTTCACTTAACAACTGTGTAACTAACTTAACTACAGCAGGGATTCACTGAATGTGGCAAGATAGGTCATAAAATGGGGCAAAACTCATTTAAAAGCTGTCTTGCTTAGCAACATAAATTTTGGGGTCAATTGTGGTCATAAGTTGAGGACTACCTGTACTGCACTCCCTGAAACAGTTCCTTCAATTCAGTGCTTCCATTTTCCACAGGAGAAAATGGGAGCCATTCCCATTTCTTAAAACTGGGGCTGTACTTGGGACAAAGGTGCAAATGCCAATTTGGACTCATCACATCTGGAAGCAGTGTGGAGAGAACCTATGAGTATTCTATTCTTTTATTTGGGGTTTTCTGAAGTGAGATAGACCTTCCTCTCCCAACCAGATATTAGGTATGTCTATTCAAGTGAAAAGAAAGACTAGGGGTGGCATGAGAGCAGGGTTTCAGTATTTGAGGGGCTGCCATAAAGACAAAGAGGTCAAACTATTTTTTAAAGCACCAGAAGGCAAGACAAGAAACAATGGATGAAAACTAATCAAGGAGAGAAGCAACCTAGAACTAAGGATAATTTTCCTAACAGTGAGGACAATTAACCAGTGGAACATCTTGCCTTCAGAGGTTGTGGGTGCTCCATCAGTGGACGCTTTCAAGAAGAGGTTTGTCTTAAATGGTGAAGTCTGGTATCGTTATTGTCTCTGGATCCAAAAACACCAATTGGTTTGGCATTTTATTACTGGAGCGGTTTGTCTTCAAAAGCTGTGGTGCTCCATCACTGGAGGTTTTTAAGAAGAGACTGGAAAGCCACCTGTCTGAAATGGTATAGGGTCTCCTGCTTGAGCAGGGGGATAGACTAGAAGACCTCCAAGGTACCTTCCAATTCTGTTATTCTATGCTATGCTAGGCTAGGCCAGGCTAGGCTATTCTCCCACCCACTCCAAACTATGCAGGGCCTGTTTTAGTGCTTCCTTCTACATATTTTCTGATTCCAATGGGCAGGAACCCCTGCCAACCATTTTCAGTCATTGTACAGGTAGTCTTTGACTTATGACTCCACTTGCGACCAGAATTTCAGGTGGCTGTTAAGTGAGTTGCACCCAATCTTATTTTTTGTGCCAGGATTGTAAAGCTTATCACTGCAGTGTTTAAATGAATCACATCATTAAGTGAGACTAACTCCTTCCTTTGACCTTGCTCATCAGAAGCCAGCTGGGAAGGTCACAAGTGACTTCTGCAACCATCCTAAAGACAGGCCGGTTGCTGAGGGCGGTGGATTTGGTGGGGATGCTTATAACGGCTGTAATGTGTGAGAACTGGTTATCACATTTTTAGTGCATTGTAACTTAAAACGGTCACTAAATGAATAGTTGTAAATAAGCTACCTGCCTAGCTCATTGGAAGTGAACTAATAAATCCAGCCATGAAATTCATGAGGGGAAGGGCCCCTATAACCTTCAGCTTTTATGGATTATTAAAGATTTGCAGAAGCAACACAGAAAAAGGGGCTGGTGTGCTTTTCACAAATTCGCTGCCGAATTTTAAACAGGACAAAACAGGCGGCTGCCTTTCAAATCCATTTCAAGGGAAGAACTCTCCTCTCGTTTTCCATTCAAAAACAGCTTTGTTTTGTAGCAGGGCCAGGAAGACAAACAGGTTCTGTAAGGGGATATCCGAAGATCGCTTTCACGAGAAAGCCTCCCCCAGTAGCGCAGGGCCGAAGCAGAAGCGGGGTGAAGGATCCAGTTGCTGGTGTGGAGTTACCGCGTTTTCATCCCCAGCCATTTGATATGTGGAACTGGGGGGCTCCCCACGTGGCGATCAAATGCTGCGCTCCCTTAGTTGCTTGCACCCGAAACAGGCCGAGTGGTGCAGGGAGGATAGTGAAAGGAGTTAAGAGGGAAGCTCTGGGGAGGTTGGGGGGAAAATAACCAGAAGGCAAAGTAAACTCTAAGGGTGGAAAAAGAGGGTCAAGCTGAGATTAAGAGAAAAGAATGACACCAATTTTAGGAAGGTATCTTGAATGCTGGTTTGGGGATCTACAGAATATTAGAAACTGCATATTGAATTTCCATGCCTGCTTTATACAGGTAAATCCTTGACTTACAACCGTTCACTTAATGACCATTTGAAGTTAGAACAGCGTTGAAAAAAATGACTTATGACCACTTTTCACACTTATGACCATAGCAGCTTTCTCACTATCATATGATCAAAATTCGGGTGCTTGGCAACTGGCTCATATTTATGACAGCTGCAATGTCCCGGGATCATATCGTCCCCTTTTGCAAACTCCTGACAAGCAAACTCCACGGGGAAGCTAAATTCATTTAACAACCATGTCACTAATCTAACAATTGCAGTATTCACTTAACCACTGCAGCAAGAAAGGTGATAAAATGGGACAAAATTCACTTAACAACTGTCTCACTTTGCAAGAGAAATGTTGGGCTCAATAAGTCAAGAATTATCTGTAGCTGCCAGCCGTGAGAGGAGGTCCAGACAGGAAGCACCAACCATGAGTACTAACTACCTCTATTGTAAAGTTACAGTACAAGAATTGTGCAAATCTGAATATATAGCTCCCACCCCCCACTTCTTGCCTTCCCAAGAAACTAGAGAGGGTTCCTTTCTGGGATGTTTGACACACCCCAATTCCTTCTGTGAGCCTCAACTATCTCTTAGCTGACTTGCCTCGTCTGTGACTCTTCTTCCACAGTCTTTCCAATGTACAATACATGTTGGGACAAATGATTTGGGTCTTCAATTACCCCTACCCACCTGCAGATGCTGTTATGTGCCAGGCCATTTCAGTGCACATAGAACCTCCCTCTCCAGTTTTCTTTTGCAATTTCATTGTTTTATTACAGTTATACAACCTGCTTTTCAGCTCCTCTTCCTGCTCTCTCCCAAGGTCATTCTCACAGCCCATCACAATAGCAAACTAATTAAGATGGAGTTTGGGTGATCTGAAAGGTTTCTTCCCAGATTTCTCTGCATGTGGACTGAGTGGCTTGCTTAGGAGATCCACTCGTTTCCCAACATCCCAGCACCCACATTAGAAATCCAGTACAGGTAGTCCTCAACTTATGACCACAATTGAGCCCAAAGTTTATCTTGTTATGTAAGAAATTTGTTAAGTGAGTTTTGCTCCATTTTTTGACTTTCTTTGCCACATTTGTTAAGGGAACCACTGCAGTTGCTAAGTTAGTAACAGGGTTGTTGAAGAATCTGGCTTCCTCATTGACCTTGCTTGTCAGAAGATTGCAAAATGGGATCACATGACACCAGAACATGGCAATTCATCGTACATGTCAGTTGCCAAGCGTGTAAATTTTAATCATATGACGGGGGTGGGTGGGTCCTGCAGTGGCCATAAGCATGAAAAATGGTCACAGTCACTGTAATTTCCAACAGTCACTAAACGAACTGTTGTAAGTCGAGGACTAGTTGTATTACAATAGTTCAGCCTTCTCCAACCTTGAAGGGGAAAAAAATCCGATTTTACAGGAAAAGCTTTTACATGATTATTTGAAATAATCAAATTATAGCAAAAGCCCTAAAGTGGTGTTTCTCAATCTGAACCATTGTAAGATAGCAGGACTTCAACTCCCAGAATTCCCCAGGTGCCGGCTGCGGAATTCTGGCAGTCCACCTATGCTGAAGTTGAGAAATACTGCCCTAAGTAGGAGAATGGACATTGGTACTTACCTGACACGCCATTTCTAGTCGAGCTGCGCAGAGCATCCAGAGAGTGGGAGGTGCTCTAGTCTTCACCAATTGCAGGCTGAGCTATAATTGAGGAATGCTCCTCCCACCACGTGGCTTCTCCATGCGTTCCCCAGTTTTTACGAAGACAAGAAGGCAAACAAGTATCCCCTCATCTTAACTATAAACAACACTTAACTACAAAAAAAAAATAATATGAATCGTTGGCCGAAACAGGATTCCCCACCAGATGGACCAAATAGGGTGGGGCTGGATGCTCTACACAGCTCGACTAGAAATGGCATGTCAGGTAAGTACCAACGCCCATTCTCAATCAAGCTGCTCCGAGCATCCAGAGAGTGGGACATACCAAAGCATGGCCTGTCCTATGGGGGGGACTCTGTCTGGCTCGGAGCATGTTCTGGATCTCTCACCACTTGCTGAAGGACTCGTCTGCCAAAGGAGGCTTCTGCCGAGGCAAAAACATCGATTTTATAATGGTGAATAAATGGAGATGGAGACGACCAGGTAGCCGCTCTGCAAATATCATGAATAGGAGCCAGAGTAGCCCAGGCTGCAGAAGTAGCAGCACTCCTTGTAGAGTGAGCGGTTACTCCACTGGGAACAGGAAGTGCCTGTGACAAATAGGCCTTGGATATTGTAGCTCTAATCTTGTCCGGTGGAATCCTCCAAGGAGGAGCCACTGACAGGTTGCGAAGGTCCGCAAACCAGGGCCTCCTGGGCCAATATGGGGCCACCAGAAGAAGTTCCACTTTCTCGAGGATTACCTTTTGGATCACCTTGGGCAGCAGCGGTGGGGGAAGCGTATAGGAGCCCCGTGGACCAAGGGCAACACAGGGCATCATGATTCTCGGCCCCTGGGTGGAGTGCCGGGAGAAAAACCTCGTGTCTGGGCATTGGATGGGGACGCAAACAGGTCCACTAGAAGAAACCCGGACCTCCCTGAGGCCTCCCGAAAAAGGGAGGGATGCAGGCGCCATTTGGACTGGTCGGCGGCGGTTCTGCTCAACCAGTCTGCCTGAACCAATGGATATACATGAGGTCATTTTCCCAAGCAATTTAGATAGGTCCAGCAATGAAGCTTTCTTTGCCCACCTGATGGCCTTAATCGAATTTTGAACGCTAGCAAACCTTTACCAAAGCATGGCCTGTCCTATGGGGGGGACTCTGTCTGGCTCGGAGCATGTTCTGGATCTCTCACCACTTGCTGAAGGATTCGTCTGCCAAAGGAGGCGTCTGCCGAGGCAAAAACATCGATTTTATAATGGTGAATAAATGGAGATGGAGACGACCAGGTAGCCGCTCTGCAAATATCATGAATAGGAGCCAGAGTAGCCCAGGCTGCAGAAGTAGCAGCACTCCTTGTAGAGTGAGCGGTTACTCCACTGGGAACAGGAAGTGCCTGTGACAAATAGGCCTTGGATATTGTAGCTCTAATCTTGTCCGGTGGAATCCTCCAAGGAGGAGCCACTGACAGGTTGCGAAGGTCCGCAAACCAGGGCCTCCTGGGCCAATATGGGGCCACCAGAAGAAGTTCCGCTTTCTCGAGGATTACCTTTTGGATCACCTTGGGCAGCAGCGGTGGGGGGGGAAGCGTATAGGAGCCCCGTGGACCAAGGGCAACACAGGGCATCATGATTCTCGGCCCCCTGGGTGGGGTACCGGGAGAAAAACCTCGTGTCTGGGCATTGGATGGGGACGCAAACAGGTCCACTAGAAGAAACCCGGACCTCCCTGAGGCCTCCCGAAAAAGGGAGGGATGCAGGCGCCATTTGGACTGGTCGGCGACGGTTCTGCTCAACCAGTCTGCCTGAACATTGGAGGCCCCCGAGATGTGCTCCACCTTTATGGATAGCAGATTGGCCTCCGCCCATCGACAGATCCGTTCGGCCTCTTTCATGAGCCTGATGGAGTGAGTGCCACCCTGCCGGTTGATGTGGGCCTTGGTCGTAGTGTTGTCCAAGACCAAGACGTGACGCCCTCGAACTTGAGGAAGAAATGTGCGTAATGCCAGATATACTGCGTGGAGCTCTAACCAATTTATGCTGCAAGAGCGTTCGTTTACTGACCAGGTTCCTTGAGCTGACAGCGAACGAAGGTGGGCCCCCCCAACCTGTTAGGCTGGCGTCTGTTGTGAGGGTGACTCTCTGGGGTTCTTTGAACAGATGCCCTTTGTTGGTAGTGGGTCTGGTCCACCAGAGTAGCGAGGTGAGAACCTTTGGAGGGATCCTTACTACGAATCTTGAATTGCTCCTTCTTGAGCGTTGATAAGGTAGCAGGAACCATTGAAGGGACCTGGAAAGAAATTGGGCCCAGGAAACAATGGATATACATGAGGTCATTTTCCCAAGCAATTTAGATAGGTCCAGCAATGAAGCTTTCTTTGCCCACCTGATGGCCTTAATCGAATTTTGAACGCTAGCAAACCTTTCCGGGGAGAGGAAAACCTTTCTCTCAACTGAATCAATCACCGCCCCTAAATGAACTATTCGAGTGGAAGGGGTAAGCTGGCTCTTTTCCCAATTTACAAGGAAACCATGATCCTGAAGTACTGAAAGAGTGGTTCTGGTGTCCCTCTCAGCTTGGCTTTGGGTTGGAGAAAGAATGAGAATGTCGTCAAGATAGCAGTAAATACGGACAGGGAGTTGTCTGAGGTGAGCTGCTAAGGCTGCCAAAACCTTGGTGAAGGTCCTGGGAGCCGAGGCTAACCCAAAGGGAAGGGCTACATATTGATAATGACAGCCATTGTAATAAAATCTCAGATATCTAGAAAAGGAAGGGTGAATGGGTATATGAAGATATGCCTCAGAGAGGTCAATGGAAGTGAGCCAGTCTCCTTCCCTGGTGCCCTGTAGGATGGACTGAAGGGTATGCATTTTGAATTTAAGATGAACAATATAACGATTGACCCTTTTTAGATCCAAAATGGGCCACCAACCCCCAGAGTGCTTAGGGACTAGAAAGAGGAGGGAATAGAATCCCTCTCCTCGTTGAGAAGGTGGCACAGACTGTATGGCCTTAATATCCAGATGTTTAATGGCGGTCTCTAGGAGAGCGCGCTTGGTATGATCCCTGGAAATGGGAGAAACCATGAAGTGTTCGGTGGAAGGACTTGGAACTGAAGGGAAAAACCAAATTGGACCGTGTCTTTAACCCAAGCATCAGACGTAGATGCTTCCCACTGGCTCGCAAAGAATTTAAGGCGACCGCCAATGAGTAAGGGGGCTGAAAACCTATCTTGGATGGCGGGGAGTCTTACCTGCCGAACCCCGGAAGGGTCTTCTGTAACTACACCCCCCTCTGGATCTGTCTCCCGAATCGCCCCGGTCTCGATAGGCCGGGCGAAAGGTTGGAGATCTCTGATAATGGGGGAAGAAGGGAGTTTGAAAGTGGGTACGGAAGGAGCCCCTTCGAAAGGGCTGAGAGGATCTGGACTCTTGCCTACGAAAAAGAAGAAATGTCTTTTTGTTCCGGCTCTCCATCAACAATAGTTCCAGGGCCAGACCAAATAATTTATTTCCGGAGATGGGAGCTGAGGCCAGTTTCGACTTGTTTTTAATGTCGGCCTGCCAATGCCTAAGCCAAAGCAGCCGTCAGGCCGTAACATTAGAGGATATGGCCCGAGAGGAGAACTTCACCAAGTGAAAATTTGCATCGGCCGCAAACTCAGCTGCTGCTGTTTTGCAATATCTTGATGGGCCCTGGTATTAGATGGAGGAACATGCTGCTTCAGCTGTCGAAGCCACCTAATAGACGACCTAGTAAAAAAGGATGAGGCGGTGGCAGACCGAATGGCCCAAGCATCAAACTGGTGCGCCCGTCGCAGCGCCATCTCCGCTTTCTTGTCCTCCGGCCTTAAGGCTTCCAGAGCGTCTGTGGGGTTAGACGAGGATGCCAGTCTGATAATAGGGTCGTCCACCTCGGGGGTGTCTACCATGGTGGAGAAGTCTGCGTCGAGATTAAAAAATCTCTTGTCCTGCCCTGAGGGGGCGGAGGGGAGACCGGAAGAGGCTAACTGTTTCGCCACTAGATCGGAGAAAATTGGAGGGACTGGCACAACTTCAGCCTCCACCGCTGGCTGCCTGAAAATGGCATCCTCTGGAGCCTCAGAGGCTGCTGGCGAGGAATCAGAAGATGGCTGGGGAGTTAGGCCTGAGATATTCTTTGCTTTGAACAGCAAGGACTTAAATAAATGAGGCTTGAACAGGCCTACAAGGGAGGGCTGGTCGGGGAGATGCCGTCATCCTCCGACATGTCCCCTTCCAGCTGTTCCACTTCGGAAAAGGGCTCAGAATAATGGAGGGACCCCCTCTCTGACCCTTCCTCTGCCCGTAGGGTGCAAAGGCCATTTCCTCTTCCTCGTCCTCCTCTTCCTCCCCTTCTGGGAAAGGAGGGTCCCCTTGGGAAGGTACCTGTCTGTGGAAAGTCACCAGTCTGGGTAGAGGTTCTCCGGAGGCAAAATCAATCTCGGGTGCCATTGCTTGAGAGGCTGTCTTGGACAACTGTTGCATACCTTCCGCGATCCCCTGGCGGATGGCAAGCTGCATCCATTCCTTAACGCTGTCAGGGATGATGCTAGTTGAAGGGTCTTCTGGGCATAGGCCAGCAGCGGTTGGGGTGAAGGTTGCCTCTGGAGTTTGAGTGGCCCGGGGGTTCTGGACAGGTGTGTTGTGCCTGGAGAGAGAAGGTTGTTCTGGCAAAGGGGGAGGTTGGTTAGAGGTAGAGGGAATAGAAGCTGGAATTACAGAATGAGAGTCCCTGGAGCGCCTATCAAACTCCTTTTCCAGAGCTCTGTGGCGCCTCAGGGCGTCCCTTTCAGAGGCTGTGGTAGGTTCCTTGGCCCTTTTGCGCAGATGGTGAGTTTTAGACTTAGCCTTTAGGGAAGGCCCTCTGGGATTTTCCTCTGCCATTATAACCAAAAGGTAGAAACAAGGTATATTGAATATGAAGGCGGTTGGCACGCCTAGGAATGCGATCCACAATGGGAGCCGGGTATCCTATAGTTGAGCCACGTCCTCCTTTTGGAAAAATTTTTAGATAGCGATATATATATATAATTTTTTATTTTATTTTTTTTGGAAAAAGGAAAAAAAAACACCTCTAAGTGTATACAATAAAAAAACTGCACCAAATGACCAAAAAAAGGAACTAAATTATTAATAAAATATAAATGGTTTGTTTTTGTTGTTGTTGTTTTTTAAATAGAGAAAAATTAAGATGAGAAAACTATCTCTAAACAACCAAATTTAACCAAATGAACGCTGAGGCCAAACTTAAATCACGAAAAAATATACCAGGAAAGAAATTGTAAAGGCCTCTGAGGCTGCCTCCCAACAACCTGGGAAGTACGTGCCTGTCTTTGCCTCTGAGCAGGCTGCGGAATGCCAACAATTAAAATGGGGCAACAGGGCACAAAGCCACAACATCCCTTCTGAAATAAAAGCTCCCACAGGCCTGTAGGGCCTGCTATGGGGCTCTATCAACGTCGCAGCAATTTGAGCCTGGGCAAAATGGCGCCCGCCATGAGGCACGCCTAAAAATGGCTATCGGGCTGGACGCAGGGCTCAGAGACGGAATAGCCCTAAGAAAAAGGCAGTCAGCTAAAAAGATTGAGCTGGACAAACGAGGGCTAGGAAAAGGCGTTTGTGGGGGGAAGACACAACGCGCACTAGGAGAGCACAATAGCAAGCCTCTGCTTAAAAGCAGGAACGGCTTAAAAAGGCAGGAAAGAGGGAAGGTGGGGTGGGGGGAGCAAAGACTCTAAAACCCCTCTATCTCCCCCCTGAGGGGCGAAACTTCGCTCCTTTACACACAACTAAAACTCAAAAGCGCAGGGACCAAGGAAAAAAGCCAAAATGAAATGATCAAACCTGAAAATGAAACAGAAATCCTGAAACGGCCAAGGAGAATGATCTATAGCTGCCTGTCTCTTGCGAGGCTGAGCTAGAAACTGGGGAATGCATGGAGAAGCCACGTGGTGGGAGGAGCGTTCCTCAATTATAGCTCAGCCTGCAATTGGTGAAGACCAGAGCACCTCCCACTCTCTGGATGCTCCGAGCAGCTCGATTGAGAACCTGGAAGACAGTTGAGCCCAAAGAGCATTAAATGCATTTTAATTTGTGTAAATTTGGTTCCTCTCTATCAATACACAAACATTGCAGATCTTAACATTCAGCAATTAATTTCAGACTGAAACTATTGTCACATAATTACTACTTTTGATATGAGCAGTGATCCTTTTTCATGTGATACTCAATTTTGGATGAAAATGGGCGTTGGTCCTTACCTGATACGCCCTTTCTCATCGAGCTGCGTAGAGCATCCAGAGTGGGAAGTGCTCCAGTCTTCGCTCACACAGGCTGAGCTATAATTGAGGAACGCCCCTCCTCCTCCATGTGACTCCATCGTAGCATTCCCCAGTTTTACAAAGACGAGAAGACAGAATTGCATCCCCTCATCTTACTGTTTGAACAACTCTCAACTATAAACTGCTTGAATCATTGGCCGAAACAGGATTCCCCACCAGACGGACGAATTAGGGTGGGGCTGGATGCTCTACGCAGCTCGATGAGAAAGGGCGTATCAGGTAAGGACCAACGCCCATTCTCAATCGAGCTGCTCCGAGCATCCAGAGAGTGGGACATACCAAAGCATGGCCTGTCCTACGGGAGGGACTCCATCTAGGCCGGGATCTCCTCTGGGTCTCTAACCACTTGTTGAAGGACTCGCCTGCCAAAGGACGCTTCTGCTGAAGCAAAGACATCAATTTTATAATGGCGGATGAAGGGAGACAGAGACACATATGTAGCTGCTCGGCAGATAACAATTATCGGAGCCTGGGTAGCCCAGGCTGCTGAAGTAGCCGCACTCCTTGTAGACTGTGCGGTAATTCCACTAGGAACAGGAAGCGCCTGTGTTAAATAGGCCTTGGAGATTGTAGCTCTGATCCAACGGCCTACAGTAGACGGGGATACTCTGAAACCCAGCGTCTTTGGTTGAAATGACAGGAACAATGACTCTGACTTCCTGAAAGGAAGAGTACGATGGATATATATACAAAGTGCCCGCCGGACATCCAGAGTGTGCCACTGCCTTTCCCTTTCTCAAAGAGGTCTGGGGCAAAAATTAGGCAAAATAAGTTCCTGTGACCTGTGGAAAGCGGAGTTGACCTTAGGTAAAAAGGAAGGATCTGGTCGCAAGACCACCTGATCCGCGTGGAAAATGCAGAGATCTTTTCTAACAGATAGAGCTGCTATTTCAGATATCCGTCTTGCTGATGTGACAGCTACTAGGAATACCACTTTAAATGTAAGGAATTGCAGAGACGCCTCCCTCAGGGGCTCAAAGGGAGGCTTGGTCAGAGCTGTGAGCACCTTATTAAGATCCCAAGTTGGGTATCTGTGGATCACAGGAGGGTGCAGATTGGTGGCACCTCTAAGAAATGCTCGGATATGCGGATGGTGTGAGAGCGAGCCAGAAGAATTGCGAGAGATCACAGTTGATAGCGCTGCCACCTGTCTTCTCAAGGTATTGGGGGAGAGGCCCCTGTCCAGCCCATCCTGCAGAAAAGCCAAAATTTGTGCAATTGATGGGGAAAGTGGATTGATGAGCAACTTTTGGCACCATTTACAAAAACTGTTCCAGGTGGCATTGTAAATGCGGGTGGTCGAAGGCCGTCTTGCTGCCAGAATGGTACTGATGACCTGATTGGACAAGCCTTCCTTTTTTAGATGGTCCTGCTCAGCCTCCAGACGGTTAGCTGAAGCCACTGCGGGTTCGGATGCTGAAGAGGGCCCTGGGATAGAGAAATCCTCTCTGGAGGAATCCTCCAAGGAGGGGCCACTGACAGGCTGCGAAGGTCCGCAAACCACGGTCTCCTGAGCCAGTACGGGGTGACCAGGAGAACTTCCGCCCTCTTGAGGATCAATTTCTGGATCACTTTGGGGATTAGTGGAAGGGGGGGAGGCATATAAGAGCCCCATGGGCCATGGGCAGCGTAGGGCATCGTGATTCTCTGCTTCCTGGGTGGGGTAGCGTGAGAAGAATCTGGGAGTCTGAGCGTTGAGTGGTGATGCGAACAGATCCAGCAGAGGATGACCGAAAATTGCTGATGCTTCCCTGAACAGAGAAGGGTGCAGGCGCCATTCTGCCTGGTCTAGGGTGGCCCTGCTCAACCAGTCTGCCTGAACGTTTGAGACCCCCGAGATATGGTCTGCCTTGATGGATAGGAGGTGGGACTCTGCCCAGCGACAGAGCTGCTCGGCCTCCTTCATGAGTCGGATGGAATGAGTGCCCCCTTGATGGTTGATGTGAGCTTTGGTCGTAATGTTGTCCGTCAGGACCAGTACGTGGCGCCCGCGTACCTGGGAATGAAAGGTGTGCAGAGCTAGATATACTGCGTGGAGCTCCAGACAGTTGATACTGCAACGTTGCTCGAGTGCTGACCAAGTGCCCTGGGCTGAAAACGAATGGATTGTGGGCCCCCCAACCGGAAAGCCTGGCATCTGTCGTGAGAACAACTCTTTGGGGCTCCTTGAAGAGATGACCCTTGTTGGTAGCAGGCCTGGTCCACCAGAGGAGCGAAGCAAGGGCTTTTGGAGGAACCTTCACCACGGCTTTTGAGGTGCTTCTTTTGGAGCGTTGATAAGGTAGCAGGAACCATTGCAGAGACCTGGTATGAAGCCGAGCCCAGGGAATAATGGATATGCATGAGACCAGTTTTCCAAGCAACTTTGACAGACTCAGTAAGGATGCTTTCATTGCACGTCTAACCTCCCTGACAGAGTTCCGGATGCTGAGGAGCCTCTCAGGGGAAAGGAAAACCTTACCCTTAACTGAGTCAATAACTGTACCTAAGTGAGCCTGAAGAACCAAGAGCGTGGTTCTAGTGTCCCTCTTGGATTGGGCTTTGGAGGGGGAGAGGATGAGGATGTCATCCAGGTGGTAGTGGATGCGGATGGGAAAATTCCTGAGGTGAGCCGCAAGAGCTGCCAGAACCTTGGTAAAGGTCCTCGGGGCAGAGGCTAGGCCAAAAGGAAGTGCCACATACTGAAAATGCTGGCCATTGTAGCAAAATCGCAGAAACTGAAAAAACGAGGGATGAATAGGAATGTGGAGATATGCTACTGAAAGGTCAATGGAGGTAAGCCAATCTCCCTGTCTGGTGCCCTGAAGGATAGACTGAAGTGTGTGCATTTTGAACTTATGGCAAATAGTGTAATGGTTGAGACTCTTGAGATCTAGAATGGGTCTCCAGCCTCCGGAGTGCTTAGGAACCAGGAAAAGGTGGGAGTAAAACCCCTTTCCCCGCTGCGAAGATGGCACAGGCTGAATGGCCCTGATCTCAAAAAGGTGTTTAATAGCGGCTTCTACGAGAGCACCCTTGGTGCGATCTCTGGAAAGGGGGGAAACCATAAAGCGCTCCGGAGGAGGGGACTGAAACTCAAGGGAGAGGCCAAATTTGACAGTGTTCCTAACCCAATTATTGGAAGTGGATGATTCCCATTGGTCAGCAAAAAATTTGAGGCAGCCGCCAATGGGATGGATAGTGGTGGAATTATCTGGGGCGCTGGGACGATTTACTTCCAGTGCCCCGGAAGGGTCTCCTGTAACTGGCCCCTCTTCTATTTCTGTCACCCAGGTCATCCCGGTCCTGGTAGGCCGGGCGAAAGGACGGAGATCTCTGGAATCTAGGGGAGGCGGCTGATTGATATGGGGTGCGAAAGGAGTCCCTTCGAAAGGGCTGGGACACCCTGGACTCCTGCCTGCAAAAAAGAGAAGGGAGGAATTTCTTTTTATTCCTGCTTTCCAAGAGAAGTGGTTCCAGAGCCGGGCCAAATAATTTGCCTCCCGAAATGGGAGCAGAAGCCAATTTAGTTTTATTCTTGAGGTCCGCTTGCCAGTGTCTAAGCCAGAGCAGACGGCGGGCTGTAACATGTGACGAAATGGCCCGGGAGGAAAACTTCACAGAGTGAAAGGTGGCATCGGCTGCAAATTCTGCAGCAGCTGTAAGCTTGGCAATGTCCTGGTGGGCCCTGGTGTTAGAGGGGGGGACATGCTGCTTCAGCTGGTGGAGCCATCTGATGGAAGATCGAGTGAAAAAGGATGCGGCCGTGGCAGACCGAATGGCCCAGGCATCGGAGAAGTGAGCTCGGCGTAATGCCATCTCGGCCCATTTGTCCTCTGGTTTTAAGGCTTCCAGGGCGTCAGTTGGAGTAGAGGATGATGCTAATCTAACTATGGGGTCATCAACTTCAGATGTGTCCAACAGTGAAGAGAAATCCGAATCGAGATTAAAAAAATCTCTTGTCCTGACTGGAGGGGGCGGGGGGGGGGGGCGATGACAACAACTGTTTTGTAACTAAGTCAGTGAAGATGGGTGGAGTGGGAATAAGCTCGGCCTCTACGACTGGCTGTTTGAAGATAGAGTCCTCTGGGTCTCCGGGTGTTCCTGAGGAAGAGCCAGGGGGTGACTGGGATATTAAGCCTGAAATGTTCTTTGCCTTGAATAACAAGGACTTGAACAGGTGGGGTTTGAATAGGCCTACGAAGGAGGGTTGATCCGGAGAAATCCCCTCATCCTCAGACATCTCTCTCTCCATCGGATCCGCCTCTGACAAGGGTTAAGAGTAGTGTAAGGACCCCCTATCCGATCCTTCCTCTTCCCCGAAGTATTGAAGACCTATATCCTCTTTCTCCTCCTCCGCTCCTTCTGGAAAGGGAATGCCCCCTTGAGAAAGTACCTGCCCAGGACGATGCTCCAATCCGGGAAGGGATCTGCCAGAAACAGATTCGGCCTCGTGTGCCATCAACTGGGAACCTGGCCTGGACAACTGCTGGATACCCTCTGCAATTCCCTGGCGGATGGCCAGTTGCATCCACTCCTTGATGCTTTCTGGAATGATACTTGTGGAGGGCTCCTCTGGGCACGGTAGGTGTGAAAGTAGCCTCAGGTGCCCGAGCGGCTTGGGGGCTGCGAGTGGGAGAACTGCGTCTGGAAAGAGAAATCTGTTCTGACAGAATATGAGGTTGGGTGGAGGTGGAGGGGGTGGCAATATTAGAGACTGAGAATACAGAGAGTACAGAATGAGAGTCCTTTGAACGCCTATCAAATTCCTTCTCCAAGGCTTTGTGGCGCCTTAAGGCATCCCTCTGAGAAGCCTGGGAGGACTCCTTGGCCTGCCTACGCAGATGGTGTGTCTTAGCCTTGGCCTTCAAGGAAGGTCCTCTGGGATTATCCTCTGCCATAACAAGAGAGTTGAACAATACAGAGAACAGACTCAAGGAGGCGGTTGGCACGCCTAGGAGTACGACCTACAACAAGGCCGGATTTCCTATAGTTGGACCGCATGCCCCTTTTGGAAAAAATTTTGACGAAAAAATATAATAACTGTGTTCTGGGTCTATTGCGAATATTAATTATATTTATGATATTTTATTTTAATTTTATTTTAATTTTTTAAAAAAAAAATTTGAAGGGGGGATCAAATGGGCTTGCCAAATCCGATGATTATAATGACCAGAAACACAGATATACAAAAAAAGAGCCAATGAGTCGAATGAACGCTGAGGCCACAAAAAAAACACTGAGGAAAAATCAGACAAAAAAACCAAGCAGGGCCTCCAGAGGCAGCCTCCCAACAAAATGGGAGGGACTACTAAGGCCTCAAACCTCGCCTCTGTAAAAGCTGTGGGAAAAGCCAACAACACAGTATAAATAGGGTAGCAGGGCTGAGAGTCACAGTACCCAATTATAAAGGCACTAGCAGGCCTTCCGGTCCGGCTCTGTGACTTAAAAGTCACCACAGCTGAAGAAATAAGCAAAACAAAATGGCGGCCGTCACAAGACACACCCAAAATGGCCACCGGCCACGAGATACATCTAAAATGGCATCCGGAAACACACTCAAAATGGCATCCGGCTATAAGCCACACTCAAAATGGTGGCCGTTCACAAGGCTGAACTACAGATACGGAAGAACAAACACCACCTCGTAACAAGAAGCAGGAGGGGCGAAAGGGAGCGAGCTCTCCTTGAAAAAAGCGTTCTAGTGGGGAAGGAAAAAGCAGCTTTGGGATTAGACTGAAACAGAAAAAAAAATTCTTAAACTAAATACACCCACAGCTGCATTTTTCTAGCAATCTTTCATAAACTTTTACGCACATTTTCAACTGGCAGTATAAATCTCAATCAAAATGAAGAAGAATGTAGTAACCCACTCAGCTGTAAGCATTTTGAGGAAATTAAAATATATTACTTAGGGAATATGAAAATAAGATTGCTTGGCTAAGTTTGGGTATCTGAAACTCACCCATCAAGATCAACAGGAGGTATTTCCTCAATTTTCCAAGGGAAAAAAAGGAAAGGCTGAGAAACAATGGAGGTATTATAAGCCAGGTGTATTTCATCCTGGGTTAGAAGATGAACAGTTTTATACGAAAAAAATGTATGTATTTATATCTGTCTGTCACTCTCTCTCTTTCAGTAGGGTTATATTAAGTTAATTTGCAGGACAAGTGTGTGTCAATTACATCTGCAATTGGTATTGTTGCTGTTTGTGTTTAGGGTTTGAGGGGACATGAAGTTGTTCTTGATTCCTTTCTGAATTTTTGGCTAGTGTGCATAGCTGGTACACAGGTAGTCTTTGATTTACCACCATTGGTTTAGTGACCTTTGGTTTGAAAAAAGTGACAACTTTGGTTTGAAAAAAGTGACTTATGACTGTTTTTCACACTTATGACTACGGTTATCAACCAGCATGGTGGGCTAAGGAATTCTGCAAGTGGAAGTCCACTTGTCTTAAATTTGCCAAGGTTAGACACCTCTGATCTAGACACAATGACATGGCTCCTCACCAGGCAAGTTTCTAAAAAAGTATATTGGTGATGGTTTTATATAAAACCAATCTGCATATCTTCTTGCATGGACAGATGAATCAATATTCTCTTAATGTCTCCCAAGACACAGTGCCCTCACAAGATTACTTACAGAACATAAAAATAAAACATATGAAAAAACTTTGGAACAGAAGAATACTGTAAATGTCATTTTCAACCAAAATAAATACATTTCCCCAGCACAGAAAGTCAATTAAACATGCATGCAAAATGAAGTATAAATAAAGAAAAAACTTAAGGAAATCTTCAAAGAGACAGTTCTTCTGTATAGCCGCATTATTTTTAAATTTACTAAGTTTAATTATAAAATAAAAATACAGAAAAAAAAACAGAAATTAGGAAATTTTGAAAAAGAAAAAAATCCAGAGACAGGAAAAATAATGGTAACCTGCAATTCTCAAGGCAGTAAAAACAAAAAACAAAAAACCCTTTTTTCTTTACATTTCACATTTCCATATAATAACAAAATCATTTTCACCATCAAAACCTAAAATCAAACTTTCATAATTTTTTTTTAGTTTTGAGCAAAACGTCAGAGCAGCAGTTTCCAAGTAGAAATAAAATTACAGGCAGCCCTTGACTTCATTTAGTGACAGTTCAAAATTACAATGAAAAAAGTTTAAAAAGTGACCTATGGCCAGTTCGCCTAGTTACAACCACTGCAAACATCCCCATGGTCTCCTGATCAAAATTCAAACACCTGGAGACTGACTCATATTTATCACGGTTGCACTGTCCTGAGGTCAGCTGACCACCTTTGAAGACTTTCCCAGATTGCTTCTGATGAGCAGTCAATGGAAGAAGCCAGATTCGCTTAAAAAACCCACATGATTCAGACCACAAATGCAGCAATTTGCAACGTAACAACCCTGGCAATAAAGGTCATAAAATTGGGGGGGATTCATTTAACAGAATAACAGAATTGGAAGGGACCTTGGAGGTCTTCTAGTCCAACCCCTGCTCAAGCAGGAGAATCACACGTGGCCAATAAAGAATTCTCAACCAATCTAATCTAAAATGGTTGTCCAATCTCTTCTTTAAAAAAAATTTAACCACTGCCTTGCTTAGCAACAGAAACATCAGGCTCAATTGTGGTCATAAGGTCTATGGAGATTTTCAGTCATCCAGGTCATGGTTGTCCCAAAAATGCTTTTTCAAGAGGCAACTGGACTTTCTGTGCTCTTGTTGTGTTTTGTTAGTTGTGCCATAAATTCTGTGGCCTGTTCCAATACTTCTGCTGATAGAAGTGATTTGATCCAAAAAAAAGAGCCAAGAATGAGATTTTTCCTCTCTTGTTGGTACTTCCAAAAACCACTAGCATTTTTTTTCCAAGTTTCTGCTCAGAAATGAAGTTCAAGATACTACGTGTTTCCTCACTGAAACCATCTTGCTGATCTTGGATGCAAGTTAGAAGGTAATTCCAGGATGGTAGGCTAATCTGGAAAGTCCAAAAATCGTTCTAAAATAAAAAAAAAGTCCTTTTTCTTTCTCTTGTTTTCTACTCTACATAAGAGGCATACTGTGAAAGGGAAGAACCTGAAGCTAAAACATTTCCACCTAGTGCCAAAAGAATGGGTGATGGGGTCCAGGAAATCAGAAAGTCAAGCTTGGCAAAAAGAAGACATTTTTAAATAAGGGTCCATTCAAGGCAAAAGGGAGTCTTGGAAAGGCTAAACATTTCACCTTGAAGAGATTCCTGCTGAACCTCTGCCCTTAAAAGTTCCAACCAAGGATAGCAAAAAAATGCAAGAGGCTAGGAACTAAGATGATTAAAGGCTTGGAGGAAAAAATAAATAACAGCTGCAGGAATTCATGTCATGTGGCCACATCTGTAATCCGGATTGGTCACTAATTTGACCCTCGATGGGCTGGGGGAGTTTTCCTCACTTTTGCCTGAACTCCCTAACTCATGGCAGCTGCTTTCTATCGCTACAAGATGGGTTAGGAGATAACCATCTTTTACCTACAAGGCAGATATGCAAAGGATTGGTCGTTAAAAAAGAACTTCATCACAATGTGAGTTATGAGGATACCTGATGAACCAATAAATGTACTTTGTTATGGACGTCTTGTTGAGTTTATCTATCTGCATCTGCACAGCTTAAAAGTCCACTACTGTGCAGAATACAGAAAAGAAACGTCTGCAAGAAAACAACCAAGCTCAAAGAGCACAAAGTGCCAGCAGATAGGAAGTCATTCCCCTTTCAAATAACAGATACACTGGAAATGTCCTTAAAATTTTGAAATTATGATGTGTCCACCATCCTCCCTGTCTAGATGTACATGCAAAATGAAATGACCTAATTGTGGGTCAGTCCAACAGAAGGTAGGGATTTGGCTGCAATTTGCTGCCTGTCCAGTCATCCAAACTTTGAAGGAGAGAGACAGAGAGAAATCAAAGAAATGTTGCTGTTGGATCTCTTTGTTCCCCTCTCCTTTCAACTTTGTTTTCTTGTGAAACAGAGAGCAAAGGATTGGAAATGTTATACTTCCTTAATTAAAACTCAAGAGACCAAACCTTCCTCTCTGTCTTCACTCCCTTGCAGACTGTCCTTAAGGAACAGGGATCCTTTGGAAAAAAATGGTGCATGTCACCAATGAGGTCATAAAATTCTGCAAAAATCCCAGCTGAACCTTCTGGGTTTCTAATTCCACCATCAGCTCAGCGGAGACCCAGTGGCAGCTTGTTCAATCGATGCAGCTTGAAGTCCTGCAAATATTTCCCTTTAGAGTTTTGTCCAGTGGCTACTTTGAAAACTAGACTTGTTTTCACAGCGCCTGGCTCTGCGATGTTCATCTGGGCAGAGAGGTCTGTACTCCAACAGGACAAAGGCATAAAGCATGAGCAAAGGATAATGTGATTATCATGTCATCAATTATTGCCTTGCCAAAGTGGAAGGTCTAATGAAAAATCCTACCTGTTTAGAAAAATGGCTGTTTAGGGACAGGCGACTTAGGATGTACATCTTCTATCCGCCCTTAGCCAAACAAAGACATCTAAACATGGCCAGATTGATCTAACAGAAAAGAAATGAATTTAGAGGAGACCAAAGATTAATAATATGAGTGCGTGGAGCAGTTTGACCATAGAACTGAGGACTCAGGATTAGTCTGCCTACCATCCAGCATTCCTGCTCTAGCCCATCCTCATCTGCTCCAAGGTGAGGATGGGCTAGAGCAGGAATCCTGGATAGTATCCTTTTTGTACAGAGCAGTCTGGTTCATCTGCTCACTTCACTTTAATGTTCTCTTCTCCAATTGGTTAAGGGGAGCTATTACAGGAAAGCATCCTTCCCAGTGTTCACTGTCCTCCAGGGACATTTTTTTAATTCCTTCTGTCCCCTTTTTTGCATCCTTCCATCTTCATTGTGCTTCCTCCTCCCTCCATACCTTCCTCTTCCCTTTCTTTTCCTCCTTCCCTCCTCCCTCCTTCTTTCACTTCCATTTGACCCTTCCTTCCTTTCCTTCCTCCCCTTCTCTTTCCTCCATCCCCTTCTCTTTCCTGTCCTTCTTCCCTTCTCACTTCATTTCCTTCCTTCCCCTTCCTCTTCTTCCCACTTGTCTTCTTTCCTTCCCCTTCCTTTCATTTCCTTTCTTTCCTCCTCCCTTCTCTTCCCACTTCTCCCTCCTTCACAACCTGTTCCCTTCCCACTTTTGCATCCTGCCTACTTTCCTCCATCTTTCTACCCTTCTCTCTGTCTTACATCCACCTTTATTTTTCTCTAATCATCCACACTTTTTTCTTTTTTTTTCTTTTTATGCATAGGTAGACAGGCCATTGGCAGAGATATTCACCCTGACTCAACAAGGGAGACTGGTATACCAGGGGTCATCATAGAGTCCTTTTCAGCCCCAAACTCCCTCCTTAAGCACCATCCATTTCTAGCACCCTCCAGTGGATTCATTAAAGGATCTGAATCATCTCAACTGCTAGTGACTTCAGGGCTGAATGGGACAACTCACCATGGAACAATTTAACAAATGCAAAAGTTAAATTAATTTTAATGGAACCATGGCCAATAATAATAAAGTCAATCCAGAAATATAATTTCTTATAGTAATCTTGACTATGCTCACCAATAATAAAAGTAGCTGAATGAAACAATTAACACAGCGTTAAATTGTCCCACAATTTAAGTAAGTTGGCCATGGCGAGTTGTCCTAGACTCACATTAATGTAGCTTTTTTGGACACAATATAGGAGAAGGTCATTAAAAGAAAATTATGGGAGGAGTTACCACAGCCATCTTCCAGGATGTTTTTCCAATCTACCAATCCATGTTATAACTAGCATTTGCTGGTGGTCTTCTTCCTCAGTACTAACCAAATCTCATCTGATTATCTTTTCCAAAGCAATGAAGAATTATTACCATGGCAACAAAAGTTTTCTAGAGTCCAACTAGAAAAATATTCTATTCCTTTGTATAACTAACTCTTAGAGCAGTGTTTCTCAACCTTCCTAATGCTGTGACCCTTTCATACAGTTCCTTATGTTGTGGTGATCCCCAACCATAAAATTATGGCTCGGTTCCTAAGACCATCGAAAATATGTGTTTTCTGATTGTCTTAGGCGACCCCTGTGAAAGGGCTGTTTGACCCCCCCAAGGGGTTGCGACCCACAAGTTGAGAACCACTGTCTTAGAGAGAAAGGAAGTGCATTTCATCATAGCTGGAGTCATAATTGCTTCTTCCACAAAAGTCAAAGTAGATTTTCCATCAATTCAAAATTGGTTCTATCAGCCTAAAACACAACATTATCTTCCCTCACCGCATTCATAAATCATATTTCTCTGCAGATGGAGAGGTTATTACCCCTTTCAAAATATAATCATGGCTACAATTTCCCTCCAAAAGGAGAAAAACTAAATGTGGAATTATTTTTCCATGTTTAGCCATGTTGGAGATGCGCCAGTGAAACAGAAGTGGAAAAGATTAAACCCTGCCCCTACTATTACCAGAAATTGGTTGCCTGTTATTTCATTAAAAAATAAAAATAAAGTAATAGATCCAATGCTAGTTCCCCTTTTAAGAAGTTCTTTGATCTCAAGAAGCGGTCCAAAATAGAGACTGGTTGGAAAACAAAACAAAATCGATGCTCTTTTATAGCTAAGGTCTCCTTGCTGAACAAACATATGTTTGCAGATACCTGAAAAATTCTGGTTAAATGAGGCAAACAAGAAGGCCCAAATATTTGCAGAACAGTCAAGAGAAGAGTCTGCAGCCTGAGTCTCTTGTGGCAGGAAAAGACACAAGTAAATCTAAAATATATACATATAATTGCACCCCAAAGAGAAACAGAACAAGCCTTCTTAAAATAACAGCCTATTTCAGTTAGTTCAATTCTCCATTGCTACATATTTATGCAGGGAACTGACATTCTTTTCAGTTATACCTGCCTAAGGAAAACACAATCTGCTTGCAATGGATTCTGCCTTCTTCATTTGGTGTTTTTATTGTTTAATGATCAAAATAAAATTGCTGTTGATGTTGCTTCTACTCTTTTTCTTCTCTTTTCTTCATCTTCCTCCCCTTCCTTCCTTCTTTCCTTCTTCTCTCCCTTCCTCTTTCTTCCTTTTTTGGTGTTTATTTATACTTACTACAAATTCAATCAGCCAGACTGAAAAACTCATCAAAGAACTGAAATTTTAGTTTGAGTTGAAATGCAGTTGCACTTGGAATACTGCATCCAGTTTTGGACACCACAATACAAAAAAAGATCTTGAGACTCTAGAAAAAATGCTGAAAAGAGCAACAAAGAAGATTAGGGGACTGGAATCTAACATAGGATGAATAGTTGAGAGAACTAGATATCTCCAATCTAAAAGAGAAGGACCAGGGCTGACATAAAAGCAGTCTTCCACTATTTGAAGGGCTATCACAGAGAAAAGAGAGTTGATCTATTCTCCCAAGCATCTAAGAGATAGTTAAGAAGATGGAAGCTTATCAAAGAGATCCAAACTAGAATTAACGAGAAATTTCCTGTCAGTGAGAACAATTAATCAGTGGAAGGCCTTACCTCCAGAAGTTGTGGGTGATCTATCACTTGAGGTTTTCATGAAGAGATTGGACCACCATTTGTCCAGTATGGTAAAGGGTCTCCTGCTTAAGCAGGGGATTGGATTAGAAGACCTCCAAGGTCCCTTCCAACTTTATTATTCTGTAATCTTGTAAAGGTGTATTTTTCAAATTCAGGGATCAAGTTCTTATCAGTTCCACATCAGACTTGGATGGCTGAGTTTGGAGGCAACAGCATCTGCCAGAGGCATGATAACATCCATAATGTCCTTCACCAACTTTATTATTCTATAAGCAATCTTTGTCCTTAAATTATAGGAATGATCAGATATTTGAACATTGCCTGATACTTTATTTGATAAGTCTCTAAAACTTTATTAATGCTTCCAGACATGCCTGATAAATCTTGTTTACTTAAAGCAAAGGACTTAACCCAATCCATTCCATCATCAGATCTTGTCCTAAACTGGATAGTTTGAATCCTCTTTGGGAGGATTTCTCCAACCATCTTCCTTTTCTCCATTTATGGTTGTTTTCAGCTCTTTCATGTACATTTGATCCCTTTGTTTTGTTATAAATCATCTCCTCTAAATATTTTATCCTTTACAATGGAATTTAGTGAAGATAAATTGTTGATAATAACTTAAAATGGCAGATTGAAAGATATTTCACACCATCTTCTATTAAGACTACACTACATGTATTGTCCTCGTCTATTTTGTTTGTGTATAAATGTGTGCAGTAATTCAAAAGAAAAGATGAGGACTTGACTGAGATTTGTCATTTGGAACTCTGTCAATTGTCAGTTGAGGAGTGGCAGTTGGAATGTCCAGTGACAGTTGAAAATGGATGTTCTGGGGGAGAAAGGAAGAGATGCTGGTCATCTGGCATTGGTGAAGGTGAGAGACATCTGTCTGTGGTCACCAATTGCTGCTTTTTGGGGTGGGGAGGAGTTATGTCACACAAAATTGACTGCTAATGTGATACACCTCACTGAGACTGGTATACATATGAATAGTGTGCTCAATTCTTTCTTTAAAATACAGTAAGAATTTGTGACTTGTTGATACTTGGAGCCAGGTAGGTATCCAGTTTATTTTTCCTGCAAGCCCTTCTGTTTGGTTTATTAATTTATAATCTGATTTTTAACAATATATCATTTTTAAAGGCCACCATCTTTTTCCAGCATTTTGGGTGGTATTTCAAATCCAGAATGGAAGATACTGAGCAAAGGTTTCAAAGAAAGTAGAGCTGTCCAGGAAAGACAAAGCCGTTTGCATAAGAGGGGAAGACTGCATAGGTTAATCCAAGACTCTTCTGTGGTCACTAACGCAGCTTTAGATTGGGAGGGAAGAACAAGGACCATCCCACTTGCAGTGTCCCAGGCCATGTAATTCCATTTTGAGACCTTCTGACAAGCAAAGTCACTAGGGAAGCCAGATTAACTTAACTGGACAGTGTTACTAACTTAACAACTGCAGTGATTCACTTAACAACTGTTGAAGTCACAAAATGGGGCAAACTCACTTAACAAATGTTTCACTTAGCAACATAAATTTTGGGCTCAAGGACTACTTGTGCTTTCAAAGAAGGGCCAAACACAGATACATTATAAGTCCCCTTTTTCAGTGCTGTTGTAACTTTGAACAGTCACTAAACAAGTGGGTTGTAAGTTGAGTATTAGCCATAACTGCACTTAATTCCATCACATGTAGTTTCTTCTCTTGGTCACTCAAAGAAGTCACTTCAAGGCCAGATGTGGCATTTAGCCTAAAATTCATCAGACCAGCTGCTGTCATTGCCAGGTGTCTTAAAATAGGTTGTCTGTTCCTCTAGATGTACTATTCCTAAGGTAAAGGTAAATGTTCCCCTCGCACATGTGTGCTAGTCATTTCTGGCTCTAGGGGGCGGTGCTCATCTCCATTACAAAGCCGAAGAGCCAGCGCTGTCCGAAGACGTCTCTGTGGTCATGTGGCCGGCATGACTAAATGCCGAAGGTGCACTGAACACTGTTTCCTTCCCATCACAGTGGTCCCTATTTTTCTACTTCCATTTTTTACATGCTTTCAAACTGCTAGGCTGGCAGAAGCTGGGACAAATAATGGGAGTTCACTCTGTTACGTGGTGCTAGGGATTCGAACCGCCAAACTGCCTACCTTTCTGATCGACAAGCTCAGTGCCTTAGCCACTGAGCCACCATGTCCCACTATTCCTAAGAAGGAAGCAATTAATGGATCAATGAAACAGATGCTTCTACCCATCATTTTAGAACTAAGTAGGAAGATAAATTCTACCCTGTAAGTTTCTAGTCAATCATGACAGTCTCTAGAAAAGAGAGGTTGTCTTTTGTAACAGAAACCTCAAAGATTCTTATAGTATGGAAAGAGCAGTTTATGACATGTTTTTAAAAATGTAAAAACAACCTGGAAAGGCCCTACACCGCTGATCACCTGGGGTCATGGTTACGCCTCCATGGAAGATCCTTCTACTCGACAAGCAGTGTGGGTTCCAGCGCGCTGTGTTCGTCTGTATCATGGCATGGCATCACGGCCTTCACAACCCAATTCCAGATTTCAATCTTCACCTGAACACGGAAGTCCGTCTTCCAAGGTCGACAAGCCCGCAACCCATCACTTGGGGCCAGGTTAAATCTACTACATATCAAGCTCAACAACAACTGCAACAGGCCTCATTACCTCAGACTCCTGAAAATCTTGTTGCTGCTGTTTTTGCTATTATTACTGCTAACTCTGTTACCATTTTACTTTGTATTTTCTTGTTTATGGTTAATAGTGTTTCTGCTCAAAATGACACTTCTGTGGTTCGTCTTAACCCTAATCTGTGGGTTCGTCATGTCCAATACATGTTTATGACCCATGGCACAAATATTACTTTATACTATGAGCCCCCAGTGGCATTTGGTCAAATTTCTTTTACCCCTAACTTGATCATGTCTTCTACATTTATTGTCTCACAACTACAATCTATTTCACACTCCTGGCTATTTTCTATACCCCCTATGCAATTGAATTCTATCCGTTGGCGTTACTTGAAAGTCAGTCAATTTACAAGGGGTCTGTGTTTCTGTTGTCACACTAAACACACTTGGCTTCATAATTGGTCTGATTATGATGCTCCTCAGCACATATTAAAAATGCTAGGGAATTATAGTTATTGTTCTGACTACTATTGGTTGTCAGGTACCTTTAATTCTTCTTTGCATGGAATTAATATAGCTCCTGATATGTATCCTGACAATTTTCCTATTTTTAATGCCTCTGATCAATCTAATACAGGATCGATATGCGCTGGTTGGCAGCTTAAGGATCCTAATATGTGGTTCTTTTTTGATAAATATGCCACTAATGTTCATCCTCAGAATTATCAATGTGCAACTATAGGTTATTTTACTCTACCTGTTCAAATAGGTACGCTCCCATCAACTCGACAGCGGCGTTCCTCTCTGGGGCCTACATATAATGATGACACACAATTGTCTTCTGGTTCTACATTTGGCCGTGCATTGGCAGGGGCCATTAAGGAGTCCTTACTCTAGGCTCTTATCCTGGCATAATTGCTCAAGAAAACAGACGATCTATTCTTAGTCTCACCTGCAGACTTGAAAAATCCATCAATGCTACCGCTGCTATTATTCGTGATTTGCAGCATGAAATAGAAGACTTAAATCAAGATGTCTTACAGCAGCATTTTGCCATAGACTATCTTTTAGCCCATCGGGGAGGGTTCTGTACGTTAGTTGGACGCCATGGATGTGCTGTGCATTTTCATTCTTTGAATAAAACTATTGAGGATGAGCTTGCCAATTTACAATCATACATTCAAAATAATATCCATGCTCATTACTCACCTTTTGAGTGGCTAACCAATTGGCTCCCTGATTGGTCTTGGCTCAGGCAGTTTTTCTTTTATGCTATAATTACTATTATTGTATTAATTGCAACCTGTTGCTTTATTCAATGTATTCCAAATTTATTTGCATTGTTTCATCCCGCTTCCCCCTCTCTTAACCCTCTACAATTGTGATACATTTATAAATCTTTGAATCCTCCATTTAAAATAAAAAAACAAGGATATGTACAGTTGTAATTGCAGGAATGTTCCAATCTCAGATGGCAAACCTCAGATAAAGAAGATACGAAGTTCAGGACAAACCACTTAAAACTTAGT
This sequence comes from Pseudonaja textilis, assembly GCF_049901715.1. Taxonomy (NCBI): domain Eukaryota; kingdom Metazoa; phylum Chordata; class Lepidosauria; order Squamata; family Elapidae; genus Pseudonaja; species Pseudonaja textilis. The sequence continues at coordinate 451,516 of NC_142001.1, read as the reverse complement.
TGGGTTCAGGCCAATTCACCCAATGCTGCTTGTAAAGCTGCTCTAAATAATGTACAGATAGTTCTCAATTTACAACCACAATTGAAATGAGAAATTCTGTTGTTAACTGTGTCACATCCAAGTTTACAACTTTTTTGTCATGGTTGTTTAAGGGTATCAACTACAATTGTCCTCAAGTGTTTGTCAAAAGGCAACTGGACTTTCTTTTTCCTTGAACATTTCCTTGAAGCCTCTTCAAGGAAAAACAGAGCTCAGTTGCCTTTTGAAAAGAGTTCAGTTGCCTTTTGGGAATAGCCATGACTTGGATGACTAAGAATCCCCATAGATACCACTACAGTTGTTAAAGTGAATCAGTTATTTAAAGATGCATGTTGGGTCCAGAATTTCCACTGCTAAGCAGGTAGTTGTTAAGTGAGTTGTGGCTGATTTGAGGATCATTTTGCCATGATTGTTCAGTAAATCACTGTAGTTGTTCAGTGAATCACACAGTCATTAAGCGAATCCTGCTTCCCCCATTGACTTTGCTTGTCAGAAGCCAGCTGGGAAGGTTGCAAATGAGAGTCATGTGACCCCAGGATGCTGCAACTGTCATAAATATATGCTGATTGCCAAGTGCCCAAATTTTGATCACATGACTCTGAGGATGATGGTTCCATATTTGAGAACCAGCTGTAAATCATTTTTTCCATTGTAACTTCAAATGCTTGCTATATTGTAGAGTTGTAATTGCAGGAATGTTCCAATCTCGGATGGCAAACCTCAGATAAAGAATGTTTCCAAGCAAATACAACTCAGGCAAACAAAGTCACTAATCTATGGATAAAGGAGGATTAGAGAGGGGAAGTAAACATATGTTAGACTTTAACTAGAGATAATTAATTGTATGGATTACTGTACTAAACAGTAACGAAAGTTAAGCAGTAACCAAAGTTAACCAATGATGGAGGATAACTAAAAATGTATATAAATGCAAGACTATACTCCAATAAAGATCATCATCATAATTCAGTTGTTCATGATCAAACAACTTGACTGCCTCATCATTACAACACTATATAAATGGTTGTAAGTCAAGGAATACCAGTTTAGGGGTAATACCTTATATCTTACAATTTGTATTGTTTTATTTGGTATCCTCAAATGATTTATGTTGATTGCTTATTTAATATTCTAAAACTATCACTGTGTTGTATCTTATGATTTCTGATGAATGTATCTTATGATGATTATGATCATGATTTATCACTTGTTGCTTATATGTATGCTGAGAGCTTCTGCACCAGAGACAAATGTGTGTCAAATCACACTTGGCCAATAAAGAATTCTAGTCTAGTCTAAGATACGTTCTTATGATATGCTAATTTGAAGGCACTGTTAACCAATCATGTGGCTGTATTCACACAATTGCTTTGACCAAAGCGAACCACTCACAGTAGACAAACTGCAGAAATTAAATGCTGAAAGAACCACCAACGAAAGTCAAAAAAAAGTTCCTGCTAAAAACCCAAACATGGGATTGACTTCACAGAAACCTTCATTTACATGGGATTCAATTCAGGTTTAGTCTGAATCAATCAGCAACCCCCATCTCTTTATCTAAGCAGGTTAATAGCTTGTATTTCAGGAGTATCATTTTATTACGATATTGATTCCAAGCAGATTTATAGGGGTGAGCAGGGTATATTGTGCTTGGCATCCTGACTCACTCAGGAAACTAACTCAATCTTTCCTCAGCCTAGAAAATGCAGGAAGTGACCCCATTTTATCAGGATATTGGCTTCTTTCCCAGTGAGTGGTAATTAATGTCCTGCCTAGATCTGCTTTAAAATTTCTTGAGTGTTTTATTCCCTGCAAAAAGAGACCTTTGTTTTACACAGAATGCTTGAAAATTTCCTTTGGATTTCTCTTAGCTTCTTCATTTTATTTGCTAATTACACATCCCTCTCTTTCTTTCTACACACATAAACAGAAACACACAAACACAAGCAGGCAAGCCATGAGTGTCTTTCTTCCTTTGAGCCTTTCAATTCCCTTCTATAAAGGAAAGAGTGGAATGGAATGGAGGAGGTCTTCTAGTCCAGTCCCCTACTCAAAGAGGAGACCTATCCCATTTCAGACAAGTGGCTATCCAGTCTTTTCTTAAAAGCTTCCAGTGATGGGGCACCCACAACCTCTGAAGACAAGCCATTCCACTGGTTAACTGTTCTAGCTGTCAGGAAATGTCTCCTTGGTTCTAGGTTAGTTCTCTCTGATTAGTTTCCATCCACTGTTTCTTGTTCTGCCTTCAGGTGCTTTGGAGAATAGATGGACCCCCTCTTCTTTGTGGCAACCCCTCAAATATTGGAACACTGCTATTGTCACACCTAGTCCTTCTTTTCCCTAGACTAGCTAAACCCAAATCTTGCATAAATAAATAATAATAAATAAAATCAGGCTTCTGACAGCAATCTCTCCATTTGTGCCAATTTAGCAATGAGGCAGCAGCAGACAGCATAATCTCCTGTGCACCTCCAAGGGAGATCTCTTCATTAAGACCTGGGCATATGGTTTCCCTTAATCAAACTTCAGCACACTGGACAGAAAATCTTTCCTAGCTCCTCATTAGAAAAATGACAATTGCAAAGGAGAAATTTCTGCAATAGGCAAATAATATACTGTAATATACTGTATGGTAGGGAAAATGATCCCCTGGCAAATTTCATTTTATTTTTAGTTATTTTATTTATTAGATTGTGCGCTGCCAACTCTGCTAATACAATCCTAGGCTGCATTAACAGAGGGATAGAATCAAGATCACATGAAGTGATACCACTTTATAATGCCTTGACCATACTTAGAATACTGCATCCAGTTTTGGTCACCACAATAGAAAAAAGATATTGAGATCTGAAAAGAGTGCAGAGAAGAATGAAAAAGATGATTAGGGAGCTGGAGGCTAAAGCATAAGAAGAATGTTTGCAGGAATTGGCTTTGTCTAGTCTAGTGAAAAGGAAAACTAGGAGCGAAATGATAGCAGTGTTCCAATATTTGAAGGGCTTACCACAAAGAAGAGGAGAGTCAACCTATTTTTCAAAGCACTAGAAGGCAAGACAAGAAGTAATGGATGGAAACAGAACAAAGACAGAAATTTCTTGACATAACAACAATCAACCAGTGGAACAGCTTTCCTTTAGAAGTTGTGGTGTTTCATCTGGAGATTTTAAAGAAGAGACTTGTCCATAGGGTCTATATAGTCTCCTATTTGAGCAGGGGGTTGGAATAGAAGCCGTCGCGTCACGGTCATTGTCTTACCTGAACGCCTCTTCTCCTTGTAGATTAGATAGGTCAGGAATGGGTTCCTCAGTGTCATAGCTGATTGAACTGAGTCTGTCAAATCTGATTAGCTTAGCTCCACCCCCTGTGGTTGGCCACTCCCAGCTTTCGGCAAAGACTTCATGACAGACAGGACTGCCTCAGAAACACAAAATCAAGATTAGGTTATCAGCCCCCCCCCCCTTGACCCACACCCCGGACCAGACCACTCAGGGTGGGGCTGGCTTAACTAGCCTACAAGGAGAAGAGGTGTTCAGCTAAGACAACACCCATTCTCCCTTGTAAGGCTGCAATAGGCTGGAGTGTCCACAGGACGGTTCATGTTTGGTCCTGGTCCCCATGCTCCATGATGACTCTTTGCAGAACCCATCTGCCAAATGCAGCATCCACAAAACCAAAAGCATCCAGACGGTAGTTCCAGATGAAAGGAGATGGGGATCCAAGTGGCTGCCTTGCAGATTTCTTCAATTGAAGCCTGTGTTGCCCAGGCCACTGTCATAGCAGCACTATGGTAGAATGAGCCATAATACCCCTAGGCACCAGGAGAGAACAACTCATGTAAGCCCTGGAGATACAGGACTTGATCCATCTTCTAACTGTAGAGGGAGTTACCTTGCCCCCCAACGTGGCAGGTTGGAAAGAAACAAACAGGGATTCCATTCTGTGGAATTCCAAAGTCCTCTTGATATAAATCTTCAAGGCACATCTAGTGTGCCAAGATTTTTCCAAGTCGTGGGCCAGGTTGGGGCAGAAATCTGGAAAAACCAACTCTTGTGCTCTGTAAAAGGGGCGTTGATGCTTACCTGATACGCCCGTTCTCCTTGAGCTGTGAAGAGCATCCCGTAGTGGGAGGTGCTTCAGTCTCTGCATTTGTAGGCTGAGCTTGAAATGAGGAATGCTCCTCCTCCTCCACGTGACTCCTCCACAGAGTTCCCCAGTTTTGCGAAGACGAGAGGAAAAAAAGGTGCTCTCATCCCTACTGCCTAAAGAGAGGTCCCTTGGCCGAAAAAGAAGTGAGGTCCCACCAGATGGAAAGAGAGAAATGGGTGGGGCTGGATGCTCTTCGCAGCTCAAAGAGAAAGGGTGTATCAGGTAAGCACCAACGCCCCTTCTCCTATGAGCTGCTCCGAGCATCCAGTAGTGGGACATACCAAAGCTTGGCCTGTCCTATGGGTGGGACTCCGTCTGGCTTGGAATCTCCTCAGGGTCCCTAAGAACCCGTTGCAGAACCCATCTGCCAAACGAAGCCTCTGCCGAAGCAAACACATCAATTTTGTAGTGCCTGATGAAAGGAGATGAGGAAGCCCAAGTCGCCGCCCGGCAGATTTCGATTATTGGTGCCTGGGTAGCCCAAGCTGCCGAAGTTGCCGCACTCCTAGTGGAATGCGCAGTTATGCCTCTAGGCACCTGCAGGGCCTGGGACTGATAAGACTTAGCTATGGCCACCCTGATCCAGCGACCTATAGTGGACAGTGACACCTGTGACCTTGTGTTTTGGTCTGAAATGAAATAAATAAGGCTTCCGATTTTCTGAAGGACTCAGTGCGCTTGATATAGATTCTCAAGGCGTGCCTTACATCCAGTTTGTGCCATTGCCGTTCTCTTTCCTGCGATGGTCTGGGACAAAAGTTCGGAAGGATGAGCTCTTGGGCTCTATGGAAGGCTGAATTGACCTTGGGCAAGAAGGTGGGATCGGGACGGAGAATCACCCGATCAGCATGGAAAACACAGAGGTCTTGTCTAACAGACAAGGCTGCTATTTCCGATATGCGCCGAGCGGATGTAATGGCTACGAGGAAAACCACCTTATATGTTAAAAATTGGAGGCTTGCCTCCCTCAAGGGTTCAAAAGGTTCCTTGGTGAGAGAGAGAAAGACCTTGTTAAGGTCCCAGGTGGGGTAACGGTGCACTGCTGGGGGTCGCAAGTTGGTGGCCCCTCTAAGAAAAGCCCTTATACGTGTGTGATGGGAGAGGGAAGTAAGGCCCTCACAAGAGAGAACTGATGTCAATGCGGCCACCTGTCATTTTAGTGTATTAGGAGACAGCCCCTTGTCAGGTCCCTCCTGAAGGAATTCTAAAATCTGAGCTATAGAAGGGGAGATGGGGTTAATTTGAAACTTGCTACACCATCTACAGAAAATGGCCCATGTGGCATTGTAAATTCGAGTGGTTGAGGGCCTTCTGGCGGCTAGAATGGTGTCAATGACCTTGTTGGAGAGCATTTCGCTCCTCAACTTGCTCCACTCAACCTCCAGACGGTTAGTTGGAACCATTGAGGGTCCGGGTGTAGGAGTGGCCCCTGAGATAGGGAGATCCTGTCTGGTGGAATCCTCCGGGGGGGGGCATCGAGAGAGTACGGAGGTCTGCAAACCACAGCCGTCTGGGCCAGTGGGTTGCCACTAGGAGCAGTTCCGCTTTCTCGTGGAGCAATTTCTGAATAACCCTGGGCACCAGTGCTAGAGGGGGAAATGCGTACAGGAGCCCAGTTGGTCATGGGCAGCGGAGCGCATTGTAATCCTCCGCCCCTTGAGATGGGTACCTTGAAAAGAATCTCGGGAGCTGGATATTGAGGGGGGAAGCAAATAGGTCTACCACCGGTTGACCGAATATCCGTGCTGCTTCTTTGAACAGGGATGGGTGGAGATGCCACTCTGACTGGTCTATGGTGGCCCTGCTTAACCAGTCTGCTTGAGTGTTTGATAGGCCCGAGATGTGCTCTGCCTTGATGGACAGAAGATTGTTCTCCGCCCAGCGACACAGGCGCTTGGCTTCCCTCTTAATTGTATAGAATGTGTGCCCCCCTGTTTGTTGATGTGTGCTTTGGCTGACATGTTGTCTGTTAAAATGAGAATGTGCTGCCGTGTACCTGGGGGAGAAAGCTGCGCAGGGCCAGGTGCACGGCGCGAAGCTCCAGCCAGTTGATGCTGCATGCCTGTTCTACTGCAGACCATCTGCCCTGCGATGTGAGTGACTGGATGTGAGCGCCCCATCCGTATAGGTTGGCATCTGTTGTGCTAGCCAGCCTTTGAGGCTCCTTGAAGAAGCTGCCTTTGTTGATGACTGGTTTGGCCCACCAGAGGAGGGACGTGAGGACCTTGAGAGGTACCCTGACTGTGAGTTTGGAATTGCTTCTGCTGGATCTCTGGTATGGGAGCAGGAACCACTGGAGGGATGTGGTGTGAAGATGGGCCCAGGGAACAATAGAAATGCATGATATAATTTTTCCTAGTAATTTTGACAAATCCAGTAAGGGTACCCTCCTACGGTGCCTGATTTCCCTGGCCAATTTTTGAATACTAAGGAGTCTATCTAGAGACAGGTAGACCTTGCCTTCCACTGTGTCAATGACTGCCCCAAATGAGTTATTTGGGTAGAAGGGGATAGCTGGCTCTTTTTCCAATTGATGAGAAAACCATGTTCTTGGAGAGATGTTAACATGGTCTGTGTGTCCCTCGCTGCTTGATGGGCAGAGGGGGACAGGATTAAAATGTCATCCAGGTAACATTGGAGATGAATGGGAATGTTCCTAAGGTGGGCAGCTAATGCTGCGAGGACCTTGGGGAAGGTTCTGGGGGCGGAGGCCAGTCCAAAGGGAAGGGCCACGTATTCAAAGTGCTGATTATTGTAGCAGAACCTTAAGAATTTGTAATGGGACGGCTGAATGGCAATGTGTAAATATGTTTCCATCAAGCCAATGGATGTGAGCACGTCCCCTTGTCTGATGCCCAGCAGTATCGACTGCAGGGTATGCATTTTGAATTTGCAGTATGTCAGGAAGCGGTTGAGTCGTTTTAAATCTAAAATTGCTCTCCACCCTGAGTGTTTTGGTATAACAAAGAGGTGAGAATAGAAACCCCACCCTCGGTGCTCGGGCTGAACAGGTTGGATGGCTTTTATGCTTAGGAGATGCTGGATAGCGGAATCCGTTAGATTTCGCTTGACTGGGTCTCTGGAAAGGGGGGATGACATAAAGAAATTTGGGGGAGTGGATTGAAACTAAAGGGCAAGCCCAAATCTAATGGTGTCCCTAACCCAAGAATCGGAGGTAGAGGAGTCCCATTGACTAGCGAAGGACTTAAGACGTCCGCCAATGGGGAGAGTGTCCCTTAACCTATCTCAGACGTCGGAAGGGCCTACTTCCAGCTCCCCGAAAGGGCCTTTTATATTGACTACCCCTCCGGCTCCTGTCTCTGGAATTGGGTCTATCCTGGGCTTGTCCTGACCTGAACGATGGAGGCCTCTGATACCTGGGAGAGAAGGGGGTCTGATAGGAGGGCCAGAAGGAGGGCCGAAAGGAACCCCTCCGAAAGGGCTGGGCAGATCTGGAGTCTGACCTTCGAGTAAGGAAAGGAAGGAATTTTTTCTTACTGCGGGTCTCCATCAGTAGGGGGTCCAGGGAAGGGCCAAACAACTTGACTCCTACTATGGGGGAAGAAGCCAGTTTGGCTTTATTCTTAAAGTCAGCTTGCCAGTGTCTGAGCCAGAGCAGACGGCGGGCTGCAACGTGGGATGTAATTGCCCTTGCAGAGAATTTAGCTGCATGATAAGTGGCATCAGCAGAGAACTCGGCTGCAGCGGTGAGCTTGGCAATGTCCTGGTGTGCCCTGGTGTTGGATGGAGGGACATGTTGCTTGAGCTGACGAAGCTATCGAATGGATAACCTTGTGAAGAAGGATGCAGCCATAGCCGATCTGATGGCCCATGCGTCTGACTGATGGGCCCTGCGCAGGGCCAGCTCAGCCCGCTTTTCCTCTGGCTTAAGGGCTTCCAGAGCATCAGTTAGAGTAGAGGAGGATGCCAGGCCCACTATGGGCTCATCTACCTCAGGTGTGTTTAATAAATTTGAGAATTCTGGATCCAAATTAAAGTATTTTTTTGTCATGGCTGGAGGGGGCTGGGGGCACTACTGTAGACGCCAGTTGCTTTTGCACTAGGTCTGCAAAGATAGGTGGGGCTGGGATAACCTCAGCCTCTACCACAGGCTGGTTAAAAATGAGATCCATGGGCCCCTCCGTTGAAGGAGCGGGGAGATCTGTTGGAGCTTGCCTACTTAGGCCTGAAATGTTCTTGGCCTTGAATAATAAGGATTTAAATAGGTGTGGTTTAAATAGGCCCACAAAGGCGGGCTGGTCAGGGATGAGCCCCTCGTCCTCGGACATCTCGCCTTCTAGGGGGTCAGCCTCTGATAGGGGTTCGCTGTAGTGCATAGACCCTAAATCAAGCTCGTCTGGTTCCATGAACTGGTCAAATTCTTCCTTCCCCCTCTTCCTCCTCCACCTCCCGCCTTTGAAGGGGGGATTCCCTTGGCAAGGGAATGAACCTGATGATGTTCCGACCTGGGCAGGGATCTTACTGAGTGAGATTCTTGGTCAGAGACCGCCGGATACTGAGTAGGCTTGGTAGCTTGTTGAATGCCAGCTGCGATCCCTTGGTGAATAGCCAGCTCCATCCAGGATCTTATTCTTTCTGGCACCTCCTCAATGAGAGACTCCTCTTGATGGAGGCCAGCTGCTGATGGGGTGAAGGTAGCTTCTGGAGCCCTTCTAGCTGATGTTCCAGGAACCAGATCCTGTTGTTCCTGTGAGGGCAAGCTGCGCCTGGATGAGAGGGAAATATCTAGGGGGGGTGGTGGTTGAGCAGAGGTAGAGGGACTGGAGGATGGAAGAACCTGAGACACCTTGAGTGCTTCCTTAGCTCGTTTGTCAATTTCTTTCTGCAGGGCCTTGTGGCACCTTAAGGCATCCCTCTGGGCTGCTTTGGAAGTCTCCTTAGCCTGCTTGCGCAAGTGATGGGTTTTGGCTTTTGCCTTCAAGGAAGGTCCTCTAGAGGAATTACCGTCTGCCATTTCAATGATGGGTATAAATGGCAAAAAAATAGCAATAATAGACTAGAAATTAACAAGAGGCGGTTGGCACGCCCAGGGTCCGATCTAAGGCAAGAACAGTAGCCCTGATCAATATTTAATGTCCCCCTTTTGCAATAAATTTTTTTCTTTAAATTTTTTTTAATATATATATATGTATAAATATATATATCCTCAATTATATAGAGCACAATTGAGTCGTACCTCAGAGATAATATTTTCATGATGTAAAATATTATACTGCCAGATAAATGATAACAAATTTATGCCTGTAGATTATTGAATGCTCGATTGCCAGAGAGAAGGGAAAAACAAGCCAATCAGCCAAATTTCAAAATGCCTAGGCCCGAGTAGAGATTAAATTGGGCCTTCAGCAGCCTCTCTGCACAGGCAGACACAAGGCCTGGGTGCAGCTGCTGCACTGCTGGAATGGAGCTGTGGGGTTGAGCCAACAAACCTTAAAATTTTGACCACAAAGTAAAAATTCAGTCAATGAGAAGTGATAACTCAGAAAGCCAGGTGGTGACCTATTACTTTGAAGTAAAATTCCACTCACAGCACAGAATTTAGGAACAAAATGGCGTGCGCCATGAGGAGACTTCCAAAATGGTGTCCGTTATCACATCGCGCCTCTCAGCAGTGTTTACCACCTGGCAGAGCGAAGCCGAAGCTCTGGCTACAGAGGCGGCCAGGTAAGGAGAGATTAGCCTTTCTCCTTTGCAAATAACGATGGCGTTTGAAGGTGGGGGGGAAATAAAGCGATACGACTCAAACGAAGCGATAAAACAAAAGCCGCTGTGAACGGAGTGAAAAGGAAACGAAGCGGCAGCAAAAGGAGCAGAAAAGGGATTTTTTTGGCTATGGGAGGTAGTGCAAGTCGCTACTAACCCTCCCTTCACTTCCCTTGGGGGCGCAAACTGCACTTCCCCTTAGTGGCAAGGTTGCCAAGATAACAATTGCGCAGAGGCTAAGGAGAAAATGAGCAATTCGAACTTGAGAAAGAGTTGTTTGAAAACAGTGAGATTAGGACAATCCTGTTCGGCCAAAGGAGGTATGCAAAACGCAGCCTGTCTCGCACGAGGCTGAGCAAAAACTGGGGAACACTGTGGAGGAGTCAGGTGGAGGAGGAGAAGTGTTCCTCAATTCAAGCTCAGCCTACAAATGCAGAGACCGAAGCACCTCCCACTACTGGATGCTTGGAGCAGCTCATAGGAGAACAAGGTATTGACTTTTGGAATGAAGGCCGGGTCCAGCCTCAAAACCACCCAGTGAGGCTGGAAAACGCAGAGGTCTGGATGCACTGAAAGAGCCACCAACTCAGACACTCTCCTGGCTGAACTGATAGAAACCAAGAATGATACCTTAACTGTCAGGAGACTTGCCAATCTAAGAGGTTCAAATGGAGCCTTTGTCAGGTCCCAAGTAGGATACCTGTGGACCACCGGAGGTCGAAAGTTAGAAGCACCTCTGAGGAACCTGTGGATGGTAGGGTGATGCACCAATGATTCTAACTTTCTGATAAGGCCTCCACCTGATGACGAAGAGTGTTGAGAGAAAGGCCTCTACCCAAACCTGCCTGTAAGAATTCCAAAACCTGTGCTACTGAAGCCTCTAGAGGCTGAATCTTTGACTTAGAGCCCCAAAGGGAAAAAGCTTGCCAAGTAGCATCATAGATGCAGATTGTGGAAAGTCTCCTGGAGGCCCGAATGGTCTTGATAACGCTGTTGGATATTTGGGTGCATTTTAACACGCTCCACTCAATCGTCAAGTTGTCAGCTGTAGCCACTGGGACTCTGGATGTTTCAAAGACTCCTGGAGGAGAGAGACATCTTCCTTAGGAATCCGTCAAGGATGATCTACTGATACAGGTGAAACTTGAAAAATTAGAATATCGTGCAAAATATCATTTATTTCAGTAAAGCAACTTAAAAGGTGAAACTAATATATGAGATAGACTCACTACATGCAAAGCAAGATAGTTCAAGCTGTGATGTGTCATAATTGAGATGATTATGGCTTACAGCTCATGAAAACCCCAAATCCACAATCTCAGAAAATTAGAATATTACATACAATCAATAAAACAAGGATTGTACATAGAACAATATCGGACCTCTGAAAAGTATAAGCATGCATATGTACTCAGTACTTGGTTTGGGCCCCTTTTGCAGCAGTGACTGCCTCAATGCAGCGTGGCATGGAAGCTATCAGCCTGTGGCACTGCTGAGGTGTTACAGAAGACCAGGATGCTTCAATAGCGGCCTTCAGCTCTTCTGCATTGTTCAGTCTCATGTCTCTCATCTTTCTCTTGGCAATGCCCCATAGATTCTCTATGGGGTTCAGGTCAGGCAAGTTTGCTGGCCAATCAAGCACAGTAATCCCACGGTCACTGAACCAGGTTTTGGTGCTTTTGGCAGTGTGGGCAGGTGCCAAGTCCTGCTGGAAAATGAAGTCAGCATCCCCATAAAGCTCGTCTGCGGAAGGAGGCATGAAGTGCTCCAAAATCCCCTGGTAGATGGCTGCATTGACCCTGGACTTAATGAAACACAGTGGACCAACACCAGCAGATGACATGGCTCCCCAAATCAACACAGACTGGAAACTTCACACTGGACTTCAAGCATCTTGCAGTGTGTGACTCTCCATTCTTTCTCCAGACTCTGGGTCCTTGGTTTCCAAATGAGATGAAAAGGTTGCTCTCATCAGAAAAGAGGACTTTGGACCCCTGAGCAACAGACCAGTTCTGTTTTTCCTTAGCCCATGTAAGACGCTTCTGACATTGTGTGTTGTTCAGGAGCGGCATGACAAGAGGCATATGACATTTGAAGCCCATGTCCAGGATCCGTCTGTGTGTGGTGGCTCTTGATGCACTGACTCCAGCCTCAGTCCACTCCTTGTGAAAGTCCCAACACTTTCGAATGGCCTTTTCCTGACAATCCTCTCCAGGCTGCGGTCATCCCCGCTGCTTGTGCACCTTTTTCTTCCACACTTTTCCCTTCCACATAACTTTCTATTCATGTGCTTTGATACAGCACTTTGCGAACATCCAACTTTGTTTGCAATTACCTTTTGAGGCTTTCCCTCCTTATGGAGGGTGTCAATGATGGTTTTCTGCACAACTGTCAGGTCAGCAGTCTTTCAGAGCATTGGTCCCTTTAGCTCCTGGGGTAACAAACCTAATAAAATATCTTGGCAACTGTGTATTGACTGGGGTGGCAAACAAATCCACCACAGGAAGGCCGAATCTCTGAGTTATTTGGAGAAAAAGGGAAGGATGCAGTCTCCATTCAGCATGGTCAATGGTGGCTCTGCTTAGCCAGTCTGCCTGCATGTTTTCACCGCCTAAAATATGTTCAGCCCGGATGGACAGGAGGTGTCTTTCTGCCCATCTACCGAAAGCCTCAGCTTCTGACATGAGGGATCAGGATCTGGTACCTTACTGCCTGTTGATGTGGGCTTTGGTAGCCACATTGTCCATCATGACAAGGACATGTGTACCAAATACATACTGACTGAATTTCCTGAGAGCCAGGCAAACAGTTCTGAGTTCCAGCCTATTAATTTTATGCACCTGTTCCTCTATTGACAGGACATGGTGTCAATAGTAGCTCCCAAATGAAGCAAACAATTGGAGGGAGTAAATTGACTCTTTTTAACATTTATTGAAAATCCAATATCTTGCAGCACCACAATAGTAGTCTGCAAGTCCCTCCTTGCCCCTTGAAGAGAGCTGGATAAGATTAATATATCATCTAAATAACACTGCAGACACACCGAGACAGTACGCAGGTGTGTTGCCAAGGTAGCCAACACCTTTGTAAACACTTTGGAGGCAGATGATAAACCAAATGGGAGAGCCCTATATTATAAATGACACCCCTTATAACAAAAACACAGATAACACCTATGGGAATGACAGATGGGAATATGGAGATAAGCTTCAGTCAAATCAATAGAAGTGAGGAAGTCACCCTGCCTGATGGTCTCCAGAACACTCTGGAGGGAATGCATTTTAAAACATCGATAAATGGGTTATTTATTGAAATCTAGAATTCAAATCTAGAATTGCCCTCCACCCCACCCCCCCAGGCCTTGGAGATTACAAAAAGTCTAGAATAAAAACCCCTTCCTTGTTGGTCTATGGGAACCTTTTGGATGGCCCTTAGATCCAGCAAATGCTGGATGGCTGATTCCATAAGTACCCTTCTCATATTGTCCCTTGAAACAGGACAGGAGATGAAAAACCGAGGGGGAGTGGAGAAGAACTCCAAGGAAAGGCCTGACCTCACAGTATTTAATACCCAGGCATCTGATGTAATGTCGTCCATCCATCTGCAAACATGGCTAAATGACAACCGATGGGGGAACTGTGAATGCAGTCAGCATTGGCGACAGAATGGGTGACTTCCTCCTCCTCAAAAGGGCCACTTGCCCGAACATTGCTGTCTGCCCTTGCCTGCTTGATCTGAAGGTGGATCAGGGCATTGGCAAGGAGTCTTGGGGGACTGATGAAAGCTGGGTCCTGGCTCCTCCCTGAAAGATGGGTGTCGATAGTATGGAGCAGGACGAGACTTTGCCCTCTTGTAGAGTGCCGGGAACATTTTCCTCTTGTCCTTGGACTCCACAAGGAACAGATCTAAGGCTTTACCAAACAGTCAGTCTCCTCAGACAGGAGTCAATGCCAGCTTCCATTTCCTCCTGCCTGCCAGTTTCGAAGCCATCACATATGTCTAGCTGGTAGAGAAAGCAGCAATGGCCTTAGTAACAAACCTGGTTCCATGCAAGGTGGCATCCATTGTGAACTCAGCAGCCGCAACTAACTTGTTAATATCTTGATGTGCTCTGATATCAGAAACAGGAAGCCCACCTTGTAGTTGTCTCACCCATCTAAGAGAGCCCCTGGTAAAAAACGGAAGCAACAGTGGATGTCTTTACGGCCCAAGCAGCTGTCTGATGGGCCCTCTGCAATCACTGCTCAATTCTCTTCTCATCAGCCTTGAGGACTTCTTCTAGATCAGAAGGGGCAGATGAAGTGGAAGCCAAGGCTGCTACAGGGGCATCTACTATGGGGACCTGGAAGCTCTTGGTGAGTTCCAAACCCATATTAAAAAAATCTACAGTCAGAGGTAGATAGTCAGAGGCCAGGAAGCAGGAGTATCTAGCTGCTTACCACCTTGAGAAAGAGTTTGGGGGATGGTACCACTTCCTTCCTAATGGTAGGTTCATCAAAGGGAGTGTTAGATTCCATAGGAGGCTGACTGCCGGGATCTTCATCTTCTGCATCTTCTCCAGATTTGCTGTATTCCTGGCTTTGAAAAGCAAGGACTTAAACAGATTTCAGGTAAAATAGGCCTGAAAGGGCAGGAATCTCAGGAGCCAGACCTTCGTCTTCTGAGAGGTCAGACTCATGTTTATCTGCTTCCCCTACCAAGGAGGAAAAAGCGTAAATTGAAGGAGCATAAACTGAAGGAGTTGGAGATTCCCATTCCTGTGAGAAGCAACCCCTTTCAGAAAGATGAGCACCTGTTCTCTAGATGGAAGCACACAAACCTCTGAAGCTTCTGAAGAGTGATACACAAATCTTTGAATGCCTTCAGCAATTCCCTTCCTGATAGCTCTATCTATCAAAACATGCATGTTTACTAGAATATCTGTTTCAATAGTCTGAGGGCCTGAGACCTGAAGCTGTAGGAAAAAATGTAGCCTTCACTCCAGGCCTACTGCCAGACTGCTCCTGCCGAGGTTCAGCACAAAAGGTCTCTTGTGGATTCCCATAAGACCTGCTCTCTGCAGTAAGTTGTTGCACTATGCTACTTTCAGCTGTATCTGGGGACTAAGCCTGAGGTCTAGTCCTAGAAGACGGGCCAGGCTCTTGATCCAGAGGAACCTCCCAACTATATTGAGAAGCAGGAGAGTCACCCTTGGCTGTAGATCTGATGTTTCTTCCCCTTGAGGCCTTTTGGGTTTTGACAATTTGCCTTCTGATGCCTAGAAGAATCCTTCTCCTCCACCTTTGAGACCTTCTTGGTGATAAGGCCTGCTTCCCTTGCTTGTTCTTTGAAATCAGAGTGGAGGAAGCTGTGCTGTGGGTGTCTGCTCTGAAGTCGCTGCTTCTCTAGGGGCATCCACCATTTTGAATGTAGGAGGACTCTAGGAGTTTGGAAGCCTATGGAAGGAGGAGAAACCGTTTCCTTGTCCCCATTGCTCCAGCCACTCCTCTTCAGCCCTATTTCAGCAGGACGTTTTAACACATCCTGCTGGGACTCAAACCCATTGGGGCCTAATAGGGCCTAAAATCTAGATGAGGCCTGGCCTTGAAGCCTGTAGGGACTGGTCTACTTCGGAGAAGGGGACCAGGTCCCTCACCAGAACTAAGCGTCTCACCTTCACAATTTTCAGGGTCCAGCAGCTACCAGAGGCCAATTGCCCAGCTCTGGTCCTCTTTCTGGGCACTGGAGTTGCCTGGAGAAGTGGACCGACACCTCCCACCGAATTCAAGATGGCCACCGGCCACACGGTCCTCTGCTTCATCATCGAGGTCCGAAACTGGCTCAGCGGCCTTTTCCTGTGCTCCAGTATGCTGGAGCAGCAATTTGAGCTGGCCGCTTGCCACACAGCCTCCTCTTCACCGCAGAGACCCAAAAATGGCTCTGTGGCCTTCAGAAATGTGGGCTGATGCCGCCCGCTGATTTAAAATGGCTGCCTGACCATGAAGCCTCTTCTTCACTGCAGAGACCTGTAAAAGACCCCCACGGCCTTTGCTGGCTGCTCTGGACTGCCAGAGCAGCAATCAGATGTTTCGTGGCTCTGTAAAACAACTGATGATCGGAGCTGTGGTTTTTAAAGTTTTTTGTTGTTGTTGTTCTGAGGTTGCCTTTGCAAAGCAAAGGAGGAGAAGCAGTCAACTACATCCATTCTGGCTGAGGACTGAGTCAGCTAGGACACTGAGCAACCCATTCCTGGCCTATCTCAGCCTTACAAGGGAGAATCTCTTATTTTCTAGTTTTTCACGTATGTTTTACACACTACGGCAATCCAAGGAAAGGAGAAGAAAAGCTTTTTTATCTCAAGTAGCACCAACATTTACTTTCCGAAATGAAACTCCCTGGAGATTTACAAAACTACTACATTTTTTGGCAGAAAGATGTCCTTTCTCCTTTTCACTGATTGTCTCCTTTGCAAACTTCCCCACCAAGGTTATATGATTGAAGAGTAAAGAAATTACCTGACATACTTTCCAGGGTTCTCTTCTACTTGTGGACCACCACAAACCTATTTAACTTCTGCAGGATTAGTTTTTTCTCCAAGCCTGTCAGACTTCTAAAAGGAGCAGGCAGCCCAAAATCCAAGATTTAGACTGAGTCTCTTGAGAGTCCCTTGGACTGCAGGGAGATCCAATCAGTCAATCCTAAAGGAAATCCACCCTGACTGTTCTCTGGAAGGACAGGTGCTGAAGCTGAAGCCCAAACACTTTGGCCAACTGATGAGAAGAGATGGCTCCTTGGAGAACACCCTGATGTTGGGAAAGATGGATGGTAAAAAAGAGAAGGGGATGGCAGAAGATGAGATGTTTAGATAGTCTCATCAACACAACCCAAAACATGAATTTGGGCCAAGTCTGGGAAACAGTGGAGGACAGAGGACTGGGGGTGCTATGGTCTATGGGGTCACCAAGAATTGAACACAACTTGATAACTGAACAATAGCAAACAATTCCTCCATCAAATTATAGCCATGAAAAGAAGGCAAGTTTGCTGAATCTTGGAAACTAGATAAGTATGTTCCAATCCTTTTTAACTGAAGACTACATTAATGTAGGGACTCTGCAAATTGCTTGAATTTCCTTTTCATCAATTCCATATCAAGACAGAAGCCGTACTTAATAGATAAGACTGAAATAACCATCTGTTCCTCATTTGCCATGTTTTAAACCACCCCCTTTTCTTTCCAGATTCCAAGAATATTCTTACATAGGTAGAGATAAGAAGGCTAGGAAAAAGAAACGGGTGGGGGGAGAAAAGGAGATTCTGTTTTCTAATCTCTATTTGCCCCAAGACCCTGAAAAATTAGGATAAAGCAGATTGTGAAATATTGCTAAATAGTTTTAAATAAGCCCATGGATGATAAAGAAAAATGTTCAATTATTCCTTCCCAGTTTTATTCCCCCAAATGGTTTCTAAAATTGATGAAATAAAAAAGTAAGATTATCTGTTTCAATTAATGTAAAGGATGCAACAGAACAATAAAAGAAGAGAAAATATTTCTCCTGCTCTGAGGCCCCAATATTTATTTTGAAAGGAAAAAGAAATATTTGGTCCTTCATCCTAATTTAGTGATGAGTAAATTTGTTTCTGTTTTCTACTGGGCTGTAAAGATCCAGGAGGTGGGTACTCTTTGAGAGAAGCAGGCAGAGCTGCAGGATAGAGTTAAGTGAGTAATCAGCCAAGAGTCCTTATATTCCCACAAATGGTCTAAGTCCAACCCTTCTTTAATTCTGTTGACCGTTAATTTAGTATAGAATCTTAGTTGACTAGATTCTTGTGTACAGGCTTGAGAAATAAATCTTCTGAACTGCAACTTCATGATCCTTTGCTCCTGACAGGTGGTATTGATCTATAGGTTCACATCCCCAAAAGCAAGTAAACAAAGCAACATGGTAAATATTTTCAATTTTCTCAACTGTTCAAATTTTAAATTATAGAAGTATTTTTACCACTGGACATAAAAGTTATTCCTAACTTGAGCATAGACTTGGCAGCTAAGAACCAGCATCTATGAAGATTCATAGATGTATGAAGTAGGAAGTTCTTGGCAATCCATCTCTGGTCTATACTTGCTATATGATTACTGTCTTCCAGAAAATATTGCTAAAGCAGAGGATAATTTGAGAAAAAATATATAAATTCAGAAATGTTACATCTTTGCTTTTTGGTTGATTAAAAAGCTTTCCAAGTCCAGAATAGTCTGATCAGTATTAAGGTGGGAGGCCATCACAAACTCCTCGAGTTCTCAGCTAGTAAAACAGAAATGCTTTCTTGAAGAAAGCCATGATTAGTTACTTTTACATTTTTGCCAAGAAAAGAGTACAGAAAAATCCATATAGTAAACAGGAATCAATGTCAATTTGAAAAAGACTTTACTTTTAGTCCCTGGCCTTTGCCCATTCAATGAAATCAAACAGGAATAATTTGTACTTGTATCCAAGTCACATCTATCCAATGGATTGCTGGCAGGAATGAAAAATGTCTGAATTCAGCACCATGGTCAGCACCTGTGGGCACCAGAATATCCCATTGAATAAATTAGGATTCATTTCAGTGTGAACATTCCTTTCTTAAGGCCATCTCTGTACTAATAATTTCTTGCCCAGGGAACAGCAGGTCACATGAATACAGCAATTTTCTCTTCTTAATTCAGAATGGGCATTAAATATGTTACAAGCATTCGTTCATTCGTTCAAAATGTTCTACCAAATGTTTGCAGAAATTGTGCTCTCACAGTTTCTTAACCTTTCTCAGATTAGACCAAAGTTGTTTATTTATTTATTATTTGGACATATACCTCCCACATTCAAGCTTTGTGGCTGGCCCAAAAGGATACAATGATTGAGACTGTCAAAAGACTGAAAGATCAAGGACAATCATACCCTCCTATCTCAACTCCAACAGTGGTGATCATCAACTGTGGTCAATCCCTATTGTTCCTAGACCTTAAACTCAACTAAAAGGAATCCATTTAATCTGTTTCTTCTATTGCTTTTTCCACAATTTTATCCCAAAATGAAAAATTGGGAACTGCATAAAAACTGCCTAAAACCACTGGATCCTGCTATGGTTTCTTGATGTCCAACCTCACTTTATCTTCCTACAAAATTGGAGCACCCCCTCTTAGCAGGAATTAAATCTCATAAGAAGAGCAGGAATCAGGGTTAAATCATGGAGGGCTCTCTAGCCTCAGAGACCCATTCAATGAAGAGGAGCTCGCCTGCCATCTTTACTAATTCTTTGCCTTTCCAAATTGCTTTTATACTAATGGTTGGCAAACATGAGAGAAAATGCAGAAATGGCTAATTTTACTTCCCTATTTACAATATCTAGATTCAAGGCTGACTAAAAACCCCTTGTATATTTTTTGCAGGAAACAGAAAAATATGAATGTATGGTTTGTGGTTTTGATGATGAGGAAAACAACTAAACAGAAAACAGAGAACAACTTCCTCTTCCTCCTCCTCCTCTTCCTCCTCCTCTTCCTCTTCCCCTTCTTCTTTTTCTTCCAGTGTCAACTTCAAAATGTGCTTATACTGTCGCAGCCATCTTTCATTTCTCAGCTTGCCACAGACTATGTGGGGAGGGAAAGGTTTGGAATGTTAGTCCCAGAGGGCAACAAAAAATCATTCTGTGGGAACCAAGGTCAACTTGACAGATGTTTGGCAAGGGCCTGAAGGAGTTGCCATAGAGACATCAGAACACCTAATTGGACAATGTGACCTGGCTGAAGGAGAAAGGAAAGAATTCATTCTTTAATTAGGTGAAACCACTGGAACTAGCTAGAGCTGGTTTTGCTTCATGCGTGCCGAAATGATGTATTCAATAATATGCTAAAAAAGATCTGATTGTCTCAACTTGCTGGCTTGATTGAGTTCGTCAGTCAGAACCTTGACATTAAACCAACTCTCACTTTTTGAACTTTAACTACCAAGTAACCTCTTTGAGGTCCTGAACCATGGCAGCCTATCTAGTCACCTTCGGGAGGACTGCAAAGACTCAGGGAAGAATACCGAGATGGAGTGCAATAGAGAAGCAGCAGCAAAGCCCACAGTGGGCTCAATGAAGAAAGTCCCAAGAGTGGCCAAAAATGATTTTGGAGCCCAGGCAATGGCAGGCCGCCCTAAAACCCAAGCAGAGAAGGCTGAGCAACAGGAGGTGCAGTAAGAAGCAGGAAGAATGACAACTGGAGACCTCTACCAGAAAGAAGAGGAGGTCTGGTGGAAGAGAGCACCAAAAGCATCCGAGGCCAAGTTCCCATTGATTATATCTCGGACTTTGTTCATCCAAGTACCGAAGTGGAGAGCAAGGAGAGCAGTGGAGTGGAATGAGACTGTGAAGTAGAGATTCCTGACTGACTGCTGCAGCCTGTTGTTGGAGCAGCTTTGGGAGAAGTTTCTCCACCTGGAAGTGAACAGAGAGGAACCAGCGTGGAGGATGGAGCCATTGGCCAAGATCACAATCTTGCCAGCCTCGTCACCCCCACATCATAATCCAAGCCTGACTGCTGCAGAAGGGACATCCAGTCCCTCCCAGAGCCTCAACTCTGCAAGATGTCACCAAGATGCAAGCTTACCTGCAGATGCTGCCAGTTAGCCACCACCCCAGCCAGGGTGGGCTATGCCCAACTATGGTCCTTCTGGGCCTGGCTGGTTTCCTGGATATTGGGGGCTTTCATCTCCCCCCCATGAATCCTCTGCCAATAAAGGCCACAGAGTCCAGAGAAGCTGGCTTTCTTCCCTGAACCAGGTGTGAGCGCACCTAGCAGTTATGCCTAACCTACCTTGATGAGGTGGTAATGGAGAATGCCATCATAGCCAACCTTGAAGGGAAAGCAGCAGACAGGTCTCCATAACAAAGAGATGTCAGAACTGGGAAACATCGATGTTTTCCTGTTGGAGTTTAGAGCCAAGTTTGAAGATGAGACCCAACTCCAGAAAGCTGAGTTGGAGGCACGAGACCTCAGACAAGGGAACTGACTGGTGGCAGACTACATCCCTGAGTTCTGGAGAGTCACAGGCAAGCTAAGGCACTGGCCAGAGCAGCTGCTGGTCTACCATTTTAGAGATGACTTGAATCGGGAGTTGTTCCACACCTGCTTGTCCCGGGGAATACCTGACAGGATCCATGACCGGTACTGGATGGCAACAGTGGTGGACTTAGATATAGGAGAATTCAAGAAGCCAAACCAAAGAGGAGCCAAGAGTGGAAGGAGACCAACACCCGCACCAGTGGCCGTCTCCTCAGGAACCCTGAGGCGTGAAGCTGGCTTGTGCTTCCAGTGGGGCAGCAGGGCCACAGAGCAGTTGAGTGCCCAATACCTGCTCCTCGAACCACAGTGAGAGCTCCTGCCCCAGTCAAGCGAAATAAGTCACAGAAGGGGCAAGAGAAGTCAAATGTGGCATGCCAAGTTGTAGAGGCCTCCTCCCCCAGCAGTGAAGGGGAGGAAACTCCGACTGAGGAGGAACAGCAGCCAAGCCTCTACAAGGGTGAAGACGAAGGAGAAAACAACTTGATGGTAAGTGGGGCCTTCACGGCACCAAAGTCAGGAGCCTGGGAAGAGATTGAAGTGCTTACAGACACAGGTTGCACCCAGTGTTTAATGAGTCTGCAGACAGTGCTGAAGCTGGGGATACAAGAGGCTATCCCAGTCTATGAAATTCGAGCAGGTGGATGGCTTGCTGATAGGGAGATCCCCAGCAATGCACCTAACAGAGCCTGTGCAGTTAGGGATCGGGCAACACCATGAGACCATCCGGTTCATGATGGCACCAAAGATAATGGAGGCAGAAATACCAGGGTTGACCTCGTTAGAGAAGTGGCCCCCTACCATATGGTGGTGAAAAGAGGAGAGGTGGGTGACCCTGCCCCCCCTTTCAGCAAGGAAACCTAGTGGAAAGTCGAAGCGATGGAGGGTTGGGGAGAGGGAGCCTGAGCACATAAAGGCTGCCTCTGAGAAACCACCAGGGACTCTGCCCATCCCCAAAGAGTATAGAGACCTTCAAGATGCATTCAGCGAGAAGGAATGTGACATCCTACCTACCACCACCACCACAACGGCCCCATTGACTGCACCATTGAGATCTTGCTGGGAGTGAAACTCACCAAGACAAAGTTGTACTCCATGACCCCAAAAGAGATTGAGGAATTAAGGAATTATATTGACAAAAACCTAGCCTAGGGTTTGATTCAGCCAGCCAAATCCCATATGCCAGCCCTGGTGCTATTTAAGGGGAAGAAGGATGGGTCATTGAGGCTATGCATGGACTTTAGAGGAATAAATGGGGTGTGCATGGAGAACATGTACCCCCTTTCTCTTATGAAGGACATGTTGGGCCACTTGGCCAAGGGGAAGATCTTTACAAAACTAGACTTGAGAGAGGTGTGCTACAGATTGATAAGCAAAGAGGGTGACGAGTGGGAAACAGCCTTCAACTGCCCATTAGGAAGCTACCACTTTAAAGTAATGCCATTTGGCTCCAGGAAGTTCCAGCAGTATTCATGCAGCTAATTAATGAGGTACTACATGTCCATTAGTACAAAGGGATCCTACTGTACCTTGATGACATCTTCATTTACAAGGAGACAATGGAGGAGCACATAAAATTAGTGCACCAAATTAGTGCTCTTGAGAGTATACCTGCTTGCCAAACTACCAAAATGTGTGTTCCACAAGACCAGCCTGGACTCCCTGGGCTGTCAAGTATTGCACAATGGAATAGAAATGATCCCAGGGAAAGTGAAAGCTATATTAGATTGGCAAGTCCCTTGGACCTGGAAGCAGCTACAGAACTTCCTGCGGTTTGCAAACTTTTATAAGCAATTTATCCCCCTCCTTCATAAAGGGGGAGGAAAGCCTGACCAAGTCAACCACTAAACTGGATGATGGAGTGACAAGAAGCTTTTGGGGGACTGAAAAGGTGGTTTGTATAGGAGACAGTCCTAAAACACCCTAACCCCAAGGAGCCCTTCATCATCCAACCTGAAGCCAGTGATGTGGCTGTGGGGATTGTGCTCCTCCAGAAAAACAGAGAGGGAAAGTTGCAGCCATGTGCTTGCTTATACTTGCGGAAAACTCTTTCAGGGAGAGCTTTTGGGCAGTTCTCAGCACTTCCAAACTTTTATGGTGAGTTCACACCTCGAAAGGCACTTTACTTCCTCAAGGAACTGCCACCAAGTTAGTAATGCCCACCTTACAGTGAAAGCTTCCTTCTCCCACACTGCCCAGCACCTCTCAGTCTTGGTGAGTTTGGGCACAGTATTTTAGTAGATTTGACTTCGAATTGAAGTACACCTCGGTGGGAGGGAAACTTTCTAGCCTATGCTCCATGCTGCAGTACAAAAGTAACTGAGAAAATGTTGTAAATGCAATCATCCCCTCAAAGCAGCGAGCATCCCAAGTGACCACAAGGTAACAGGCAAGGAAGAAGTTGCCAGACCCCAGGGGTGAACTGACTTGACAGATGAAAAAGGAATTACAGTCTAATACCTGGATTGGAGCCCATGGGAGTAAACTAATGTCGAGAGCAGGGCTAGCATGGAAGGGGGACAAGCTGTATGTTCCTGAAAACCTACAAGTCCAAGTCCTGCAATGGAGCCATGACACCAAGCAAGTTGGCCACTTCAGGTTTTTAAAGACTTTGCATTTGGTTAAGAGACTGTTCTGGTGACCAAGGATGAAGAAAGACATGGAGAGCTATGTGAAAAATTGTGCAGTGTCTGAAAAGGAGACCAGGGAAGAGCCCAGGCTTGCTGTTGCACGTGGTGGAGCCAACCCGGCCCTGGGAAGAGATTGCAATGGACTTTACAGTCGAACTCATGTGTGCCAAAATGATGTACTCAATAAAGTTATGCTTAAAGAGACCTGATCATGTTGCTAAAGCACCATTCACAGATGGCACTTTCTGACAGCCCCATTTGGTCAGACCTTGAGATACCCAGAGCGAGCAGAGCCAAAAGGGATGGGATAGGTGAGGTCCTCGACTTGTAACCATTCATTTAATGACCATCAGAAGTTACAATGGCACTGAAAAAAGTGAATGGTGACCGTTTTTCACACTTACAACCATTGCAGCATCCCCATGGTCACAGGATCAACATTTGGGTGCTTGGCAACTGGCATGTATTTATGACCAGAGTCACATGATCTCCTTTTGTGATCTTTTGACAAGCAAAGTCAATGGGGAAGCCAGAGAAACTTACCCTCTTGTTTAACAACTGTGGCAAGAAAGGAGCAAATTTGACGTCACAATTGTCTTGCTTAGCCCCAGAAATGTTGGGCTCAGTTGCGGTTATACAGTGAGGACTACTAGTAATTCCTTGCCCTTGCAGAAGCTCAAAGGACATAGGGCTCCCTTCAAATGCCTCTTGAAAGCCTGTTGGAGTAGAGCTTGGCCAAATACAGAAGGATACCACTAATTCTTCCAAAGACTTGGAAGTGGTGGTTCCACTGAGGACTCCTAACCTGCATCTCCCTGCATCATCCTGCAGGCTGCCATTCAAGGCCTGATGAACTGCCTTCCGAGGATCCTTTTCACTAGTATTCTTCCCAATCCAGTCAGTTCCCCATGCTATACATCTGTGTTTTCCTAATTAAATATATGGATCACTAATCAAAATAGCCTAAGAAGCACTGTTGCATGGTTTTCTTTTCTTCTGATAGCTCAAGAGATTAGATTGCTAAGAAAGCCAAATGAGTTTAAGCAGAATGAAATCAATTTCCACATCGCAATTGTTTTCTAAGTGAATAAGATCCCAGCTTATCTTTAAGTCCCAGACACCCTCAGCAAATCTCCCATCCAAATGTTAGTCAGAGATGAGCCTGCTTAGCTTCTCAGTCTGGACAAACTTTCTGAAGCCCGTCGGGAATGGATGAATATTGAGAAAAGAGAAGAAATAGTTCAGATAGATCTATTTAGGAAATGAGAAGCAATCAAATAAAATTATAACTATTAGAGAGAATGCTATATTATACTATAAGATTATATATTATTATACAGATTATAATATTATAAAGGTTTA
This sequence comes from Pseudonaja textilis, assembly GCF_049901715.1. Taxonomy (NCBI): domain Eukaryota; kingdom Metazoa; phylum Chordata; class Lepidosauria; order Squamata; family Elapidae; genus Pseudonaja; species Pseudonaja textilis. The sequence continues at coordinate 426,556 of NC_142001.1, read as the reverse complement.
TTTTATTATAAAGGTTTGGCAATCTTCATCAGAGAAAGGGTCTGTGGTTTGGAAATAAAGAACTTTTTTACACACTGCGGTGTTTGAGATGCATACAGGTAGTCCTCAACTTACAACTGTTCATTTAATGACTGTTACAACAGCACTGAAAAAAGGCCTTAGGACCATTTTTCACATTTACGACTGTTGCAGCTTTCCTTGGTACCGTGATCAAAATTCAGGCACCTGGCAACCGACTTGTAAACGTTATTTATGACGGCTGCAATCATGTCTCAGATTCACATGATCCTCTTTGAGACCTTCTGAGAAGCAAACTCAGTGGGGAAGCCAGATTCACCGTGTGACTGACATAACAACTGCAGCTGTTCAGCTAACAACTGCGGTAGGAAAGGTCATAAAATGAGGCAAAACTCACTTAACAAATGTCTCACATAGCAACAGAAATTTTGGGCTCAATTATGGTCATAAGTGGCAATGCAGATAGTCCTCAACTTACAGCCAGTTAGTGATGCTTAAAAGTTACGACAGATCTTTACAACAAAAGTACTTCTTACCGCCCAATTTTGAAGTTGCTTGGTAACCAGCTCATTTGCAGCATCCTGCGGTCATGTTACCATAATTTTTTAATGTTTTTTGCCAGTTTCTGATGTTTTTGTATAATTTCTGGCAAAAAACACCTATTTTTGAATAAAATGGATTTGCTTAAGAACTACAGTGTTCACTTAATGACTACCATATAAAAAGTCATAATATGGTCACATGGTGAACTGTTTAATGACCGCAACATAATTCCATGTTCAATTACGGTCGTAAGTCAAGCACTACCTGTACAATTGCTTACTCCGTTACAGTCAACCTTCCTTTCTTTCTTTCCAAACAACTGCAGTTAAATATACTGTGGGACACAATTTCATCCTGACAAGATTAATATTTCCCAAAAAGTCAAAATACCCTAAATTCTGTATTGTCCAAAGCAATCTCAAAAGGGCTCAGCTAGTCTCAGACTGAAGCTTCCCCTTTTCCCATCATCCTGTTTTCAGAGAAAATAGTTGAAATAATTAATTTTTCGCCTTCTTTGGGACAAAATTAACATCTGGAGAGCAAGGCTATCATTTTCACCACAGCTTTTCAAATGCAACATTCGTAACACACCCACGACCAATTTTTGTATCTACCAAAGTCATCCAAATTTTAAAGACCTGAACAAGAATTTCAAAGACCGTCAGCAAACCAGAATAATCCATTCTGTCACAAACTCTAGTAAATTCTTTGGTAAACCTGATGGCTGCATTGACTCATCTTTTTGAGCTGTTCAGTGAATTAAGCCACGTTCTGGGTTGGCACCACAGTTAACCAAGATTACCCAGATGTGCAAATGCTACCGAGTCTTTCACTGAAAGACTGGCTGCATGAACACCTGTTTCTCACTCTTATCCCTGCATTTCACTTATAAAACTCCTCTATTTCTACAGGTAGTCCTCGAATTATGACCATTATGAAACCTGCCCATCACATTCATTAAGTTGTGATGGTTGTGAACCTGGTCACCTATGTGACGAAGCAGACTTTATGATCTCTTTTGTGGTGGTCATTAAATAAACATCATAGTCATTAAGCAAACCAATGGTTCTTTACAGGCTGGTCTTGCTGAAAAAGAGAAATAAATGCCAGTTTTCAGCAAACCATCATAAAACATGATCACGTGACCACAGGATACCTCAAACAGCTGTAAATGGAGGCCGCTTGCCAAGTACCCAAAATGCAGTCCTGTGACCATGCATGTGGGGAGGCTCAGCTGTCCAAACTTCAAATATGGATTGTGTGTAGCCCCAGGGTGGGTCTGTTGTAACTTTGAACAGTCACGAAGTGACCGGTTGTATGGCAAGGACTACCTGAACTAAAAAAAATCATATTTAAGACTAGAAATACAACTGAGGGAGATGGTTATATTCATTTTTTAAAAATGGAAACATTATATTATTTCCCAAAGTGGCACACTGTTGAAAATTATTTGTCACTAAAAAAAACGCTTATTTTCCAAAATCACTCCCCCTGTGTAAGTATTTCATTCCCATCTTTGTCTGGCAATTAACCATTCCTAGGATAAGAGAAGCTGGCTTCAGACTAGATGTCAATGCTGAGGTAATAAAAACAAGCCTTTAAAAGATAAAACGATGATTGTTTAATGGAAGTGAAAAGGAAAGATATTAAACATATGACTGAAGAGGAATAAGTTACACCCAAGCCTGTTAAAAAATGTGCTATGTATTCTGTCAAACCTTGTATAAAGGTAGTCCTTGACTTAACAACCATTTCTTCAGTGAACTTTCAAAGTTACAAGAGCCCTGGAAAAAGTGACTTAAGACTGGTCCTCATACTTATGACCATTACAACAATCCCCAAGGTTGCAGGATCAAATTCAAGCGCTGGCAACTGGCGTCTGCTAGCAACGTTTGCAGCGGCCCAGGGTCATGTGATCACTCTGTGCAACTTTCTCAGCTGACTTTTGACCAGCAAAACAAATGAGAGAAGCCGGACTCATTTAACGACCCCACAATTCCCTTAACAACTGCAGTGATTTGCTTAACACCTGGGGCAAAAAAAAAAGTTGCAAAATTGGGTGTGAGTCACTTAGCAGCCACCCTTCTTAACAATGGAAATTCTGGTCTCAGTTGTGGTTGTAACTTGAGAACTACCTATAAGGTCTCTTTACCGGTAGTCCTCGACTTACAACAGTTCATTTAGTGACCATTCAAAGTTACAACAACACTGAAAAAAGTGACTCAGGGCCATTTTTCACAATTACGATCTCTGAAATGTTCCCACGGTCACCTGATCAAAATTCAGCTGCTTGGCAACTGACTCGTATTTATGATGATTGCAGCATCTCAGGGTCCCGTGATCACCTTTTGCGACCTTCTGACAAGCAAAAGTCAATGGGGAAGCCAGATTCACTTAACAACCATGTTATTAACTTAATGCTTGTAGTGGTTCCCTTAACAACTGTGGCAGGAAAGGTCGTAAAATGGGGCAAAACTCATTTAACAAATGTCTTGCTTAGCAACAGAAATTTTGGGCTCAATTGTGGTCGTAAGTTGAGGATTACCTGTACTTGCATTTTAAGAGACAAATGTCACCTTTCCTACAAACATGCCACCTTCCTATTCACTGTATTGTAGATTTTCATCCCTTTTTCATTTTATCCAATGTTATGTCCATTAGGAATAGGTAGATAACTCCCCCCTGCTATTTTTTAAGCATTTTGTCACAGATTTTGGGTAAGTATGAATTCTGCAGCACAGCTGTGTTCCTCTTCAGGGAGATGTTCAGAAAATGAGAACCAGGCACTCAATAAACGCCTTCCCATTGTTATCAATGTTGAAAGGCAGAAGATAGAAGGTTCCAACTACCAGGCCAAACCACAGAAGCCAATTACTCAACAGGGCTCTTGTGACCATACAAGAAAAGAGAGACAGACAATAGATTTCCCCTTGAACTTTCACAGAATTCAGGGGGTTAAAAAAATTCAGCCCTCCATTTAATACCTATCCCATAGCTGAGATGCTGTTTTGCAGTAGTTGCCTTTACAGACTAAAACAAGGATAAAAGATGGCATTGAGAATCCATTATTCCTGACCTTGAATATAAATTTTTCCATCAAATATTGTGCATCTGTATTATAAATCACACGTTAAAATAGCTTCCATTGTCCTCTGTTGTATCTCATATCATTACAAGCAACATTCAACTGACGGGGAGACCCCTGGACTCCTAGAAGACACAGGATGGCAGGAGAATTCTGGGAATTGAATTCTACCCATCTTAAAGTTGCTAAGGCTGAGAAACCCTGATATAGTTTTTCCAGTCATCAGCATATTCAGAAATATAATTATAGTCAAACATGAGATATGAATAAGGCCACAAAGAAAACATCTGTGCAAAATCTGAAATGAGGTTATAAAGGGGACAAGGAGATTCTGGTTGTAGTTCCCTTCAACCACCAGCAACTCCAGCCGGCTGGTATCGGGGCTAAGCCACCCCATAGAGGTGGTGAAGAAGGGGGAGACTGCCTGCAGGGTTGAGGAGAGCCGCATCTCTCCTCTCCAGCTGGCCATTACTCCCTTTCCCGAAGGCGGTTTAAGCGGTGGTCAGAAATGGCCACCACAAAGAAGAACTCGACCAGAAAAGAATGTGCAGGAGGAAGATAAGAAAAGAAAGTTTTGGATGACTGGGTCAAACAGCAAAAGCAACAAATAAGGTACCCTGGAATTGAAACTATTAAAATAATAATAATATTGTTCCCTAAGAAGATTTTTAAGCTGCGAAGGAGAGAGAAAAGGGAAAAGATTTGGTTTTTCTTCTCTCCCTTTCCCCATACTGACAGCTAAGAGACTTAAGAAAGAAATTGGAAAAAAATCCACTTTGACATTAATAGGCATTTAATGCTGAAAATAAAAAGTCAAAGGGATAATAAAGACCTGGATAATCAAAAGCTTTTGAAAACAGGAAAGGGGAGAAAAAGAATAAACGGGCAGGATCTGGAAGGGAGGAGACTGCCTGGAATTAAAAAGAACTTACAGCAAAATTTCAACAAGACTTCCAAAAGATACATTTTAACTGAAATATCGCAACAAAAAACCCAGGAAGAGAAAGTGGAAAAAGAAATAAGAAGAAATAATTTGGGACTATTTGGATTACTTGATGATTTCTAGATTTTTGGTTATTGTATTTGAATGACTAAAATCAATCAGGTGGTTGTTTAAAACTGTTTAAAATGGCTCCACTTTTAGAAGAACTGAAAACGGAACTTAAAAAGTACAAAGAAGATGCACAAGAAGGGAGAGGTTCTTTTGGCTTCGTATTTCAGTTTTTAGAAATGGAGATTTGGAATTATGAGAAACAACAAGAAATGCCTGCAGAACAAGAAGATTGCGACAAAGAAGAAGCCATCTTTAATGAACAAGTAAACTTAGGTGGGGGGGGGAAAGGAAAGGGGGGAAAGAGAATGGAAAATTTAAGATTGGGAAAAACAACTCCCGCCCCAAAAAATAGAGTGAAAAATAAGTATAAAATCAGAAAGCAACAGAAGAGGGAAATGCTGAAGAGGGAAGTAGAAGTAGAGAGACAAGGGAGTAAAAAGGGGAGGGAGAAGAAGAGAGGGAAGAAAGAAAGGAAAAGAAATTATAAAAGACAGAAACAAAATATAGAGAAACAGGGCCTATTTAGAGATAATGGGTGAAAATTTAATGGAAAAAGGGATTCTGCAAAGGTACATAAGATAGTATGGTTATATTAGAAACAGAAATAATTTTAGAAAATATGAAACAATGTATGATTAAAATGTTTGATAAAATAGCTATCGTAATTCAGTGGAATGCTTGTCAATAAATAAATGTAACAAAATGAATATTTAATGATTTACAAAACTTATGTGAAGACAAATAAGGGAAAAATTATTATGGAGATTATATGTGTCTTTAAGGAAGTATGATATTTAATTGAAAAGAAGTGTTAAAGATGTTAAGATTTTAATGATTATTAATGATAGAACTGAATTGGAATGGAATGAGGGTTTATAATTACATATATTTATAATTTTTTTTTTGAAGAATATAGGGTGTATTATAAGAATGTACCAGCAGAATTCCATTGGAAGTTATGTATTATATTGAAGGTCATAACCTTAAAGTATATACTGAAGTTTAAATAAGAGTTGAATGGATGCAATTAAAAGATACAATAAAGGTGTCGTTCTCCAATTAGTAACTACAGGAGAAAATTTGTTTAATGAGAAAAGATAATATGAAATTGAAACAGAACAGACAAAAGTATAAATATAATGATTTGAATTGAGATGCGATAATCAAAATAAAATTGAGAAAATTAAAAGAGGGGAAAAACTATATAGAAAATGTAGAATAGTATAAGATATGGAATAGAGTACAAAAAGGAGCATGAAATTGAGTTTTGTGTCTATATAAAGAAGTTCAACTCGGGACCATGCTATTTTCAAAAAAGATGTTTTATTTGTATTTTGTATGCGTGAAAACCCAAATAAAACTTTATTAAAAAAAAGAAAGAAAGAAAGAAATGGGCGATACATGTGCCCCACTCCTGTGCTATTCTCATGCTAATGCAAGACCGGGCTTCCTATGCACCATCTGCTCCTCTCAAGGTCGCAGCCTTGAGGAGAAGCTTCACTGGGCTTTATGAATGCCAGGCCATCCAGAACATTAGTGACACATTGGCCACTTTCCATGGTAATAGGAGTTCTAATTATCACCACATAAAGAGAATTGTTGCATTCAATAATGGGTTGGGTAGGGGGGTGTCCGACAGCTGGAGAAGGCAACTTGCAGGCCTTGATTTTTAGGGGGGGAAGAGGAAGAAAGAACCATCTCATTGCTTTTTATCTCTGCCTCTTTACAAAATAAATGTGCTTCCTCCAGTTCAATAGAGACAGAGCAAGTCCATTGGATAATTATCTGCTTCTCTTTCCAAAAAGCACTTCTCCAAATTATGCCCCTTCCCCATCCCCAGGATCGTGTTTTTACATAATCTTGAATAAATGTCCAATCTGACCAACATTTTGCTTCAAAATGGGAAGATAAAGATTTCTTCTGTTTATTCTATTGTAGTGGGTGAGGCCCCAGGCTAGAAAGTGGCAGACTGTGAATTCTAGTCTCGCCTTAGCCATGAAAGCCAGGTGGGTGACTTTGGGCCAGTCCCTTTCTCTTAGCCCAACCTATCACATAGAGTGGTTGTTATTATTGTTGTGTTCCTTCTCCCATTCAAGGAAAGTGTACTGGACAGGTTTTCCACCTTGGGAGGGAGGGAGGGGGAGGGGGAGAGGGAGGGAGAGAGAGAGAGAGAGAGAGAGAGAGAGAAAGAAAGAAAGAAAGAAAGAAAGAAAGAAAGAAAGAAAGAAAGAAAGAAAGAAAGAAAGAAAGAAAGAAAGAAAGAAAGGGATTTTCAATAAAGATATTTGTCCTTTTACAAAGCTCCTGTTTTTTCAGGCAGGGGTTATAATTCAAGAAGGCAAGATAAGCTTCTGGAAAGGATGTTAAGGGAAGAACCCTCTGAGAGGGCCAACCAATTTTTGGCTTCTGTGTTATGGCCCGATTTTTCTTCCCCTTCACCCCCAAGTTGCAGTTTGAAAAGCTGGCCTGAAGTTAAGGAGGTGGCAAGATAAACATATGTCAGTCATCCTGCTTTTGTTTTGTTTTTTTGGCATATATGTTTGTTATGATGCTACCCTTTTCCAGAAAAGAGTCTTCTACTTCTGGAATGGCAACCTGTAGTCTTTGGGGACTTCAAGCTTTTTTCTAGTTTTAAAGTAAAGGAAATCTGGGAGTTGAAGTCCATACATCTTAAAGCTTGAGAAACACTGGCTTAAAACCACCGCTGATTACAGGTAGTCCTCAACTTACAACAGCATTTAGTGATCATTCAAAGTTATAACAGCACTAAAAAGTGACTTATGACTGTTTTCCACACTTATGACTGACCTTTATGATCATGGTCATGTGATCAATATTCAGATGCCTGGCAAGTGACTCAAACTTACGATTTATGTTGCTGGATCTCAAGGTCATGTTTTGCACCTTTTGCAACCTTTTGACAAGCTAAGTCAATGGGAAAGCTAGATTCACTTAACAACCAAGTTACTCACTTATCATCTGAAGCAAAATTCATTTAACAAATGACTCACTTAACAACAGAAATTTTGGGCTCAATTGTGATCATCAAGGACTACCTATATTATTGGTGAAAATCAATAATCACCTCCAACCTGTTATTCTGTGTTTTATGTTAATGCCACATTCTTCTGACCTGCTAACGAAGTCATTTCTAATTAGTTATTCCGTTGTCCCATTTTCAAAACACAGCCTTTAAGTTGGCTTGTTGGTGTCTTTTCAAAAGCTCCTTCTCCTTGGGGTGCTCTGCAACCCTCCTTTCTGAGAATGAGAAGCCCCCCCCCCCAGCGGAGAACTCCTGGCAGGGGGGCACCGTGCAGCAGGCATGGCTGGCCGCTCACTTCTCAGAAAATAAATACCTCTAAGCTAACAACAAAGCTTCTTCTCTTTCTAGAAATGAAGTTTGACTCCAAGGGCAACACTTCAAGCAACATCTTGAATGGGCCTCTTTCTTTACAGGAGGTGAATAGTACCTCTCCATCTTCTGACCCAGACACACATCTATATTTATTTTGGGGCCCTGAGAGTCAGGCTAACAAGCAAAAGTGAGTACACACTTTTTATAGCCTGCTGGGATTCCAAATTGTGCTGCTGTTGGTGAATTTCTCCCACCACCTGGCATTTTTCGAAAAAGGCAGAAGGACCATCCTGTCCAGAACCACTCTCCCTGCAGTCTGATTTCCAAAACAATCATACAATCCTTGAATTTTCCATAAATTCAGTGAATGCAAATCAGCATCTTCCAAATCTCTGTGTTGTGGAGACACTATTTAACTCTTGCAGAAGTCCCATCCTTTGAACAGGTTTGAAGAATTACTTTTTAAAGCTTGATAAGCCAGTCACCATTCGCAATACCTGAAAAGTGCCAAATGGTTTTTTACAACCATTACCTGGCTGACTGAAAATCTCCATAGACATTTAACTCCTGAAAAGAATCACATATTTATTTATAAAGGTACACATGTATATTTACAACATAGAACATAGATTAATAGGGTTGGAAGGGACATTCGAGGTCTTCTACTACAACCCACTCCTCAAGCATGAGTCCCTATACTATTCTGGACAAATAATTGCCCAGAAAACCTTCCAGTGGTGGAATACCCACAACTTCTGGGAGCAAACTGTTCCATTGATTAATTGTTCTCACTGTCAGGAAATTTCTCCTTGATTCTAGATTCTAGGACCCGCAATGCATATCGGACATTAATACAATTGAGTGTGTTCAGAGATATTTCTCTAGAAAAGTTCTCTACTCCTCCACTCACAAAAATTCGGGCCTGGACAATCTAGAATTGCGCCACCTGTGGTCCAATCTAAGCATAGTTCACAAAATTGTCTGCTACAACGTCTTGCCTATCAGCTTCAATCACAATAATACATGGGCAAACAACTGATACAAACTCAAGGTAAACCACTCCAAACTCAACTGAGGAAAATACGACTTCAGCAACAGAGTGGTCAATGCCTGGAATGCCCTACCCAACGTCGTTGTTACAGCCTTAACCCCTCACAGCTTCAACCTCAAACTGTCTACCATGGACTTCACCCCATTCCTAAGAAGTCCTTAGAGGGGGTGTGTACAAGTGCACCAGCATGCCTATTATCCCCATTTATCTGTATTTACTCCCTTGTGCTTATGTTCATACTTGTTGTCTTGTACATGTTTGACAAACAAATAGATTGGATTTCGCTTTAATAATCTTCCATCCTTTGGAGAATAGGTCAATCCCTTCTCTGTGACAGCTCCTCAAGTACTAGAAGACTGCTATCATACCACCCCCAGTCCTTCATTAGACTAGACATACCTAGTTCCCTCAATCATTCATCATATGGTATAATCTCCAGACCCCATATCATCTTTGTTGCTCTTCTCTGCACTTTCTTCCTCACAGAGATCAATAACTACTAAATATTAACAAAACCACTGATTCAACACACACAATATATAAGCATAGACTGACAAAGCTGCAAACATGCTACTTGAAAGAATATGTTGGCTGATTTAAGACAACCTATCTTATTCTGACTTCATAAGAACATCAGTCTGAAATCTGATTTCTTACTATTCAAACATTAGTAGTTTACATCCTGTCTTGATTTTGTTTTAGTCCAAAATGAGTTTATTATTTATGGCTAGTTCAATCTGAAGACACCCAATTTATAGACATATCTTGTACAGATAAAATTATGTTAATTTGGAGCACTGCAAGGTGATGAATAACAAGAAAGACAGTGGTTGCTTGCTTGCTTGTCCTGATTATCGTAGTTCAATAATATGGATCCCCAGAATGTCTAGTACCAGAAAAACATTCTGGAATCTCCTAAATCAAGTGGCTCCAAGCCAACCACTTGAAGATTTAGAGTCTAAGTATCTGTGCTATGGAAATAGTATGTAGAAGGCTTTATCCAGAGATGCTACCTAGGAATGGGCAGATAAAATGCATAGCCTGCAGCTGGACAGCAGAGTTTAGAAGGTGATAAACAACCTGAAATATTGATCACCCCCAGTGGGCCAGACTTGGTGCCTCTGGATGATTGGTTTGTTCTTTTCAAATGCTTCTTCTCTGGATACTACAAGGACAGGCCAAATTCAAATTTATTTATTTACAATCCTGAGGCCAAATACAAAGAAATATTGAATAAAAGAAATATTGCATCCCTCTGTATGTATGTATACGTGTATAAGAGAAAAACAGTAAGTATAAAGGAGTCTAAAAATAATTAAGCACCTAGTTACTAAAATTAATCCAAATAAAATACTATTATAAAAAGGTAACTTTTTCCTATCCAGTCATGTCCAGTTCTTGGGCACAGTACTCATCTCCGTTTCTTGGCCTAGGGGGGAGCACTGTTTGAAGGTATTTCCATGGCCATATGGCCAGCCTGGCTATATGCTGAGGTGCCCAGAATACTGTTACCTTCCCACCAACATGGTACCTATTTATCTACTTACATTTGCATACTTTTCAACTGCTAGGTGGGCAGGAGCTGGAGCAAGGAACAAGAGCTCACGCCATTGTGCTGTGCTCAGGTCTTTCCAGCTAACAAGCTCAGCATCTGTAACCACTGAGCCACCACCCCAAAATATCTTTATAGGAAGTTCCAATCCTAAGTATTGTCATAGCATATTAGCATAGAACTATACTGATTTGAGAAGTTATTTTCAAGTTGTTGTCTGAGAGTAGTGGCATTAAATAGAAATCTCCCTACCCTGAAATCTCCCCAAGACTATATGATGGTCTCTAGAGCAGGAGTGTCAAACTCAATTTCATTGAGGGTTGTGTTTGAGCTCGGAGGGCCAGGGTGTCAGTAGGGGAGGGGGCGTGGCCGGGGTGGGAGTGACACGGGACCGCACCTCCACACACATGGTTTTATACACTTATAAAAATAGAAAGACGTACATTTCTGTGATTTTGTTTTTTTAATACTTACTTGATCTACATGATCACCTTATGAGAGAGAGACCGGATCAAGAAACTGACTCTACAGAAAGACTAGAACTATAAATGATTGACATAGGCTAATAGTAGCAGAATCCTGCAAGCCTGAAAAGTAAAATATGCTACATTTCCTCCCTTTTATAACCTTCTGAGTGAAGGTCAGCCTCCTGCAACATTCCAGAGGCCCCATTTTGGGCCCTCTGGCAGCACTCTGGTGGTCAAAACCAGCCCCATTTTTGCTAGCGGAGGCACCGTGGTCCAGTCCTTTGCTGTTTCCAGGCCAGCCCGTATGCCAGATCTAACACCCCCCGGGCTGTATCCGGCCCGCAGGCCTTGAGTTTGACACCCCTGGTCTAGAGTGGAACAGTGGAACAATATAAGAGCAGATGACCTTGAACCATCATCATCACTTACATGTAGTCCTTGACTGACAAGCACACTTGAGCCCAAAATGTCCATTGCTAAGGAAGACAGTTGTTAAGTGAGTTTTGTCACATTTCACGACCTTTCTTGCCACACTTGTTAAATGAATCACTGCAGTTGTTAAGTTAGTGTCAATGTGTGCTCCTTTCAAAATCCAAGAAAGAAATACTCAGACTCCATGGTTCAGAGCAAAGTTCTTCTTTTACTGGAAGATGAAAAGGAAGCTACAAATGGAATTCCGAAAGTGAGAATTTGGCGCGCAGATCACACATACAAAGAAATGGAATTGTTCCCACCCCGAAGTCCAGAAGTCTCTTCCAATTAAAAGTTCTGAATATGATCATGTGAGCATCTTCAGGTGGTGATGAGGCCTCTGTCCGTTGACCTTGACATATTTTGATAAGACTTCGCAGCTGCGCAAAAAGGATAGAGGCTAGCAAGGAAATGGAAAGTTGGAAAGAAGAAACCCCCCCCCCTTCTTCTGCCCACAGTAAGGGAATGCAAAACACCTCCAGCTCTCTTCCCCCCCCATAATTTCCCCTCCCCGTTGCTAATGACAGCCGAAAGAAGTAAGCCTAGCAGTAGAGATACTAACGGAGAAATAAAGGAGATGGATAGCAGTTGGGGTACCCGAAGAGATCTTGAGGCTGACAGTTAGTAACACAGTTGTTAAGTGAACCTGGCTTCCTTATTGATTCCGCTTGTCGGAAGATCACAAAATGACTCTGGGACGCTGTAAACCATGTGACCGTGGGGATGCTACAATGGTCGTAAGTGTGAAAAATGGTCAGTGCCACTATTTCAGTGCCATTGTAAGTTTGAACAGTCACTAAATTAACTGTTGTAAGTCAAGGTAGACGTGTAGACATAACCAAAGATGTTAAAGGAGTATTGTTAAAACATTCACAGAGGGATGTGCTGAGAGCTACCGAGATATTATTTATTTCCCTCATTTATTTCCTAGAGGGGTGCAATGGGAGGGGGGCAGAAGGACAGTGTCATAACTAAGAAAGACAAAGGTTCTACCATCCCCATTTTTTAAAAAAAATCTGTAATTATTTTTAAGAGGTGTGTGGAGATACTTGTTCTTACCAATTCAACAATGTGAACTTGAGAAGGAAACTGCCTATGAAGTGAGACAAGGGTGTTCACCACAAAGAGTTTCATAAGGAAGGTAGATATTCCATGTTCTAATCTATCTCACAAGATTGCCATGTGAGGATAAAATAGGGAGGCTTTCATTCCACATTTAAGTATGTAAAAGTAAGAATTATCCATCTTCCAAAAGTCATCATTTCCACACAGGACCAGGGTGTGAACTGCAACCACAAATGAGCATAACATGAACTGTTTGCTCATCTAAAATACACGTTGACCAGAAAGTGGATTTTTTAAAAATTCCTCCTGACCAGGAGAATGCAGATGCCAGCCAAGATGGGCCTAGTCCAAAACCATCCCTGAGAAACTGGCATGTATGCTTCAGAAAACCATCATGTCAAGGGGGACCTTCAAACATCAAGCAGATTGTCTCTAAGGGGCTTTTTTTTTCCTTCAAAAGGCAACTGGACTGTTTTCTTTGAGAAAGAAGAAAATGGGCGTTGGTTCTTACCTGACACGCCATTTCTCTTCGAGCTGCGAGGATCATCCAGAGAGTGGGAGGTGCTTCAGTCTGCGTTGCTTGTAGGCTGAGCTTAATTACTGAGGAACGCTCCTCCCTCCGTCACGTGGCTTCCTAGTAGCGTTCCCCAGTTTATGCGAAGTCGAGATGGAAGAGAAAGTCGTACTCTCATCTTACTAGACTTACGGGTTCATTGGCCAAAACAAGACCCCACCAGACGGTGAAAGAATAAGGGTGGGGCTGGATGATCCTCGCAGCTCGAAGAGAAATGGCGTGTCAGGTAAGAACCAATGCCCATTCTCCTTAGAGCTGCTCGGATCATCCAGAGAGTGGGACATACCAAAGCTTGGCTGTCCTACGGGAGGGATTCCATCTGGTGCGGAGGCCTCCGTGGGTCCTCGAGGACCCGCTGAAGGACTCGTCTGCCAAATGAGGCCTCCACTGAGGCAAATATGTCAATCTTATAATGCCTAATGAAAGGAGACGGGGAAGCCCAAGTGGCGGCATGGCAAATATCAGAGATTGGGGCTTGGGTGGCCCAGGCTGCCGAGGTAGCGGCACTTCTGGTGGAATGTGCTGTTATTCTGCTGGGTACTGGCAAAGCCTGAGACAAATAAGCTTTGGAAATGGTAGCTCTGATCCAGCGGCTGATGGTTGAAGGGGACACCTTGTGGCCTTGTGGTCTTGGGTTGAAAGGAAAGGAATAGGGATTCGGACCTCCTAAAAGGCTGGGTGCGCTTAATGTAAATGCGAAGGGCACGTCTCACATCCAGGGTGTGCCACAGCTTCTCCCTCTCCCGCGAGGGATTGGGGCAGAAGTTCGGGAGCGTGAGTTCCTGTGCCCTGTGGAAGGTTGAGTTGACCTTGGGCAGAAAGGTAGGGTCAGGCCGGAGGACCACCCGGTCAGCATGGAAGATGCAGAGGTCCTTTCTCACCAACAAGGCTGCGATCTCCGAGATTCGGCGGGCTGAAGTAATGGCCACCAGGAACACGACTTTGAATGTTAAGAACTGGAGGGTGGATTCCCTGAGGGGCTCAAAGGGGAGTTTAGTGAGGGACACAAGGACCTTATTGAGGTCCCAGGTAGGATATCGGTGAACGGTAGGGGGGCACAGCTTAGTGGCTCCTCTGAGGAATGCCCTAATGTGAGGGTGGTGAGAAAGAGAACCAAGGCTGTCATAAGCAATGACAGTTAAGAGGGCAGCGACTTGGCGCCTCAAGGTGTTAGGGGAAAGCCCTTTCCTCAGACCTTCTTGGAGGTAGTCCAAAACTTGAGCAATGGAGGGCAAAAGCGGGTTGACCTCGGAATTGTGGCACCACTTGCAGAAACTATTCCAAGTGGCATTGTATATTCGTGTAGTTGAGGGCCGCCTGGCAGCTAAAATAGTATCAATAACCTGGTCAGAGAGCTTCTTGTTTCTTAGCCATTCCCGCTCAATCTCCAAACGGCTAACTGAAGCCATTGGGGATCCGGATGCTGAAGGGGCCCCTGAGAAAGGGAGATCCTGTTGGGGGGGATTTTCCAGGGAGGGGCCACCGACAGATTGCGGAGGTCCACAAACCATGGGCATCTGGGCCAGTAGGGGGCCACTAAGAGCAGTTCTGCCTTCTCTTGGATCAGTTTCTGTATGACTCTGGGGACCAAGGCTAGTGGAGGGAATGCGTATAAAAGCCCTGGGGGCCAGGGGCAATGGAGGGTGTTGTAATTCTTGGCCCCGTGGGAAGGGTATCTCGAGAAAAACCTTGGGAGTTGTGTGCTGAGGGGGGATGCGAAGAGGTCCACTGTGGGGAGACCGAAGATCATGGTCGCCTCCTTGAACAGGGACGGGTGGATGCACCACTCGGACTGGTCCACCGTGGCCCTGCTCAACCAGTCTGCTTGGGTGTTTGAAACCCCTGAGATGTGTTCTGCTTTGAGAGAGAGGAGATGACACTCCACCCAACGGCAGAGGCGCTCGGCCTCCCTCATCAACCATATGGACTGGGTGCCCCCTTGCCTGTTGATGTGAGCCTTGGTGGTGACGTTGTCCATGAGTATAAGGACATGCCGCCCGCGAACCTGAGGGAGGAAGTTGCGCAGGGCCAGATGGATGGAGTGGAGTTCCAACCAGTTTATACTGCATGCCCGCTTTGCCTGTGACCATCTGCCCTGTGTCATGAGCGAGTGGATGTGAGCGCCCCATCCGGACAGGCTGGCATCTGTGGTGAGGGTGAGGCGTTGGGGCTCCTTGAAGCAATGGCCCTTGTTGATGGCGGGATTGGTCCACCAGAGGAGAGACGTAAGGACCCTTGGAGGTACCTTGACCGTGGCCTTTGAATTGCTTCTGCCGGATCTTTGGAACGGGAGCAGGAACCACTGCAGAGATCTGGTGTGTAAGCAGGCCCAGGAAACAATGGAAATGCGTGAGACCATTTTACCTAGCAATTTAGACAATTCTAATAGAGATACCCTTTTTGATCTTTGGATGAGTTTGACAGATTCCTGGATGCTAAGGAATCTTTCCGAGGAAAGGAAGACCTTGCCCTTAACTGTGTCAATAACGGACCCCAAGTGTGATAACCAGGTAGATGGTAACAACTGGCTCTTTTGCCAGTTTACTAGGAACCCATGTCTTGGAGGGCAGAGAGAGTAACTCTGGTGTCCCACTCTGCTTGGCGTCTGGAGTGGGATAGGATGAGGATGTCATCTAGGTAGCAGTGAAGACTCACTGGACGGTTCCTGAGGTGAGCTGCTAGGGCCGCGAGGACCTTAGTGAAGGCTCTCAGAGCAGAAGCCAACCCAAAGGGGAGGGCTATGTACTGGAAGTGGTGGTGGTTGTAACAGAACCTGAGGAATTTGAAATGGGAGGGCCGGATTGGAATGTGTAGATATGCCTCTGAAAGATCTATGGAAGAGAGCCAGTCCCCCTATCTGGTGCCCAGAAGAATGGACTGTAAGGTGTGCACCTTAAACCTGCGGTGGATCAAATAACGGTTAAGGCGTTTTAGATCTAGAATTGTTCTCCATCCACCTGAGGATTTGGGAACCACAAAAAGGTGGGAGTAAAAACCCCGCCCTCGTTGGGAGGGTGGGACGAGTTGTATAGCCTGAATGTTGAGGAGATGATGGATAGCGGAATCCATCAAACTGCGTTTGGTGGGATCCCTCGAGAGGGGGGATGCCATGAAAAAGTTGGGGGGGAAGCACTGAACTCCAGGGTGAGACCGAATCTGATGGTGTCCCGGACCCAGGCATCGGAAGTGGAGGAGTCCCATTGGTCGGCGAAATGTCTGAGACGCCCGCCAATGGGAAGGGAGGGATGGGATCTATCTGGCATGCCGGAAGGGCTTCCCCCTTGAACCCCTGAAGGGACGCTTGTAGCTGCCGCCCCTCCTGTTCCTGTCGCCTGGATCGGATCGATCATGAGGTTGGAATGGCTGAAAGGAGGGGGGTCTCGGATATCTGGGCGGGAAAGGAGACTGGTAAGGGGGTCGGGAGGACCCTCTCCGAAATGGCTGAATGGTTCTTGGCTCTGGTCTCCGAAAAAGAGAAGGAAGAAATTTTTTCTTGCTTCTGGTCTCGGCTAGCAGGGACTCCAGAGCTGAACCGAATAGCTTGTCCCCCTTGATGGGGGTGGTTGCCAGCTTAACCTTATTTTTTACATCTGCCTGCCAGGGTTTGAGCCAGAGCAAGTGGCGGGCTGTAACGTGAGAGGTTATTGCTCGGGAGGAGAACTTAACCGCGTGGTAGGTAGCGTCGGCCGAAAATTCTGCCGCGGCCGTGAGCTTGGCGATGTCCTGGTGCGCCCTCGTATTAGAGGGGGGGGACATGCTGTTTCAGTTGGTGGAGCCACCGGATTGAAGACCTGGTGAAGAAGGAGGCGGCCATGGCCGATCTAATGGCCCAAGAGTTGGCTAGATGAGCCCGACGTAAGGCTAGTTCGGACCTCTTGTCCTCGGGCTTCAGAGCCTCCAGAGGATCACTGGGGGAGGAGGAGGATGCTAAGCCAATGATGGGCTCATCAACCTCAAGAGAATTAAGCCGAAGACAGAAGCCTGAAGATGATGAATGAGACTTCATCGAAACGTTGCCTAGATACTTCAAATCTTACATGGGAGAAAACCCGAACGACCAAAGATCCACATATATATATACATATACATACATATACATACATACATATACACACATATATACATACATACATATATACATATATATATAAATATTAATTATTTATCATTTATTTTCTATTTTTTATTTATCACAATATCGAACCAGTAGCTAGGTCTGGAGCTCCCAGGACAGGAGAGCTAGGGAATTGTTGTTGTAAAAAATCCAAATTGGTCAAATGAACGCCTGAGGCTGGAGATGAGGTCTCTGGCAGCCTGGGCTCCCAGACAGCAACCGGGAGGGGTTGGCTGCAATACCTTGCCCTGAGCGCTGCTGCGGAAGACCAACAATTCTAAGATTTATCAGGCAATGGAAAACAGAAATAAATAAGCTCTAACAGGCTGGAAGGCCTGTGAAAAAGAGCTAGCAACCTCGCAGCTTAAATGAGGCCAGAAGATGGCGCCCGAACACGAGGTGGCGCCCAAAATGGCGGCCGCCTACAGATCTCCTTTTCGGGCAGCTCAGGGCGGAAACTAAGTCCCTCTGGCAGAGTTAGAATGCCGGGAGGGCAGCAAGATGGAATCGCCCCTTCCTGGGGTGATCGGCGTTTGGGTGGGGGGAAAAACAGCTGCGCTCGCAGCACAATCGATTCAGGCCGCTAGCGAGGGCAGCGTAGAGAAGCGCCAGGAGAAACGATAGAAATTGAAAGGAAGGGGGGGGATAGCGCAGAAGCGCTGTTAAACCACTCACTTTTTTTCCCCCTTGGGGGCGAGAAACGCGCTCCCCATTCACCAGAGTCACCCAAATGCGCAGAGGCTAAGGAAGGAAATTAATAGGCAAACCTTAAGCTAGAGGCTTGAATCGGCCAAGGAGTGGAAGAAAACACAGCCTGACTTCACGAAGGCTGAGCATAAACTGGGGGATGCTACTAGGAAGCCACGTGACGGAGGGCGGATCGTTCCTCAGTAATTAAGCTCAGCCTACAAGCAACGCAGACTGAAGCACCTCCCACTCTCTGGATGATCCGAGCAGCTCTAAGGAGAATGTTTCACTTCTCACCAAGAAGCTTCATCAGTTCTGATGGTGAGGTGGGAGAATAGAAGGACAGGTACCAACAATTGAGACTGAATGGTGGGGGATAAAAGGATAGTATTTGATAGGATGGGAGGGATGGAAGGATTGTATATTTCTTTGAAGTCATCTGGTCATTAGCACTCTCCCTGGGAGCCACTGAGGCCCCTTGGGAGTTTTATCACCCAAAGATTCAACACACAGCTCCTTGGAAAGAATATGTCTTGTGAAGATGCGGATTAGTCCTCACCATCCTGGATTCATCCATTGAAACTTCTGCCTCTCAATGGTTAACTCTGGCTATCTCCTTCATAAAATGGGATGCAAGTCAGCCGGTCATTCAACACCACTAAACATTCAGTCAGAGATAGCTGATTTTCCATTCATTATCATGCACAGCTCAAGCTTCCTTGCCCTGCCAGAAAAGGTGTCATTAGTCAAAGAAGAATTGTCCAATAATTACTGTATACCATTAACAGAAAAGAAGGTAGTGAGAAATGGAATGGACTGAAAGCATCACGGAACTGAATAACTCTAAAAGAGAAAGGAATATAAAGAAGAAATTCTTTCTCTATTTTTCTTGTTTAAAAAAGAATATTCAAATAAATACATGCATATTAATTACACCACTTTTCTCCTTGGCAGGAAAGAGTTGAATCTTACATTTTACTTACTCATTCAATTTGTATTCTCCAAGGACCTTTACATCATACTCCTTCCTGCTGTCATCTCTACCTTAACAAGGGGTTGGACAGGCTGAGTAGGGGAAGAATAATTAGTCCAAATTACTCAGTGAATTCCAAGGCTGGTGACAAATCTGAGCCCTGGATTTTGTCACTGCAACTGCTGAAAGCAAATCTGTGAAGCATTTACAAGTAGTCCTCAACTAACAACTATTCGTTTAGTGAACATTTGAACTTACAACAGCACTGAAAAAAGTGCCTTATGCTTCTTACAACCATTGCAGCATTCCCATGGTCATGTGATCAACATTAGATACTTGGCAACTGGTTCATATTTATGACAGTTGCAGTGTCCGTTGGTCATCTTTTGTGATCTTTTGACAAACAAAATCAATGGGGAAGCCAGATTTACTTACCAACCATGTTGCTAACTTAACAACTGCAGCTATTCCGTTAACAACTGTAGCAAGAAGGGTCAGAAAATGGGGCAAAACTTACTTTGACAACTGTCTTGCTAAAAAAAATTGGGCTTAATTTGTGGTGGTCAATCAAGGACTACCTGTACTCCATTGGGAATTCATCTCACTGCTATATAGCTACAGAGATACACGTACTTGTTGAGCTAGAACCATAATTGAGACACACAATTACCATTTTAAGTTGTGATGGTCTTAAAACAGGTCACATGACCAGACCCTGTTTCATCACCTTTTGATAGCAGTCATTAAGTCAATAAGGTTGGTTGTAAAGCCAATGGCATGGATGTTAAGCCGACCCATTGTCACCACATGGCAGTCAGGCTACTGGGAATACCTCCAACACTTGCAAGCTTTTGGAAACGCTAGCAAAATCAGGTCGAATATAATCTTGGAGGGGGGGGGGGTACAATGATAGCACCCAACACCTTGCAAAATGGCAAATGTAAGAAAAGGCCTTACTTTCTGGTCATTGATTTTTTTCCCCTGATGCAAACAAGACCAGGAGACCCACTATATATGGCATAGTGAATACATTTACTCCCTTTTCTTCTGCATCTTGCAAATTCTGTTCCCAGGGCTTCATAGTACCAAAAAACTAGAGCATTTTTCAAACTGGAGTAATTCCATATATTTATGGAAAGAATGGGAAAGGAAAACCTACCTATTTCTCTGGTGCCAAGCTTACAGCAGAGATGCTGACCCAAAGAGCTAATAAATTGGAACATGACAGTGAGGCACAGAAAAATATCAGCAAATGAAATACAAGACCCCTTGCCTGTACATCCAGTAACCCTGGTTGGCACCAGCAGGTCACCATCTACTTGACATCTCAAAAATATTTGGATTTCATGCCCCGTTTAGAAAGCCCACTAAGTATCAGAGCTCCAATAGGTGGCAATACTGAACTTATCTTGGCTGACCAGGGAAATTCAACTGGTCCATGCTTGTCAGTGTTTGGGTGAAAAATCACTCATAAGAGAAGGAGGAACTCCAGGCTCAGTTAAGCATCAAAAGACAATTCCAAAGGTGCTTTTCCAAAGACAACTGGACTGAAGTTCTGAAGAGTCAGAACTGAAGAAGTTTTTAGGATGAGAAGTTTTCAAGGGGAAAAAAAGTTGCCATTTGAAAAAGCACCTTTGGGACAACCATGCCCTGGATGACAGAGAATCTCCATAGACATTAACAAAAAAAAACCCCTCATATCCCAGAACAAAGCCAGGCCACTACCCAGAAAATAACACAAGACACGCCCGGGTCATCACCAGGAGTGAAACTCATCTCAAAAAGAGATTGCGGAATGGCCACCACCAGTCCCCAAATACTAAATGAAGCCCTGTCCAAATATCGGATAAGCCTTTTATTTCTACTACTCTCCCTCCTGCCCTTCTTGCCAGGATGAAATTGGAACTGCTCCAGGTTAGGACCTGGAGCCAAACAATTGGAGAAAAGATATTAACTCAAGAGCTGCCAATTCTAGGAAGAGACACCAGTGTGCCAATGGATATTTTAGGGTGCCAGTCAGGTTCTCCACCTCATATATATTTTTTTTAAAAAAACGTTACTATAATAAAGTAAATGGAAAGCTGATTTATAGCAAAGCCAAAGGCCAGCTAGTAATTCTGTCTTTCTTTGAAAGAATGTTGCTGGGATTTGTAAATATTTGCTCTTAGGAAATTCAAGTGAGGACAGGGGTGATGGTTACACAGAAGTGCTGTGTTTGAAAGAACACACATCTTCCCCCTCCCCGATCCCACGACAAAAATAATAGACAGGAGGGGGCAAGGGTTAAGATCCTCACTTTACCTTTTAGAATATAGAACATCAGAGTTGGAAGGGACCTTGGAGGTCTTCTAGTCCAACTCCCTACTCAAACAGGAGACCCTACACCATTTTGGACATATGGCTGTCCAGTCTCTTCTTAAAAGCTTCCAATGATGGAGGGCCCACAACTTCTGAAGGCAAGTTGATCCACTGGTTAATTGTTCTCTCTGCCCGGAAATTTTTCCTTATTTGTAGGTTGATCTTCTCCTTAATTAGTTTCCATCCATTGCTTCTTGTCCTGCCTTCGGGTGCTTTGGAAAATAGGTTGACCCCCCTCTTTTTGTGGCAGCCCCTCAAATATTGGAACACTGCTAAACTCTTGTCCTTCTTTTCCCTAGACATACCCAATTCCAGCAACTGCTCTTTATATGTTTTAGCCTCCAGTCCTCTAATTTTGTACTTTGTGAGTCTGAGTCTTGACAAATGTACACCAGAGAGCATTTGCGCCAAGACAAATTCCTTGTGTGTCCAATTGCACTTGGCCAATAAAGAATTCTAATTCTAATTCTAATCATCTTTGTTGCTCTTCTCTGCTCTCTTTCCATAGTCTCAACATCTTTTTTTTTTATATTATGGTGACCAAAACTAGATAGAGTTTTTGTGACATAGTTTTGGAAGTGAAGAAATCTATTCCATCAGTCATTTGGGGAATTGGTCCAGTTTGTTGGCGCAGTTCTAGACAAGCACATAGGATACAATTCCCTATCCTTGGAACCACCCCATATAGTCCTAGAGACTCAGTTCACACAACACTCCAGATCAGTGTTTTTCCAACTGGACAAGTTTAAGATGCCAATTTTGGGGGTTGATGTCTGCACATTTTGAAGTTCTGCCAGGGAATTCCAGAGAATACTGGGAATGGATGTCCAGACATCTTCAAGTCCAGCCTGAGGATTTCTGGGAGTTGAAGTCCACACATCTTGAAGTTGTCAAGTTGGAAAAATAGTAGCATGTTACGATATAGCAGTTGGTTCTTCAGCACAAGAGAGAAGCCATAAGGTAGTCTATTTGTTTTGTCCCCATATGAGAAAGAGCAACACTTACGTTTTGTAACCCAGCTTCAGGGAATGGGAGAACATAGCTACTTCCATTTGCTGCTGTCCTGCAAATGCAGTTGTGACCCACCCATTACAATAAGATTACCTCCAGCATGGCCTGAGATGCTGCTGAGCCAATTTGGTCTGGCAATGTTTCTTAAAATGCAGGCCTGGGGTCCCCCATGACCTATTTAGGGGTCCTTGAAATCAAAATCACTCCCCAGTCTATGTTGAAAAATAATGCAATATTAAAACTCCATCCAACGATTGTGAGAAGCAGTAGCGAATATATCAGTTTTAATTTTTAATACGGTAAATATCGATCAGTATATAACCCATGCAAACAAAAGCTCTCTTGGGGCTCTGGAGGGTTTTTAAAAGTGGGAAGGGATCCCGACAGCAAGAACTTTAAGAAATGAGCACAAAAACCCAACTTCCAGCCCTGCCTTAGGAACTGAAGCCAGAGTTCACCCAGAGAATAACCATCATTGCCCCAATAAACCAGGTTCCAGACATCGCACCGCCTGGATCTACACAACCAGATCACCTGCAAAGCACGTTGCGGAGAAAAGGAGCCCCGCTTGGGGAACACCTGGTTCCACCCAAGGCCAGATCGTGGCCGTGAAGCGACCCCCTCCTCTCCAGCAAACGCCCCCCTCCCCCGCCGCAAGCCCAGCAAACCTGCTCTCCTCTCCTGCTGGGCGGCGGGGGCGGAAGGCGGCGCGTCTCAGCTGCCGCTCGTTGCGGAAAAGCCCCGCGGCCAGGATCCCCCCTTCCTCGCCTGAGACAGCCGGGAGGGGCGGGGAAGGCCGGGTGGTTCCCACCGCCCGGCGGAAGCGGAACGCCCCCCGCTCCTTCAGCCCGTAAACTGCCGGGGCTGCTGCGGCTGGTCGACGCGGGGACCGCGTTCGCCCGGGGAGCGCAGCTAGAACGAACCGGACTGGGGGTTGGACGACTGCAGCCTCGCCGCTTGGGTTGGCTAGACCTGGACTGCGTTCACACGTGATTGAATGCACCCGTTTCTCCCGAGACTTTGCATTGCCGGCCAAAGGAAGCTTTGACATAATGCGCTCCTTGTTGGGTTAAGGTTAACCAGGATTGCCTTATTTCATATTTTATTACTGCGCGCCCCCGCAGCTGAAGTCGATGGGCTGTGCCAGTCCGGGAAATGGGCTCGTTTAGCAAGCAAGGGGGCAAACCAAGGCCGTTGGATAAAGCCAGCTGCCATAAACAAGTTTTAAAGTTCCAATGTTTTATTTATTTTTAGGCTATTTGTTAATTAGCAAAGCAGCACAGAGAAATTACACGTCCTCGACTTACGAAGACAATTGAGTCCAAAATTTATGTTACTAAATGAGAAGTGGGTTAAGTGAATTTTGCCCCATTTTATGACTTTTCTTGCCACTGCAAGATGTTAAATTAGTCATCCCGTTGTTACTTGAATCTGGCTTCCCCTGGACTTTGCTTGACAAAAGGTCGCAAAAAGGAGATCACATGATTTCCAGACACTGCAAGGATCATGAATATGAACTAGTTGCATCTGAGCGTAAATTGCATGACCATTGGAGATGCTGCAATGGTTCTAAGAGTGAAAAACGATTATGTCCCTTTTTTCAGTGCTGCTGTAACTTTGGTTACTAAATGAACTTTTGTAAGTTGAGGACTACCTGTTCATGAAAGAGCCACAAAAGGGAAAAGGAAGGGAAGGAGGAATAACTGCATTAAAGGAGTTAAAGGAAAAGGGTGAGGTCAATAGTGGTTAGTTTGAGGGAAAAGGAGTGTGGGTTTGGGGATGTGACAACAGAGTCAGGTAGTGTGTTCCAGGCATTGACCACTCTGTTGCTGAAGTCATACTTTCTGCATTCAAGTTTGGAGTGGTTTACATTAAGTTTATATCTGTTGGGTGCTCTTGTATTGTTGCAGTCGAAGGTGAAAAGTCATTGATTGGTAGTACATTAAAGGAGATTATTTTATAAACTATGCTTAAGTCAAACTGTAGGCGGTGTAGTTCTAGGTTGTTTAAATTCAAGATCTCAAGCTTGGTGATGTAGGATATTCTGTTGCAAATAGAGGAGTGTGGTACTCTTCTTGTGAAATACTTCTGGACATGCTCAATTGTATTAATGTCCGATATACAATGCAGATTCCAGACAGCCGAGCTATATTCAAGTATTGGTCTAGCAAAGGTTTTGTATACCCTTAGTTAGTAATTCAGTATTACCAGAGGAGAAACTTCTTAATATTAGATTTACAACTCTTGAAGCTTTTTTGGCAATGGTGTTGCAGTGAGCTCTGGCACTTAGGTCGTTAGATATGAGTACTCCGAGGTCCTTGACAGAGTGAGGATCGTCAGCGAGGTCATATCCACCTAGCTTGTATTTGGTGTACTGATTTTTTTTATCAATGTGTAGGACAGAGCATTTGTTCCTCGAGATTTGGAGTTGCCAACTGTTTGACCATTCTGACACATACTCAAGGTCGCTTTGAAGGATGGTAGCATTGTCGATGGTGTTGAAGTTTTACACTATCCACAAAGAGGACACAGTTGCTTATAAGGTGATTGTAAAGGACATTTATATAGAGCAGTGGTGGCTAACCTTTTTGGGCTCCTGTGCCAAAAATTGCGCTTGCGCTTGTGTGCTCGTGCTTGCATGTCAGCACTCAAAAGGCAATGCGCGCGGCTCCCCCACGCCCCCTGAGCATGCATGTGCAATTCCCCCCCAATCTTACCTGCACTGCGCCTCCCATCTGATTTTTGGCCCATTGGAGGCCTTTTTCGGCCTGCCAGAGGCTTGAGGGAAGCCTCTTCTCTCCCTGTGAAATACTTCCAGTATTTCTGGAAATACAGGAAGTGATGAAATGGGCCTATTTTTTGGCTTGCAAAGCCTGCAGAGGCTTCCCTCAAGCCTCTGGCAGGCCGAAAAAGACCCAAAAATTAGCTGGGAGGTGCGCTTTGACACCTGAGATTTGAGCCAGTCAGTCATGCCCACCCGCAGTTCTGTGTCGTCATCAAAGCACTGTGTTTCAAGCCAGGTCTTCATCCTCGGAAACAAGTGGTAGTCGCTTGGTGCAAGATTGGGGCTGTAGTGCAGATGAGGAAAAATCTCCCACTTGAAAGCATTCAGGACTTCTCGAGTGCCGTAGTTTGGCCATTTTTAAACTTAATGCACCATTGGTGCACTCCACCTTCAGTGATGATGTTGTCCCCGTACACTTCACACAGTTGCCGAAAAATTTCAATCGGTTTATGGTTTTTTGCCAACAAAAACCTTATCACTGATCGCACCTCACAACTCGAGGGATTTTCAATTGCAGCACACATTTCAAACGTTTGCTGTGAAATAACGGGCAACGATACGAACCTCCCACTAGCATGACTAGATGCAGACTGAGCGGCGGATGCACAGACCAAAGATGGCCGCGCTAGCTCCGCCCCTTCTTGCTACAGAAGAAAACGTAAACTATTTTGTGGATAGCCCTCGTATTTATGTTGGGGGTTGCACTAAAAGAGGCTCAGCCAATCTCATTGTACACATCAGTGGTGAAATGCTAATGTTTCGGCTCAGTTCAGCCAAACCAGTAATAAAAAAAAGCACCGACGATCAGCTGAGAAGAGAAAGGAGAGAAAAGTGCAGGAGCGGCCCTCCCACCTGCCCCTGCACTTTTCTGTTCTTTATCCTCTCAGCTGATTGGTGCGGCAGAGCCTCAGCTGGTGTTTGGAAAGCTTGCGTGTATGTTAGGTGTGCATGTATGCATGTGTGATCATCAAACTGGTAGGGAAACTGGTAGAATCCCACCACTGGTACACATGTTGTGCGTTGACAATAAAGGTTTGGAATTGAAATTGAAGTTCATAATCTCAATGATTTAGTGGCCACCTTTGGATGTCCACCCCAATATAAAAGGACTCTCCCTGTGAACATCTGGTTGTCCTCTCCAGCCACTTAGGGATTATTTCTTTTGTTTCTTCTTTGGTCAAAATCTCAAAATTGTAATGCAAAGTTTCCTCCACTAAGGGTCAGTCTTCTCTCTTGTGAAGAAAAGAGGGTAGCCAAAGCCCCAAGTACAAGTTTAAGGAATAATGGAAATGGTCTTTTTGGGGGGAAGGTTGATTTGTAGATACATGGTTTATTTAAACAGTTCAAATCCAGTGAATTTGCATGGCTGATTCATTTGCATTTGCTAACCCAGCAACATGTTGTTAATAGATGGTTAAAAGAAGCCTCAGATGCCAGAATCCCTTTCTTTAGTTCTTATTATAAACTGCTCTGGAGTATGTAACTCGGCAAATAACTCACTCCTATTCCACCCACCAGACAATCTCTCAGCCAGTTTCTAAAATAACTGATGCTGAATTTCAGTCAGCTGATTTCTGAAGCTGTAAAGGACCATTTAAACACTCAAGCTTTGCTTAGCAGAAGAGAAACATCTGGAATAAAGCTAGGTATTGATGAAGAGCTTCAAGGGGCTCAAGACCTTCATTCCACCAGCATTAAATCACAGAAATCCATTAACTTCTGATAATTAGTCAAGTGAATTACTACATTTGTTAAGTTAGTAACATGGTTGTTAAGTGAATCTGCTTCCCATTGACTTGACTTGTCAGGAGGTTGCAGAAGGTGATGACCCTTGGACATTGCAAATGTCAAAAATATGAATACTTGTCAAGCATTTGAATTTTGATCGGATGACTGTGGGGATGCTGCAATGGAAATAAGGGTGAAAAATGGTCATAAGTCACTTTTCAGTGCTGTTGTAACTTTGAACGGTCACTAAATGAATAGTTGTAAGTTGAAGACTACCAGAGGTGGTTTTCAGCTGGTTTGGACCAGTTCTGGTGTCCCAATAGGGGAAATTTTGAGTAGTTTAGAGAACCGGCAAATACCACCTCTGGCTGGCCCCATCCACCCACCCCCACCCTTTCTTGACCTCTATTCCCTTGTTTTTGAGCTCAGCTGATTTGCACGGCAGAGCGGATTGCTGCACCTCAGCTGAGCTGAAACGCAGCTCACCTCAATAGCGCTGATACAGAGGGTGGTTTTTGAGTGCTGCACATGTGCACTCTCATAGAACCAGTAGGAAAAAATGTGGAATCCCACCACTGAAGACTGCCTGTATTGTTTTACATAAAAAGCAGCTTTGCTCTTGTCCACTTACTGAAAACTCTAACCTCAGTCTGATGGACAGGACAAAGTCAGCTTTCTACATTGCTAAAATTTTAGGTGGTTCCCTGTGGTTTTCTCCAAACCTTGGCTGCCTTTTCCATTTCATAAAATGATTAATGGTTTCATTTAGTTCTGACTGATGGATGTGTTAAAGCAAAGAGAAAGGAAAAATAACATTACAATGAAGGTATAACAGCCATTCAGATAAAAGGCTAAATCTCCGTTGCAAACTAGAACATGGGCTTTTGACTTCTGCAGCAGCTAACATCAGGCAAGGGAGTGATGGTGTCTCTCGAACCCACCCATGTTTAAGTCTTTATTCCTATTCCTGCTCTGTCAAACCATGATTTCTTTTACATTCTGGTTATCATAAGATATATAGCATTCACTAATCCAATACAATGTGAGGAGCTATGCTTCTGAATACTGTGGCTTCCGTTAAGTTGTTTTAAGAGTAATTAATATCTGGATTGCCCAAATCCGGATGAAAGAGAAAGAGAGCCAGTTTGGTCTAGCAGTTAAGACACCAGGCTAGAAAGCGAGAGATTGTGAGTTCAAGCCCACCTTAGCCCCTATGTGGGCTGGTACACAGAAACCATCAATGCTTTAGTGTCCAGACAAAATTCTGCAGCCCACATCAGGTATTCCTGCTGGTAGCCCACTATCAGAAGACTGAGATTCATACAAGATTTCTTTCAAAAATGGGATTTTCTTCTTATAATATGCAGGAGGGAAGGCTGCATATTGGGAGCCTGGCCACTTTCCCAGTCAGCTCTCATTAATGGTGTGCCAGAAGGGGCGTTGGTTCTTACCTGATACGCTTCTTTTCGTAGAGCTGTTGAGAGTGTCCAGGTTGGGAGGAGCTCCAGTCTCGGCTCTTCCAGGCTGAGCTTGAAAATTGAGGAACGCCCCCTCACCGTCACATGGTCCTCGGGCACTCCCCAGGTTTTTGCACAGACGAGAAGGAAAGTCCTGTTCTCATCACACTCAGGAAAAAAATATATTAGATTGCTCGGTCGAACAGCCAGGTTTCCCACCAGACGGCCTACGGGTGGGGCTGGACACTCTCAACAGCTCTACGAAAAGAAGCGTATCAGGTAAGAACCAACGCCCTTTTCCATAGAGCTGTCTCGAGTGTCCAGGTTGGGACATACCAAAGCTTGGCTAGTCCTGCGGGTGGGGCCCCGCCTGGAATAGAATCTCTCCTGGAACCCTGATGACCCGCTGGAAGGCATGCCCAACAGGAGAAAACCCTGGATGTTGGAATGTCTCAACAAGGGGCCTAAAGAGGAGGCGGAGCTATCCGGGAGGCAGTCCCGCCAAAGAGGCCAACAGGTGTGCACTGGGACCGGGATTCAAGAAACTGGGAAGATCGACCCGTGTTGGGAATTCCCCTGGGAGAACTCTGGGACAGAGAGAAGGAGGGGAGGCGCAGAGATCTGTGTGAGGCCCGGGAGCGCAAGATGGGACCCCGCTAGCATTGAATGGGGGTAGATGTGTTGCCGACCAGTTGCCCAGGGCAGGGTGAGGAGGACAAGAGTGCTCCTGGGGTAGGAGCCTGTTGCAAGCAGGGGTTAAAGGTCGGAGTAGAGAAGGCCTTCTCGCACTCCTTCCTTTTTTTTTTTTTTTTTTAAAGGACAAGCGCCTGAGGGCGACTGCATTATCGAGAACGACGGAACGAACCTCTCCGGATCCCGGGAGGGCTTCCTGGAAGAAGTACCTCCGGACCCATCCGGCTCCGCTCGGTAGGGAGATCTATAGGGAGAGGATCGGTAGTATCTGGCAAAGGAGGAGGAGTGAGAAGAACCCTGGCGAGGAGAGGGGGAGCCTCTGAAGTTGGACTTCCTAGAGAGGGAAGGGAGGTACTTGCGCTTGTTCCGGTCTCGCCAGGAATGGGTCGAGAACCGGTCCAAATAACTTCCCCCAGAGATGGGGCTGTTGCTAGCTTAGTCTTGTTTTTAACGTCCGCTTGCCAGTGGCGGAGCCAGAGTAGACGGCGGGCGGTAACCTGGGACGAAATGGCCCTGGTGGAGAACTTTGCCGCCTGGAAGGTGGCGTCTGCCGAAAACTCGGCCGCGCCAGGATCTTGGCAATGTCCTGGTGCGCCCTGAGATTGGCTGTGGGGACATGCTGCTTGAGCTGCTGGAGCCACTTGATGGAAGACCTGGTGAAAAACGACGCGGCAGTGGAAGCCCTGACTGCCCAAGCGTCAGAGAGGTGAGCGCGGCACAGGGCCAGTTCAGCTCGCTTGTCCTCGGGCTGGAGAGCATCGAGTGAGTCGCTGGGAGTAGAGCGGGAAACCAGGCTCACCACGGGCTCGTCCCACGGGAGGGGGTCGAGCAAGGTGGAGAACTGCGGTTCCAGGTTAAAAAACCGCTTGTCCTGGGCGTTGGGGGGAGGGGGCCCCGAGGAGGCCAGCTGCCTAGAAACCATGTCTGAGAATATGGGCGGGACAGGGATCACCTCAGTTTCGCCACGGGCTGAGAGAAGAGAGAGTCGGGAGGAACCCTGCCGCCGCTGGGTTGGGTGGGGAGGGGGTTCAGGCCCGAGGTGGTCCTGGCTTTGAACAGGAGGGACCTAAATAGGTGCGGTTTAAAGAGCCCTAGAAACGCGGGCTGACCTGGAGGGAGGCCCTCGTCCTCGACATGTCCCCTTCTAGGGACCTGTTCCCGAAAAGAGTTCACTGCCTATGAGGGACCTCATGTCAAGGTCCTGCTCGTCCCCAAAGAGGGAAGGGTCCCCGGTTCTGGGCCTCCATTCCCTCCAACTCCAAAGGTAAGGTTAAGTCCTCTTGGGGAGTTGCCTGACCATGCGAGGCCGCTGATCCTAGGGCCTCGGGGGCCGCGGGCCGAGGAGCCAGACCGGCCAGCTGCTGCATCTGTTGCGCTACCCTTGCCGGATGGCCAGCTCCATAGCCTGCATTAGGTTTTCGGGTATTTCCGCCATGGGGAGACTCCTCCGGGCGCAGTTCTACAGCAGTGGTGGGCAAGGTGACCTCAGGGGCCTGTCCAGGCTGTGGGGGAGAAGCAGAAGCAGGAGGGGAGGGGAGAGGAGGATGGGTGGAGGTTGATGGAACGGAAGGGTCCCGGGACACAGAGCTTGACTCCTGAGAGCGTCTGTCAATTTCCCTTCGAGGGCCCTGTGTCGCCTGAGGGCATCCCTTTGGGAAGCTTTGGATGGTTCCTGTGCCTGTTTGCGCAGGTGGTGGGATTTGGCCTTGGCCTTCAGAGAAGTGCCACGAGAGGTATTGTCGTCTGCCATCTGGAGAGGAGAGAAAAAAGGAAAAATTTTCTGGTTAATGCGAGGCGGTTAACGGGTCTGGGTACAGCCTAAGCAGAGGCTGGAACTCCCAGTGCTCGTGTTGCACCCCTTTTTTGTCAAGGCCACAGAATTGTTCTGTAACGTGTTGGGAAGTAGGGCCAGCCCGGGGCCAATCAGCCAGAATGAACGCCAAGCTGTCCCTGCCGGGCGAACCGGGAAGGGACATGGCAAGCAACTAACTCCTTAGTTGGGAGGAGACTTAGGCAGAATTGCAAGGTATTTGAGCA
The DNA here is from genome assembly GCF_049901715.1 of Pseudonaja textilis. Taxonomy (NCBI): domain Eukaryota; kingdom Metazoa; phylum Chordata; class Lepidosauria; order Squamata; family Elapidae; genus Pseudonaja; species Pseudonaja textilis. The sequence continues at coordinate 395,478 of NC_142001.1, read as the reverse complement.
GTCCCAGGATCTGCCCAGGAGTCAGGAAGCAATGCGGCCTACTGGTAGGCCTCTGAAAAAAACCAATGACCCTGGGGCCGCAGGCAGAAGGGAATAATGTAAGCTGAAACCAGGTCTGGATGCGCCTACGGAGGCCGGGAATCCCAACGCACGTTCCACGCCCCCTTTAGTAAAAAAAAAATTTTCTGTTTAAAATAGAGGTTTGGTACGAACCAGGGCCTAGCCCAGAGACCAATCAGCCAGAAAGGTGAACGCCAGGCAGCTACCCCTGCCGGACAGACCGGGAAGGGGTGAGGGGGGCAGAGCTGCTACTTCGCCTGCTGGGGAAAAAGGCTGCAGGGCCAACAGACCCTATTTCTGCAGGAGGCCTGTTGGTAGAATAAAAACAGGCTGAGACAAGGGAATCCCAGGCTGCCTAATAGTCAGTTAAGGCTGCGGCCTGTAAAAGGGCCTCTAGTAATGGCGGACGGCCATGCGGCCACTCCCAAGATGGAGGCCGTTCCAGGACACACCCAAGATGGCGGCCGCCCAGGGCACACCCAAGATGGCGGCCGCCCAGGGCACACCCAAGATGGCGGCCGTTCCAGGACACACCCAAGATGGCGGCCGTTCCAGGGCACACCCAAGATGGCGGATGCCACAGGGGGCCCAAGATGGAGGCCGCAAGTAACGGAGGCAGCCCCAGCGGCGGTAAACTCCCAGGGAAGATTAGAGCCCTTGGGAGAACCAGGAAGCGTACCCTGGGCTAGAAGGCGTTCGCGGGGGGAACGGCGGCTAAGGCGAGGAGAGGCAGGCAGAAACGAAGCGGCCTCGCGCGGAGCGATTAGGGCGGCAAACGAAGCGGGGAGCGCTCGAAGCGCTCGCTTTTCTCCCCTTAAAGAAACGGCTCGATATTAAAAACACTCCCTGGGAGTTCAAACCTGAGTTCCTGCGCTGCCTGCCGGTGATCCACGTGAAAAGCGATGAGAGAAGAGGCCTAGAATGTTGAACGACCGGAGCAAGGGAAAAACAGCCTGTTAGCCACGAGGCTGAGCAAAAAACTGGGAGTGCCCGAGGACCATGTGACGGTGAGGGGGCGTTCCTCAATTTTCAAGCTCAGCCTGGAAGAGCCGAGACTGGAGCTCCTCCCAACCTGGACACTCGAGACAGCTCTATGGAAAATTGGTCTTGCGCACACACCATGGGTTTCTCCCCTTGCAGGAGACGCTTCTGTTATTCTACTGCATTCTCAGGATACTTGAGAATTTCTTCAATCTTTCCCTTAGTGATGTTTTGATTCTCTTTGGTGGAGGCTCCTGTCTTCCCTTTAGGCACAGATGGTGCCATGGTGCCTAAAAAGGAGAGTATTTTCTACATTTGAGTGGGAAGCTGAGTGACAGAATGTGAAAATCTGGCTTCTGTTTTTCTACCTTGTTCTCTTAATTGATATTGGTGGTGTCCCTGAGCTTATTTCATTGTTGTAGGTAGCAGAGGATGCTGCTAGTGGTGTAGATTTTTTCTTTAAAAAAAACAACAAAGTTTTTATTTTTTACAACAAACATACGAACAAAATATAAAAACATCTTTCAATTATATACATATAGTGTGTCAGTTGGTTACAATCTTTTGTGCTATCCTTTTTTTACCATTACAAGTTATATAAATTCTCACCTTATCGATGTAGCTTGTGCTTATATAATATTAATTATTAAATATTCATTTGACTATTTTTCCATCATTTTATACGAAATATTCTAATTTTCATTATGATTTAATCTTGTACATTCATCCAATGGTTACATATTTTATATTGTATTCTAAATCAATCTACTAACTTTTATTGTAAGGCTTAGTAGTCTATTTCTTTACCATGTCTTTTTATCTAATCATTGATAAAATAAATCCCATATCATATAAAATTGTTTATTCTCTTGTTCTCTAATTTCAAATGTCAATTTACTCATTTTGGCACAGTCCATGATTTTCTTAATAACTTCCTCCTGCATAGGTATTTTTTCATTTTTCCAGTTCTTAACAAATACAATTCTAGCCGCTGTTAAAACATTTACAATCAAATATTTCAATTCTTTACAATATATTTCCGGTATAATTCCCAATAAAAATATCTCAGGTTTAAAGTCTATGTGTTGTTTTATCATTTTTTTCCAACCATGTGTGGATTATAGTCCAATATCTTTTTGCATCCAAGCATGTCCCCCAATGTGGTAAGATGAACCAGGTATCTGATGACATTTATCCGATTTATCCTTGAACATCCTGGCAATTCTCGTTGGGGGTAAGTGCCACCTGTAAAACATCTTATACAAATTTTCTTTATATGCAGTTGACATTGTCATTTTATAATTTTGAGACCACAATTTTTGCCATTCATCTAAATCAATCCCATATCCAAAATTTTTCCCCCACGCAATCATTGTTTCTTTTACTTGTTGTTCCTCTAATTTAAACTCTAGCAAGTGTCCATAAAGTTTTTTTTATTACTTTTCCATCAGTACCTGTCAAAATTTTATCTAAATCAACTTGTCATAGATACCTTCTGTTTTAACATCTTTATCAAATCTAGATTGTATTTGCAAATATGAAAACCAATTCATTTTTACACCTTCTTCCAATGCTTGCATAGATTTAAGGTCCCCCTTTTCATTCAATATTTCACCATATCTGTTTGTTCCATTTTATATATTATTGGATAGGAAAAACCTTCAATAGTAGATAACCATAGTGGAATTTTTAAATAATATTGCTTTTTTATCTTCTCCCAGTTTAGAAACAATGCTTCTCGAATATGTCTTCTAAAATACATCTTCATTTTAGTTCCCTTATACCAGAGGAAGGCATGCCACCCTAACAGCAAGTCATGTCCTTCTAAATTCAAAAGTCTAGTATTCCTTAATGTTATCCACTCCTTTACCCACATCAGACTTGTCGCTTGGTAGTATAATTCCCAATTGGGCAAAACAAATCCTCTTCTTATTCTTGCATCTTGTAACAATTTAAGTTTTATTCTCGCTTTCTTCCCCTGCCAAATGTATTTTAGCACAATCTTCAAAAAATTCTTTCCCTAATCTGATTGGAATTGTCTGGAATAAGTATAAGATTCTGGGCAATACATACATTCATCTTAATTGTAGATATTCTCCCAATCAGTGATAATTGTAAATTTTCCCATTTTATCAAATCTGTCTCAATCTGTTGTTTAAGTCTGAGATAATTGTCCTCCTTAAGTGTGCTACATCTTGGTGTTATATGTATCCCTAAATACTTAACCTTGTTTGTGACCTGGATCCCCAAAACTTCCTCCAATTCTTTCTTTCGTCTTACTAACATGTTCTTTGCTAAAATCTTTGTTTTATCTTTATTTTCAAACCTGCTACTTTCCCATACTCTTCTATATTTTCTATCAGTTTAGGTGCAGACTCCAATGGATCCTCTAATATAAATACCAGGTCATCTGCAAAAGCTTGTAATTTATACTCTTCTTTTTTAATTTTCATTCCTTTTATTTCTTTTTCTTCTCTGATGTTCCTATTCTGCACTTCCAGTGTTAACATAAACAACAGAGACAACAGTGAACAGCCTTGTCTGGTCCCTTCTCAATCAAGCTGCTCCGAGCATCCAGAGAGTGGGAGGTGCTCTAGTCTTCACCAATTGCAGGCTGAGCTATAATTGAGGAACGCTCCTCCCACCACGTGGCTTCTCCATGCGTTCCCCAGTTTTTAGCTCAGCCTCGCAAGAGACAGGCAGCTATAGATCATTCTCCTTGGCCGTTTCAGGATTTCTGTTTCATTTTCAGGTTTGATCATTTCATTTTGGCTTCTTTCCTTGGTCCCTGCGCTTTTGCATTTTAGTTGTGTGTAAAGGAGCGAAGTTTCGCCCCTCAGGGGGGAGATAGAGGGGTTTTAGAGCCTTTGCTCCCCCCACCCACCCCTTCCCTCTTTCCTGCCTTTTCAAGCCATTCCTGCTTTTAAGCAGCAGCTTGGTATCGTGCTCTCCTAGCGCACGTTGTGTCTTCCCCCCACGAACACCTTTTCCTAGCCCTCGTTTGTCCAGCTCAATCTTTTTAGCTGACTGCCTTTTTCTTAGGGCTATTCCGTCTCTGAGCCCTGCGTCCAGCCCGGTAGCCATTTTTAGGCGTGCCTCATGGCGGGCGCCATTTTACCCAGGCTCAAATTGCTGCGACGTTGATAGAGCCCCATAGCAGGCCCTACAGGCCTGTGGGAGCTTTTATTTCAGAAGGGGTGTTGTGGCTTTGTGCCCTGTTGCCCCATTTTAATTGTTGGCATTCCGCAGCCTGCTCAGAGGCAAAGACAAGCACGTACTTCCCAGGTTGTTGGGAGGCAGCCTCAGAGGCCTTTACAATTTCTTTCCTGGTATATTTTTTCGTGATTTAAGTTTGGCCTCAGCGTTCATTTGGTTAAATTTGGTTGTTTAGAGATAGTTTTCTCAATTTTTCTCTATTTAAAAAAAAACACAACCATTTATATTTTATTAATAATTTAGTTCCTTTTTTGGTCATTTGGTGCAGTTTTTTTTATTATATACCCTTAGAGGTGTTTTTTTCCTTTTTCCAAAAAATAAAAAAAAAATAAAAAATTATATATATATATATATATATATGCTATCTAAAAAATTTTCCAAAAGGAGGACGTGGCTTAACTATAGGATACCCGGCTCCCATTGTGGACCGCATTCCTAGGCGTGCCAACCACCTTCATATTCAATATACCTTGTTTCTACCTTTTGGTTATAATGGCAGAGGAAAATCCCAGAGGGCCTTCCCTAAAGGCTAAGTCTAAAACTCACCATCTGCGCAAAAGGGCCAAGGAACCTACCACAGCCCTGAGGCGCCACAGAGCTCTGGAAAAGGAGTTTGATAGGCGCTCCAGGGACTCTCATTCTGTCATTCCAGCTTCTATTCCCTCTACCTCTAACCAACCTCCCCCTTTGCCAGAACAACCTTCTCTCTCCAGGCACAACACACCTGTCCAGAGCCACCGGGCCACTCGAACTCCAGAGGCGACCTTCACCCCAACCGCTGCTGGCCTACGCCCAGAAGACCCTTCAACTAGCATCATCCCTGACAGAGTTAAGGAATGGATGCAGCTTGCCATCTGCCAGGGAATCGCGGAAGGTATGCAACAGTTGTCCAAGACAGCCTCTCAAGCAATGGCACCCGAGATTGATTTTGCCTCCGGAGAACCTCTACCCAGACCGGTGACTCTCCACAGACAGGTACCTTCCCAAGGGGACCCTCCTTTCCCAGAAGGGGAGGAAGAGGAGGACAAGGAAGAGGAAATGGCCTTTGCACCCTACAGGGCAGAGGAAGGGTCAGAGAGGGGGTCCCTCCATTATTCTGAGCCCTTTTCCGAAGTGGAACAGCTGGAAGGGGACATGTCGGAGGATGAGGGCATCTCCCCCGACCAGGCCTCCCTTGTACGCCTGTTCAAGCCGCATTTATTTAAGTCCTTGCTGTTCAAAGCAAAGAATATCTCAGGCCTAACTCCCCAGCCATCTTCTGATTCCTCGCCAGCAGCCTCTGAGGCCCCAGAGGATGCCATTTTCAGGCAGCCAGCGGTGGAGGCTGAAGTTGTGCCAGTCCCTCCAATTTTCTCCGATCTAGTGGCGAAACAGTTAGCCTCTTCCGGTCTCCCCTCCGCCCCCTCAGGGCAGGACAAGAGATTTTTTTTAATCTCGACGCAGACTTCTCCATCATGGTAGACACCCCCGAGGTGGACGACCCTATTATCAGACTGGCATCCTCGTCTAACCCCACAGACGCTCTGGAAGCCTTAAGGCCGGAGGACAAGAAAGCGGAGATGGCGCTGCGACGGGCGCACCAGTTTGATGCTTGGGCCATTCGGTCTGCCACCGCCTCATCCTTTTTTACTAGGTCGTCTATTAGGTGGCTTCGACAGCTGAAGCAGCATGTTCCTCCATCTAATACTAGGGCCCATCAAGATATTGCAAAACTAACAGCAGCAGCTGAGTTTGCGGCCGATGCAAATTTTCACTTGGTGAAGTTTTCCTCTCGGGCCATATCCTCTCATGTTATGGCCTGACGGCTGCTTTGGCTTAGGCATTGGCAGGCCGACATTAAAAACAAGTTGAAACTGGCCTCAGCTCCCATCTCCGGAAATAAATTATTTGGTCCGGCCCTGGAACCATTGTTGATGGAGAGCCAGAACAAAAAGAAATTTCTTCTTCTTTCTCTTTTTCATAGGCAAGAGTCCAGATCCTTTCAGCCCTTTCGAAGGGGCTCCTACCGTACCCCCTTTCAAACTCCCTTCTCCCCCCATTATCAGAGATCTCCAACCTTTCGCCCGGCCTATCGAGACCGGGGCGATTCGGGAGACAGATCCAAACGGGGGGTAGTTACAGAAAACCCTTCCGGGGTTCGGCAGGTAAGACTCCCCGCCGTCCAAGATAGGTTTTCAGCCCCCTTACCCATTGGCGGTCGCCTTAAATTCTTTGTGAGCCAGTGGGATGTTGCAATGTACTGTTACGCTAAATGTTGCAATGTACTGTTACGCTAAACGTTGCAATGGTCAACCTTGTAAAAGTGATGGATGGACAACCTAATGTTGCCATGTGATAAAGTGCTGACTGTGTGGAAAATGCTGGCAACAAAAGTTATATGGGAGATAAAAGTGACAGGGCTAAGAAGTAAGAGCGATAAGGCACCAGCTATGGCATAGTTTTTGCATTAGCATAATTATGTAGAAAGCTTCTTTGTTTCTGCTATGACGTGTGCATGTAGCCTATAAAAGGAGTACCCACCATTATTAAAGTGTTCTTTCATCCCGAGTAAACACCGTGTCCGTGTGTTTATTTATTTACCATGAGAGACCCAGGGCTCTGAGTTCAGACCCTGTCGTCGCCAGGAAGCAGGCAGTGAAAAGCCACAACTGGTGACCCCGACGTGATCCAGCAGGACGAGCCAGCTGCAGCCCAGGGACGCCGTTCGTGTTACGGGTCCCTCCCCAAGAATCTTCAGCAAAGAAGATATCCTCCCATAGCAAAGCTGCATCTGGCTGCATCCTCACAACGTGGAAAAGCTCACAACACGACTTTCAAGAAGAAGAAGTGTGTTGCCCTGACTCCCATCTTGCGCACTGGAGGATCAGCAAGCGCATCGTAAGTATGGGCTCCCCAATTTCGAAGACTCTGTCCAAGCATGTGGAAGAGCTTCACCTTTTAGTCAGGAAGGCGAACCAGTCGCAGAAAGTTAACGGTACAACCATATATCCTATATCTAAAAAGGCCATTACTAAATTTCTTGTGTTTCTTCAAAAAAATTGCCCCACTTATCCAGAAGGTGGCACTCTAAAACAATCTATTTGGGAAGAAATAGGAAAATACATCCACGAGCCTCCACGAGCCCCCCCGAAATCCTTTACGCCTGGAGAGCTCTTATGAATGCTATTAATATTCTTTATCCTCCCTCTGACTTAATTCCTGATCCAATTCTTGATCAAACTTCGGATCAGCCTCCTCAATCTTCTAAAAAACCCACGCCTCCATCCCCTCCATCCCTGCCTTCTTCGGAAAAAACTTCTCCACCTCCTGCTGTGTATCCCCCACTTCCCCCCCCTTCCTGCCCTCCTCCCTACAACACCACTCCTGTTTCTGCTGTTAACCCTATCCACTCCAATGATCTTCCTGCCTCCTTGCCTGTTCGTAATACCTTTCAGGAGGCGCTGATTCAAGGAAAAATAGATCCGGAGGACCTCTCTTGTTTTCCCATGGTCCTCCAAGCCCCGGCAGGTGGTGGAAATGCAAATCCTGCACCTCAATATGTTCCTATGGAGTGGGATCTCATGAAAGAACTCAAATCCGCCTCTGCCAAATATGGCCTTAAGTCACCCTATGTTAGAGCCTTGTTAGAAAACATTTCTAATAATCATAATATTCTTTTCTCTGAATGGCAAATGATGGCTTCTCTGCTTTTAACATCTTCCCAACTTGCCGCTTGGCACAATGACTATCGCTTAGCTGTTCAATGTGCTGCAGCAGCTGGTCTTCCTCAGGGTGTTACCCTAGACCATCTACTTTGTCAGGGAGCCATCTGTACCCCACAGAATGAGATACAGATGGGAGCAGAGGGTTATCCCATCATGAGAAATGCTGCTTTAAATGCCTTTCGCAGGGTCCCTGATCCTTCTCAACCTTCTTTGTCTTTCAACAAAATTCTTCAAGGCCCTTCTGAGCCATACACTTCTTTCATTGATCGGTTATCAGAAGCTCTTAACCGCCAAATAGACAACCCCCAAGCTCAAGCTGAACTTCTTGCCAAACTGGCTGTTTCTAATGCTAACGCAGACTGTCAGCAAGTTCTGAAACCTCTTCAATCCATTCCCCATCAGACTATCGCTGACTATATCACAGCCTGTCAGAACGTAGGGACTGAAGCTCACCGTGCATCTGCTCTTGCTTCAGCTTTAACCTCTTCTTTTGCAATGACTGCCCCTCGCTCTGGTAATTGCTACAACTGTGGAAAACCTGGTCATTTTCGCTCCCAGTGCCGCTCACGAGGGGGCGGCGGGGCACCAAAGGGACGAAGCCCCCCTGCTCCCACTGCAAGACCAAAAACAATCTGTCCTAGGTGTCGCAACGGCTATCACTGGGCCAGTCAATGTCGTTCCAATCCTTCCCCTTTGTCTCAACCCAAACCTTCGGAAAACTAATTTCGGGGCCTGCAGCTAGCCCCACCCCCAAGGCTGCACACCCCTCCACACAAACAGCTTTCCCTGTTCTGCTCTCCACTGCTTTTATCTATGAGGATCCTGGATCTGTTTTTTCTCTCCCTTTGACCGTTACGCTCCCCCGTCCGCTATTACCTCACACGCCCATCTTACTCATTCCAAACTCCTCTTTGATCATGGAAGGGGTGGTCGCTGCCCCCTTTCTTTATGACTCATCCGCTCTTAATTGCCTCTCTCTTGCAGCCGTAGGTGACAGACCTTTTTCACTGCCTGTTAACACTATAGTAGCCACTCTTATTATTCTTCCCTCCTCCACCCCCCCTCCTCTCCTCCCTCCCTGATGGCTATTGACTGTCCTATAGAAGCTTCTAAACCTCTGTTAACAGTGTCTCTTAATGGTCGTCCTTTTACAGGACTGGTGGACACTGGAGCAGACGCCTCGGTTATTTCAAGGACTGAATGGCCCCCACAATGGCCCCTTGAACAATCACCTTCTGTCCACGGCGTTGGTGGAGCTCAAAGTGCTCAGGTCAGCTCTAATTGGCTCACGGCCACTATCCCTGATGCTTCTGCTTCTGCTTTCATCAAACCTTATATCCTTCCCCTTGCTTTCAATCTGTGGGGTCGGGATCTTTTAGGACAGCTTGGAGCTACCTTTCATATTCCGTGAATATCACTATGCCTGCCTCTCTTCCACTTACTCTTAAGTCCTCTATTCCTGTATGGGTAGATCAGTGGCCACTCACTCAAGAAAAACTGCGCGCTCTAAACACTTTGGTCTCTGAACAATTGAGCGCTGGCCACATTGAACCATCTACTAGCCCATACAATACCCCTGTTTTTGTCATAAAAAAGAAATCTGGGAAATGGCGCCTCCTGCAGGATCTCAGAATTTTGAACACGATCATTCAGCCAATGGGTGCTTTGCAATGTGGACTTCCCAACCAAACCTTATCCCACAGCATTTTGACCTTCTAGTTATTGACCTTAAGGATTGCTTCTTTTCCATCCCTCTTCAACCCCAAGATAGGCTTCTATTTGCTTTCACTGTCCCGGAACTGAATAATTCCAGACCCACCAAAAGGTATCAGTGGAAAGTCCTTCCTCAAGGAATGTTAAATTCTCCCACTATGTGTCAACATTATGTTGACACGGCTCTCCAGCCATATCGCAATCTATATCCCTCCTTTCTTGTGTATCATTACATGGATGATATCTTAGTCGCAGCTGATGGCCCTAAAGGTACAGTAGCGACAACCCTTCCCATTCTCACTAGACTTTTGACTGCTGCTGGTCTACACATAGCTCCTGAAAAAATACAATCTCACTATCCTTTTCAATATCTTGGTCACAAACTCCTGTCTTCTGCTGCCACTCCTGCCTTACCTTCTCTGACTCTCCCTTCCTCTCCGACCCTTGTACAACTTCAACAATATCTCGGCACGCTCAATTGGGCACGGCCTTATCTTTCTATCACTACTGCAACCCTTTCCCCTCTATTCCATGCCCTCACGGGCTTGATCGCATCATCCCTAACTGTCTGCTCTCCTTGGCTGTCTTGCCCACACCAGCCCTTTTCACAGCCATTCTTTTCCAAATTGATCCCAAGACAAAAAAGCTATACATCATCGAATGGCTTCACCTCCCTCACACTCCTAGAGCAACTGTCACCTCTAGAGCCCTTCAGCTCGCTCTGCTTTGTATCAAGGGACGTCACCGAGCCAAGGCTTTGCTCGCTCACGATCTTCAAGCTATACACATTCCTTTGAAACTCTCTCAATGGGAACCCCTTTTTCAGACGTCAGATGTATTACAGGATGCTCTGGAAAATTGGATTGGTCCCATCTCCTGCCATCTCCCTTCTGACCCCCATTTGCAGCTAATTAAAACGATACCTATTACCTCTTCCTCTCCAGTAGTTGCTTTTCCATTAATTCAAGCCATCACAGTTTTCACTGATGGTTCTAAAACTCATGGTGCTTGTGTCTGGTATGATCAAGGTAACTGGCACAAGCAACTGACAAAGCCCCAATCATCGGCACAGCAAGCCGAATTAGCTGCTTTTAACTTAGCCTTGAAGACATTTCCTGGACAACCAATTAACATCATAACGGATAGTCTATATGTCTCCCAATTGGTCTTACATATCTTTGAGGCATATCTATCTCCTTCTATACAACCATTATTAATGACACTGTTGCTTCAGCTGCAAATGCTCATTCAATCTAGGACCCATCCTCTGTTTGTAGCCCACATACGTAGCCATCAACATCTCCCAGGTTTCCTTTCAGAAGGGAACCAGGTAGCTGATTCTGCTTGTAAAGTACTTCCCATCAGTATTAAGATGCCTCAACCTTCCCCTCTATTAGCAGGGGAAAGTCATAGTTATTTTCATCAAAACAAAAAGGCTCTGGTTAAACAATTTGGCATTTCTCTGGAAGAAGCAACTGCAATCATACAACAATGCCCCACTTGCAGTTTGCAAGCAAAAACCCTTCCTCAAGAGATTAATCCCAGGGGCATAGAGGCTTGTGAGACATGGCAAATGGATGTCACTCAATTCCCACCTTTTGCCCCTTGGAAATACCTTCACGTGTCTATTGACACCTATTCAGGGTTCATCATGGCCACCCCTCAAAGGGGAGAAACGTCAAAGCACGTTATCAATCATTGTATTCGGACCTTCGTAGTACTGGGACCGCCAAAAAATCTAAAAACAGATAATGCACCAGCCTATATCAGCTCTCAATTCTCTGAGTTCTGCCATCACTGGTCCATTATCCACCTGTTTGGGATCGCCTACAATAGCCAGGGGCAAGCTATAGTTGAAAGGGCTCACCAAACCTTAAAATTGGCATTACAACGATACATGGGGTCAAAAGGCCTTAAGGGCCCCCCTAGCCTCCCAGTATTACAAAATGTGTTAAATGTTTGTCTGTATACGCTTAACTTACTCAATCTCACTGGCACCCCTCCCCTGTCTGCTGCGTCTCGACACTTTACTAAACCACCTGTTCCCACTTCGAGACCACTTGTCTATTATAGACAGTTACCTGATCCTGCGTGGAAAGGACCTGTCGAATTGATCACCTGGGGTCGAGGCTACGCAGCAGTCCAGCTTCCTGACAGAACTCTCTGGGTTCCTGCAAGGTGTGTCCGCCCATATCACCGCCCACAAGCAGCGGAGCCATCATCCGAAAAAGATGACAACACTCCTCTTCTTCCTGCTTGGCTGTTCGCTTCGCTCGACTGATGGGACATCCACCAGCTTTAACGCCCACAAACCATACAATATATGGGCAGGTATTGAATTCAACACACAACTATGCCAAAATTGACACTTATTTCCCACACTTACAATTTGATTTCGCTGAAATGATCGTGGGCAAAACAGCATATACAAAGACAGGATTTGAGACTCCACAACCAAGCCCAACCGCAGTGAAAAAACTCCACCTTTATGTCTGCCCAGGTCATGACACCTCTCCAGACCATCTATACACTTGCGGTGGCCTATCGGACTACTTTTGCAAATCCTGGAGCTGTGTATCCACCGGTCACATCTGGTGGAGCCCTCCCTACAAAAATGACTTAATCACCCTTTCCCGTTCAAAGGGGGATAGATCTTGTGCAAGGCCAGGAATAGTCCGCTGTAACATGGTCACTGTGGAATTCACTGCAAGGGGGAAAGCATCTACATTATGGGACACTGGAGTAAAGTGGGGGGGAAGAGTGTATGACACCGCGGGGTATGATTCTGGCAACATTTTTTACATACAACGACACGTACACATACCCACCTCTGATCCTGTGGGACTAAGTGCCAAGGAAATTAAATCTTCCTTTCTACAACCTTTACCAACAACAACTAATCCCCTGCTGCCACTTCTCCAATCTTCCTATAGTGTCCTGAATGCTTCTAACACTTTCATATCTAAACATTGTTGGTTATGCTTGTCTCCCACTCCGCTATTTTATGAAGCAGTTGGATCCTCACAGGCCATAAGAAATGACACCTCGGACTCCCAATGTAGATGGCACGATAGTACCACCATCACTATCACTTCCATAATAGGACAAGGCTGCTGTTTGGGCCACATACCTGAGAATTACTCACAATTCTGTTTAAATGCCACCTCGGGAAAGCACTTATGTGACATGTACATACCGGCTCACCGACTCAACCATAAAACAGGAGGATGGGCCCAGGTATTTACCACCTCCGGAGGCAATATCAGCAAACGCCTCCAGGGTCAATACTTCATTCCTGGAGATGCTTCAGTGTGGGCATGCTCTACGGGACTGACAGCCTGTGCCAGTGGGGATACTTTAATCAAGCAAAATTCCTTTTGTATTCAGGTACAATTGCTTCCCAAAATTGATGTATATAACTCAGAAGATTTTGTTTCTTTACTAGAAGCTAGACAATATAACTTTAGGGCAAAAAGAGAAGTAGTAACTGCTTTGACACTAGCTGTACTGCTGGGGTTGGGGGCTTCTGGGACGGCCACAGGTATAGCTGGCCTTGTTACTTCTGATCAGCATTTTCGCTATTTAAGCGCCACCATAGATGCAGACTTACGCCGCATTGAACAATCTATAGTTGCTTTGCAGAACTCCTCACCTCCTTATCTGAAGTTGTCTTACAGAATAGAAGAGGTTTAGATTTGTTGTTCCTCAAGCAGGGTGGGTTATGTGCAGCACTGAAAGAAGAATGTTGTTTTTATGCAGATAGTTCAGGAGTGGTTTTAGATTCTATGAAAGAGTTAGATACGAGACTAAAAGAAAGGCAAAGAGAACGAGAGGCTCAACACACCTGGTATCAGGGTCTGTTCAACTTCTCCCCATGGTTAACCACCTTAGTATCTGCCACTGCTGGTCCTCTTATTCTCCTACTTGTGCTCTGTACCATTGGCCCTTGTATTTTGGGCAAAGTTTTGGCCTTCTTAAAACGCAGATTAAGCCAGTTGGATTCCAACCTGTCACGAACTCAGAAACAGGTAAATACTCTCATATCCCATACACAAGAAAAGCAACCTTTGTTATCATTCTCCTCGGACTCAGACAAAGATGAAATCATCAAAAGTGTTGGTAAGGATAAAACATGCATCCTAATGCATTTGCAAGCCTCAGACTCAGAGGAGGAGGGGGCGAGCAAGAATCACCATTAGGTAGTGTTAATATCGCTTTCCAAATAAAACAAAAACAGAGGAGATGTTGCAATGTACTGTTGCGCTAAATGTTGCAATGTACTGTTACGCTAAACGTTACAATGGTCAACCTTGTAAAAGTGATGGATGGACAACCTAATGTTGCCATGTGATAAAGTGCTGACTGTGTGGAAAATGCTGGCAACAAAAGTTATATGGGAGATAAAAGTGACAGGGCTAAGAAGTAAGAGCGATAAGGCACCAGCTATGGCATAGTTTTTGCATTAGCATAATTATGTAGAAAGCTTCTTTGTTTCTGCTATGACGTGTGCATGTAGCCTATCAAAGGAGTACCCACCATTATTAAAGTGTTCTTTCATCCCGAGTAAACACCGTGTCCATGTGTTTATTTATTTACCATGAGAGGCCCAGGGCTCTGAGTTCAGACCCTGTCGTCGCCAGGAAGCAGGCAGTGAAAAGCCACAGTGGGAAGCATCTACATCTGATGCTTGGGTTAAAGACACGGTCCAATTTGTTTTTTCCCTTCAGTTCCAAGTCCTTCCACCCGAACACTTCATGGTTTCTCCCATTTCCAGGGATCATACCAAGTGCGCTCTCCTAGAGACCGCCATTAAACATCTGTTGGATATTAAGGCCATACAGCCCGTGCCACCTTCTCAACGAGGAGAGGGATTCTTTTTTAAAAAAACAAGTTTTATTGATTTTACAAACAAACAAACAAAACAAAACATCATTAAACATTCAAAACATAAAACCTCTTTCCATTGTAAATCTTTACAAGGCAGGTAACACATTGCTTTATATCACATACTTATAATTTATCCCATTTCCATATAAACACGTAAATTCCCTTTACCAAATTCCACATTGTTTCTCTTTAATCATTATTCAATCATATTTCCTTTCTAATTTATCTGCTATTCAATCATCACGTTTATATTTTCCTCTGGCTTGTTTATAATTGTTCTCATCTAGTCTTCCTCCAAGATTTTATTATTTAATTCTTAATTGGACACACACACATAAGACATAAACATAAAAACATAAAACTTTCTTTTAGAAAGTAACTTGGCCCCAGATTACCTCTTTTTGTATGGACTTCAATTGAATTCATGCTCTTCATTACCTATCTTGTTTACCATTCTATATCTATTATATAACTCCTCTCCACTTTTGCCTCGTCTTAATTCTGTTTTATATATTTAATCTTGCTTTTTTTAAAAAATATTTTTATATCTTTTGTCCAGTTCTCCATTTACATCTGTCTCATTTCCAATATAAAAAAGAATAGTTTCCCCTGGAATCACTAATCGGAGTATGATGCCTTTCTATCATTCCCCTAAATTAAAATTTAAAATAACACCTAAATCCTAATCAGATTCTGCTTAGTACATTCTACTATTTCAGAAACCAATACTACAATAATAAATCCATAACAGTCAACACATTAATCCATTAAACTCTATATTTAAACTAATATTTTAAACATTCCCTTTAGTCTTTTATTAAAACTTAAAATCATTCATTATTAAACATTTTAAAGTTATACCTTAATATTTTAGTCTTTTATTAGATCTTAAAAAGTTCTGATTATCTACTTATAATACAAATACCACTATTACAATACTCATGTGTACTTTGCAGAATCCCCCTTTTTTAAAAGGAAAAAAAACCCATACATTACCCATTATCCCTAAAAAAAATTTTCTTTTCTCCATCTTGTTTTATACCTTTGTAACTTTTTTCCCCCTTTTCCCTTTCCTTCTTAGCCCGCCTAAACTTTTTACCCCCTCCTCTCCAAACCTCTGCCTTCTTGGTTTCCCCTTTCTGTTGCATTCCTCTTTCCTTTTGCTTTCTAGCATTCTGTTGTTTTTGCATCTTCTTTTTCTCTTTCATAAATATTTTTTTATTTCTTAAGTCCTTCCTTTTCGCTCCTCTCTTTCTCCCTTCTTTCTTTCTTAGTCACACCATTTAGTTCATTAAAAATGGCTTCTTCTTCCTCGGCTTCTTCCAGCTGTTGTTTAATTTGCTGACACATGACAAGCGCCATATCTAGGAAACAAAGGGCTTCTCCCATAACATCTTTGCCTTCTTGCCTTATTTTTAAATATTTTTTTAGTTCATCAAGAGATAGAGCCATTTTAAACTGTTTCTTCTTCTTTTTCTGTATCCTTTTATTATTATTAAGCCAATCAGTTATTTCCAAACTTAAAACAGTTCCCAAAAGTCCCAAAATCCCGTAATCATCAAACAGTCCAGGCAGAGTACAAACTTCTTTTTACAATTTCTCTTCTAGGGGTGAAGTCAAATTAGGGAAAGAAAAAACGTCCAGTCTGTGCTTTAAATCTTTTTTAGAATTAATTTCTATTCTCTTTATCTTCAAGGCATCTCCTCCAGCAAAGTCTTAGAATAAAAAAAAAATTTTCCAAGCCTCTCCCTTCCCACTTATAACAAAGGGGTTTAGGTTTTACCTTCTATTAAAAAGCAGGTTTTCCTTGTCCATTTGTTAATTCTATAAGGGAGGGAGAGTAACTTTCCCTTTTCATCACTTTTCTTCGCTGCTGAAAACATCAATTGGGAACATTGTAGCATCCAGAAAAAAGCCAATACTTTCCCAGGTGTTGAATATGTCCTTAAGGTCCCAGTTCGACCAAGAAAAAACTTTCGTTTTAAAACTCCTTCTTCTTCCTCCTGCACATTCTTTATCCAGTTGCCGGCTTCTTTATGGCGGCCATTAAGACTGCCGCTCCACCGTCTTGAGAGAAGGGGGTTATTGCCGGCTGAGGAGGGGGTTTGCGATACCCCTCAACCCCTGTCCGGATCCCCCCTTTCTTCAGCTTCCCCAACAGGGCAGCCTTAGCCTCCAAATCTGTCAGGATTGGAGGCACCAAGGCAGCTAGCACAGCAGGGATCGCGGAGAAAAGCGAATCCCTGCTGTCACCGAAGCCGACAAACCGGAAATTCCCCCACGAGGAGAGGGATTCTATTCCCTCCTCTTTCTAGTCCCTAAGCACTCTGGGTGTTGGAGGCCCATTTTGGATTTAAAAAGGCTCATTCGTTATATTGTTCATCATAAATTCAAAATGCATACCCTTCAGTCCATCCTACAGGGCACCAGGGAAGGAGACTGGCTCACTTCCATTGACCTCTCTGAGGCATATCTTCATATACCCATTCACCCTTCCTTTTCTAGATGTCTGAGATTTTATTACAATGGCTGTCATTATCAATATGTAGCCCTTCCCTTTGGGTTAGCCTCGGCTCCCAGGACCTTCACCAAGGTTTTGGCAGCCTTAGCAGCTCACCTCAGACAACTCCCTGTCCGTATTTACTGCTATCTTGACGACATTCTCATTCTTTCTCCAACCCAAAGCCAAGCTGAGAGGGACACCAGAACCACTCTTTCAGTACTTCAGGATCATGGTTTCCTTGTAAATTGGGAAAAGAGCCAGATTACCCCTTCCACTCGAATAGTTCATTTAGGGGCAGTGATTGATTCAGTTGAGAGAAAGGTTTTCCTCTCCCCGGAAAGGTTTGTTAGCGTTCAAAATTTGATTAAGGCCATCAGGCGGGCAAAGAAAGCTTCATTGCTGGACCTATCTAAATTGCTTGGGAAAATGATCTCATGTATATCCATTGTTTCCTGGGCCCAATTTCATTCCAGGTCCCTTCAATGGTTCCTGCTACCTTATCAACGCTCAAAAAGAAGCAATTCAAGATTTGTAGTAAGGATCCCTCCAAAGGTTCTCACCTCGCTACTCTGGTGGACCAGACCCACTACCAACAAAGGGCATCCGTTCAAAGAACCCCAGAGAGTCACCCTCACAACAGACGCCAGCCTAACAGGTTGGGGGGCCCACCTTCGTTCGCTGTCAGCTCAAGGAACCTGGTCAGTAAACGGGCACTCGTGCAGCATAAATTGGTTAGAGCTCCACGCAGTATATCTGGCATTATGCACCTTTCTTCCTCAAGTTCGAGGGCGTCACGTCTTGGTCTTGACGGACAACACTACGACCAAGGCTCACATCAACCGGCAGGGGGGCACTCCATCAGGCTCATGAAAGAGGCCAAATGGATCTGTCGATGGGCGGAGGCCAATCTGCTATCCATAAAGGCGGAGCACATCTCAGGGTCCTCCAATGTTCAGGCAGACTGGTTGAGCAGAACCGTCGCCGACCAGTCCGAATGGCGCCTGCATCCCTCCCTTTTCCGGGAGGCCTCAGGGAGGTTCTGGTTACCGCTAGTGGACCTGTTTGCATCCCCATCCAATGCCCAGACACCGAGGTTTTTCTCCCGTTACCCCACCCAGGGGGCCGAGAACCACAATGCCCTGCATTGTCCTTGGCCCACGGGGCTCCTATACGCTTTCCCCCCACACCGCTGCTGCCCAAGGTGATCCAAAAGGTAATCCTCGAGAAAGCGGAACTTCTTCTGGTGGCCCCATATTGGCCCAGGAGACCCTGGTTTGCGGACCTTCGCAACCTGTCAGTGGCTCCTTCTTGGAGGATTCCACCGGACAAGATTTCGCTGTCCCAGGAACCTCTTCAGCATCCGAATCCACAATGGCTTCAGCTGACCATTTGGAGGTTGAGGGGGACCGTTTAAGGAAGGAAGGCATGTCCGATCTGGTCATCAACACTATTCTGGCAGCCAGGCGGCCTTCAACCACTTGCATATACAATGCTACCTGGAACATATTTTGTAAGTGGTGCCACAAGTTACACATTAATCCGATCTCTCCATCAATTGCACAAATTCTGGCCTTTTTACAAGAAGGATTGGGCAAAGGTCTTTCCCCCAACACTTTAAGAAGGCAGGTGGCGGCCCTATCTACGGTTATCTCTGGCAACCTGTCTAGCCTGCTTTCCCACCATCCTCGCATTAGAGCTTTTCTTACAGGTGCCACTAATTTGCACCCTCCAGTAGTTCACAGATACCCGACCTGGGACCTCAACAAGGTTCTCTCGGCGCTAACTAAGCCCCCCTTTGAGCCTCTAAGAGAGACGTCACTCCAACTCCTCATGCTCAAGGTGTTTTTTCTTGTGGCAATTACATTGGCTCGTCGGATATCTGAAATAGCAGCTCTATCCGTTAGAAAGGAGTTATGCGTTTTCCACGCTGATTGGGTGGTCCTGCGGCCAGATCCCTCCTTCATGCCCAAGATAAACTCAGCCTTTCACAGATCACAGGAGCTTGTCCTTCCTAACTTTTGTCCAAGACCTTCTCAAGAAAGAGAAAGGCAGTGGCATACTCTCGATGTTAGATGGGTGCTCCATATCTATATCAGTCGCACTTAGCCTATCAGGAGGTCGGAGGCTTTGTTTTTATCTTTTCAATCAAAGACGCTGGGCTGCAAAGTTTCCCCGTCTACTGTTGGCCGTTGGATTAGAGCTACAATATCCAAGGCCTATTTGTCACAGGCTCTTCCTGTTCCCAGTGGAGTAACCGCTCACTCTACAAGGAGTGCTGCTACTTCTGCAGCCTGGGCTACTCAGGCTCCTATTCATAATATTTTCAGAGTGGCTACCTGGTCGTCTCCATCTCCATTTATTCGCCATTATAAAATCAATGTTTTTGCCTCGGCAGAAGCCTCCTTTGGCAGACGAGTCCTTCAGCAAATGGTGAGAGATCCAGAACATGCTCCGAGCCAGACGGAGTCCCCCCAGTAGGACAGGCCATGCTTTGGTATGTCCCACTCTCTGGATGCTCGGAGCAGCTCGATTGAGAATGGGCGTTGGTACTTACCTGACACACCATTTCTAGTCGAGCTGCATAGAGCATCCAGCCCCACCCTATTTGGTCCGTCTGGTGGGGAATCCTGTTTCGGCCAATGATTCATATTGTTTTTTTGTAGTTAAGTGTTGTTTATAGTTAAAATGAGGGGATAGTTGTTCGTCTTCTCGTCTTCGTAAAAACTGGAGAACGCATGGAGAAGCCACGTGGTGGGAGGAGCATTCCTCAATTATAGCTCAGCCTGCAATAGGTGAAGACTAGAGCACCTCCCACTCTCTGGATGCTCTACGCAGCTCGACTAGAAATGGCGTGTCAGGTAAGTACCAACGCCCATTTTCTTATATCTATAAAGTCTGTTAACTCTCCATTTATCATAACCTTTGCAGTTTGTTTATGATATATCGTTTTGATGGCTTAAGAAATTTTTTTACCAAAGCCCATTTGGTCCAATTGTAACAGCATAAAACACCAATTCACATTATCAAAGGCTTTTGGTGCATCTATAAACATCAGAGCCATTTGTTTTTCAGGATGTGCCTCATAGTATTCCAGTTTATCTAAAATTATTCTCATATTATCTTTAATCTGTCTCTTCGGCAGAAATCCATTTTGATCAGAATGAATAAAATTGTTTAAATATTTTTTCAGTCTTTCTGCCAGAATTGAAGCAAAAATTTTATAATCTGAATTTAATAGTGATATAGGTCTGTAATTTTTAACTTGCTGTGGGTCTGTGTCCTCCTTCGGTACAAGTGTTATATATGCTTCTGACCATGTTTCGGGGATTCTCTCCTTTGTCATAACTTCATTCATAATTTCTAATAAGTGAAGATTCAATGTTTCCTGGAATATCTTATAAAATTCCATTGGCAAACCATCCGGACCTGGTGCTTTCCCAATGTTTTGCTTTTTTAAAGTTTCTCTTAATTCCATCATTGTTATATTACTTTCTAACATTGTTTCAATATCTTTGGGTATCTGGGGTAAATTTGCTTCCTGTAAGTCTTGTTGAATTATTTCTTCCTGAACATTCTCTTGATGGTGCAGTTTTCCATAGTGATCTTGAATAATTTTTTTCTTCTCCGCATTTCCATAGCATACATGTCCTTGTTCATTTATCAATTGATTTATTCTTATCGAGTCTCTTTCCTTTCTCAGTTTATATGTTAGCCACCTGCCTGGTTTATTTGCATCTTCAAAATAATTCTGCTTAGCATTTCTAATTTTTTGCGCTATTTCTTCTTTTTTCCATGAGCCCTATTTTATGCTTAGTTATGTCCATTTTAATTTTAATGTCCTTTTTTTGTGGAATTTCTGTAGTTCTTTTTCCAACTTCATGCAGTCATCTTCCAATATTTTAAAGATTTTTTTCTGTTTTATATTTCTTTTCCTTGTATAGTCCATTATCAAACCTCTTGTATAAGCCTTCATCGTGTCCCAGAGGTTCTGTAATGATGTATCCTCTTTTGTATTTTCTTTAAAGAAAAAAGTCAATTTTCTCTCAATTTTCTGTTTAAAGTCTTTTTCCTTTAATATCGTATTATTTAAAGTCCATCTAGATCTCCTTTTTTGTCCTTTCCATACAAGTGTTATTGGATTGTGATCTGCCCAAGTGCTTGCTTCTATTTCAATGTCTTGTATGTTAGAAAGCAATTCTGTTGACATCCATATCATATCTCTTGCAGACCATGATGCATGTCTATTTGAATAAAAGGTATATTATTTATTTTCCGCATTTCTCTCTCTCCATGCATCTTTTAAGTTTATCTCATCTACCATTCGAAAGAAGGATTTTGGCAATGTCTTTCTAGTTTTCTTTGCTGTTTTTTGTGTTTTATAATCCAATTTGGTATTTATTATTCCATTAAAATCTCCCATCAGACAGATACTTGCATAGTCCAATTTAATTATTTCCTGTAAAAAATCTTCTTGATTATCATTTGGAGCATAAATTGCTATTAAAAGTGTCTTTAGATTATTGTCTGTTATCTCCACCATCAAAATCCTTCCATCATCATCTGTATATAGTTGTTCCGCAGGGATTGTATCTCTAATGTATAACACCACTCCTCTCTTTTTACAATGTGTTAACGCTGTAAATAATTTCCCCAATTTTTGTTGTTTCAATATATACACATGTTGTTTTTTAATATGTACTTCTTGTAGGCAGATTATATCTATTTTAATTTCTCTAACTTATGAGATACTTTTCTTCTTTTAATAGCTGAATTAAGCCCATTTATATTAATTGTAATCAATTTTTTCTCATCCATTTTAGACTTTGTAAGAAGGATTTGTTGCCCTAGTAGATGTTCTCGTTGTTCTCTGGGTACACCACCTATGGCTCCTTCCTCTTTTTCAATTACTGCTGTACATTCCTCTTGAAATTCAATTAACGACTCTTCTTTTCTTGTATCTTCCTCCCTTCCTCTAAAATATTCCAGATAGAATAATTCCGCTTTTTCAACTGTATCAATTCTTTGTCTTTGTTCCTGCCAGATAAACATGAGACCTTCGGGTATCAGCCATCTATAATTTATTCCTCTCTTCAGTAACTCTTTAGTCAAAAATAAATATTCTCTTCTTATCTCTCTCACTCTTCTCAGTACCTGTTTCAGTACCACTATTTCTTTATCTTTGTACTTTAGTGTTTTTTCTCTTGCTGCCTGCAGTATTTGTGATTTTATTATTTTCTTAGTAAATCTGATATGAACTTCTCTTGGTAGTTTATTTCTCATCACATATCTTGTATAAACATGAAAAACCTCGTCCATTCCATTCATCATCTTCTCTTTAGTTACCTCCGATGCTTCTGCCAGGATTTCTGTCATCATTTCAGCAAGGTTTTCACCCTTTTCTTCTTCTATATTTTGAAATCTAAGATAGAATTCTGATCTATCAATTTCCCATCCCAATGATTGCAGAGATCTGCCCTTATATCTTTCCACTTCACTCAATCGTGTATCCATATCTCCAATCTTTTTATCTCTTTGTACATCTTGTTCTTCAATTTTCTTAATTCTGTCTTCGTATTGCATCATCATCTGTTGAATATTTTCTATTTTTTCATCCGTCTTTTCTGTTCTTTGGTCAATATTCTCCATTCTCTTTTCAATATTATCTGTTTTTACTTGTATCTTTTGAATTCCTTGCATAATCATCTGCAGTGTCACTTCTTTCTCCTTCTCTTGTTGTAACATCACCTGTATTGATCGTTGTCCTCCAGATGATGAGGAAGAAGCTGAGGCTGGTATTTTTCTGCTCGTCTTAAAGTACAATAGAAAAATTGAAAAGAAAAGCAAGAGCAGCCAATAGCCACTCCAGTTAAAAAAAAAAAAATTAAAAATAAAAGGGGGAAGGGAAAAATCTTCAGGCGCTTGAATACCTTAATCCAATTGGTTCCAATTATGTAGGAAAAAAGGAAAAAAATAAAAAAAATGGAAAAAGGATGAAAAAATAAAAAAAATTAAGAAAAGATTTAAAAAGACAGAGATCTGTCTGAAGATCTGTCTGAAGAGGTAAAATAAAGTGGGGGGGAAGTAGTCTTATTCTTGCATAAGTCCAAATATAAAAATCCAACTGGGGCGGGAGGGGGAATAGAAAAAAAAGGAAAGAGAAAATGCAATTCTGTCAACAAGCAAAGCACTGCCACTATATGTTCGAGGCTCTTTACTAAATCAAAAAACAAAATTTCCAGTTCTCTTTTCAAGGTCACTTCAATCTTCTTTCTTCAATTTCAAATCCAGACTCCAGCTATCAGTAGTTCCACAGAAGAGCACCTGCAAACAATCTACATGCTCTTCCCACTATCTTTTCAATGAAAAGCACAGAGTCCTTGAATGTAACACCAAATGTATCAACAAGAAAGAAAGGAAAATAATGTATCCAAGCCTCCAGGTGGCAGTGCTACTTATTTCCCTTTCCTTTCCCTTCCCCTCTAATATTAAAATCAGGAATAATAAAAAATATAAAGAATCTAAAATTATTAAAAAGAAAAAGCATGAGAATAAAAAACTTTTCCAAAGCGTTATTTTGAAGGGAAAAAATAAAAAGTAAAAAGTAAAGACCAGTCCAGTTTAAAAGTTAAAATGTTTTAACAAAATCCAAAGTTCCAATAAAAAGAAAAAAAAACCTTCAGGTTTAATTTGTGCTTAATCTCGCCGCTTGAGCACTTTTATCTTCACTTTTAAATTTAATTTTTAGTCTTTTGGGGTGTCCTCTCCAGAAAAAAATAAGTAGAAAATTATCTCACCAAACTGACACCCTTTCTTTCCAGCTTTCTTCCATTCTGGAGCCGTTCCAGCTTCAGCAGCTTTAATGGCTGCCTCTCCACAATAGGAAAAATGGGCTTCTCCTGGATCTACCAGGGACTTTGCGATGTCCCTGGGACATCTGTCACCGTCTCTATGGGATGGTTTAGGTCCATTGGGACTGTCCTGCAATGGAGATATCAGCAGTGATCTTAGAGCTTAAAGATCGCGTGCTGTATCGCTGCGACACAAGCTCTGCCCTCCCAGTGTAGATTTTTTTCTTAGCCTTCTCCCCTTTCATCCCTCGCATGCCTCCTAACCACCCATTAGGCCCAATATCAGGGGGGAGGGGGGGAATAGACTTAATTAGCATTTTCTTCAAACGAATTCCTTTACACATTCTGAGGTGTCTAAAGGAGGATGGTGCAAATGTGCAATAGCACTAGCAATAGGACTTCTATACTATTCTATAGTGCTTTTCAGCTCTCTCTAAACTGTTTACAGAGTCAGCAACTTCCCCCAATAACCTGGCTCCTCATTTTAATGATCTAGAAAGGATGAAAAGCTGAGTTAACCATGAGCAGGTCAGGATCGAACTGTCAGCAGAATTAGCTGTAATATGGCACTCTAACCACTGCTCCACCACAGCTCTTAGCCCAACTCAACAAAGAGAGAACTCTGACCTACACACTATGGCCAGCTAATGACTGAATAACTCCAGGAATTCTGAACTCTGCAAATCATCCTTACTGAAATATGTTTTTTTCCATTCTGAAAAAAATGTTCAAAGCAAATTCCCTTTCATTATCTTGAATGAGTACCAGCAAGATGAAAAATACAACAAAACATAGCCAGGATTTTTTTTCTTCTATCCCATCTTTATTATTATAAGAAACTCAAGATGGCAAACATACATAATGCTATCTCCTCCTATTTTTTTCACAACAATCCTGGGATGTGGGGTGGGCTAAGATAAAGCCATTGGCCCAATGTCACCCAGGTGGCTTTCATGCCTAAAGCAAGACTAAAACTCATTATCGCTTAGTGATTGGCTCAATGTCACCTTTCATGCCTAAGGTGAACTCACAGTCTCCTAGTGATTGGGCCAAAATCACCTTGTTGATTTTCATCCTAAAGTGGGACTAGAACTGAGTCTCCTGGTTTCTAGTTTGGTGCCTTTTCTTTATTGCAAGCATGGAGGAGAAACTATTCTCTCACTAGTTTTAAAGGTCCGTGAGATGTTTCCTCCTATATTCCAACCAACTTAGTTAATGGATTGGGCATTGTCTTCAACCTATATAAGCAGGAAAGCAGGAAGCTTGTCTTGCTAGATCCATGATTTCAGAAGATCTTCAGAAGTAGAGAAAGCTGAGTCACATATTTCAAAAACATCTCAGTTGGCTTCATCAAGCTTTAAAGAATTCTGTAAGGTATTCACAGTCCAATATTAGACAAAAGTGCCTCTCTCTGGCAGCCTGGATGGAGTTTTCAATTAGGTGAGTTTCTCTAAATCCTCATTTCTCTTGCCAATCTCTTTGGGAGGGAAAAAAACATATTTCATTGATTATCCCCAAACATCAGGATTTTGAATGTGATTTAAGAGAATATCCTCAGAAGTCCTGTCCTCCGGGATCATTTATTTTCCATCCCTGATTTATATATAAACATGGAAAAACTCTCAGGATGTTATTGTTAAAAATCATCCTGGCTAAGAACTATAACGGCCCAAAAGGAATAAAGGGTGGACAAGGAAAAAGAAAACATGGAAATGTTCAATAACAACCAGCTGGAATAAAAGGCATTCAAAAGAAGAGGGAGGGTGAATAAGAGTGACAAATATTCAGAATAACCAGGACATTTTGTAAATGCAACATTACTGAAGCGGAGGTTTCCAATTCAATCACTACTGAATTCCCGTAAAAATCTGTTGTCTTCCAAAACTCTGTTCAAAAACCAGATGCCTTGTAAAATGAAGAAAACAAGGAGATCCCTTCTGAATAACTGGGACTGCTACTCTAAAAATCACCAACTCTTGGACATTCCAGAAAGTATGATCTGGGCAGCACCAGGTTGAACAAGGCTGTAGGTAAGGGATATTACAACTAGGTTACAACTCATATTTGAAAGCCAGGTTGGGTTAGCAATGAAAGGTCCAAGATAAAAACTGAAAGACTATAAATTCTAATCCTGCCTTAAACAAGACATCATCTGGGTAATCTTGGGCCAGTCCCTCTCTCAGCTCTAGGACTGCAAGAACAGAAAAAGGTAAGAGCATGCACATGCCCATATTTTTGCCATGAATTAAGACTAACTCCTAATTCTTAATTGACACAAATTAAGATTAAGTCTTAACTCACCTACAAAGCTCTTTGTGGCACCTTATTTCTTCATGGCAGGTTATGTCCAGTTCTCCCTCTCAAAAAAAGTAAGGTTCTACATTTAGGCAAGAAAAACCAAATGCACAGGTATAATATAAGTGGCACCTATTCAATAGTAGTGACTGTGAGAAGGATCTTGGAGTCCTAGTGGACAATCACTTAAATATGGGCCAGCAGTGTGCTGCAGCTGCCAAAAAAACCCAAACCCAGGCTGCATTAACAGAGGGACAGAATCAAAATCACACGAAGTGTTAAAACCACTTTACAATGCGGTGGTGCAATCATGCTTGGAATACTGCATCCAGTTTTGGTCACTACAATGTAAAAAAGTTGAGACTCTAGAAAGAGTGCAGAGAAGAGCAACAAAGAGGATTCGGGGAATGAAGGCTAAAACACATGAAGAATGGTTGCAGGAATTGGATATGGTTAATCTAGTGAAAAGAAGGACTAGGAGTGACAGGATAAGTGTTCCAATATTTGAGGGGCTGCCATAAAGAAGAGGGGGTAAAGTTATTCGCCAAAGCACCAGAGGGCAGGAGAAGAAACAATGGATGGAAACTAATCATGGAGAGAAGCAACTTAGAACTAAGGAGAAATTTCCTGACAGAACAATTAACCACCTTGCCTCCAGATGTGCTCCATCGTTGAAGGCTTTTAAAAAATAAACTGGACAGCCATTTGTCTGAAATAGTGTAGGGTCTCCTGCTTGAGCAGGGGGTTGGACTAGAAGACCTCCAAAGTCCCTTCCAACTCTGCTATTCTACTTTCTTTCTGCCCATCCCACAAAATCTGGCTGTATGGATACACTCCAAGTCTCTTTTATTAAAGTTAAGTAGTCATCTTTTTAGGATGCAATTGATGTAGAGAACTTGTTCTAAATCCATTTGTGAATATTTCAGATTATTGTTGAAGTTATTTGCTGTTTTCTAACTTGCTGTTTGCCTCCGAGTCATCTTGTTGAATGGGCAGCCAATCAGTGAATCAATCCCAGGTTAGACTGACAAGTTAAAAATCAAACCCCAAGAAAAAAGCCACTGCAAACACTTCTGCAGTGTCAGTTGGAAAGCTACATGGCCATGGCTGTATCATCAAGAATGAATTCAGTAGAAAACTTTTATGTTTTTTTTGCTCTTGAGTATTTTGGAAAAGGTAATAATAAAAGTATTTGTAATTATAAATTAGTCAGTTAATAGGGTAATATAGATTATTAAGAGGAAGGAGGGACATTGATAATTTTTATTAGGCAAATGCATATTGTTATTTTTATTTTTAAAAGAAATATCAATGTTTAAGAAATATATTTGAAATAAATGAAATGAAATGAGAGGAAGTTTAGATTGAACCAATATCAGAGGCCAGGATCAATTTGTTTGTTCTTTTCTTCTGTAAATGTTGGAATGGAAAAGGCAATAATAGAACTAAGTAAAAATTGGATAAGATAGGAAGTTGAATGTAAAAAATGAATATATAACTATTGTCATATTTGCATGTAAAAGTGGTGACCCGGAATTATGTTGTCCACTGAAAAGACCCTTTTTGTTTTGTAATTCATGTGAAAAACTGAATAAAACTTGTTTTAAAAAAAGAACGAATTCAATAGAGTTTTTCTTTTATTGGAGCATCTGAGCCAAATGATCAAAGAATTGAGGATTCACTGGTGCTCTCTGAGCTTGATTGTTTTCTTACAGACGTTTCATTACCCAAACTAGGTAACATTATCGGTGCTAGAAGGGAAAGGGGTTGAGGGGGAGGACTGTGTGATCCTTAGTGCGCTCTGAGCTTGGTTGTTTTCTTACAGATGTTTCATTACCCAAACTAGGTAACATCATCAGTGTGCTAGACAGTCCAGCGTTGATTTTACCTAGTTTGATAATGAAGGAAAACATCCAAGCTCAGAGAGCACCAACAAGGACCCCTCATTTCAACCCTGAGCTAAAAGATTCTCCTTCATTGAGATCAAAGAAATGTTCCCAATGGCTCACTGATTGCCACCCTTTTGCCTACTTCATTTGTACATGCTTGCTAATCATCACTGAAGAGATCAAATCAAGTATCTTGCATTGTGAGCTCCAGGTCTCTTTGACCTAATTTTAAATTATTTCCTTCACATGTTCAGATCTGGTCTAAAGAATGGCTTCCTGTTTCCATGATAGCTGCCGGAAAAATTGTGCCCAATAGATGTGTTGAAATGTCCTCCCTCCTAAAGATGCGTGTTTCTGAGACTGCTCTGGCAAGTGGCAATGAGGAACATTTTTTCCATCCTTTTGCTTGGACATTTTTTCATTAGGTTGAGAAACCTTATTTTGCAATTCTGAGCTGGTGGGCCTTAAAAAAAGTCTTAGGTTGCTTGTACTAATTTTGTTCTAGCTGCTGGCACATAGGATACTGTGTTCTGGCCACCAGATTTGGAGAAAAAAAAATGACAAATTAGATGTGGTTGTAGAAATGTCCCTGTAAATCAAATCTGCAATTCTATAAAATCGAGGCCTAAAGGAAGCTTTGAGGAGGACAACAATCTCTTTGGGGAAAGGTTTTGGATAGTGGTTCTCCACCTGTGGCCTACAGACTCCTGGGGGACCATGATGTCATTACAGGGGGTCTGCAAAGTCTTGAAGAAATGTTATGATTTAAATATAGAGTTAAGTCTTGAGGGCCCATGGCCAGTGGTATTTAAAGGAGGTCCATGATGAAGAAAAGGTTGAGAACCGCTAGTTTAAACTACTTATGCCAACTTTGCCATATTCAGGAATAAGGAAAAGGATGATCTGGAAGGCCCAGATTAATTTATTTGTTTAATTTATTAGCCACTCATCTTACAATGGAGTAACTCTGGGCTGCTTACAATATTAAAAAAAATAAAAACTATAAAAATATGGAGAGAATATGTTGCTTGAAAAAGACTTGATGGCACATAATCAACCAATCAAAACAAAACAAACACTTGCAAGTGGTACTGTGCTGCACCCCTTCCCTCTCCTTACCCTCCAGTGAATTGGAGAGAGGTCTGTCTTCCTCAGCAATGTCTGATGACAGGTAGTCCTTGACTTACAACAGTTCATTTAGTAACCATTCAAAGTTACAAAGGCACTGAAAAAAAGTGACTTATGACTGTTTTTCATAGTTACGACCTTCACAGCACCCCATGATCATGTGATCAAAATTCAGATGTTTGGCAACTGGTTCATATTTGACGGTTGCCGTGTCCCAAGGTCATGTGATCACACCTTTTTTAACCTTCTGATAAGCAAAGTCAATGGGGAAGGCAGATTCACTTAACAAGTGAGTTACTAACTTAACAACTGCAGATTCACTTAACCACGGTGTCAAGGAAGGTTGTAAAATGGGGCAAAACTCACTCAACTAACGTCTCACTTAACAACAGAAATTTGAGGCTCAATTTTGGTCATAAATGAATAACTACCTATATTATCACCTTACTCTGGACTTTAAAAAATGTTTCAACCCCTTTTGCTAAGTAATGGTTCCAGCACAATCTCAGTCAAGGAAAAGGACAATTTGGAGGAGTATTGGTGGTGGCCTTCAAAACTACCTGAAGCTCCATCCAAACCAAGTACAAGAATATTGGAAAAAGAGATCCCTGTTAAATATTAAGAGAAAAATGTCCTAGTGGTCAATGCTGCAGAGGAGACTGGTTTTGAAAAGGTGATGAAAGTGGCCTGAAATGTGGTTTTAAGCAAATGGTGAATTCTGCCTTGGCAAGCCTGTGTTGGCCATGTGGATTGGATTAAATGACCTTCCGTTTGAACATTAGGAAACACAGTAGAGGCAGCTGGTGAAAAAGCAAAATAATTGAGCCACTTGACTTAAGCATCTTCTTCATCCAGAAAATTACATTCCAGGGTGTTACGGATCAGAAGGAAAATGCAGTGGTGTTGCAATCTTTTCATATTGAGCTAATTCAGAATGAGGATATTTTCCAGTCCTTGCTCTGTGTTAGCATCTTTTAAGGGACACCATCCAGATGTGTTGAGATTACGAACCTTGAAATGAATAGAATAACAGAGTTGGAAGGGACCTTGGAGATCTTCTAGTCCAACCCCTGCTCAAACATGAAACCCATCACTGCCTTCTTTAAACTCTAGTCAACTAGCCAACATTCCTAGACTCCCATGAAGGAATGAACAGTCTAACCCTAAGTTGCTTCTGAGATAGAACATAAAATAGAGTTGGAAGCAGAGGTAGTATTCAGGTTCTGACCAGTTCTGGAGAAGTGGTAGTGGAAATTTTGAGTAGTTCAGAGAACTGGCAAATACCACCTCTCAACTGATAAGCAAGAGCTGGATGTCTGATCTGTTCCTTCTATAGTCCACTATAAGCTCCTTGGTCTTATTGGTGTTAAGGACCAAGTTATTGTCTTCACACCACGAAAGCAACAGGTCTATCTCATCTTGATAGGGAAACTCATCCCCCCCTGGAGATGAGTCCCACCACTGTTGCATCATCTGAAAATTTAGTAATAGTGTTACTAGCGTGAGTGGGAATGCAGTCATTCACATGAAGCGTATAGAATAAGGGACTCAACACGTAACTCTGTGGTGTACCAGTGTTAAGAATAAGGGCTGAAGAGGTAAGATTACCTAATCTGATCCTCTGAGAGCAGCCAGACAGGAAATCCATAATCCAAAGGCAGATTGAATTAGAAAGACCAAGGTCCATAAGTTTAGACACTAGTCTATGTGGAAGAATTGTGTTAAATGCAGAGCTAAAATCTACAAAAAGCATCCCCACATAGCCCCTCCTCCCATTGTTCCAAATGAGTCAGAGCAGTTTGAAGAGTGATGGCTATAGCATCCTCTATAGATCTATTTCTTCTGTATGCAAACTGGTGCTTATCAAATGTGTGTGGAAGACCAAAAATGATGTACCGGCAGACCAATTTCTCAAAGCGCTTCATGATGATAGGAGTGAGTGCCACTGGTCTGTAATCGTTGAGGTTATTGATAGGGAACATCTTTGGCAGCGGAACAATGGTGGAAGCCTTCAAACAAGGTGGAATAGTGGACTGGGATAAAGACCGGTTGAAGATCCTGGTAAAGACTCCAGGAAACTGATCAGTACAGTCTTTAAGCTCTCGGCCAGAGATACCATCAGGACCGGCAGCCTTTTTAGGGTCCACAGCTACAATTGGCTGGTGGCTATATTTTAGCTGTCTCTGATATCTCTAGTTCAAAGCGAGCAAAGAAATGATTCAGATCCTCTGCCAATGAAGCATCCCCCTCAGCAGGGATGGCTTTGGTCAGTTGATGGTTGGTAATTTGTTGAATCCCTCGCCACACCTGCCTCATGTTATTACTATAAAAATTATCCTCAATCTTCCTCTTATAATCAGTCTTGGCCTTCCGAATAGCTATCTTCAGACTAGCTCTTGCAACACTGTTTCACCGGACCTAAAGGCCTTGGTCCTGTCACGCAAGAGGCACTGGACTTCCTTGGTCATCCAGGGTTTCTGATTGAAATAGATCCTAATACGTCTATCCACAGTGATAGTCTCTGTGCAGTGTTTGACATAGAACAGAACAGTTGCAGTGTGCACCTCTAGGTCAGGGTGGTAAAAGATGTCCCAATTTGGGAAGCATCTTCTGGCCAAGATTTCACTGTCTTTATTATAGGCAGAGCCCATCTCCTAAGAGGGATGTACGCTGGTGCTAAAAGCAGTGACATATGGTCTGATTGTCCCAAATGTGGTAATTGTATAACCTTATAGTCATGTTTGATGTTGGTATATACTTTGTCCGATATGTTTGCTCCTCTAGTAGCACTTAACATGTTGATAGAATTTAGGGAGCACTGCTTTTAAATCAGCCTAGTTAAAGTTTCCCGCTATAATAT
Organism: Pseudonaja textilis; assembly: GCF_049901715.1. Taxonomy (NCBI): domain Eukaryota; kingdom Metazoa; phylum Chordata; class Lepidosauria; order Squamata; family Elapidae; genus Pseudonaja; species Pseudonaja textilis. Next base: position 363,394 of record NC_142001.1, on the reverse strand, counting down.
TCATAGCATACTTATTCTGCTGATTACCATCAATGTTGTACAAGAATCCCAAAGCTATGGTAGTATTGGCATTAGGTGGGATATAGACTGCAATAATCAAAACCACGCTGAACTCCCATGGAAGATATATGGGTCTACATTGAAGATTCATATACTCCAGATCCATGGAGCAGTGGCTATCTACAGTCTTTGTATTTATACACCAGCTTTTGTTCACATAAAGGCTTAAACCTCCCCCTTTGATCTTGCCAGAATCTCTACTCCTGTCCTGTTGGTGAGCTAAGTAGCCTTCCAGCTCAACAGCTGCATCTGGAATGAGTGATTGAAGCCAAGTTTCTGTGATTAGCGAAACACAACAGCATTAAAATATTAATGAAAAACTATTAGATGATAATACCTGACAAAAAACATTAAAACTTATGGAAGATATTTCCATATTGCTTTTTGATTGGTGTCCTCACTTGCAATTTTCTTCTTGAGCATCATCGGCTGTGTGATTTAACCTTAACCATCTGTTCACTGTAGGAGTAGGATCCCATTCCTTTAGAGCAGGGGTGTCAAACTCGATTTCATTGAGGGCCACATCAGGGTAGTGTTTGACCTCAAAGGCTTGCGGGCAGAGGTGGTACTCAGCAGGTTCTGTGCTGGCCAAGCAAGACTTCCCTCAGACTCTCCCTCACTCTCATTATATTCTCCTTCCTTCCTTCCTTCCTTCCTTCCTTCCTTCCTTCCTTCCTTCCTTCCTTCCTTCCTTCTTTTTCTTTTTTCTTCCCTCTTCATTCCCCTTTCTTCTTCCTTCCCCTCTTTCCTTATTTTTTCTTCCTTCCTCTCTTCCCATCTTCCCTTCTTTTTCTTTGTCTTTCCTCTTTCCCTTTTTCCTTTCCTGCCCCTTCTTGCATGCTCAATTGCAAAAGGGGAAACATTTCTCATTTTGTTTTTAGTTTTGATAGCCCTCTGCCAGCCAAAATATTTTTGGACTGGACAGCCTCCTGCAGCACTCTGGCAGCCCAAATGGGGCATGGGGGAAGGGGTCTCAATGCTAGTGGATGTGAAATAAGAATAAAATTGAGCGAAACAGCAATCAAGTGTGGCAATTTGACTTTAGTTGAATTATGTGTGTAAAAGCTGGTGAGGAAAATCACGAGCTCAATAATAGGACAAACAGCTTCAAAGATGAGGGTGCAACTTCAGAAAGTAGTCACAAAGACCTCAAGGGGGAAAAAAGAGAAAGAGAGGCAGAATTCAAGTCAACATAGGACTCCAGAAACCTCAGCCAAGCCACCAGTCCCTTTTCTGTGACAAGTAGAATCTGTTAAAAAGAAGGAAATGGGGTAGGGAGATGATTTTCTGAATAGTCTCAGAAAGAAGAGAAAAAGTGAGTTGAGAAGCAAAAGTCACAGCAGGAAGATGCAGAGGGAACCCCAGAGGAAGGAAGAAAAGAGACTCAGCCCAGAAAAGGCAGCCAAGGGAACTGCCCAAGCAAGGAAAGAAACCCTTCTGGCTATAGGAAAAAATGACAATGGGCGCAAACTAGAAAGTGCAATGAAAAGTTGGAATTAGAAAAAGGTCGGATGAGAGAAAAGAAAGAAATGCTGCTAAGGAGAAGATCATCTTGCCTTGACTAGTTATAGGCAAAATTCAGATAGATTAAAGCTGCCTAAAGTTGAGTCTGTGTAGCCTCAAGGATCCCTTCTATTGTCCTCCTGCCATCAAATCAGAAGTCTTCCAGTCCTCTCAGCGAGTGTCAGTGAAGCAAAACTAGGTGTCAAAATTTCCCAACTCAGAAACCTCTTGAACCTGTCAGTGCAAAGAATTATATGGTGCCCAATTTCACTGCCTTAACAAATTGACCCTGGAAGAGAGATTTTCTTGCAACTGGAGCTTGTTATCCAGTCCACAGTTGGGTTTTTAAACTGCTTTTCTCATTCCTATGCCACCCATATTTCTACTGTGACAGTGTGTTCTCCCTGCACCTTACATTTCGATTCTGCTCTCTTTGGCCACCTCCTTTTTAGAAAAAAATGCCTTTTCTTCTGATATTTGATATTCCATTAATCTGGCTCCAAAAAATTGAGAAATTGTAATTTATTCCTGTCTTGAAATGGGCTACAAACTGTTTTTACATGTTCACAATCCATTAGTCTTTTATTCAAATGTGCTACAATGTTTTCTAAAAGTATTTCCTGAGGAAGCTCAACAAATTGATGATTTTCTTTGGCAGCTGAGAGAAGCAGGAGGCTTTGGAGGCTGAGAGAAAGGGTAGCAGGTGGAGGCCAAGACAAATGGGTGGAGGTGGAGGCCGAGGTGAGTGGGAGGTCGATGCAAAATGAGACAACTCAGATAAGGAGTGACTGGGAGTGGCGGAGCCAGGTGGGGCAAGGCCAGGTGAGGCAGGTCAATGTGCTTGCCTCAGTGCATGCCTGGAGGGAGCCCAGCCAGACCAGGCCAAGGGAATTCAGCTGGTTCACCAAACTGAGCAGTTAGATACCAGTTCTAGTGAACTGGTGTCAACCAGATGAATCCCATGCCTTTCCTATACCATTTCAGGCAAATGGTTGTCCAATCTTCTTAAAAACCTCCAGTGATGAAGCGTTCACAGTTTCTGAAGGCAAGCCATTCCACTGGTTAATTGTTCTCACTGTTAGGAAGTTTCTCCTTAATTCCAGGTTGCTTTTCTCCTTGATTAGTTTCCATCAGCAGAGCTCATGTCTTTACAGAGTCTTCCCTAGAAAGATTTTCAAAGCTGTAGATGGGAGGGGGAAAGTTAAAATTGTTCACATATGCAGAAAAAAACACAGCACATATGGTGCTTTATATTCTAGGCTCCATGCTGAACCAATCTAACTTGGAAACAAACGATAATTAACACTGTGTATGTATCATCTCTATTACTATTCCCATATTACAGATGAGGACTGAGATATAAAACTTGGGCTTGGGTAAGAAAATTTAGAACACAAAAGAAACTTTATAATTAATATCTGAGATAGTATTCATCCATGCATTGACTTTGGCAATGAGAACCCCACTGTTAAGTCTCTGAGCCATTCTAAGCTATAGTTGTGAGCAGTAACAAAAATGGCTGCACAGCATTTTCTGTAACATCTAGCAAAAGGTTGCAGTAACACTTTAGAGGGAAATCTATAATATTTGAAATGGGCAATGTTTAACTCCAAATTCTCCACTGATTCATAACATCAATGTGATGGTTTGAGTACCATTAAAAGATGTTAATGAAATGTATGGAAAAATGAGTCCCAGTCTTGGTCCTTCTTTCTTTGGCCCTTCACATCAGTGATCTCCTGCTGAGGCATGCCAAAGTTAATCAAGCTTTTGAGATTTTAGTTAATTGCTGGACCCCAAGAAATTAGTTTAAGCTGGCTTCAGGCCAAGCTTGATTATTTCCCAGCTTTATGTTTACTGCCGACCAGACAATGCAAGAGCAGCGAGACAGAATGCATCAAAGGATCTGTTGTTGCAGAAGTTCTCTAAAGCCTGGGGAAAAGATAGAGATGTATCAAGATTATCAGTAACTGTCTCTGTTCATAAAGTCTTTTGGTGTACTTTCCGACATGGCCAGCTGGTGGCGGCCTTCTCACCACCGCTGAGTCTTCGCTGCCACCATCTCTTTACAGGACATCTCAACACCATGAATTAACTGAGGAGAAAAACTCACTGCGGGCACTGGATGGAGAGCCAGGTAGACTGTCAGAGGGGAGTGGATCAGTGGTGGTATGTTACTGGTTCAGACCAATTCGGCAAAACCAGTAATTAAAAAAAAGCCTCCGACATCAGCTGAGAAGAGAAAGAAGAGAAAAGCGCAGGATCCCATCCACCCTTGTGCTTTTTTCTTCTGTATCCTCTCATCTGATTGATGCTGCTGGCCTCAGCTGGTGTGGGGAAAGCTGTGCAAGCACGTTAGGAGCGTGCACGTTAGGTGTGCACTCATGCGCACACGATCACTAAACCAGTAGTGGGACAGGTAGGATCCCACTGTTGAAGTGGAGAAGGACAGGGCTGCACTGGATGGGAAGCAAGTGGGGGTGTGGGATGTCAAATTGGGAAGCCCCTCCCACCCTGCAAAGTTTTTTTTTTTACAGCCACACTGCTTAATATTTGAGGGTGTCTTGCTCTGAAAATAAGGGCAGCTTTGGAAAGCAATGGAGTGAGAATGGTGTTGAGATGTCCAGTAAAGAGATGGTGGCAGTGAGTTGGCAGCAAGGACTTGGAGGTTAGCCACACTGAGCTAGCAGTGTTGAGTCCTCCCATTCTGCTCTTATGGTTGTGAAATTATTTTCATCTTCAGTACTAATATAAAGATGAACCCTTCTTCAGCTGGGTTCAACCACTGTCTGAGCTTGGTTGTTTTGTTGCAGATGTTTCTTTACCCAAATTAGATAACTTCATCAGAGCTAGAAGGGCATGGGGTTTGTGGAGAAGGAGAAGAGGAAAGGGACCTTGAAAGAGTTCATACTGCAGGGTCCTTGGTGCTCTCTGAGCTTGGTTAGTTTCTTGCAAATGTTTCATTACCCAAATTCGGTAACATCATCAGGGCTATCATCATCAGACTAGTACAGATGAGGTTACTGAGTTTGGGCAATGAAACATCTGCAAGAAAACAACCAAATTCAAAGAACACCAATGAAATCATGCAAATTGTGATAGACCACTTTCAAAACAGAAGTGGAAAGTAGTTTACTCCAGAATAACAATTGGCTGAGTTTACAGAGATTATTCAAATGAACAAAGGCTACTGAAGATTCTTGGAATTACTTCCAGATTATTTATGTGTTTTAACAATAATTTGTAGATATCCTACAATTGCAGCATCCAATCCAACCTCCATAAAATATCCATCAAACTTACACTGATTGAAACCCATAAAATGCTTTTAATAAAATTTAAGAGTTCATTGGACAAATAAACTGTTGCTACAATGGCCTTGGAGTACAAAATGAGTCAGTGCACAGGCTGATAGAATTTTGTCAAGGGAATACGATGGTCATAGCAAACACTCTTTTCCAACAACCCAAAAGATGACTCTACACATGGACCTCACCAGACAGTCAACACATAAATCAGATTGACTATGTGTTCTGCAGCCAAAGATGGAGAAGCTCTGTACAGTCAGTAAAAAACAAGACCAGGCGCTGGCTGTGGCTCAGACCATGAGCTTCTTGTTGCAAAAATTAGGGTTAAATTGAAGAAAGTAGGGGAAAGCACTAGGCTACTCAGGTATGAACTAAATCATATCCCTGATGAATATACAGTAGATTTAACAATTTATACAGTAGATTTGACAAATAGATTGAACAAATTAGATCTGATTGACAGAGTGCCTGAAGAACTATGGACAGAGATTCACAACATTGTATAAGAGGTAGCAACTAAAACCATCCCAAAGAAAAAGAAATGCAAGAAAGCAAAAAGGCTGCCTGAGGAAGCTTTGCAGCTGAGGAAAGAAGGGAAGCAAAAGGCAAGGGAGAAAGAGAAAGATACACCCAATTGAATGCAGAATTCCAGAGAATAGCTAGAAGAGATAAGAATGCCTTCTTAAATGAACGGTGCAAAGAAATAGAAGAAAACAATAGAATAGGGAGGACCAGAGATCTCTTCAAGAAAATTGGAGATATGAAGGGAACATTTCATGCAAAGATGGGCATGATAAAGGACTAGAATGGCAGGGTCTGTTAGATATTTACATATATGCTTTGATTGGTTGGCCCGTAGCGGCAAGAAATTGAAGAGCTGTCACTGGTTGCAGCAGCAGCAGCCTGGGATAAAAAAGGAGCTGCCACGGCTGCTGTTCTTCGTTCTGAACAATGTAATAAAGAAACTTAAATGGTTGGCGCCTCCCGCGTCTTCTCTTGCCCATGATTTAACATTGGCGACAAAGGTGGGATACTGAGAGAAGCGAGATTGCGACAACGTGGCTAGCTGACCGGACAAAGAACTCAACATGGCCGGGGACAATACGCCATCCAAACCGTTCAACCCGATGAATGAGGACTGGGATTCCTACGTCGATCATTTCCAGATGTTCCTAGAGAGCAGCGATCTGATAAATATTACAGAACAGAGGAAAAGAGCAGTCTTCCTCATGCATTGTGGCCCCACCGTATTCAAAATGGCTAAAGCCCTCGCAGCCCCAAGTGATGTAAAGACGATGGCACTGGCAAGCTGTTAAGCGTGTGTTGAGATATCTTAAACGATGCATTATGCATTATATTTGGAACCTAAGGATGAACTAAGCTTAACTGCATATGCCAATGTAGGTTTCGCTACAGACATACCTACACATAAATCAAAGTCAGGTACTGTAGTGTTATTAGAAAAGGTGTTAATTGGATGGCCGTCTATTCAACAAAAACATCTAAGGTTATCAACAATGGAGGCTGAATTCTCATGTTTGTCTCTATTATGTACGGACTTAGTATGTTATAAACAACTAATGATACATGTGGGAAGTAATGTAAAGGAACCTATTGTTGTATGTGAAGACAACCAATCAGTAATTCAGATGGGTTCCAATCTCATTGTAAAGACAAGATCAAAACATACCAATCTACGATATCTGAATGTGAGACAATGTGTTCAAAGTAAAATGATTAAACTAGAGTACTGCATGTCACAGAATAACATTTTAGATAATTTTATGAAAGCCCAAGGCACTATAAAACATAAGGCTTGCTGTGAGGAATATGAACTTAAACTGTAAGGTTTTATATATTGTCCTACCCAAAGGGGAGAATGTTAGGAATGATAGTCACCTAACAGTTGGGTTGGCAATATATAAACCAGGATAGTCATTTAATACTGTTATATCTTTAAGAGAATGTTGTAATTGTGATTGGCTGAGGTTCCTCCAACAACCATAAGATGGAGGCAGAAACCTGGTTTGTCCTTTTGTGAATTTCCTTTTGCCTTTTGCCTGATCGTCATTCTGCTTGAATTGCTGTGAGTCTTGCGACTATTCACAAACTCTATTTACTGAACTTTGTTTATGATATTGGTAAAGAAAAGGACTTCATTTTTGGATTATCCCTGGACTGATTATTTTGAATATTAACTGCTTTAACTGCATATGATTTGGACTGTTTGTTGGACTTTGTTTACCCATTTACAGGAAGTAAAACTTACTGTAAGGCATCCAGAAAGTATCCATGACATCAATCACTCCAAGACATTTTTTTCTCCAATTGATTTATTTAGAAACAGATCTGGCATGTCAAAGGCAATTTCCCAAAGTGAAAAATTTTTGTGCGCTACACAAAATCCACTTTATCTCCTCCCTTCTCTCCTCCCTTCTCTCCTCCCACTTCTACACTTCATAAATCATGAGAACCAATTTACTGCCACTGGAATTTCTTAATACGACATACAGAATAACCTTGAACTTTTCAACGCCTCCAACTCTCTTAAAAAAAATGTGGCAGCTGAATATCAAAGCTGACAGGTGTCCCCCCCCTTGAAAACTCCTCCTCCTAAATAAAAAGAAAAAAAACACATACAGGGGTTACTACATTGTCCTTAACCCCCTCTGCCCCCTCCAGGAGGACCCTTCAGTTTGTGGGGAAAGTCCTCATGGAATTGGTTAACCAATTGATCAGCATGAACATCCCAACTCTTTACCCAACAAGCATCTGAGTGGGGGTATCTTTTCCATAAAACCAAATATTGCAATTGGCGGTGTAATCTAGAACCGAGGATTTTTTAAACCTTATAATTTGTTTCCCCCTGTACCGTTAACAGTTTAGGGAGAGCTATTGGCAGTGGTCTTATCATTGATGCAGTAGCTGGTTTTAGTAAACTACAATGGAACACCGGATGAATTTTCCCCAACAGTCGAGGAAAACTTAATTGGACAGTGACCAGATTGATTATTTTTGAAATTGGAAATGGACCCAAGAATTTTGGAACCCAGCTTCTTACTGGGCAGTTTCAACCTAAGATACTTGGCTAACAAATATACTTTAAAAGGCGGTTGAAGGGATCTATGTTTATCCGCCTGTTTTTTATAAGTTTTTTCAGCTTCATTCAAAGCTTTTTTTGTATCTTCCCACCCTTTCTTTAATGAGTTCATCCATTCTGTTAGGGACATGGATGATGGAGGTTGTCTAGGTAATTCTGGCATCAGGACAAAATCCATTCCAGTGTTGATTTGGAATGGAGTCAATCCCAGGCTGCTATGTACTGCTTTATTGTAAGCAACCTCTACAAAAGGTAATAACTCAGCCCAATTTTCTTGTTGATAATTTACATAGCATCTAATGTATGGTTCAATCATGGCATTAGCCCTCTCAGCTGCTCCATTACAAGCAGGATGAAAAGCTGAGGATAACCTTGAGAGGAACCAATGGATTTCAGAAATTCCCTCCAAAATTTTGCGGTAAATTGTACCCCTCTGTCTGATATTACTCTACGCGATACTCCATGTAGTCTATAGATATGTTTCACGAACAGCTTTGCAAGTTTTTTCGCAGATGGAAGTGCTTTGCAGGCAATAAAATGGGCCTGTTTAGAGAATAAGTCAATTATAGTCCAAATGATCATATTCCCTTCACTCTTAGGTAGTTCAACAATAAAGTCCATTGTGATTTCTTCCCAAGGTTGGGTTGGTTCAGTGACTTGTTGCAGGAGGCCAGAGGTTTTTCCAGTTCTGTGTTTCATTGTGGCACAAATTGAACAACTTTTTTACATAGTCCTCGACATCAGATTTCATTTTTGGCCACTAGAACTGTCTTCTCAGTAAATGTAGGGTTTTTAGGAATCCGAAGTGGCCTCCCAGCCAGGAGTTGTGGCTACACTTTAGTACCAGTAGTCTGAGGATTGCGGGTACATAAAGCTTAGTCCTTTTCCAAGCTAGTCCATCATTCATTGTCAACTCGGTTTGATGGTCCAGGAACCAAGGATTGGTCAATAGGGCTGTTTTCAATTCTGCAATCAGCTTATCTTCCAGGCGTTTGGGGTTGTGGCTGGCGGGCTCGAGTGGTCACTTGGCCTGCCAAATTGAGCATCTGAAATTAAGGCTTGTACTATTTCCTCTCAGTGGCTGTCAAACTGAGGTTTTCTGGACAGAGCGTCTGCCAGGATGTTTTTTCCCTCCTGAGATATATTTAATGTTGAAATTGAATTACTTGAAATATTGGACCCAGCAGACTTGTTTGGGTGCTAATCTCTTAGGGGTCTTTAGAGACTCGAGGTTCTTATGATCAGTCCATACCTCAAAGGCCTCTGGTGCCCCTTCTAGAAAATGCCTCCAAGTCAATAAAGCCCATCGTACAGCGAATGCTGCTTTCTCCCAGACCTCCCATCTTCATTCTGTGTCTTTCAGTTTTTTGGACACATAAGTGCACAGCCTCAGTCGGCCTTGAGAGTCCTTTTGCAGCAAAATGGCTGCCACCGTTACATCACTTGCATCTGTTTGGACAATAAAAGGCTTGGTCGCGTCTGGGTGCTGTAGGATGGACTCAGCTGCAAAGAGGCATTTTAAGGTCTCGAAAGCTTTCTGATAGTCCATAGTCCAAGCCAGGGGTAGACTCGGCTTTGGTTTGGTGGGTGATGGGCCCATTTTTAATAGCTCTGTCAATGGGAGGGCAACTTCAGCAAAGAACAGAATGAATTGTCCATAGAAGTTGGCAAACCCCAAGTTGTTTTTGGGTTCTGGGGGGCTGCCAGTCCAGCACCGCTTTCACCTTTCTGGGGTCCATTTCAATCCCCAGGTTGGATATTCAGTAGCCTAAGTAGTCCAGTGACTCTTTGTGGAATTCGCATTTTGAGAGTTTCACATATAATTTGGTGGCTGGAAGTTTTTCTATAACTTGTTGAACCAATTGAACATGCTCTTCCATGGTTTTGCTGAAGATAAGGATGTCATTCAGGTACACGAGGACCCCAAGGTAAAGGTGCGGGTGTAACACCTCATTGATGAGCTGCATAAACACTGCAGGAGCCCCCTGAAGTCTGAAAGGCATGTCTTTGAATTAGCTACCCAGAGGGCAGCTAAAAGCTACCCAGAGGGCAGTTAAAAGCAGTTTTCCACTCATCTCCCTCTTTGATGCAGACCCAGTAATAAGCTTCCCTGAGATCTAGCTTGGTGAATACTTTGCCCTTCGACAGGTGGTTCAATAAGTCCTTCATAAGAGGGAGAGGATACATGTTTTTGATGCATATGGCGTTCACGCCTCTAAAGTCAACACACAATCTCAACCCGCCATCTTTTTTCTCCTTGAACAAGGGCAGCTAATCTTGATTTGGCAGGCTCAATAAAAACTTGTTCCAAATTGCTGCTGAGGTATTTCCATAATTCAGTCATTTCAGCAGGCATCCTGGAATACATCTTTGGTTTTGGTAATTTCGCCCCTGGCTCTAATTCTATGGCGCAATCAGTGGCTCGATGAGGAGGTAAAACATTACACTCTTCTTCACTGAATGCTCCAGCCAAGTCTTTGTATTGGTTGGGTACCTGGGGGTTATCTGGGAGAAGGTGGGATGCCATGGATGCTGGCTCAGGCTCTGGATTCAAGCTGACTGGTGGCTTTTTAGTGGGTGGAAGAGGGGGCAATGGGCCTGGTCCAATGAGGATTTTTCTGAATCCATCCTCCCATTTGATCATTGGGGCCCAGTATGATTGATTCTGACATCTTGGGGGCCACTACAAAGCGTATGAGTTGTGATGGGGCCCTAATTCCATCTTGATCAATTCTGTCATTTGAGTGGCTGCCCCCGTTAAGGTTCCATTCACTTGCTCAAATCTGACTGGGTGTTTTAGTGGGTTAGTCTTTATGCCCAATTGTTCAACGATGGGGAGTCCGATAAGACATCTAGAACACCCAGTATCAATGACTGCTTCTAACTCCCTGGCTTCCCCCCATGTTTGGTACCACTAATTTTTTTTTAACTGTAAAAGGTATGATGGGATCACTCATCGTTGGGTCATCTTCGCAGGTTGGGTTCTCGGGGACGTGGTGTCGGTCCAGTGGTCCATTGCTCCCATCCCCGCAGAGGGGGCTTTCCCAGCTGTGCTTGGTGAACCCGCCCCTGCCCAGAGGTCTTCCTTGATTCTTCTGACCTCTAACAGCTGTATTAGGCTTTGACTGTGGGGCTTGTGGTACAGGAGCAGGAGCCAGACAGTCTGCTGCCCTATGACAGGCTTGGCCACATTGGTAACATTTCAGCACCCTGGTGGATCGGGTACGAGCAGTTTCGTCTGGTCTGGTCGGTGGTCTCCTCGCCACAATTCTCTTAGTCGGGGCTGCCGGAAAGGGTTTCCTGTTGATGCTGCGATCTAAGCTGAGGGAGGCGGCAGACCACAATTGTAATGTCTCTGGGATTCCCCTACTTTCACAGGCCTTCTTTACTTCTGGATCAATGGCTTTTTTAAAATAGTGTGAAGTCATTCTTTCAGGCCAATCCATGAGGTGGCTTGCGACCCTTCTAAAGTCCCAAATGAATTCTGACAAGGGTTGCTTACCTTGCCTCATTTCCATTAACTTCTCTTCATTCTCTGCTACCCTGTCTGGATTTTCAAATTTGAGTCTTAATAATTGAATAAGTCCATTTACATTGTATAATTCGGGGGCTTGTTCATTGTGTAGTTGGGCCACCCAGTCTAAAGCATCCCCTTCATTCATCCCATTTGTTATGGCCATAATCAAATCGGTTCTGTGGTGTATTGATCTCCAAATTGTTCTATATGGGATCGGATTTGAGTGAGGAAATAAATGAAATGTTCCTGGCGCCCATCGAGTATGACCTCAAAGGGTATTTGGTCCGTCCTGGGACGTGGTTGTGGAGGTGGCACATGCCAGGCCCCTGCAGGTTGTACTGGAATGGAAGGAACAGGCCGGGTGGTGTACATAGGCTGGGTAGGCCCCCTGAATCCTGGCTGAGTGGTGTCTCTCTGGAATAGGGGTCCCTGTGGCCTCGCTGTCAGTTGGGGCTGCAATTGTGGTTGCCAGGAGGAAGACAGGTGTGGCCTGGTTCCCTGGTCAGGTGGAGGGGAAGTGGCTGCTGTCTGCTGTCTGGGCAACCCCCCTTCAGACCAGGGCTGTGTTGGTGCTGGCTGCCATTGGCATTGAATCCACCCCTGGCCTGGATAAAATCCCCACCCTGGGAGGATACTCACTGCAGGGGGCAAAATTTCCTCTGGAAAATGAGGGGATTGCCTTGGAGGCTGCAACATACCTCTGTCAGTTGATGCTTCTTTCTGGCTTCCACCAACTGGCATCTGTATAGTCTCCTCGTTCCTCACGATACTTGGGTATGTGAATATGGGTGGTCTCAAGCTTCCACCCATCCAAACAGACTGTGAGGCCAACCCTGTTACCTTTAAATTCTGGAACTGTTGATGTAAATCTGCTCTTGATGGACTTCCAGGATAAATCTTGGGGGTGTCTTCTTGGGAGAATTCCAACCCCAATTGTCTCTCTTCCCTCCAATCTGGCAGAATAGCAATATGCCTGGGGCTAGAAAAAGATTTCTCTTCAGACAGCTGGATTACATCTGGGTTATAACAACTTCTTGAGTGGAAACGCTTCGGTATAGCTCCCAAATCTCTTTCCCCTACTGCCATCCTGAAAGCTTCCATCATCTCCTCCAAAGAAGGGCTGGCAGGTTCAATTAATGCTCCGGAGGGAAGTCCCCCACATGCTCCCCCTGCACATCTCCAACTTTGGCTGATTGTTGATCTTTATCCATCTCTGGGAAAAGAACTCTGGGGTATCAGCCAAGCCCCCTTCAAAAAATAAAAGAACTCTTTGGGAAATAAATGTAAGGCATCCAGAAAGTATCCATGACATCAATCACTCCGAGACATTTTCTCTCCAATTGATTTATTTAGAAACAGATCTGGCCTGTCAAAGGCAATTTCCCAAAGTGAGAATTACACAGAATCCACTTTCTCTCCTCCCGTCTCTCCTCCCACTTCTACACTTCATAAATCATGAGAACCAATTAACTGCCACTGGAATTTCTTAATATGACATACAGAATAACCTTGAACTTTTCAACTCCTCCAACTCTCTAAAAAAATGTGGCAGCTGAATTTCAAAACTGTCACTTACATTTTATTATTCAGTGTATCTGTGTGCTGATTGTGTGTTATTCATCACCACTCTCACTATGTTTCCCTGAGTGCACTCATTCTCCTAATGGGGAATACCTCAACAGAAGGAACAAAAAATAACTCCAAAAGACTATGAAGGGAACAAGATTCCAGTCATTGGCATTGGAGAATTCAAAGTATCCTTCCAAAATTACTCTGGGATTCTGCCTTTAACCATGGTCGACAGGGACCAGCCAAGTCTGCTGGGGCTCGAGTGGTTCAAGCCATTGGGAATTGAATTCACTGGCATCCACAGCTTCACTGACAGTGAGTGAGAGGACCAATTGATAGAGGAATTCCAGGACCTTTTCAATGGAAAACTAGGCAAGTACTTGGGGCCCCCTATTTCTTTTAATCTGGACCCAAATATTGTCCCTATCAGACTAAAAGCAAGGCGAGTTCCATTCACACTTAAACCAAAAATAGACAAGCAGTTAGACAAGCTCATTTCCCAAGGAATTCTAGAACCCATAGATCATGCGACGTGGGAAACCGCAATAGTCACCCCTATAAAGCCAGATGGATCTCTGTGTATCTGTGCTGACTGCTGCGCAACCCTTAACTGTGCTTTACAGCAGAGTGCATACCCGGTCCCCATGGTGCAACACTCCTTGGGATGGGGAAAGATATTCGCAAAATTAGATCTTGCACAAGCCTACCTGCAATTACCGGAAGACACTGAAAGAGCAGAAGCACAGACAATTGTGTCACACAGAGGGGCTTTTAAATGTAACAATTTGCAATTTGGGATGAGCATTGCCCCAGGACTATTCCAAAGCCTCATGGAACACTTACTACATGGACTAAAGGGGGTGGTGCCTTATTTTGATGATGTCCTCATCTCAGCCGAGAACAAAGAGCAATTACAAGATCGTTTGAGGGAAGTTCTCAAACATTTCAAGGAGGTGGGGCTTAAAGTAAAAAGGGGAAAATGCCGGCTATCAGCCAATAGGGTGGAATTCCTGGGGTTTTCAATAGACAAAGACAGCATCCACACCACGGACAGTAAAACCAAAGCCATCAAGATGCCCCCAGACCAAATGGTAAAATTGAATTACAAGCTTTCCTGTGGCTAATTAGCTTTTACCATATATTCTTATTGTAGAAGGCAACTGTGGCAGAACTGCTTCACAAACTGCTTGACAAGAAAGCAGCCTGGGTTTGGGGAACTAGAGAAGAGGCAGCGTTCAAAGAAATAAAGAACTTAGTTACATCAGAACGCATACCGATTCAATATAATGAGACTTTACTGATAATAGTAACTTGCGATGCATCACCATTTGGGGTGGGCGTGATACTCAGCCACCTTTTGCCAAACGGAAAGGAAGCCCCAATAGCATTTTATTCAAAGACATTATCCAAACCTGAACAGAATTATAGCCAACTAAACAAAGAAGCGTTAGCCGCAGTCACTGGGCATCATCATGGGGGATAGAGCCACCCCGAACATCATGTCCCCCTGAATGACCCGTTAGATAGAATTCTTATCTGCATACAATTACAACTTGATCTGTAGACCCGGAAAAGAGATTGATCATGCAGATGCATTAAGCAGATGTCCCCTGCCCATCAAGGATGAGGATCCAGCACCAGCCACCACCACACTCCTGATAGAGACAATTCAATGAACACCAGTCATGGCAGCCGATATCGTGAGAGCAACAGTGAAAGACAGAACTCTATCACGCATTTTGAACTGGGTAGGGAGGGGTGGCACGAACAGGAACAAACCGAAGAAACTAAACCTTTCAAAAACAGACAAACTGAATTATCCATACTGAAAGGTTGTGTATTGTGGGGTGATTGAGTTATAATTCCAGCCATTTTAAGGGATGATATAATGGAGATGTTGCATGCAAGGAATCCTGGGATAGTTAAAATGAAACCATTAGCAAGGAGCTATGTGTGGTAGCCAGGGAGGATAAAGAAATAGAGCCCTGGGTCTCTGCCTGCCAGATTTGTCAGGAGAACTGACCAGCACCACCCATAGCAACCAAACATGAGTGGGAATCACCCAGGGGACCCTGGTCTAGAATACATATCGATTTTGCAGGACCAGTAAAGGGGACACATGTTTCTTATCATTGTGGATGCATATTCTAAATAGCTGGAAGTCAGCATCGTGCAGTCCACAATGACAGAAGCACACCATGCACTCCACAAAAAGAACCCTAAGGAAACTATTTGCTACACATGGCCTTCCGGATGTAATAGTATCCAACAATGGACCTCAATTCACAGCCACACAGTTTGTGGGATTCCTAGCAAAAATGGGGTACGACATGCCCTCTCGGCACCTGGACATGCATCCATGAATGGATCATGAAAGAAATACTTGGTCTGGCACATGAAAGAAATACTTCAGAAACTAGGGCCAGGGGATGTGCAAGCAAAAGTAGATAAGTTATTAAGTATACAGCACATAACACCTAGCGCATCAACAAAAAAAAAGCCCTGCGGAACTTTTTATGGGAAGGAAACTGAGATCACAATTAGACAGAGTACACCCCAATTACACACCAGAAAAAAACCACTAGATTCATCCAACAAATTCCAGAATTTCAAAATGAGTGACTCAGTATACACTGAAAATCTAACAGGGGAACTATTATGGGTACCGGCAATGGTAGTACAAGTAACGGGGCCTCGTTCATACACAGTCGAGACAATCGGAAGCAGAAGCTGGAGAAGGCACATTGATCAACTACGGAGCTGGGGGACAAAGGGAACAAATAGGGAGGAAGGGGAAGACCCTTCACACATATACATTACAAACAGAGAAGAAGGGGGAGACCCTTCACACGCAGCCAACAATAACAGGGAAGAAGGGGAAGACCCCAACCACCCAGACCACATAAGGAATAACATAGAACAGGCCCTAACAACTACACAACCTCAACAATTAAGAATAGCTCCGGAAGAACCGAACGGAAGTAGCACTCAACAGACACACATAGGCAGCGACAAACCAAGAAAGGAAGCAAAAGGGTGGCATCTAGTGGAAGTAGAATGGCTGCCATGATGAGAAAATTCCATGAGGTTCCCTGGAGGGGAGCAGGAGAGGTGATAATTCCAACCGAGCAGCTTGGAGACCAACCCATGACTGAACTGCACAGATCTGGTCACAACCATAAGAGTCCTGCCTACTTACGTGATTACAGACAGTAGGCAGAACAGGATTGGGTGAGCTGGACCAGGTGGGGAGGAGTGTTAGATATTTACATATATGCCATGATTGGTTGGCCTGTGGTGGAGGGAAATTGAAGAGCTGTCACTGGTTGCAACCACAGCAGCCTGGGGTAAAAAAGGAGCTGCCGCGGCTGCTATTCTTTGTTCTGAACAATGTAATAAAGAAACTCAAATGGTTGGAGCCTCCCGCATCTTCTCTCACCCACAATTTAACAGGGAGCTAACAGAGGCAGAAGAGATTAAGAAGAGGTGGCAAAATTACACAGAAGAACTATACAAGAATGAGCTTAACATCCCTGATAATCATGATGGGGTGGTCACTCATCTCGAGCCAGACATCCTAGAATCTGAAGTCAAATAGGCCTTAGGAAATCTGAGTAACAACAAAGCTAGTGGAGGTGACAATATTCCAGCTGAGCTATTCAAATTTTTAAAAGACAATTCAGTAAAAGTGCTACACTCAATTTCCCAGTTGCAATGTATGGATGTGAAAGTTGAACCATAAGAAAGGCTGAGTGCCAAAGAATTGAAGCCTTTGAACTCTGGTCTGGAGAAGACTCCTGTGAGTCCCTTGGACTAAAAGGCCATCAAACCAGTCAGTCCTAGAAGAGATCAACCCTGACTACTCCTTAGAAGACCAGATCCTGAAGATGAAACTCAAATACTTTGGCCACCTAATGAGAAGGAAGAACTCACTGGAGAAGAGCCTAATGCTGGGAACGATTGAGGGCAAAAGAAGAAGGGGATGCAGAGAATGAGGTGGCTGGATGGAGTCACGGACGCAGTCAGCGTGAGCTTAAATGAACTCCAGGGGATGGTAGAGGACAGGAAGGTCTGGAGGAACATTGTCCATGGGGTCATGATGGATCAGACACGACTTCACAGCTAACAACACAATGGGATGATCTTCCCATCCAAAGATTCCATGCTGATTGAAAGGACTGAGTTTTGCACACTAGATCCAACTCTCCTACCCCACCCATCAGGAAAAAAAATAGCCCAACATGTTGTCCAAACACAGCACCCCTCCCTCCCTCCCTCCCAGACTTCCCAGTAACATTTAGCTCTTCCCTGCCTGTCTTCTGAGCTCTGCGAATAAGCTGGCACTTGTGATCTCCCAAACAATGATACCTTTTAAATATCTTCTCATTGTTTCTACTCACTTTGGTGCTCTAGGATTCATTCTCAAGCACCACTTACGAATTTCATAGGTTAGTGATTCTCAACCTCAGCCATTTGAAGTTGTGCAGACTTCAACTCCCATAATTCCCCAGATAGCATTGCTGGCTGGGGAATTTTGGGAGTTGAAATCCACACATCTTCAAATGGCTGAGGTTGCAAAATATTGCCATAGGTCACAAGGCCAGAAATGTGAAACACAATCATCAGACATTGAAGGTGTCTTCCAGGAGTTGGTCTCTGTTGTCCCAGCATGTCAGGGTGACCTGAGAAAAAGCCAGTCTGTTTCTTTATGTTTAGTCATTTATTCTCTTTCTATGCTGCCTTTTCATTCTAGCAAGTAGCCCTGGCTGCTAATGAAATGTGCAAAACCTCCCATAGAATGTAAAATGTTGAAAAGATAAATGTACTTTGCTCCTCCTGTGAATTGACAATTGATATGCATCATTAAAGAGAACACAGAGGAGTTGAGTCTCTATTTCCTAAAGGCTAAGTGACTACACCATAATGCCACATAGAAAGCACCAGAGGGCAGGAGTAGTAAGAAGTAGCAGTGGAGGATCATTAAAGAGAGATCCAACCTAGAACAAAAATATTTCCTGACAATGACAACAATTAACTAGTGGAATGAAGGTTTTTAAGGGATTGAACAACCATTTGTCTGAAACGGGTTAGAGTTTCCTACTTGATCAAGGGGTTGGACTAGCAGCCCCCAACCTTTTGGGCACCAGGCACTGGTTCCGTGGAGAGAGGTTTTTCCACAGAACGGAGGAGTCGTGCTTTCGTGGGCTTGCTGCCAGCATCCCATGGATGGGGCTCGACTTGCTTATGCGGCCCGATTTCTGGCATGCCGTGGACTGGTGCCAGTCCATGGACTGGGGTTTGGGAACCCCTGAACTAGGTGGCCTCCTGGGTCCCTTCCAATTCTGTTATTCTGTTAAAAAGTTATTTTATACATAGGGAAAAATTACCTTATATAAGGAGTATACCAAACTATATAGCAATAGCAATGACTTGTATACCACTTCACAGTGCTTTTACAGCCCTCTCTAAGCAGTTTACAGAGTCAGCCTTTTGCCCCCAACAATTTGGGTCCTTCTTTGACCCACCTTGGAAGGATGGAAGGCTGAGTCAATCTTGAGCCTGGTGGGATTTGAACTGCCAAATTGTAAGCAGCTGGCTGCAGAAGTAGTAAACAATAAAACATTTGAAAAAAATGCAATTCATTAGAATTGCAACTTACATCCTGAATCAATCTTAAATGAAAGAGAAAATCATGGTGGCACAGTGGTTAGAATGCGGTACTGCAGGCTAACTCACTGCTTATTCCAGGAGTTCGATTCTGAGCAACTCAAGGTTGACTCAGCCTTCCATCCTTCTGAGATTGGGGGAAATGAGGACCCAGACTGTTGGAGTCAAGATGCTGACTCCTTAAACAGCTTAGAGAGGGCTGTAAAGCACTGTGAAGCCACCTATAAGTCTAAGTGCTATTGCTATTGCTATTAAAGTGCAGCCTTGTCTTCTGCCTCTGACTTTTTGATTCTCCTTGCTAGGGAGGTCCCTTCGTTCCCTGCGGTTCTATGTTCTATGATCAATGCCGGAGAGGTGGGTTAAGGAGCATTAGGCAAAACAGAGACAGCCTTCTCCTGCAGAGAGAAGGAAGGTGAGCTCTGCAAGAGGATCTTCATATCAACAGAAGGGGCTACAAGGAAATGGAGACGGGTCCTGTCAGCCCTCCAATACAGATCAAACTTAAGAACTGAATACATGCAAAATAATTATACTTTTATTAATTATTATTAATTATGGTTATAGTAACAAAAGTCCAATTTTTTTGTCTCTCCCTCTATCTTCAAAAAAGGAGGATCATGTCCAAGATGCTTTCTCAACTTAATTTTTTTTTGCTAAATTCTGTTAATTTTATCTGACTGTTGCCTTGGTTACTGCTCTTCCTCCAGACCCACTAGGCCTGGTCTAGGTTAGCTCTACTGCCCATAAGGGATGTCAGAGGCTTGACCCAACAAAGGTTTTCACCAGGTGACTTTGTTAGGATCCCCAGCAAAAAGGTGCCTTGGGGGAACTAGGCCTCTTCCCTCGGGGAGCGGGGCCTCCGGAGACAGGTGAAACTCGATGGCTTTGGGTGGGCAGGTCGCGGAAGACAGCGCCGCAGCCACTCGGGAAAGCGTCGCGTGAGAAGGCAGATTGCCAGAGAGGGGCGCGCCGGCAAATTGGCCTTCCCCGGGCTGGGAGGAGCCGGGCCGTCGGAGCGCCACGGCGGCCGGTGCAGGTGTCCCTCCTCCTCCTCCTCCTCCTCCCCCCCCCGCCCCTGGAAACTCCGCCGCGGCTGCAAAGCCCCCACCGCCCCCGCGTTTCTTCTGGGAAAGGGGCGGGGGCGCCTCCGCGCCGTTATATCTGCCCCCTGCGGGCGAGGAAGAGGAAGAAGAAGAAGGGAAGGCGTGCGCAGCGGTCCCCGAGGAACTGCAGCTGTGCCCAGCGGCCCTTGGCGAGAGTGCGCCCGCCTGGCGGAGGAGAAGCGAGAGGCAGCCGGAGCAGCACCAACTCTCTTATTTGGCTCTCCGGGAAGAGCGCGGAGCAAGAGGAGGCGGCGGCGGCGGCGGTGAGCGCAGGTGAGCGCAGCCTCGTCTTCTGCTTTCGCTCTTCTTTTCATCCTCTTTTCATCCTCTTTCCTCTTCTGTCCTTCCTCTCTGCTTTCTTTCTCTCGCCTTCCTTTCTTGTTTCCTCCTCTGTTCCTCTTTTTTTTTTCTTTTCTCCCTTTCCTTTCTTCCTCTCTCTTTCCCTCTTTTTTCTCCTTTCTTCCATTCTCTTCTTTCCTTCCCTCTCTTTCTCTCCCTTCTTCTGCCCATTCTTCCTTCTTTCTCTCTCTCCATCCTTCTTTTCTTTCCCTATTTCCTTCCTTCCTCTGCCCTTCCTTTTTTCTTACTTCGTAGCTTAATTCCCCAGCCAGCATGAGGAGGTTAGAGATGAACTGGTGGTGTAGTAGGAAGGTGATGGACTAAGAGTAGAGAGACTTTCCTTCCTTCCTTCCTTCCTCTCCTTCTGCCCATTCATCTCTCTCTCTCTCTCTCTCTCTCTCTCTCTCCTTGTTATAGTTCAGCAATGAGCACAACTAAGGTAGGCTGAGAAGACTGCAGAAAATTAGCCAAAACTCCTGATTTTCATAAAGGCCCCCACACCCACAGAAGAGAGAGAGTGACTTGTTGTACTCCTTTTAAACCAGGGAGATGATTGCTGGAGAATCAGTAGTGATTCTAAGAAAGATATCCATGCTTTCGAGAGAGAACTTTCACCTTAGATAAACTTTGGATTAAAATCATTACTGAATTGGTGATAGGTCATTTAATTTTGAAAAACTGGATTTATACCCTCTGATGATGAGGTGGTAAAGTTAGTTGGGTGGATTCACAGGACCTGGTAAAGTGTACAATGAGCCACTATTCTCCACTCAGAGCAAAGGGATTGGGGTTACTGGAGTTACTAACCCAGTCTTACTTGATTTGCACATTATGCTCAACCAAAATGTATTTTTGTGTGTGTGTGACTTTAGCTTAGCTCCTCTCATGAATGAGTATACAATCTTCTGCCTGTTTGTTCTAATTAATATCTAGTGAGTCTCCTTTGGTTCGCTGCTGGGTATGTGTGCTTGGGATTGTTTTCAAAAATCAGGTGGCTGATGGTATTTTTTCCAACTCATGCATTTTATTAAAAGGCTGCAAGCTGACCAAAACAGAAGCCTTTTAGTCAGAAAAGGTGCTAGCAGACTCCTGATTTTTTGACTGCTAGAGATTACAGGTAATCCTCAATTTATGACAATTCATTTAGTGACGTTCAAAGTTACAATGGCACTGAAACAAGTGGCATGACCAATTTTCACAGTTATGACCTTTGAAGCCTTCCCATGATCATGTGATTAAAATTCAGATGCTTGGCACCTGGTTCATATTTATGATGGTTGCTGTGTCCCACTGTCCTTTGGTGATCTTCTCACAAAGTCAATGGGGAAGCCAGATTCACTTAAGAACCAGGTTATTAACTTCTCAGCTGCAGTGATTCACTTATTAACTGTGGCAAGAAAGGTCGTAAAATGGGGTAAAACTTACTTAAGAAATGTCTCACTTAACAACAGGAATTTTGGGCTCAGTTATAGTCTTAAGTCTAGGACTACCTGTAACACAGAGAAACAGAATGGAAAGCATCAAAATGCAGTCTTGTGCACACCATAGCGTGAGCAAACTGGACTTCAGGGTAGACACATGTACTAGAAACACCTTTGCCATCACTAAGCTACTGCACAATTTTATATTACTTTGGGTAAAGTTGTTGGTAATCTCATAAATATTGGAATTTACTTTTTTTAAAAAAAAATCTATGTATCTTGCATATTTTTCTGAGGGGCCAAAATATGCCAGAGAAAGTAAGAATCTCAGCCTCCTAGCACAATAGAGACACACAGACGTAGCAAAATATTTTGTGAGTCCATCCTATGCATGATTTTCCCATGATAAATCTTTTCATTTAAAAAATGCAACTTGAGTTTCCCTGGGCTTCATGCCACATAAAATCATAACTTCATTAACTATGGTTTTTTTTTAAGTTTTTATTTTTTAAGAAAAACATATACAAACAAAACATAAAAGCATAAAACCATCTTCCATTTTATATACATACAGTGTGTCAGTTGGTTACAAATCTTTTGTGCTATCCTTTCATAGTCATTACTCATGGTTTATATAAATTTTCAAAACTAACATATGTTTATATATTTATCAATTATTAATTATAAACTATTTATTCCATCATTTTATACGAGATATTCCAAATTTTATTTTGAAATTTATATTGTACTTTCATCCAATGGTTATAAATGTCTGTATTATATTTTATATCAATCTGTTAAACTTCTATTACAAAATTACCTAGTCTATTACATTACCATATCTTTTTGTCCAACCATTGATATAACAAATCCCCTATCATATAAAATTGTTTCTTGTTCTCTAATTTCAAATGTCAATTTACCCATTTCAGCACAGTCCATAATTTTCTTAATAACTTCCTCCTGCATAGGCATTTTTTCATTTTTCCAATTCTTAGCAAATACAATTCTAGCCGCTGTTAAAACATTTACAATCAAATATTTCAGTTCTTTATTGTATATTTCCGGTATAATCCCCAATAAAAATATCTCTGGTTTAAAGTCTATATGTTGTTTTATCATTTTTTCCAGCCATGTGTGGATTTTAGTCCAATATCTTTTTGCATCCAAGTATGTCCACCACATATGGTAATATGAACCAGGTATCTGAAGACATTTCCAACATTTATCCAATTTATTCTTGAACATTCTCGCAATTCTCGTCGGGAGTAGATGCCACCTGTAAAACATCTTATACAAATTTTCTTTATATGCAGTTGACATTGTCAGAGACCACAATTTTTGCCATTTATCTAAATTAATCCCATATTCAAATTTTCCCCCCAAGCAATCGTTTCTTTAACTTGTTCTTCCTCCAATTTAAATTCTAACAAATGTCCATAAATTTTTTAAATTACCTTTTCATCAGTACCCATCAAAAATTTATCTAAACCAATCACTTTGTCATAGATACCTTCTGTTTTAAAATCTTTATCAAATCTAGATTGTATTTGCAAATATGAAGACCAATTCATTTTTACACCTTGTTCTTCCAATGCTTGCATAGATTTAAGTTCACCCTTTTCATTCAATATCTCACCATATCTAACTGTTTGTTCCTTTTTATATATTATTGGATAAGAAAAAGCTTCAATGGTAGATATCTATAATGGAATTTTTAAGTAGTATTGTCTTTTTATCTTCTCCCAATTTAAAAACAATGCCTCTCGAATGTAATGTCTTCTAAAATACCCCTGTATTTTAGTTCCCTTATACCAGGGGAAAGCATGCCATCCCAGCAGCAAGTCATGCCCTTCTAAAGTCAATAGTCTACTGTTCCTTAATGTTATCCATTCCTTTACCCACATCAGATTTGTCGCCTGGTAATATAATTCCCAGTTGGGCAAGGCAAACCCTACTCTTGTTTTTGCATCTTGTAATAGTTTAAGTTTTATTCTCGCTTTCTTACCCTGCCAAACTATGGTTTGTTGAGTAAGCCAAATAGTTGGATTGCCTTAAAGTGCTAAAAACCCTAATGTAATCAGACCATAGTGGTTGGGTTCACAAACCACATCAGAACAAAAGCAAAGCATATTATGGTTTAGCACAGTGTATGAACATTATCTGTGGTTCTGCATGTTTTCTTAAAGCAGATCAGGTTTTAGATTGTTCAGTTTCAAAGTTTGGCCAAAACATACTGCAGTCATAATAATGCAAGCATATTGCCAATCAATATTTTGCTTATCCCCCCCGCCCCAAATCAACCTATTTATATAGAACCGGGGGCCCTTACCACCACAAACCAATCTGCATTTTTTCATCTTCCTCATGCTTGGTAACTTCTTTCATTTTTTTCCCATCAAACTAACAAAAACTATTCCTGTGTTCCTCCTGAGTGATGCACCCCCTTCTAATCTATTCAGGATGTCATTCCTCCAATCGTTGATGATTAGACATAAAGAGAAAAGGTTTTCTGCATTTCATCCTGAACCACAGTCTCCTCTAATATTGTTTTGCATAATACACAGATCAGCTTTGGCAATTATAAAAGTCAGTCCTTGTATTGAAAGCTAATTTAGATTAAAGATACGTTTGTTTGTTTTTTTTTCAGAAAGCTGAATGGGTGGGTAGGGAGCAGCAAAGGATGGAGGGACTCTGATAATGTAGGTTTTTTTTCCTATTGTGCATGAAGTAGGGGGTATTTTGGGGATGAGTGAGCTATGATTCAGTCTAGCAGCTGCAGGACAAGTCCCTGCAGTTTTATTGGCAACCTTTTTTGAAGTGGTTTGTCCTTGTCTTCCCTTTCCTGGGGCTCAGAAAGGAACTGGCTCCAAATCACCCAGCTGGCTTCGTGTCTAAGGCAGAACTAGAATTTGGTTCTAGCTGGTACCTCTAACAACCATACCGAGCTAGCATTCATTTCCTTCAAATCAGTTTGAACTCTAGGTGACTGCTTGGCCAAGAATCTGCATTTTCTTGGCAACATTTTCAGAAAAGTTTTTTTCCCCCTAGTGTTCTTCCTAGGGTTGAGAGAGAGCAGTTAGCTTAATGTTCCCCAGATATGGCTTCATTCCTAAGGCAGGACTGGAACGCTCTGTCTCCCAGTTTTAGTTTGCTGCTTTCACCACTATATCAAATTGCTCTTCATGGCAAAGGTGTGGATACTTTTTCTTATTCCTGAAGTGGTTTGCCTTCTTTGTTTATTTCTGTAGTTAGCTGGAGGTAGACAGTGATGTTCTCATGATGTTCCTTAAAGATTCACAGCATTTATGGTTGGCAAAAGTAAAGCACGTCACAGATTAGATTCAATCAGTCTTGGAGCAAAAGGAGAGAGCAATTTGATTTGATCTAGTCTGAAAGTGACTAGATTGAACTGCCAAGTCTAGCAAACTTTGATGCACAACTAAGGTAAATCCTTCATGGCAGCTTCGCCTTTAGTCCTGGACATGACCATAATGGTTTTCTTGCAACAGTGTAGAAGTCTTTGCATGGTCTTTTTCTGGAGCATTTGAGTTAGGCCTATAACCCAATGTTTCTGTAACCTGGGAACCTTGGCATGTGTGGGCTTCATCTTCTAGAATTCTAAGGATTCTGGGAGTTGAAGTCCACATCTCTTAGTTGCCAACTTTGAGTAACATTGCTGTATCTTTGACATGTCCTGGTACTCACCACCCTAATACTGTATTAACCAGGTCCTACTGGCTACTCAACTAAAGATCCAAGCCCAGCTAAAATTAATATTTCTAAACTAGGGGTCTCCAAACTTAGCAACTTTAAGACTTGTGGAGTTCAACTCCCAGCTGTCTGTGGAGGTTCTCAGTCATCCAGGTTTTAGTTGTCACAAAGGTGCTTTTTCAAAAGGCAATTGGACTGGGTTTTTTTTTCCTGGAGGAAGAATTATAACTGGCTGGGGAATTCTAGGAATTGAAGTCTACAATCCTAAAGTTGCCAAGTTTGGAGACTCAAGTTTGGAGTTCTAAACCATGGTTGGGACTTAGAATATTGTGTGAACATTATGCATTCAAGAAATCACAGTTATAAGCCATGGTTTGGTGTGACTTGTGAAACCAGCAGTGAATCAGAGCCTACAGGGGAAGTATCTCTCCTAAGTCCTGCCCCCATTCCCATTGCTCCATCTTTGATCAAAATTGCCAGTCTTACGGGGCTCAGCAGATGGATTGTGTTTGTATAACCACTGGAGGAAAAAAAGTTGCCAACCACATTCCAGCCAAGCATATTTTACAAACTTAGTCCATGAGACCAGTTTATTTTATTTATTTATTTATTAGATTTTGAAAGGAAGTGATGGGCCCAAACTCACCCAGCTGGCTTTCATATCTAAGGAGGGACTAGAACTCACAGTCTCCTGATGATTGGTCCAATGGGCTTCTATGCCTAAGGCAGGACTAGAACTCACAGTCTTACAATTTTTAAGGGAGCACCTTAACCACTGTACCAAATTCACTCTCATAGTCCAGCTTTTGTCAGTTCAGAAATCCTGCTGGGAAACTCTGCTTCTGGAGAGTTTTCAGATCATTCATGAGGCAAAAGTTGCTTTGGGGACAAAAGCAGATGCCAAATCTTAAACAGAGATTTTAGCCCATGGCTTGGGTATTGGGTATTGGAGCCATGGTGGTGCAGTGGTTAGAATACAGTATTGCAATATTCTGCCAACTTCGAGGAGTTCAATCCTGACCGGCTCAAGGCTGACTCAGCCTTCCATCCTTTTGAGGTTTGAGAATCCAGATGGTTGGGAGCAAAATGCTGACTCTGTAACCCGCTTAGAAAAGGCTGTAAAGCACTAGGAAGCAGTATATAAGTCTAAGTGCTATTGCTATTTCCTGATGGTGTCCTTTCCCATTACAAGTTTCTGGGTGTGCAACTAACCAATAGGCTGGCTTGGTCGCTCAATAGCAAGACACTAGTGAAACGAGCACAGCAGCACTTGCATTTGCTGTGTCACATGAGAAAAGTGCATCTTCCTCCCCTTGTCCTTACCACTTTCTATTGAGGGATGGGGAAGAGCATCCTGTCATATTGCACTACAGTCTGGTTTAGAAGCATGACTGCTTTGGACAGGAAGGTGATGCAGAGAGTGGTGAGGATGGCAGCAATGATTATTGGCAGTTCACTTCCATCTATCCTGGCATAGCATATAAGCAATACATCTTCTCTCTCCCCCACCATACATACACACATACATACATACATACATACATACACACACCTGACTTAGTTTTTAGAGGTCAGCCTGTGTCATCAGAATGTGGCTGTTTTCAGGGACAGACTGCTACTATGCAGGCAATGTGCTCCTTCCCATAGAGAAGGGCCTTGAGATTTGAATGTTGTAATTTTGGAACAGCTGAGTGTTGGGTGGCTGAGTTAGGATTTGGAATGCTGTACATTCTTCTCAGTCCATTGCTCCCTGTAGCCACGAGCTGCACATTGCAGACAAGAAGGAGGGTTTTGATTTCTGTAGGATGGGAAACTCTTTTGTACACTTTTTTTAATAAAAGAGAAAATCATTTTTTCACCCATCTTCAGGTCTTCACCCTTTTTACATTGCAGGGATAATAAGAAAGGTTCTTGCTATTTTTGATTCAGGTGGGGTTCAGCCAGTTTGGACCGGATTGGGCGAACCAGTTGCTAATTTTACATTTGGTTCATCGAACCAGTAGTTGCAAGGACTGGCTGGCCCCGCCCACCCCTCCCAGGAGTATCCATGCAGCCCGTTTTGGATGCCAGGTGTTCTGTATTAACATTCTTGAAGACTCGCATTCTGATTGGTCCACCCAGATCGCAACCCGATTGGTTCGAGGAACGCCTGTGATTGGAGCGCTAAGAATCTACCGCGATTGGCCGAGCCGATCGCGGGAGATTCAAAGCGCTGCCATTGGCCGCCGAGCCGCCGGCCGGCTGTATAAAGCCAAGCGGCTCACACATCTTAAACTGTCCTTGTTCAGAGCTGAAATAAAGAGCTGATTGTTCACTATCGCGTCTCGCCTCTTATGTGACCCGATCCACCGATCTAACACTGGCGACGAAGGTGGGATCGTGAGGCGAGGACCAACTAGCACGTGGCAAACGGTGATCGGCGCCCTGCACAATGGCCGGCACCCTGCCGCCCGCTCCATTCGACCCAGCAACCGAAGACTGGGAATCATACATCGACCGCTTCCAGATGTTTCTGGAATGCAGCAACCTCAAAGACGCCAACGGCCAGAGGAAACAGGCAGTATTCCTCACACACTGCGGGCCCGCAGTGTTCAAAATGGCCAAGGCGCTGGCAAAACCCGTCGACGTCAAGGAGATGGACTGGGCTGACCTCGAGCCCATCTTGCGACGCCATTACGCCCCTACCGTGCCCATCCTCATTTGTAGGCACGACTTCTACCGCCGAGATCAGCGCGAAGGCGAGACCATCGGCGACTTCGTGGCCCAGCTACGGAACCTGGGAGGCCCCTGCAAATTCCCCGACCTGGACCAGGCACTTCGGGACCGAGTCGTCCTTGGGCTCCGAGACCCCATGCTGCAGAGCCGGCTGATGGCCAAAGGCAACATCTCCCTCGCCGACGCCCTCGCCGAGGCCACCGCCGCCAAGGCCACCCGCCAGTCAGCAGCCCGGATGAGGCAAGCCAACGCGACTGAACGGCCACTGACCAACGAAGCAACCCCCACCACCGCGAAGCCCGGGGAATCCAGCCGTCGAGAAACAACCACACATCATGGCGACCTCGAGCCCCAATCCGACACCGAGGATGATGACGACGAGGAAATCCATCGGCTACAGACCGAGCGCGACCGCAGGGACCACAGGGGACGGAAGTCGGGTTTCCACTGCGCCGGTTGTGGCGGCGATCACCCCCGCTCTGAATGCCGTTTTCTCGACGCCATCTGCAGGCATTGTGAGAAGCGGGGGCACATCGCCAAGGTGTGCCGAAACAAAAAGAGCTACAGCCCGCAGCGACGACGAGACAGCCCACGACGACGAGACGGCACCCCCCCAGGCACCGAGACCGACCGACTGAGAGCCGGTGGAGCCGCGACAGCCGCAGCAGACGACTCAGCGAGGCACAGCGGCGCGAGGAGACCCACCAGACGGTCGTCATCGGCCATTCATCAACCATGGACGCCCGGAAGGTACACGTGGCACTGTGCATCGAGGACCAGCACTGCGAGATGGAAGTGGACTCCGGGTCCTACCTCTCAATGGTCTCTTGGCGCACAATCAAGCGCCTGGTCCCGTCCATCTGCTGCAACGAACTAGACGACCAGAAGCTAATCCTGAAAGACTACCAGGGAAACCGCATCCCTGTGGTCGGCATTGGGCACTTTAAGGTCACGTTCAAGAACCACACCGAAATCTTGCCACTCACAATCGTGGACCGGGACCGCCCCAGCTTGCTCGGCCTGCAATGGTTCGCCCGCTGGGCATCGAGGTGACGGGCATCCATCATACAGACGACGCCAACTGGGAAGCGACTCTCGTAAGGGAATTCCAGGAGGTCTTCGACAACTCGCTAGGCAAGTACCGAGGGCCCCTATATCCTTCAACCTTAACCCTAACGTCGCACCAATCCGCCTCAAACCCCGGCGAGTGCCTTTTGCACTCAAGCCGAAAATCGACGAGCAGCTAGACAAGCTCGTCGCACAAGGGGTACTAGAGCCCATCGACCATGCCCGTTGGGAAACGCCCATAGTTACCCCCATCAAACCTGATGGCTCCATCAGAATTTGCGGGGACTACAAGGCCACCCTCAATCACGCGCTACAGCAAAGCGCCTACCCCGTCCCAGTAGTACAGCACCTTCTGCACTCACTGGGGAGGCCGGGTCTTCGCAAAACTCGACTTGGCACAAGCGTATCAGCAATTGCCGGTCGATGCGGAGACAGCCGAAGCGCAAACGATTGTTACACACCGGGGGGCCTTTCGGTGCAACCGACTCCAGTTTGGAGTCAGCGTCACTCCAGGAGTTTTTCAAAGTCTCATGGAAAGACTCCTCCAGGGAATAAAAGGGGTGGTTCCCTACTTCGATGACGTGCTGATCGCAGCCGCCAACAGAGAACAATTGGAGACCCGTTTAAGGGCGGTGCTGAACAAATTCAAAGATGCCGGCCTTAAAGTTAAAAGAGACAAATGCCAACTCCACACCGAGAGGGTCGAGTTCCTGGGGTACCTCCTGGACCAGCACGGAATACACCCAACTGGGAAGAAACTCAGAGCCATCAAAGAAGCCCCCACACCAACAAACAAGGCGGAACTACAGGCATTTTTGGGACTGCTTAATTTTTACAATGTTTTCCTACCCCAAAAGGCGACCGTGGCGGAACCCCTACACCGGCTACTCGATAAAACGGCCACCTGGACCTGGGGGAAGCGGGAGGAGACTGCGTTCCAACGAACAAAAAACCTGCTAACATCGGACGCAGTCCTGATCCAGTATAGCGAGACCCTTCCACTCACGGTAACGTGCGACGCATCACCGTTTGGCATCGGAGCAGTCCTCAGCCACACCCTACCCGACGGGAAGGAAGCACCCATCGCCGCCTTCTCCCGAATGCTGGCCAAACCGGAAAGAAATTACAGTCAACTGGACAAAGAAGCCCTCGCCATCGTCGCCGGAGTAAAAAGGTTCCACGAATACCTTTATGGTAGGGACAACTCTATCATTACGGACCACAAGCCCCTGCTCGGGATACTCGCAGGGAACAAGGCCACCCCGAACATCCTGTCGCCCCAGATGACGAGGTGGTCTGAGTTCCTTGCCGCATACTCATACGAACTATCACACCGACCCGGCAAGAACATTCCGCACGCTGACGCACTAAGCCGGTCACCACTACCCGACCTAGACAACAACCCAGCGCCCACAACGACGGCCCTGCAAATCGAGACCCTACCCAGCCCACTCTTAACCGCGCCAGACATTGCCCATGAAACAAATAAAGACAAACGGCTGGCGCGGGTATTGAGCTGGGTAGAGCGAGGGTGGCCAGAAAGTGACGGCGGCGAGAGTTCAGAGCCTTCCGAAACCGCCAAACTGAGCTGTTCTCGCAAAGGGGGTGCATACTCTGGGGCGACCGGGTAGTCATACCGGAAGCACTACAAGACAGAGTGTTGGCAATGCTGCACGAGGGACACCCGGGGGTCGTCAAGATGAAAGCCCTGGCCAGAAGCTACGCTTGGTGGCCAGGGATGGACAAACAAATCGAGACATGGGTCGCCGGTTGCAGCAGATGCCAAGAGTCGAGAGCCACCACCCCCGCCGCACCAATCCTGGAATGGGAGACCCCGAGAGGACCATGGTCGCGAATACACATAGACTTTGCCGGGCCAACCAAGGGGCATACATTTCTCATCACCGTAGATGATTACTCCAACTGGCTGGAGGTAAGCACTATGAGGGCAACAACAACAGAAGCGGTCATCGACAAGCTCAACGGACTCTTTGCAACACACGGGTTACCGGATGTCATAGTGTCGGACAATGGGCCACAGTTCACGGCACTGGCATTTGAAAAATACCTAGCCGAACGGGGCATCAGACACACCTTAACCTCGACAGCTCACCCGGCAGCGAACGGTAGGGCGGAACGGATGGTCCAATACACAAAAAAAGCCATCCAAAAAATCGAAACCGGCGACATCCAGGAAAAAATAAACAAACTACTCTTCATACAGCACATCACTCCGAACACGACCACGAACAAGAGCCCAGCGGAGTTACTAATGGGAAGGAAACTGAGGTCTCCACTGGACCGCCTACACCCCACCTACAACCCAGAGAAACCACCGGACTCCTCCAGCCGGTACCGGGCATTCAACATCGGGGACACGGTCTACGCAAAGAACTTCACGGGAGACCCCCTCTGGGTTCCCGCACAATTAACACAGGTAACCGGGCCCCGATCATACAGACTCCAAACAACAGGCGGGAAGAGCTGGAAGCGGCACATCAACCAGCTACGGTCCAGACTAGCCGCCAACACCCCCAACGCCTCGGCAACGGCAACCAAGGAAAGCAGAGAGGGAGGGGGAGCCTCAACATCCAAGCTGGTAGACGATGGCAGGCCGGAATCATCAACGGCACACACCCCAACGCAAGCCGAACACCCCCCACCAGAAGACGGAAACGCTCAAATAAACCAGCCATACTCACCAGCAGACCTCGAACTGTCGCAGACGGGATCTTCACCTGGAAGGTACAGCCAAGCCAGCTCAACCAGCCCGGAAAGACCGAGCGAGAGCAACAGGAACCGCAACTCGACCAACCCAGGTAGTCCGGGCGGGAGCTGCGGCGACAGGCCCGGCTCACTCTTCCAGGCGGTTCCATCAGCGAAGTGGAGAGCGACGCAGAGCCCGTCCGAACCGGCTGACGACCACACACCGACTGAGCCACGCAGGTCAGCCAGACAAGTTCGAAGCCCCACCTACCTGCGCGACTACGTCACGACACTGCGTCGGACGAAACCATGAGGGGAGGGGTGTTCTGTATTAACATTCTTG
The DNA here is from genome assembly GCF_049901715.1 of Pseudonaja textilis. NCBI lineage: Eukaryota > Metazoa > Chordata > Lepidosauria > Squamata > Elapidae > Pseudonaja > Pseudonaja textilis. Next base: position 331,261 of record NC_142001.1, on the reverse strand, counting down.
AAGACTCGTATTCTGATTGGTCCACCCAGATCGCAACCCGATTGGTTCGAGGAACGCCTGTGATTGGAGCGCTAAGAATCTACCGCGATTGTCTGAGCTGATCGCGGAAGATTCAAAGCACTGCCATTGGCCGCCGAGCTGCCGGCCGGCTGTATAAAGCCAAGCGGCTCACACATCTTAAACTGTCCTTGTTCAGAGCTGAAATAAAGAGCTGATTGTTCACTATCGCGTCTCGCCTCTTATGTGACCCGATCCACCGATCTAACACCAGGTAAGTACAGGGCCCGCACGGAGGCTTTGGAAGGGTGAAAAATGGACCTCCCAGAAGTTCTGGAAGTCCAGAAACAGGCCTGTTTCTGGTCTCTGGAGGTCCTCCGGAGCCTGGGGAGGCTGTTTTTGCCCTTCTGGAGGCTCAAAGAAAGCCTCCTGAGCCCAAACCCACCCCCCACCATGGTTCAGGTGCCAAGTAGGCCACGCCCACCATGGCCACGCCCACCCAGCAACCAGGCAGAGAACCGGTTGCTGAAATTTTTGAATCCCACCCCTGTTTTGATTGTAAACAGTCCAGCAATATATTTGCAGAAGGCAGTAAGCATCCCAGAAGGCATCTTAAATAAGACTCACATAAGCAAATGCTAGAATTCTCCTTGCATTTTTAGTGAAATTTGGGGAAATAAATTACAGGTAGTCCTCAACTTAGGAGCACAATTCAGTTGCTAAGTGAAAATTTGTTAAGTGAATTTTGCCCCACTTTACAACCTTTCTTGCCACAGTTGCTAAGTTGTTAATTTAGTAACACACTTGTTAAGTGAATCTAGTTTCCCCATTGACTTTGCTTGTAAGAAGGTTGCCAAAGGCAATTGTATGACTTTGGAACATGGAAACCGTCATAAATATGAACCAGTTGCCAAGTGGCTGAATTTTGATCATGTTACCATGGGGATGCTGCTACAATGGTCATAAGTATGAAAAAGGGTCGTAAGTCCCTTTTTTCAGCACTGTTGTAACTTCAAACAGTCACTAAACGAAATGTGGTAAGTCAAGGACTATCTGTATAGGAATTGGGAGGCTGGTAATCGACACCTGCAGGGGTGGTGTTTGGCATGACATCATTGGGTAGGCGGAGCCTAAAGCCTTGGAACTTTTTTTCAGAGTTTAAGAGGCAAAACTACCTTAAATCTTTGTCTTAAGGATTACAAAGATAATGCAACCTCTCCATCCATTGGGGAGATTTGGAATTCTTGGAGGAAAGAGTAAGCCCCTCAGTGAATAGACAATCCCTAAATGTTTGCCTCATTTTGGTCATCCTCATTCTGGTTATAATTGAGGCTGGGTTTTTTTTTCTTCCCTCATTTCGGGTATGAGAAATTTGATTGGAAAAGGGAAATTACCCATATCTACAAAGAGTATTTAAGTGGCTCAAGAAGAGTATCAAGAATATTTTCTGCCTTCCCTGTTCATGCATACATAACCCAGTTTCAGCTCAAATATGACTCAATTCTCCAGAGCTTTTGCAACCAAATCTAAATAGAACTTAGAAATTGCACTTATATACTGCTAAGAAGTACTTTTATATGACACTCTGAGTGGTTTACAGAGTGAGCATCTTTCCCCCAACAAACTCATTTTACTAACCTCAGAAGGATGGAAGGCTTGAGCCAGTCAGGATCAAACTCTGGCAGTCGGCAGAATTAGCTTGTAATACTGCATTCTAATCATTGCGCCACCACAGCTCTCATCGATTTTTGACTGCAAAAGTTTTATGAATGGAGTTTTCTTTAACCCTTTTGCTTGCAAGAAGATTATGGCTGAAGCATTTAGAAGATTTTGAAATCTATTCATTAACATCTCTCTAAATCTGATAAGAAAACCTTTCTTTTTGGTGTCTGCTTAGATGAATGTTTCTACCAGCCATAGCAGAAACATTTGAGCTGGCATGAAACACACTGAACTTATTTCAAGACTCATCAAAAGTCCTAACAAGAGATAGCAAGCGACAGCCTTGTGGTTTTCCCATTCCTGGTCCAGCCTCTTTTTTGCTACACCACTTGGAATCTTGACCTGAGAAGGAAAGACTGTCCCAAAGTCCCCCAAGAAGTTTCTGTGATTGAGAAGGGGTTAAATCCTGGGCCCAACAGTTGTTTCCTATTGCTGATCCAGAAGCTTCCTCATTACACCACCCTGGCTCTTGAACTGAAAGAGAAGGTGTCCCTAAGTCCCCCATAAGTCTCTCTGGCTATGAAAGAATGAGAAGGTAGGCCATCTTAAGCCATCATCTTCCCCACTATACCTCACAAGTTCATCTACTTTCCCTATGCTGGCTGCGGAATTCTGGGAATTGAAGTCCATGCACCTTAAAGTTGCTGAGCTTGAGAAACCGGGTTTATAAAGTCAATGGAGTAAAGTGATGGGTGGTGGCTGTTACTTCTTTTTCACAATCTCTTTTTGTCCTTGTGTGGAATCGGTGCCCAAACAAGCAAGAACGGAGAAGTGACAATAGATTGGAGTTACAATGAGCCCTTCAGAGTTGCAAGGGTTTGGGAAATGTCTGTGGAGATTCTCAGTCATCCAGGTCATAGTTGTCCCAGAGGTGCTTTTCCAAAAGGCAATGGGCTTCCTTGGTTTTTATTTGAAAGTGTTTCGTTTCTCATCCAAGAAGCTTCTTCAGTTCTAATTGAAGAAGCGCGCTTCTTGGATGAGAAGTGAATGGGAAGTCTTCGCTCAAGGACAAACTTCAAAGCCTGGAGCCTTTCCCATTATGTCCTCCTGGCTTTGCTGTTCTCTCTAGTCCTTTCAATCCCATTTTTAAAGCAGATGCATAGCCTGGATTTTAGCAGATCTCAAAGGAAAGAGAATATAAATTTTAAAAAGCAAAATAGTTACAACAGACCCTGAAATGAAAAAAATATGTTTCCCTAGCAAGGGCATGTTGCCTATTAAAAATTAATTATGGCTCTTTATTGAAAAATTGAAACTTCAAATTAAAAAAGAAACCAGTGGGTCATGTGCAGTCCCAGCTGTGTGTCCTAGAAATGTGGGTTCTCACAACATTTTTGACCTCAAGCTACCCTTTCTTTTGAGCCATTGGAATGAAATGATGCCTCTGATATTCCAAAACAAAGCAGATGCTGCTGCATTGCTCTTTAAAAATAGATTTGCTCAAATAATTAGCTTTCAACTTGCTTTCTATGGCTGTATTTAGACCATCTTTCTTTAAACTGGTAATACTTGAGTAGAGGCTGAGGTTCAACATAAACAAGGAAGGCTTTTCCGTTCAGCTTAGATATATTTATTTGACTTTTAATTGAAATTTCTGCCTTTGAAATTACAATGAAATTCCAATTGTTTAGATTTGGAGTGAGATTATCCACCAACAAAGCCATAATAGAATTTATTTAGTTTTATTTAATGCTTTGAATAAACCCAACCAGTGCAATTTTACACTAGGAATTTTACACTAGGAATCTTGCAGGATGTCTGAATCTAACAAATATGGGGTATTTTTAATGGCTACTCTGAATATTCAAACCGAAGAGAGGACTCAAACCAACCATGTTTGAACAAAGGTTTGTTGAACAACCAACAGTTTTCCAGAAGATACAAGTAGTTATGGATTTTCTGTGAAATTCCTAGTTGTTTTAGATCTCCTGTTTTTACTCTCCTTTTAAAAAATACAGTTTTGTGGCTCAGGTGAGGTGCACACAACCCCCCCAAAACCACATCCCTGTGTTTGCACATTGTTTTAGGCCACCCTCTGGAGTTAACCCAGTCAACTGAGCCTATCTCCTAAATTGTGATTAATCACCTTTATTCTCCAAACAAAATAAAAAAGAACTTCTTATAGCCAAGGATATCTGTATGAAATTTTGGGAGTTGAACTCCACAAACCTTAAAGTTGCCAAATTTGAAATACACTGAGCTGGCAGATGCTTAGGTAGATCATAGAGACTATCTGACCATCCCTGCTTTCCATGGGTCCAGTTGAAGTTGCTGGTCAAATTACTAAAGTTGAATTAAGATTCAGCCACCAGTCTACCCAGTTGGTTGGGCACAAGAAATTGGGAATACTGTCTTGTTCCTTGATTCAGTAAGCCACATAGTCATAAAAAGAAATGCATAATTTCCAGAATAGTATACTGCCAAACCAGATTATTATTTGGGTGGAAACCTAACAGATCTGGTACTGTAGCCAACAAATATCTCAGCTTCATTTTCTTTTCTTTTATAAAAAGAACATCTTCTTTTCTTCAAGAAAGAGTGTAGAGAAGAGCAACAAAGATGATTAGGAGGCTGGGGGCTAAAACATATGAAGAACTGTTACAAGAATTGGACATGTCTAGCCTAGTGAAAAGGACTAGAGGTGACATGATAGCACTGTTCCAATATTTGAGGGGCTGCCGCAAAGAAAAAGAGGATCAATCTATTCTCCAAAGCACCAGAAAGCAAGACAAGAACAAATGGGTGGAAATTAATCAAGGAGATCAGCAACCTGGAACTAAGGAGAAACTTCTTAATAGTGACAACCATCAAACAGTCTTGTCTTCAGAAGTTGTGGATACTCCATCACTGGAAGCTTTCAAGAAGAGACTGGACAACCATTTGTCTGAAATGGTATAGCGTTTCCTGCCTGAGCAGGGGGTTGGATTAGGAGACCTCCAAAAACTCTGTTTTTCTATGTTCTGATGATGCAGATTTCTCCAGGCAGGAATATTGTGGTTTCATGGTCCATATACCCAGTTTTCAAACAATTTTGTTCATCGTTTCTCCAAATACTTCCTTTTTTCTACAGATTTCTTTTCCTTTTAATAAATTGTTATTTCCAACTACATTACAAATATTGTAGAGAGAATTGCAGATTTCCAGCGCTTGTTGCATACCCATTGGGGTTCTGCCTCAAAAGTAAAATTAGATAAACCTCCCATTCAAACACCAATTAAATTAATTTCTCCCCAATGTCCCTGGGGGGACAACATTAAGTGCAAGTGTGCTCAAAATGTATTCCAAAACACACTGCAGCATATAAAAATGCTCAAGGCAGACATATCAAACTGGCAAAATGCCTCTTTTAGAACTTTGCACCAGAACAAAGACCAGTTCTGGTCTTGTTTGCCTGGTTGAACTCATTTCTCACGTGAACCTAATTCTCTTGCAAGAATTCACTGTGAAGAGCAGGGTCCATTCTAAATAAGCCTATATTTCTTCCCCTAGAACCGCACCGCTTATTTACATCACAGATCTTCTCTTTCTCTTACCTCGATGGTTGGCATGAAGAAAATGTGGAATCTGGAACACATCCGGTTGATTTGTGCCTGTTTGCTTTGCCTCATTTTCACAGAGGAAAGTAAAACAGAATCAGGAAAATGTAAGTATGCTTTTGGCAGTACGTCGGAAGCTGTAATTAACGCTTGGCTGTGGGAAAGCATCCAGAATAAGCTTTGGAGCCCACATGCATGCATGTGATTTGCGAGCTAATTGGAGAGTGGTGATAATCCACAGGAGCGGTTCTTCTGATGATCATTAATTAAATGAATTTTAATCAAGCTACATGGCTCATGATTGTGGAAGGGCTGCTTCCTTCAAGCTAACATTAAAGGATTATTTGCATGTTTTGCATACTTTACCCCTCCCCGCCCCAAAGCCTAACAAAGAATAATGGTAGCGGATTTGGTTCTGGATACCCAATGCTGCCCCCAACCCAGAAGTAGCTGTGACCGTTGTCACCACCAACATGTTTGGTTTCCATCCAGCCACAGCAATGCGAGATGGAATATTGTCTCCAAACAAATGTTCTCAAATGAAATGGAAAAATGTTCTGAATTTCATTTTTTGCCCTGTTGCAAAATATTCCACTGTTAGATCTTTTTTTTTCCATGGAAAAATTTTCTCCTTTGCAAAAAAATTCCCTGTATTAATTAAAACAATTAATAACATAACAAATGGAGATCTTTTGGGTCAAAGTGAAGTGCTGGAATTGGTCTTATTTACAATGTGACAGATGATTTAAATGATTGCTTTCCAAATGTTAACTCAAGTTGGGTTCACCCAATAGGCTTAAATCAATTACAAACCAGGGCTTGGCATTCAGATAATATAGTTAAATTTTGGTTTACTGTAGTATAAACCTAGATGATTTCATTAGCTAATATTTTAATGATGGTTGAATTTTAAGTTCCAAATAAAGGGCATTATGTGAAGTACAGTTAGTCCTCGACCTACAGCAGTTCATTTATTGACCATTTGAAGTTACAACGGCACTGCAAAAGGACTTATGACCATGTAGTATCCCCATGGTCACATGATTTACATTTGGATGCTTGACAACTGACTCATATTTATGACGGTTGTGGTGTTCCAGGGTCATGTGATCCCTTTTATGACTTTCTGATAAGCAAAGTCCATGGGGAAACCAGATTCACTTAACCATGCTACTAATTTAACAACTGCAGTGATTCACTTAACAAACATGCTGAGACAAGTTGTAAAATGGGACAAAACTCACTTAACAAATTGAACAACATAAATTTTGGGCTCAATTGTGAGCCACAAGTACTGAAAAGACTGCCACACTTGAAAGATTTTCCAGACATACCATGCAATCCTACAATAGGAAGGGCAATTTAATATCTTCCAGAGATTTTAGAGTCTACTCCCACATGGATCCAGGCAATAGAGATCCAGATTTTCTTTCTATTTTTATTTCACATCCATAGTTCTCTCTCTTTTGATTGGTATGTTTAAAAAGCATTCATGTTGAACCCAGAGAAAAAATGACATGGACAAGAACAAACTTGAATTAAAAGATGGAATAAGGACACCATCGGGCAAGGAATAATATTAAAAGAGGATATGGCTGAAGGATCTTACCTCCCTTATACTACCTGGAGGACCCTGAATAGGTTGAGTGTAAAACCAAAATGCTCAAGTGGAGGCTTTTAGTGGATAAGATCACACTATGTGAATGTGGAGAGACACAGAGCCCAACACATCTGCTGATATGTCAGCTATTACCAGAAACATGTACTGATGGTGACTTATGTTTGGCCAATGACAAAGCCAAGAAGGTGGCTTCATTCTGGCAGTTTAAAACTGGATCTAGATGGGGGAAAGAGGAGGAAGAGGAGGCAGGAGCGGGGAGGGGGGGAGGGAAAGAAGAAAGAAGAAGAATATGGACTGCTCTCCATAGTCAATTAAGATCTACATGCTTCCAGGTTTCATTCCATATTTAAAATCCTTGGCAAAGCATCAGATTGTCTGCTTTGGTTAGTTCTGTGACCACTAAACTAAGGCTGGCTGAATTAAAGAGTAAATATAAAATGAAAAGTTTAGAGTTGAGTGAGTTATAACATCATCAAAGACAGAAATGCAGAGAAAGTGGTTTGCAAATCTATTACTGTAGTTCTTGAAAGACAATTTTTGTAAGTGGAATAAGAACTGGGAGACCAAAAAATGCAGGGAGATTTTCAGCAGGGCAGCAGTATTTATCCTGGGAGTAGCTTTCACTTGCCATTTTTCACACATCCTATGTTTCACCCTATGCTTTGTAATCAAATTCAATAACAGAATTAGAATAATTTTCTATCAGTATCCCAACAACTCTTACAAGCCAAAGGGAAAAAGATGGACCTGACCCAAATAAGTTTATTTATTCAGCTGAGGTGTCCAGATAGCTGTGCTGCAAGCAGGGCCACTGCCAATGGACTCTGAGTGGCATTTCCAGTTCATTGCTTTGCTGGTATGAACATTTTGTTCAGTCTGTACTTTTTTTTATATGAGCCACCAAAATTTTCCTTGGATCTTTCTTTCTTCTTGAAGCAGGACGGAAAGTTGGTTGAGGTGAGCAGATTTGAAGGACAGATCTCCTCGGTTGAGAAAGTCCTTGATGAGTGCGCAGGTTGACTGTCAAGTGTTTAAATTGCAATGATTCTTCTAGTGTTATATAAACTCCCATTTACTCATCATAAAACCAGCTTGTTCCAGGAAGCAAGTTCCAGGACAAACAAAGGGTTGCATTCATAAAATCTACTTAACCAGGTCAGTTAAAGGCCTAATGTCTGCTTTAGCATAACATGTGAATTAGGCTAATATTGACACTGGTTATGTTTTTTAAAAACTTAGAACTCAACTTCTTGGTTATTTTACCAGTCCATTTATTGTGCAAACCCAAAAAAGGAGTTAAATCTAGTTTGAATGAGTTGAATGCTTTCAAACAGCCTGAAAAATGGAAGTTTGTTTTGGAAACTGAAAGCCGGTTTAAGAATCATCCAGAGGACCCATCAGATTCAGAAAGCTGGTCACTTTCAGAATATTACACCAAAGAGATTAAATCTCTCAGATTAAATCTCTGAGAGCCAGCCAAGACGCAAAGAGCTATGTTTCCAACCATCTTGAGTGACCTTAATACCAGCAGGATTTGGGGACATTTGGCTTAACACTTGTCAAAAGAGGATTAACTTTATAAAATTCAGTGAATCGGGATTCACTAAATTTTTAACATACATGTTGCTAGAAGAGGTGCTTATGGTGAGCAGGATTTTGCAAATCTCATAATCAAGCTAACAATTCAATCAGTGGTGCCCATTTGGAGAAATCTGGTAAGGAGAAAGAGTTGAATGTCTCACGAAGTAGTCAAACATGCATCCCACCCTCATTAAGCGTAAAATTGTAACAGTCCCATCTGTTGACTACAATGATGATCTACATCTTTTTACAGAAATTAAATACAGATAGTCCTCAACTTATGACCACAATTGAGTCCAAACTATCTGTTCCTAAATGAGATAGCTGTTAAGTGAGTTTTGCCCCATTTTATGATTTATTGCCACAGTTGTTAAGTAAATCACTGCAGTTAAATTAGTAACATGTTTGTTAAGTGAATCTGGATTCCCCATTGACTTTGCTTGTCTGAAGGTCATAAATGATGAGCGTATGACCTTGGGACAGCAGTGGTCATAAATATGAACCAGTTGCCAAATGATTGAATTTTGATCATGTTCACATGACCATGGGGATGCTGCAACAGTTTCAACTATGAAAAACATTCATAAGTCACTTTCTTCAGTGCCATTGTAACTTTGAACAGTTACTAAATGAACTGTTGTAAGTTGAGGACTACCTGTACTCTCACTGCTCTTGTTGGTCACCAGTTCACAATTTCTCTCTCTTCCTCCCCTTCCCCTCTCTCTTTTCTTTTTTTCAGATTCAGAAACCTACTGCATGTTTCAAGATAAGAAGTATCAAGTAGAAGAAAAATGGAATCCTAACCTTGAACCTTATGGAATTTTTCACTGTCTTGAGTGTCGTTGCACAGAGGTAATGTGATTGGATATAGTGAAGATGTGGATTTCCAGGAGGGAGGGGTTGTCCATTCCAGAAGAGTAAAAGGCAACTCAACCCAGAGATCATGTTTGTGTGTGAGAGAGGATGAAGACAGCCCCTCCCTATTAGTTCCCAGAGCATATTGAAGAGGCAGCAAGTAGAGTCCTCAGTCTAGGAAGATTTGACTTATAGGTGTGAAACAGTAAAGATCTCAGCTTGGAAGGATGGTTCCTGCTTTTGTACCTGACACAGGCTGACTGTGGAATTCCAGGAACTACTGTCCACATATGTTGCCTGAGGGTTTCTGGGAGTTGAAGTCCACAAATGTTATGATGGAATGCAGTGAGGAGATGGATTTCCAGGAGGGAGATGGTCCATTGCAGAGGAATAAGGGGCAACTTAGCCCAGAGATCATGTGTGTCAGAAAGAGGATGAAAACCGACCCTCTGCCCAGAATAATGGCAGTAGATTTGGTTCTGCATATCCAACGCTGCCCCCAGCCCAGAAGTAGCTGTGACTGTTGTCACCATAGTCTTCAGAAGCAGGGGCCACCAACAGAAAGCTTAGGTGAGCCATTTTGGCACTGGAGGTGCAATTCTTTGCTCTGAAGCCCTGTCCAAGTGTACGTAAATAACCACTTTGCATGCTAAATTTATTTATGGAAGGTCTGTTTCTCTACTTCAGAAGGGGAACGTGCTGTGTATGAAAGTCAAGTGTGCAACCCTGCGGTGTTCCAACCCTATACACAATTCATCAAAATGCTGTCCAAGTTGTCCAGGTAATCTGCGTCTCTAGTGCAACAAAGCAGTCTAGATAGAATATTTGCTGTAAACATGCCAGAAGGGAACCAACTGATGGTTGCCCTGTCCAAAAATAACAAAGGGATGCTGTCATGCAGCAAAACTCTATTATTACACAGTCCATTTGTGATGAGCATTTTCTTCATCCCAGAGCATTAAGTGGGTGATGTCCCCTTCGTGTAAGACAAATCATTTTTGCCCTCTTTTCCTTGTTGGGATGTGATACTCCTTTTTTCTGTGCTTCTTAATATCTGGCTGGCTGTTGCAATACAGATAGTCCTCAACTTACAACCAGCATTGAGGCCAAATTTCTATTACTAAGCAAGACAGTTGTTAAATGAGTTTTGTCCCACTTTAGGACTTTTCTTGCCATTGTTGTTAGTTAATCATTGTGGTTGTTAAATTAATAACATGGTTGTTAAGTGAATCTGGCTTCCCCATTGACTTCACTCATCAGAAGGTTGCAAAAGGGGATCATGTGACCCCAGGAGACTGCAACCATCGTAAATATAAGTCAGTTGCCAAGCGCCTGAATTTTGAGCACATGAGCACATGAGTATTTCAAGAGATCATGTTATAACAGAGATTAAGCATGATATTTTGGAAGGGGTGAGAAAAATCATCCTCCATGCTTAACATCCAGTGGCTTGAAGCTCTTGCTACCTTCTCATCATCTTGCTTATTCCCAATTATGAAAGAATCACAGTTGTGCAACATTACAGTGGAATAATTGTATCAACATTGCCCAGAGAGCAGCTGTTATGTAATGCAACAGAACAGCAGGCAAGGAAGATTTGGCAGAGGCAGTTGAGTGTGGCTTTGGAAATTAGCAGTGCATAGTCTTAGGTGTGAAGAGGATTCATAATTCATTGATGTAAAAAGGTTGTCTGAAGGTTGAATCATTGCAACTGGACTAATCAACCAATTGAATTATCAGTTAATATTTATCCATTATCAGTCAAGCAGTGGGACAGCTTGCCTTCAGAAGTTGTAGACTGGAGAACTATTTGTCTGAAATGGTATAGGATCTCCTGCTTGAGCTGGTGTTTGGACTAGAAAACCTGCAACTCTGTTCTGTTATTCTGTGTTCTATTTATTCTGATGTTGTTGTTAGTTTGAAAGGCTCACTGCCCACGCAGGCACCTTAATCCAGTTGCAATCATTTAACCTTCAGATAACTTCAGACAACCTTCAGACTATCTGGATGATTGAAAATCTTCACTGACATTTTGCAATGCATTTGGGGGAGCTAACTCGGAGGTTACTGTGGCAGAAGTTGGTACGTTCCAGTGGCTTTGCCTAACTGCCTTGCTCTGACTGCTGAAGTTGCCTGGATGGGCAGTGAAATGTCTCTCAAACTAACAACAAAAATTAGTCTAGTTGCAATGTTCAGACCTGGCTGATTGAGTCTCTTCATTGACACACTGATGAAGAATTTAGCCTTTGACATGGGGTTTCAGAAGTTGTGGAGATGTCATGGTTGACTTGAGCATTTGTATCTGTTATGGCACCCATTTGTTCTCTTTACACCCCAAGTTAAAGTGTTTAGCCTTAAACCACAATTAATATGTGTAGTGTTTTCCTCTCTCTCTCTCCTGTCCCACTTTCTGAAAATAGTCTGTTGTTAAAACACTCTAAGGATATTTCAATATCAATTGTGCTTTTCTACCTTTAGGGAATTACACATGTATATAAGGGTCTAATATATTGGATTTAATGCATGTTTCACCATACAGAGGTCCTAGTAGTTCCTTTCCCCCACATACTGTACATCAAAAGCTATTCAAAGCCTTGAGATACCAGCATGTGAACATAAATGATTTGCAAAGGTCTTGAATCGTGGCCATTGAATTCCTTTGCCCATTATTTGATACCTCGTGCTGCTTGGGTTGGGTGCCAAGCTTCACAAATGAAAAGAGAAGCGAGGAAGAATATCGGCCTGAATTCTTCAGTAGTAAAATAATTTTAAAGTGTCTCTTTTTTATGCTGTGTAATAATGCAAGCATAAAAAGGCTTCAACTACCCATCAATCTGGTAGGAAGACAAAATGGGACTGTCTTCTCACAAAGACTCAACTAAGTCTCCAAATTTTCAATTAATTTGGGTGGTAGTAAGCAAACCATTGAGATTACTATACACACAAAGATAAGGTTGGTTGTTTTTTACTAAAAATGGAAAAAATAAAGTGGTGAATATGTAAAGAAGAGAACAAGGTGGTCATTTTAACGAGGGACAAATGACAATAAAATTGTAACTAAAGATCAGAAGTTGTTTCTTTGTTTTTTTATTTGTATCTCATTCTACAAGCTATTTGCTTCATATTTTTCTTTTTCTTTATTTTTACTTAATATATTCCATGTTGACTGCTATGAAAAATGTTCAATAAAAATTAAACATTAAAAAAAATATTGGGGGGGAAGAACAGCACGGGAACAAGGAAAAGAAATATTGGAAGAAGCTAAGGGAGAAATGCCCCTAAGATATTTAAATCATAGTCTAAAAATGGGGTATCCAACCTTTGCAACTTTTGAGACGTGGACTTCAACTCCAGAATTGAGATGCTGACTGGGGAATTCTGGGAGTTGAGGTCCACAAGTCTTAAAGTTGCCGAGGTTGGACACCGAAATGACCTAGCAAAACCACTAGCAAAACCATCTGTCATGAAGTTTGCAGACCTTTTTATCTGCAGGATCCAAACTGGGTCAGTCACCAGGACCAGAGGTTTAGTCTTCTGAGCTTTCATGCTGAAGCCAATTCTCAGGGAATGTCTCTCTACAAAAATGTGTGCTTTGTGCTATTCCAGCTTATCAGGTACTTAGAAGCTGAGGACTTGGCAGCCCTAGGAAACAACAGCAAAATGGCTTAATAGCCCACCACAACACCCCAATCAACAAATAAAAAGCCACACACAACCAGGCACCACATAAATACTATGCATAGAATAGCCCAAATCACATTCTGTAGAGACAAGTTTCCTGAGGATGGGCTGCAGTATGAGTCCAAAAGCTCAGAATGCTAAACAACTCATCTCAGTAACCAAACAGACTGGATCCTGCAACATTATCCTGGGACACATATATTCACTCTTGTTATCTGTCCTGTTTGAACCTCTTGGTTGAGTTTGGTTGTTAATGCTTTTTGCCCATTGGCTGTTCTCTTTTCCAGATCAACCCGTTGTTTCAGACATCAGAATTGCTGGCAAGGCCTGCAACTACAGTGGGACCATTTACCAGCATGGGGAGATGTTTAGCATAGAAGGAATCTTCAAAAACAAACAACCCAATCAATGTGCGCAGTGCAGTTGTTCTGTAAGTGAAACCCTGGCTTCTGCCAGGCACAATTGGCTTTGATGGAAGAGAATATTTGTAGTTCAGGGTTGAACTGTAGGCTCCTTGGTGTTCTCTGAACTTGGTTATTATTTTGTGATAAATACTATTGGTTTCAGCGTTCCTTGGTACATTCTGAGCTTGCTTGTTTACTTAAAGAGGTCTCATTACCCTAACTAGGTAATATCATCAGTGCTACTGATAATAAGGAGTGCTATTTGCTGGCAGTTTATATCTGTTGACTTGCCTGTCTGTGGGGGTGGGGGCAGTCTTAGATATTATTTGATTGGGCTGTTTACTGATGGCTCTTTGACAGTTCCTTGATTGGGGTATTACCTATCGGGGTGCTGATTACTGGTGGAGAGGTATTGGAGTCTTTTGGTTCCTTTTTGGGCTGGTTAATTTTCTCTTTTGCATAGTCTATAGATGTTGTCAATGTCTATGGGTCTGTTGATGGCTGATTTGTCAGAGAGCCAGGATTCTAGAATTCTCTGGCATTTTTAGATGTGGCCTTGTCTAGGATTGCCACGTTTTCCAAATTGAAACTATGGTTAAATCTGTCTATATCTTGTGAAATGAAAGAATTCTCAGCAATATCCATGTGTGATGGAATGTAGTCTGGATTCCCAGGAGGGAGGAGGTCCATTTCAGAGGAGTTAGAGGCAGCTCAGACCAGAAATTATGTATGAGAGAAAGAGGGTAAAGGCAGCCCCTCCCTCACAGCTTTCAGTAAATATGGTTGATAGCCTAGTGGTGATAGCGGTAGTTTACTCCAGACTAGAAAGGTTCTGTCTATAGATGTGGATGTCTGTGTGGCAACTGAGGAACAGAAAAATGGCTGCTGCCAGGTTTGGTTTAAAGTTGACAGTGGAACAATAAAGAAATCTACTTAAAAGAATCCCAAAGGTGGTTTTTCAAGAGGCAAGTGGACTTTCTTGTTTTTCTTTGAAAACGTTTCACTTCTCATTCAAGAAGTTTATTCAGTTCTGACTGAATAGTGGGGAATGAAAGCATTTATATCCCTTGCAGTCATCTGGTTGTTAGCTCTCTGAAGGCCCATTGTTAGGTCTTTGAGAGACCTTAGGCCACCTGGGGGTTAATCTGTACCATTAGGGTCACCTGAATCAGACTGCAAATGGCTGCAAAACCTTCAGTCAGAACTGGAAAAGCTTCTTGGATGAGAAGCAAAATGTTTTCAAGAAACAGTCCAGTTGCCTTTGAAAAGTGCCTTTGGGACATATATGATCTGGATGACTTAGAATCGTCACAGGCATATAGACAGTCCTTGATTTACAACCATAACTGAGCCCAAAGTTTCTGTTGTAAAATGAGACAGTTATTGAGTTTTGCCCCATTTTACAACCTTTCTTGCCACAGTTCTTAAGTTGTGAAGCTAGTAACCCGGTGGTTAAGTGAATCTGGCTTCCCCATTGACTTTGCTTGTCAGAAGGTCGCCAAAGGGCATCGCGTGACCCCTGGACACTGCAACCATCATAAATACGAATCAGTGCCATGTTGACTATGTGACCATGGAAATGCTGCAAAGGTTGCAACTGTGAAAAATAGTCATAAGTCAATTTATTCAGTGCTGTTGTAACTCTAAATGGTCACTAAATGAACTGTTGTAAGTTGAGGACTACTTGTCTTTGACAGAAAAGCATACTTATAGCTCAAGGTTGAACTGTGAGGACTTTGGTGTTCTCTGAGTTTGGTGGTTTTCTTGCAGATGTTTCGTGACCCAACCAGGTATCATAATCAGTGCTTAGATGATGTTGGTGGCACTTTGATGATAATCTTTGGACATGAAGATGTTACTTAATCAGGTAATCTGTGCAAGAACACCACCAAGCTCAGAGAGCACCAAAGACCCCACAGATGGTATATTCTCACAAAACTTTACCACAGGCAAAAGCCTAGGTATCTAAAATTTGGTTGCTTCAATTCAACCATTTGCAGATTCAGCTCTAACACATGAATCAATTGAATTGCCATCAATAAAGTTCACGCAATAAAGTCAACAAACAACTCACACTTTGGCCATCAAGACATTAGAGAAGAATAAGTATCTATGCATATTTCTAGCTCTGATTTTGGAACAAGGGACCTTCTCTTGTATCATTCTAGAAGAGAATGCCCCTCCAACCCACCCTGGAATTCAAAGAAGCCATTCTGCCATCCTGGAGCCTTGGATTGACTTCCAGGGAGCTTCAAACTTCCCCAATATAGTTTGAAAGCTATATGAATGGATCACTTGAGTACCTTCACTTTGCTGTTTTTTGCCCTGCAGCTCGAAAGATTTTAAAGGATTCATTTTTGTTCATTTCTGCTGATGAAGAAGTCAAGCAGATTCTCTTCTGGGGAATTCAGATCTTTTGCTGAGGTTGTTCATCCTGTTAACCTTCACTGCAGTTTAAAACACTTCCCAAAAAAGAAAGAAGGAATGGACTTTAGATGGCTTTATTGCAAGCATTGGTAACCCTGTATCTGCCAAGTATCACAACACTGTTTGTTTTCTGTTTGATTCTTAACCGCAGGAAGGAAAGATATATTGTGCCTTGAAGACCTGTCCTGATTTAACTTGCACTTCTCCAGTGTCCGTGTCTGACTCTTGCTGTCAAATTTGCAAAGGTAGTAGTATCATCACCAGCACCAACTTCATTATCACATTATCGTTATTACAAGGCCTGGGGGCACAGTGGTTAGAGTGCAGTATTGCGGGCTGACTCTGCCCACAGCCGAAGTTTGATCCTGACTAGCTCAAGGTTAACTCAGTCTTCCTTCCTTCTGAGGTCGATAAAATGAGGACCCAGATTGTTAGGGGCAATATGTCTTCACTGTCAGAAATTTTCTGACAGTGAGAACAATCCACCAATGGAACAGAAGTTGCCTTCAGAAGTTGTGGGAGCTTCATCACTTGAGACTTTCAAGAAGAGATTGGACTGCCATTTGTCAGAAATGGGGTAGGTCTCCTGCTTGGGCAGGTGGTTGGACTAGATGACCTACAAGGTCCCTTCCAACACTGTTAATCTGTTAATCTACTGACACTGTAAACTGCTTATAAACCTGCTATAAAGCGCTATAGGGTGGTATATTAGCTATTAGCTATTGCTATTGCTAGCTATTGCTATTAGCTATTGCTATTGATAGCTATTGCTATCACCAGGATTGAGAAGGGCTCCCCTGCGTCTTGTGCCTTATATTTTGGATTCAGATTCAGAGACAGAACATAGTAGTAAAACTCTTGAAGGTTTAACCAAAAGGTTACATACTCGGAGGGCAAATTGTTATGAATTGGTAGGAATTTTCCTGGTGAGCAACTTACTTACACTTTCCAATTTGTTGACAGGTCAGAGACACTCTTGAACTGTCTTTCATGTGCAAAAAGCATCTGAGAATGAATTTAAATATAGCTATTACATTTTAATTAATAAAATATAATATGGATGTATTAATCAATATCAATATATTGATATTAATAAATATTAATTAAGGAAGAGTAATATATATTTAATACCTTTGGGTCAGTTTTCACTGTTGGTACCTTCCTGGACAAGTCCCTGCATTTTTCTTGGCAATATTTTTCAGAAGAGGTTTGCCATTGTCTTCTTCCTAGGGCTGGCCCAAGATCACTGACATGGCTTCATGCCCACAGCAGGACTAGAACTCTTGCTTTCCTGGGTTCTAGCCTGCTTCCTTTAACCACAACATCAAAGTAGTTCTCAGGGAAGATTAATCTGGAGTATTTTTCCTATGAACACTAATACAGAGAAAGAGTAGCTAGGGAGACAACCAGTCAATGAATGGACACTATATAAATCTGAAACCACAACTGCATTTCCCAATAAAATGGGGCTATGAAAGGCAGCTTGAGTTCCTGGTCAAAGCCAAAATAAATTACTTCTCCATCCTCTGTGATGGAAAAATAACAGCAACATAATCTTTGTATCACCCATTTGAGAATTTTGAGAGATAAATTTGCATTTTGTAAATGAGAAGTTTGTTGAACTTTCAATGTTATTGAAAGGCAAATTTGATTGTACTTCTTAAATTCCATCAGAATGTTATGGACATTTTCAGTGAACCCATAGCAGAATGGTTTCTGGGAATAAACAGATTTACTTCTTACCAGATAGATTTCATTGGGCTAGCCAGCCGTGCTTTTACTCCTCCCCCATCCCTCCTTTGGCGAGTGCTCCACCATAAATGGTTCCCAGGATTTTTTGACACTGTTGTCTCTTGTGCAGATGAAGAATCAGTGAGGGACCTGGATGGAGAACTCCTTCGTCAGCCAGCTATCCGTGAAGCTGTAAGTCAACTTGTCTCAACCCCATCTCCAATGAAAGGAAGACCCATCCCAGGCAAAATTATTATAATTGAGATATGGCTGTATTTCTTTCAATATGAGAACCTAGCAGGATTCTGTTGCAGATTTTTTTAGCAACTGAGTGATCAAGATGATGAATTAAATATTATTTTTGCATGTTTCATACTTCACTAGAATTACTCCCACTACTCTTCATTCTATTTTGCAAATTTAGTGTCTTTCCTCATTCCACTAACCCATTTAGCACTTAGTTTCTCCTAACAAAGCCTATGAGTAACTATACTGCAAATAAGCTAGAATGTAATCCAAGAATCGTTTTTCAGAAAAATTTGTTTTTGCCTTGTTTCTGATGTTTGTGTTAGGAAAGTGAGCTGTTGGATTTTCAGTCCAGCATAACTGATTGTTATGAATTTTGGTTTAATGCAAATAACTACATGTAAATCTTTTAATTGCATTTAATAATTAACAATTACTAATAATTAATAAGTAACTAATAATTATTAAGGCTTGCTGATAGCAGCCTTTTAATAGTGTTCCACAGTAATGTCACTTCAGGTTGTAAGACAGGATTTTTCCCAGTTATAAACTTTATTTCTAAATGCTGCAACACTGCCAGGTTTTAAGAACATATTGGACAACAATTTGTCTGGTATAGGGTTTCCTTTCTGAGCAGGGTGTTGGACTAGAACAGGGGTCTCCAACCTTGGCAACTTTAAGACTTGTGGACTTCAACTCCCAGAATTCCTCAAAGCTGGCTGAGGAATTCTGGGAGTTGAAATCCATAAGTCTTAAAGTTGCCAAGATTGGAGACCCCTGGACTAGAAGACCTACAAAGTCCCTTCCAACTCTCTTTTTCTGCCTTGTTTTCACAAATTATCTCTCTTTTCTCTTTTTTCCAGAGACATTCTCCTCCCTCCCAACCCGAGTCTTCAACCAGCAGTCCTAGACTAGCCGCTATCATCCTGCAGCCCCCTGAGGGAAAAGCTAGATTCAAATCTATGCCAAATACATCACAAAGATCCGGTACCTTTGTACGGATCGTCCTTAACAACCGACAGAAAGTTGGAGAAGGTACGGAGATGTCCTTTTCAACAGTATTCTTCTGATTGCTTGGCAGTCTGCCGAAAGGTCCTCAAAGGCCATAGGATTGAAGAAGTCTGGCCAGGACAGACTTTTGACCCTCCAGATATTTGGATGACAATCCATCGAAGCCTTGAGCAAGGACCATGCTGCAGAGGCTGATAGAATGCCAAAAGTTATATATTAAATTCAGAGTTTCAGAAATAAAGTACTATAAGGACTTTAAAGTTTATGAATGTAACAAGTGTCTGCAACTCTTTAAAAACATAGGTGATTCACAGAGTTCTAGAAGATGGTACATTTACACTCTTGCGCATTCCCAAGGCCCGACCCAAAATGCTTTTTCAAGAGGCAACTGGACTTTATTCAGTCAGAACTGAAGAAGCTTCTTGGATGAGAAGCTAAATGTCTTCAAGGAAAAACAAAGTCCAATTGCTTTTTGAAAAAGCTTCTTTGGGATAACCATGATGTGGATGACTGAGAATCCCCAGACTTTCCCAGGGCCTTTTCTGACATTGCATCTGGGTGATAAAAATTATGCTAAGGTCTCTCCAGGATTCCTGCCCTTTTTAAGAGAGAGAATATAATATTATTGCATTTCTACAGTGGCTTGTCTACTTTGATAGGATAAGTTAGGATTGACCAGCCCTCAAATGACATTTTTACAACTTTTGGGGAGAATCTGCTGCTAATTCTTTAACATCACTGACATACTCAGTTAATAATAAGAGGACTCAGTGCTTTTTGTATTTGGGCTTACTTTTACATACTTCACTTTAGAGAGGAAGGTTACATTTGAAATCATTATCTTAATTATCTTGGGTTGCTAGAGAAGATTGAAAGGAACAATTTCTCTATTGGTCAGTGAAAAAATAGCCATGCTATTTTTAGCCTTGCTATAAATAGCCTTGGTCCTCATTTTGTGAACATGCTTGTGTGATATGTCTATGGAGATTCTCAATCATCCAGGTCATGGTTACCCCAAAGGTGCTTTTTCAAGAGACAACTAGACTTTCATGTTTTTCTTTAAAGATGTTTCACTTCTCATCCAAGAAGCTTCTTCAGCTCTGACTGGATGGTGGAAAATGGAAGGATTTATACTCCTTGCAGACAGCTGGTCATTTGCATCCTTTTAGAGCAGGGGTCTCAAACTCGCGGCCCGTGGGCCAATTGCGGCCTGCAGGACGATATCCTGTGGCCCCCACCGTGATATGAAAGTATAATATTAGTGTGGCCCGCAGGGGGAATGGACTTCTGATGGAAGTCCCGCCCGCCGTTCCTCGTCGTGGCTTCTTCTCCACCCTGAACTTTAACAAGTCCAAGTACAGGTCCAGACTTACTGATGATCATCTTCAAGCCATACTGAGGGTCCCAAGTGCCTCCTCTCTCAAGCCAAATGTGGCTCAGATATGTGAGAGGAAGCGTTGTCAAGTCTCTGGCAGCAAGGAGTAAGCTGGAGAAGCCATGTTCTGAGGAACTGTTCATGATCTTCATTCAATGTTCCATTCATGTGCTCAGGACAGTTCATGTATTGGAGAAATCATTAACTGTTGATGACATTTGAGGATATTTTTTTAATGTTTTTTGTGGAATCCCTTATGAGGCCCAGCCTCACCCAGCCTCTGCCTCCAGCGGCCCTCAGATAAATTGAGTTTGAGACCCCTGTTTTAGAGGGTAGTTGAGGCCACTTGGAGGTTTATCTGTGTCCTCAGGATCACTTGAGTAATGCAAATGGCTGTGGAGTTTCTTGGAATTGCTGAAAGGACTGTGTTGTAGACTGGAGGTACATAATAGCGTATCCCTCCCCCTCTGTTGGGAGAGGGCTGTTTAATTTTGACATAAATGGCCTCTTTAACCACTCTTTCAAATTAGCGGTCCTTTCTGTCCAAAATGTGGGCTTTTGAAGACAGCAAGAGTCCAGTTGCCTCTTGGAAAAGCACCTTTGGGATGCCTGTGATATCTTCTCAACACCCCAAATATCTCTTTGTTCAGCTTCCATAGAAAAAGCAGAATAAAATAGAAGCATAATTATATGTGCTGTATTGGTTCTCCAGCCAACATTGTCTTTTGCAAACTAACATGCCTATGGGTAGAAAAGTATGTATGGTGTGTATGTATGTGTATAACAATGTCTGTGTCACTTGGGAGAAGGTCCCTTCAGGTTCATTAGATTCATCAACATATGTTATGAAGCCCAGTCCTAAGCATATCAGTGAATACCCAAAGAGAAGGTCTCTATAAGCCCATGTCCCAATATCTAGATCTGATGGTTCCATAAACTTCATCTAGACCAAGGGTGTCAAACACAAGGCCTGCAGACTGGATGCAGCCCACAGGGTGCTTAGATCTGGCCTGCAGGTTGCACTGGGAACAGCAAAGGACCAGCCTGCAGTGCCTCTGCCAGCAAAAATGGAGGTTGGTGGGGTGCGTGTGGCCCTCCAGGGCTCCATTTTTGGCCGTGATGGCCTACCGCAGCCCTCTCTGCCAGTGAAAATGGAGCTCATTTTCACTGGCAGGGGGCTGCAGGAGGCTGTCTGGGCTAAAAACACAGCCCAGGGGGGCACCCTGACCCTAACCCTCTGTTCTTGCTGGCAGAGGGCTGCAGGAGCTGTCCCGGCCAAAAATGGGGCTCGAGTGAACTGCACATGGTCTTCCAACCTTTGTTTTCACTGACAGAAAGTTAGCAAAACAACCTAAAAACAAAACAAAAGGAGAAATGTTTCCCCTTTTGCATTTGAGCATGCAAGAAGGGATAGGAAAGGAGAAAGGGAAAGAGGAAAGACAAAGAAAAAGAAGGGAAGATGGGAAGAGAGCAAGGAAGGAAAAATAAGGAAAGAGGGGAAGGAAGAAGAAAGGAGAAGGAAGAGGGAAGGAAAAAGAAGAGAAGGAAGGAAGGAACAAAGGAAGGGAAGAAAGGAAGAAGGAAGGAAGGTACAAAGGAAAGGAAGGAAGGAAGGAAGGAAGGAACAAAGGAAGGGAAGGAAGTTTATAATGAGAATGAGGGAGGGTCTGAAGAAAGTCCTGCCTTAGCACTTGGCCACTACAGTGATGTCGAGCTGGCCACGCCCACCCTGGGCCTCCGAGGTAAAACACAGATCTGATGCAGCCTTCAAAGAAATCAACTTTGACACCCCTGATCTAGACAGCTGAAATCGAGGGAAAAGCCTGGGAGAATCTGAAGTTATAAAAGCCACTTGGCCCAAAGTCAACAATCCACAGATCTTCCAAATGGCCATCAAAATCTTTAAAACCTTTGATTCAGAGCCAACTAACCTACAAGGTTTTGATTAACTAAAGAAATGTTGGTGATAGAGACTCAAATATGAACAATCATGAGATGATGTTTGTCTCAAGTTGAATGCTTCATGTCTCAGAGCAAAAAATCTCCATCCACTGCAAACTCTTCTCAGTTCACACACAAAGGCAGCAACAAAGCAGTTTCTAATTGATTTGTTTTGGTACAGAAAAAAAAAATACCCTGCAAATGAATAGCACATTTTTCATATGTGCTATCCAGCTGCAGTTTTCAGGGGCTAAGGTGATTTTTTTTCTCCCCTGACCCCCCAGGAGAATATTTGTATCTCAGGGTTGATATGAGGTGTGAGCTTGGTTGTTCCCTTGTGGACGTTTCATTACCCAACTAGATAGCAACATCAGTGCAAACCTCCACTCCCTTCTAGCACTGATGATGTTACCTAGTTGGGTAATGAGATGCCTACAAGAAAACAACCATGATCAGAGAGCACCAAGGAACGCTCATTTTTCTCCCCCTTTCCCAAATGGGAACAAAATTATTGTGACACTTTTCTTTAATTATCTGATCTCTTTGAGTTTTCCCATTGGATATTCTTTGTACCAGTGAACAACCAACCTCTAAATTTTGACACCATTTTTCCCAGATTCAAAGTTATTCTGGATTCAGCTGTAACAGTGTTTAGATTTCTTCCCATACAACAGAATCCCAAATTATTCTGAATTTAGGCTTGTTCCATGATACGTGATACCTCACGAATTGAGGAAATAGTTCTTAATAGTGAGAACAGTTAACCAGTGGAACAGCATGCCTCCAGAAATTGTGGGTGCTCCATCACGGGAAGCTTTTAGGAAGAGACTGGACAGCCATTTCTCTGGAATGGTATAGGGTCTCCTGCTGGAGCAGGGAGTTGGACTAGAAGACCTCTGAGGTCCCTTCCAACTCTGTTGTTCTGTTACTAGTGAGAGAAATGGTCATAGAGGGAAAAATTGTGGCCACTAAATCTCTATTTCTGATATCTAAGATTTGCATCCATTCTTTATTCTAGTGTGCATTTCAAATGGAAAAACCTACTCACAGGGAGAAACCTGGCATCCATTTCTCCGAAACTATGGTACCGTAGAATGTGTCTTATGTACTTGCAATGGCACTAAGCCAGAATGTAAAGCAATCCAGTGTCCTTATCAATATCCCTGTGAACAACCAAAGAAAATTGAAGGGAAATGTTGCAAAGTTTGTCCAGGTAGGTTGATAATGTTGCATTGGATTATGGAGGGTACATGGTGGCTAGGACAGAAACAATTTTGGGATGTAAGCAAATAGCTGGAGATACCCCTACACAAGACTTTCTCTTGCTGAGACTTTCTTCTCTCTCTGCTCCCAAGTAGCAGTCTGTAGGAGTCAGCTCTTATTAGAGGTCTAAAGCAGCGATGTCCAATCTTGGCCACTTTAAGACCTGTGAACTTCAACTCCCAGAATTCCCCAGCCAGCCCCGAGTCCACAGATCTTAAAGTTTCCAGGGTTGGATGCTCCTGGTTTATAGTGATTTCTTGCAAAAAGGCATTGAAATTAGGCCAACATGCTATATACTTTTTTGAAAGCTGATTCTCAAAAAAATAATATATGCATGTTTCTAACTATTATTCAAGTTTGCAAATTAAGACAAGAAAACGAACATAAAATATGACAAGGATCAACAAAAGCAAATCTGCTGGAGCTGGCTCAATATTTGTAAGGCTAAGGCAGTCAAAAACTTTCTGCCCTCCACATTCAGAAGCTAGAAAGATTGGGAATTGACTGCATTTTCAGTATTTATGGAACAGCTGACGATGTTTTTGTTCTCCAAGCCAGGAAAATGGGCTCAGATACAGTAGAGGGCTGGTGGACCATCATGTTGTGCTTCCTCCAAGAGTATAGATTCCATTTTAAAGATAATTTTGGTATGTTGTTCTTAATGGAATCACAATCTGAAAAAATGCAGGAAAATTATGATGACTTGTAACTGTCAGTCTTCCAAGATAAACCTAACTTGGAAACAAAGACATGCCAGCTAATACTACTTTTATTACAAGTAAGATAATCTTGCAAGAAATTTCCTAACAGTGACAACAATTAACCTGTGGAACATCTGCCTTTAAAAGCTGTGGTGCTACATCACAGGAGGCTTTTAAGAAGAGTCTGGACAGCCACTGGAATGGTATAGGGTTTTCTGCTTGAGCAGGGTTGTACTAGAAGACCTCCAAGGTCCCTTCCAACTCTGTTATTCTGTTAAATCTGATTGCACTTCATTCATCTTATTTTGATGAGAGTTGGGAATGTTCATGTCTGAGATGCTTTCTCAAATTACATTTCTGTCCATTCAAATTTCTCTTATCTGTCAGAGCCATGGTGGCACAGTGGTTAGAATGCAGTACTGCAGGCTACTTCTGCTGAATGCCGGCTGACTGCAATTTGGCAGTTCGAATCTCACCAGGCTCAAGGTTGACTCAGCTTTCCATCCTTCCAAGATTAGTAAAATGGGGATGCAGATTGTTGGGGGCAACAGGCTGAATCTGTAAACCACTTAGAGAGGGCTGTAAAGCACTGTGAAGCGGTATATAGGTCTAAGTGCTATTACTATTGTTTTGATTGTGCCTCTTTCTCCTGTTCAAGATTATTCCTTCTGCCTGTTGTAGTAATTCCGATAATAAAGGAACTGTAAACTCGTATAAGGTCCCTGAGAATACATCCAATGAGATTTCCTCTGGAATAAAATGCAACAACAAAGGTGAAATAAACTAGATCCCTAAAATATAAACTATTATTTGTTTTTCTTACAGAAGAAATTGAAAATCAACTCCCTGACGATCAAGACTATTTCTGTAGTGAGGAGACATTTCCAGTTTACGAAGCCATTCGCAACATTTCCAATGGAACCCTCCGACAAATAGCCTTGGAAAAAAATGAAACTTCAGAAGTGGAGATCTACACGTGGACAATTAAGAGAGGTGTTGAATTCTTTCTTTTTCCAAGATCAAGCCCATAAGGAAAAGAGGAAATCAAGTTTTGGGGGATCACTGAGGCAGATCACCTATGGCATGTCTTCAGGGTTGTAAAAGTGCTCCTGATACCGAAAGTTTTGGGAGCTGTCTCAAGTGATTATATTATGAAAAAAAAAATTTTTAAGAGTTTTTCACTAAAAAAAAGCACTCTCCAAAATGAATTGAGTTCAATTTTTTCACTCAGGTCAGAAGCATCCAGGCACTTCCAAGTTGAAAGGATTAGCTGGTGACATCACCATTGCCCTGGGGACACCCAATTGGGGGGCTCCTTTCATATCCCCAGCAGGAGCTGGAGTGAAGGATGAGAGCTCAACCCCACACTATGGCATAAACCAGGTCTCAAACGTTGGGTTGCTAACCTCCTGCCCAGCGTCCAATCAATCGAGCCCCCATGCTTCTATTCTATAGAGTTGAAAGCAGTTCCTAACTACTTGTGTTCTTCTAATGGCTTTGCAATAGATATCCTGAGCCCCATTAATACCGACACCATATCCAAGGAGGAATTCAGAGAACTCTCATATTTCCTGCAGATCACAAGGACAACTCTGAGTAAGTAAAAGCTTGCTTCAACATCTCTCGGGTCAAAATCAAACTTTTTACACACATCTGAAGAAGCTGTTCATACACTCACCACTTAGTTGTGTCAGATAAACTAATCTATGCTGTTAAACCATATGTCAAACTTGGTTATGTTACTGTGGCGAGGTCTTTTGGGACTTAGGGTTATGTAAACAGACCCCCATTGTGTCAATTTAGGGTTCAGTTGATTGTGCAAATTCAGGAAATGGTTGAATTCTGGTCAAACATGCTGCATGGATAAAGTCAAAGGGTGGAATCACCCATTAAATAAAGGAACAGCTTTTTTATCATGTTTTACAAAATAAGTCACAGTGGATAAACAGATAATAATTCACATGGAAAACTCACTTAGTATAAACTGTATACAAAGTCCTAGAGTCATACACCACTTGATCTAACCTTTCTTCTGTCAAAATTAATCAGAGTAGAGCTGGAAGGGACCTTGGAGGTCTTCTAGTCCAATTCCTTGCTCAAATAGGAGACCCTATACTATTTCAGACAAATGACTGTCCAGTCATTTCTTAAAAACCTCCAGTAATGAAGCACCCACAACTTCTGATGGCAAGTTGTTTCTCTGGTTAACTATCCTCACTGTTAGGAAGTTTCTCCTTAACTGCAGATTGCTTCTCTCCTTGATTAGTTTCTATCCATTGTTTCTTGTCCTTCCCTCTGGTACTTTGGAATATAAGCTGGCCCCCTCCTCTTTGTGGCAACCTCTCAAATACTGGAATACTGCTATCATGTTCCCCCTAGTCCTTCTTTTCTCTAGACCTGCCATACCCAATTCCTGCAACCATTATATCTCCAGGCCTTTAATCATCTTAGTGCTCTTCTCTGAACTTTTTCCAAAGTCTCAACTTCTTTTCTGTAGTGTGATGACCAAAACTGGATGCAATATTCTAGGTGTGGCCTTACTAAGACTTTATAAAGTGGTACTTCACATGATTTTTATTCGATGCCTCTGTTTATACAACCAAGGATTGTATTAGTTTTTTTGGCTGCTGCTGCACACTGCTATCTCATATTTAAGGGACCTTGTTGATCATGTAGTCCAAACCCCTCACCCAAATAGACCCTACACCATTTTTGACAGATGGCAATCCAATCTCTTCTTGAAAGCTTCTAGTGATGAAGCTCCCACAACTTATGAAGGCAAGTTGGGTTGATTGCTCTCAATGTCAGAAAAATTCTCCTTATTTCCAGGTTGAATCTCTCCTGGATCAGTTTCCATCCATTATTCCTTGTATGGACTTCGGGAGCTTTGGAAAATAGCTTGACCCCCTCCTCTTTGTGGCAGCCCCTCAAATATTGGAGCACTGCTACCATGTCTCCCCTGGTCCTTCTCTTCACTAGACTAGCCAGGCCCAGTTCCTGCAACCGTTCTTCATTCTTCATATGTTTTAGTCTCCAGTCCCCTAATCATCCTGGTTGCTCTTCTCTGCACTCTTTCTAGAGTCTCAACATCTTTTTTATAGTGGGGTGACCAAAACTGGATGCAGTACTTTTGGTGTGGTCTTACTAAATTGTAGAGACCTTCCTGAGACCCAACCTAAGGTCACACAAAATGCAAATGATGTGATTTATTCGATTTTTAACTGTCCATTCTAGAGGAACCTCATTGTTGGAGGGTCTCAACTTTGGTTTATGGCTTACTGTGTTTTGCAAACTCAGCGACTTTGGGTTTATTCAATTAACTGTAATTCAGCTTGATGCTGGAATGAAACTTTCTTGTCAGATAAATTTATGCAGGACTGCATCCTTAATCTTTTCATCATATTAAATGCACTCTTTTTTCCCAGAAACATTTGGATTTAATAATTGTGGAATGTAACATGGTCAAGAACCGGCAGTTGAAATGAATCAGCTGATCCTTTTGGTTTCAAGTTACCACTTGGCTGTAGCTAGAAAATTCCAGGACTGTAGCTCTGGAAGAAATTCTCCTCCTCATTTCATTAGTGTGAATCAAGGGGTTGTTTATACAAGCAATTATCCTAGAAAAACAATTGCTTGATTCCTTTTGGCCTCTGATTTGTTCACCCGATTGCTGGGAGACTCAGAATCTGAAGTGGACTGAAAGCTAAGTGTTAAAAGGAACTCTTTCTGCCTGTTTCTTTTTCATTCTCAGAACTTTTGACAGAAATTTTATTTTGGTCTTTGATCAATAAAAGTTTGGTAAAACAAACAAAATGAACCCCCAACACCAGTGAACTTTGGCCTGTCTGTCTGCTTCCAGGATACTGTAAATTGAGGGTGGGAAAATGGGGTCTAGGACAACCTGCTGTCCTTTAGAAGGAGAGATACTGAAGCTGAAGCTCAAATACTTCGGCCAGCAAACGAGAAGAGAGGACTCCTTGGAAAAGACCCTGATGTTGGGGTAAATGGAAGGCAAAAGACGAAAAAGGATGGCAGAGGATGAGATGGTTAGATGGTATCATTGATGCAATGAACATAAATTTGGGCGGAACCAGGGAGTTAGTGGAGGCCTTTGATGTGCTGTGGTCCAGGGGATCACAAAAGCGGAATAACAACAACATTAGAGGAAGTTGAATTAGAGGAAGGATCTGCCATTCTGTTCTCCTTTTGGGCTGCAAGGGGTCAGGAGGACCAGTAAGGATTTCTCCTTACTCAATATTGTTTTTGAATTGAAAAATATTCTTCTATGCCCATAATTCTTTTTGCTGAAGGAGGAGAAATAAGAGCTTATTTTACTTTGGAGATGCCATGATGATGATGGCTAGTACTTCTGTAAATATAGGAGGAATTTAATTAGCTTTGAAAAGAAATACACCAGTATTTGAAAGCTCCGTTTGGCATTGGAGGACCTGGCGTGGGATCTATTCTGTTTGCAGTCACCACTTAAATTTTGCAGTTAAACAAGTGATTGCTTCCTATGTGCATGTGAATCTTTATTTATGTTGGAATTGGGAAATTTTCAGATGCATGACCCAGTACCGGCCAGATGTTTTTGGAATGTTAAAGCTGGATAGGGAAGGACATGAAAACACGAAACCTCCTCAATTAGTTCAGACCCCCTCAATCTTTCCAATTAGCCTGCACACCGTGCTGTCATTTGCATTGCTGTTTTGGATTACTCGTTGCTTTTTTAAAATAATTTTTTTTGCTTGTTTTAGATAAGTGGAAAATATTCAGTGAAGGAGCAGCTCAGATCAACCAAATTTGTGAAAATCGAGACTGCAGGACTGAACTGGAAGAACTGCTGAAGGTTTTGTACCTTGAGAAATCTGAACAGGATGGTTGTTGAGGGAGGTTCTGAAGAAGGAAACTGAGAGAAAAGAGATGGATCCGCAATAGGACTGTGGGTTTGTTTTGTCCGTTTTGATGGTACCCTGGAAAGAAAAAGAAAGAAAGAGAGAGAAGACGAAAGAAGGAAAGTATTCATCTCATGCCCAGCATATCTTGCTGCTCTGTGCATAAACTTGTGCTAGTCCTTTTAATATCTCTACTTCGTAAATGGTGGCTCTTTGTCATTGGAAAAGCAGGAAGGAAAGACATGGATTCCTGCAAAGGTCATTGTCTAAAGCCAGGAGTGTGGAGTTGGTGAGCTGAGGGTCTTATTTCATATTTTGAACCAAAGGCCTCAGTGAGGAAGATGCAGATATAAAATGGGTAGAGCCACAGTTGTATGAGACCAAGTTCCTTCCTTTTCCCTACTTTAAAACTACATTAAGCCACTTATGAGCTGATACCAGAGTTTTTTTCAGAAATAAAATAGCAAGAAATGTAAAATTACTAGGACCCTCCCAAGTAGGAGAAAATATTCCCCCCCCCCCTGACAGAGGTAGGTTTAGCTTTGAGCCACTACATTCTCTACCCATCTTAATTTTTTGGACAACTTGTTGATCAGGAAAAAGCCAAGGATGGAGCTGTAGCAAGGTTGAGTCTTCTCTGCTGAAAGCAAGTCTTGAAATGATGATAATTCAGGGCTTGAACCACCCATCCCAAAACTGGAAAAGAAGATCCTGGAAATGATATTTCACTGCCTCGCCCCCTCCCCCGTGAAACTCTTCTGAGGTGCAATTGCTCAAATTTCCAGTGATGAAGCTCCCACAACTTCTGGAGGCAACCTGTTCCATGGGTTCATTTTCCTCTCTGTTAGGAAGTTTCTCCTCAATTCCATGTTGCTTCTCTCCTTGATTGTTTTCCATCCATTGTTTCTTATCCTGCCTTCTGGTGCTTTGGAGAATAGCTTGACCCCCTCCTCCTCTCTGTGGCAGCCCCTCAAATATTGGAAGACTGCGCTCCTGTCTCCCCTGGGCCTTCTCTTCCCTAGACTAGCCAGGCCCAGTTCCTGCAACCATTCATTGTACGTTTTACTCTCCAGTCCCCTAATCATCCTGGTTGCTCTTCTTTGCACTTCTGCCAAAGTCTCAACATCTTTTTTGTAATGTGACCAAAATGGGATGCAGGATTCCAGGTGTGGCCTTACTAAGGCTTTAAAAAAAAATCATGTGATTTTAAGTCTATGCTTCTGTTTATACAACCTAGGATTATATTTGCTTTTTTGGCTATCACAACCTGTTTATCATATTGAGCTGGTTTGGTTTGCTGGTTCAGGCCATATGAAATTGGCAAGGGTGTTTGGTCAGTTTGGGGTTGGAGTTAAATATGTTGTGTGAACTTAGGGGTTTGGGTTGTGTAAACCGGTGTTTCTCAAACTCGGCAACTTTAAGTGTGTGGACTCCCAGAATTCTCCAGCTAGCAAGCACAGCCATCCTCTTAGAATTTAACGAGCAGGTGGGTCTTGGCAGGTGATGCAGTGTCTCCCTTTTTGAAACGTATCAAAAAGGCACAAGTTGACAGGTGTACAGTACTTTTGTTATATATTTTATTAATTTTCTGGAAGAAAAATAACTATGATGAGATACCTGGGATATAGGCTGTGTATTTATTTGTATAATAAGTTCTCTCTTTTTTTAAGGACAAGGAAAAATCAGTGTAGCAGGTTTCTTTAGCATTAACCAAGACACATCTTAGATGTCTGGTTCTCTCTTCCACCCCCTTCACCTTTGTGGAGACACATATTTATAACCATTATTTATATACGTGTTTTATCTCTTTTATAAATTAATAAAATTGAATCGTTCCAAATGGACTTTTTTCTTTCATTTAATAGTGTTTTTTCCTGTGTCCCTTTTCCTTTGTTTAAGAATGGAGGGAAGATCCAGACCTTCTTTGAGGAGGAGCGGGGGAATTATAAGCTTTCCAAACTTTGGGCTGCAATCCTGATAAGAGGATGACATCCAACTGAGTTGGGGTTACCCCAGTAAAAAGCAAGGTTTAAAGAAAAAGTATTCACAGAGGTTAGCAATAGCATTTAGACTTATATACCACTCCACAGAGTGCTTTCCAGCCCTAGCTAAGGAGTTTGCAAATCCAGCCTCTTGCCCCCAACAATCTGGGCCCTCATTTTACCCACCTCAGAAGGATGGAAGGATTAGTCAACCTGGGGCCTGGTGTGATTTGAATTGCCAAATTGCAGGCAGCTGATAGCCAGCAGAAGTGGCCTGCAGTACAGCTCTCTAACCACTACGCCACCAAGGCTCTAACTAGTGATCTAATCCTGATGAGCCATTTCAAGCTACAAGTGTGAGAATTATGTGGTTAGAATGTTCTCTGCATTCAGCTAAGCACCTCCAATGCTAGGAAGAGAGGATTAAAACTGTTATCTTCTTCCTAATGGAGTGGCACAGAGGCTCAGAAGTTAAGGCCACCAGCCCAGGTTCGAGACCCAAGCACCATGTGATAGGGTGAGTTCCCATCCTCACCTTTTTCCTTGAGAAATTTCACTTTTCATCCAAGAAGCTTCTTCGGTTACTTTTGGAAGCAAGCAGGAATGTTGGAAATTGCAAGGGAGGAGGGATCTGTGCATCTCTCCCTACAATGCCTTCTGGGTAGAAATTAACCAGGTTTTTTTGGTTCCTCCCTGCAAAATCTACCTGGACACAGGTCTGCTACGAGAGCCAAAATTGCCATCTTTTGAGTCCTTGTCTTGGCTGCTATCAAACTTTACATAACAGAGTAACAGTTCGAAGGGGCCTTGGAGGTCTCCTAGTCCAATTTCCTTCTCAAGCAGGAAGCCCTATACCAGTGATGGCGAACCTTTTTGCTGTGGTGTGTTGAAGGCACGCACGCGTGTGTGCCGGTACCATCAATGTAATGCGCCCCGCCCCAGCACATG
The DNA here is from genome assembly GCF_049901715.1 of Pseudonaja textilis. NCBI lineage: Eukaryota > Metazoa > Chordata > Lepidosauria > Squamata > Elapidae > Pseudonaja > Pseudonaja textilis. The sequence continues at coordinate 299,344 of NC_142001.1, read as the reverse complement.
CATGCATAACACCCCCGCCCCCTTACCTGCACTGCGCATGCTCACTCTTCCCAGCTGATTTTCAGCCCATTTGAGACCGTTTCGCCCTCTCGGAGGCTCGAGGGAAGCCACTGCAGCCTTGGGAGGCCAAAAAATGGGCCTTCCGGAAATACCAGAAGTGCCTGTTTTCAGCCCCCGGAGGCCTCTGGAACCTGGGAGGAGCTGTTTTCACTCTCCCAGAGGCTCGAGGGAAGCCTCTGCAGCCTCAGGAGGCCGAAAAACAGGCCTTCTGGAAATATCGGAAGTGATGAAATGGGCCTGCTTTTCAGCTTCCAAAGGCTGTAGAGGTTTCTCTCGAGCCCGCAGGAGGGCAAAAATTGCCTCCCCCGGGGTCCAGAGGGCCTTCAGAGGCTGAAAACGGGCTCTTCTGGTATTTCCAGAAGGCCCATTTTTCAGCCTCCCGAGGCTGCAGAGGCTTTCCTCGAGCCTCTGGGAGGCCAAAAATGGCTGGAAATAGGCCGAAAATCAGCTGGGAGGCACACACATGCGTGGTGCAGGTAAGTTTGGCTGGGGCTCATGTGCCATAAGGTTCGCCATCACAGCCCTATACCATTTCAGACACACGACTGTCCAATCTCTTCTTTAAAAGTTGGATTCATCCAAGTTGGCCAATACAAATCTTTTAACCAGGAGCAGCTCTTTAAATCACTCCCATTTAGGATGTTGTCTAAGAAACATAATGAACTAAGTCAGGGTGTGATTCATGGTGATTTTCTGGCACTAGCTTGGTCTCTCTGCTCCTTATGAACAAACCTAATTAATCAGGAGTTGTTTATGGTCTCTTGGAGAAGGATTGCTTCATACTGTTCAAGGTAAGTGTAACAAAATGGGGCCACAACTCTTTTTAAGTAGTGGGGGAGACATAGAGGGTATGTAAACAGAAGAACCAGAACAGTTCTGCTTGTATAGATCAAATACAAAACAGCAAGAAGAGCTTTGGGTTCCCCTCTGCTCTCTGTGTTGTTGCACATGTGTGGCAGGGTGGATAGAAAGATAAATAATTCTTTGGATGCGTGGATAATTCGTGGAGAACCCAATTTCATTCCAGAAATATTTATACAGGTAGTCCTAGACCTATGACCATAGTTAGCACCAGAATACCTGTTACTAAGCAAAACATTTGTTAAGTGAGTAATTCATTACTTTATTACCCATTTTGCCATGGTTGTTAAATGAGTCACTGCAGTTAAGTGAATCATGCAGTTGTTAAGCAAATCCAGCTTCTCCCATTTGCCTTTGCTTGTCAGAAGCCAGCTGGAAAGGTTGCAAATGGTGATCACTTGACCCTGGGATGTTGCAACTGTTGCAAAATCCATGCCAAGTACAAGAATTTTGATCACATGATTCTGAGGATGCTGTGACAGTCATAAAGTGAGCACAGTTCATAAGCCACTTTTTGCAGTGATTTTGCAACTTCAAACAGTCATCAAATGAATGGTTGGAGGTCAAAGACTTCTTATATAAAAATAGAGACACTTCTAGATCACCACTAAATGGCAATGAATAACACCAAAAATGTGTGTTGTGTTTTGCCCTCTGACGGTCATCTGGATTTTTGCACTTCAGATTTGGTGGCCATAACAATACGTTTACCTGCTTGCCCTTCCAGAGTGAAAGTAATCTTGGCTTGCCCAGATAATGTCTGTCATGCCCTTGTATTTCTGGGCAGCTCCATACGGCTGTTGCCTTTGCTCTGCTTACTTTCTCAGGTCAGATCTCTAGAGGGAATTCAGATTTGTTCCATCCAAGCAAACAATGAGAAGGATGAGCTCTTTCGGTGGCATCAATGATTAAATAAACATCAACATTCCTTTCACAGCCAGTTTATTGCTGTGCAGTGCAAACTTTGCACATTCAGTCCTGGGTATCTTGCTTTGTGGGTGAAAATAGATGTCATATTTGACACTGGGGAAAGCAAATCTTAGCAGTTGTGGAATCTCAGCTGCCCAGTTGCATCTGCACAGACATGCTCTCAAGTCTGTATCAGGGGACAGTCAAATTCTTTTTTCTTTGGCAATACATGGAATAATATATGCAGTTGTTTTTGTTCATCATAGAATCACAGGGTTGGACGAGACCTGGGAGATCTCCTGCTCAAGGCAGGAGAACTTATATCATCCTGGTCTACTCTTTTCTTTAAAAACTCCAGTGATGAAGCACCTACAACTCCAGGGTGCAAGTTGTTGGTTAATTGTTCTCATTATCAGAAAATTTATCATTAATTCCTGGTTGGAACTATCTTTAATGAGCTAATGCAGGGGCTGGCACCTTGGGCAACAAGGTCACATAGTATAATAAGATTGGGACTGGATTAGGGACTTCTATCCTCACTGTGAGTTGTATTGGGGGCGCTGCACGAAGGGAGGCTCAGCCAATCTCATTGTGCACATGTACTCTGATAATAAAGGTAATAATAATAATAATAATAATAATAATAATAATAATAATAATAATAATAATAATAATAATAATAATAATAATAATAATAATAATAATAATAATAATAATACCTATTGCTACTTGTCTTGCCTTCTGGCGCTATGTAGCAACCCCTCAAATATTGGAACACTGCTATATGTAGCCCCTACTCCTCCTTTTCACTGGACTAGACATGCCCAATTCCTGCAACTCTTCTTTGTATGTTTTATCTTCCAGTCCTTTAATCATTGTTGTTTTTCTCTGCATTCTTTGTAGAATTCCACATCTTTTTGATATTGTGGTGACCAAAACTGGACACAGTATTCTAGGTGTGGTCTTACCAAGGCAGTACTAAAATTAAAGCAGTATTAACAGTTTACGTGATGTTGATTCTCTCTCTCTCTCTGTTAATGCAGCCTAGGATTCCATTGGCTTTTTTGGCAGCTGCAGCACATGGCTGGCTCATACTGAGGTGAGAGTCGACTAGGACTCCAAGATCCCTCTCACTGCTGCTGAGCCAGGTGGCTAAACTGACTGCAGTTGCTGGCCACCAAAAGTGTATTTTAAAGAGTAATAGGAAGAGGTTACAATTTGACCTCTCTTATAACAAAAGGCAAATCATGGAATTATGGATTTAAATTGCAGAAACTCAGATTCTAGTCAAGTGTCTAGAATCAACATTTCCTAATGGACGGACAGCAGGACCAGTAATGAGTTCCCTTGATTGGATGTCTTGGAGGAGAAATTGGAGAGCCACCTGTCAGGGCTGGGTAAAATTGGATTTTTGAAGCAGGGGGCTAGACTCAGTCATATAAAATGGTCCCTTTCTGTTCCCAGTTTCTGGTTGTTTCTTTATGTTAAAAACAGATTAACACCTGGAGCATTATTAGTTGTACAAAAAGTCAGCACAGGGCTTGACTGTTATTTTGGCACATTAAGGTCTCCTCCGTGTTAACACAGTTCACAACTATGTTGAAATTCCCTTCAAAAGCATGCTGCTGTGTACTAGGAGGGGTTGACAAGTGTCTTTTATGTTTCAACCTCTCCCAATCTCAGAGATTGAATGTCATAATGCTCTCTGGCAGAATATTCTAGAACCTACTGCAAATGATCAGCCAGCACAACTGTATCTGAAGCTCATATCTTATACGGTCTCTCTTTCTTTCTGTCTGATTGGACTTTCAGAGGAAATTCATGTTGGATGAACACCTTTGTCATGACTTATTTGAATTCTGTAAGTACCTATCTCTTAGCCTAACTAGCTTCCTAGGGTTCTTAACAAGAAAAAAATGCAATAGAAGGAAATATTTGTAGCTCAGGTTGAACTGTGAGGTCCTTGTTGCTTTCTGTTTTGTTGTTTGCTTGCAGACATTTCATTAGCCAACTAAGTAACATCACCCATGCTAGATGGAAGGGTTTGGGAGGGGGAGGAGGGGGGAAAGGAGGGAGAGGAAGAAGAGGAAGAATAATAATTGTGGGATCCCTTGGGATCTTGGTGGTTTGCTTGCAGACATTTCATTACCCAACTAGGCTATATCATCACTCCCCCCCCATAGCATTGGCAGGGCAAGCTACTAAATGAAACAAAGAAAACGTTAAAAGTTATATTTTTGTAATTACTTATCAAGCACATCTAAATTATATCAAACAAAATATCTTTACAATCCCCAAGACATGTCACAATTTTTGAGCATCCCTAATGTTTGGAAATTTAAAGTTGAAAAATTTGACACACCATATCAAGAAGAAAATTCTGTATCACTTACATTAATGATGTTACTAAGTTGGAGTTCCATAAGTTATAGCTCCACCATAGGCACAAAACCAGCTGGGTGACCTTGGGTCATTGGACCAGTTACTTTCTTTCTGCCTTTGGAAGCAGGCACGGCTCAACCAATTTTGCCAAGAAAACTGCAGGGACTTATCCAGGCAATTTCCAGGAGTCAAATCCTGATCTGAAGGCACATCCCCACACCTTGTTAATATAGGTTGAGGCAGGTCCTTGGTGCTCTCTGAGCTTGGTTGCTTTCTTGCAGTTGTTTCATTAGCTGAAGTAGGTAATATTATCAGTGCTAAAAAGGAGAGGGGTTGCAGGGAGACTGTGGAGTCGGTGCTACTCTCTGAGCTTCATGGTTTTCTTGCAGACATTTCATTGCTAGCACTGATTATGTTACTTAGTTGGGTAATGGAATGTCTGCAAGAAAACCACCAAGGTCAGGGAGCATCAAGGACTCCATAGTCCTCTTCTTCCCCCCAACTCCCTCACTTTTAGTACTGATGATGTTACCTACTTCAGGTAATGAAATATCTGCAAGAAAACAACCACGTTGAGAGAGCATCAAGGAACCATCATTCCAATGTTGAACTACAAATACTTTATTGGTATAGGTGTAATTACAGAATTTGGAAAGCCAGACCATCTCCCTCTTTCCCTTGCTTTTATACCAAAGAGAGTCAATCCTGGTCTATGTTTAATTTCTATCTCATACTTTCCTTTCTTCCTGGGCTAGTTTACACTTGATTAATAGTTGCCATATATATTCTTTAAGGTCATCTCTGCATCCAGGTACAGTCCCCGTGCCCATCCTCTTCTTTCCACCAACTTATCTTTCCCCAATGATTTCTTGTCAGGTATGGAAAGTGATTTTATGCAGTTTAGAGAAGTATTAGAATAAATTAGACTTTGTAGTATAAGAGGGGGGCAGATCTAGGGTCTCTCCTTGTGTTGCTTTTCCTTGTCATTTTTTTTTCTCCTCCCATACCTAGTCTAGCCTTCCTCTGCATATCTTAGTTTATTTTCTCATAGCTTTGGAGAAACTGCAAAACAATTTTCAGCCTGGACGAAATGAGGTCTGAAAATATGAGTTGAAGAATTTCCTCCTCATTTCCAATGGTATTGTGGCATTTTGCTTCAGGTTATGTATTCCTGATTTATTGTAAAGAAAAAATGTCCAAAGTGGGAGGGAGCCTACATAAAGCAGGCAAATGGTCACCACAAGATAGAAACCCTATCCAGCTTTGTTTGAATTTCACTTCCTAGCCAATCCTGGCAAGCGATGGCATTAAATGATGTTGACAAGAGTAATTACAGAATAATAATCAAATAGAGTTGGAAGTGACCCTGGAGTTCTTATAGTCCAACCCTCTGCTCAAGCAGAAGACCTATGCCATTTTGGACACATGGTTGTCCAATCTCTTCTTAAAAGCCTCCAGTTTTGGAGCACCCACAACTTCTGAAGGGAAGCTGTTTCATTGGTTGATTGTTCTGACTGTCAGGAAATTTCTCCTTATTTTTAGGTTGAATGTCTCTTTGATCAGTTTTGATCCTTTGCTGATTGTTCTGCCTTCAGATGATTTCGAAAATAGATTGACTCCTCCCCTTCCTTGTGGCAGCCCCTCAAATATTGGAATACTGTTAACATTTTATGACAGCCTATAACAAAATAAAATGTTGGCCCTTGAATGGTGTATTGAAAATGATGGTTTCTTTTTCAAACTTCTTAGTACACTCCAATTCTCCTTCTCTTAAACAGACATATATATTTAATCTATCTGTCCCTTGTTTATGTCCATTTGCCTTCATCCCACAAAAAAACAAGATGATTGGATTCATTCAGAATGGGGGATCTTTGGCCATATTTGTGCATCTCAGATGATGTACCTGGTCCAGAAAAGGGGGGATTCTGAACGTGTTTGTTTTGTTTTCTTCTTGAAGGTGTATATGTAAAAACAGAAGGACAGTCAACAGATAAAGGCAATGGTTTAAACCAGGCATGACCAACCTTGTCAACTTTAAGACCTGTGAACTTCAACTCACAGAAATCCCCAACCAGCCATGCTGATTGGGGAATTCTGGATGTTGAAATCCACAGGTCTTAAGGTTGACAAGCTTGGACATGTCTGGTTTAAACCATTGGTAGAAGAATCCAGTGCAGGACTGTAAAATCAGGGAGAGGTGTAACTGGGAAGATCCACCACTAATTTGCCCATATAATCAAGCAGCTACATATGTATCAAGGCATGTGTTTTGGAAGGAAAAAGAGAAAAATCCATCTTACAAAAATAAATACGGAAGTGTCATGCAATCCCTAGGGAGTGATGAGTAAAGAAGTAAGTTTGGGCAATGATTTAGCCAGATAGGAAGCAAACCATAATAAGAAGGTCCTTGTCTTTAATTTAGGATATATCAGAAGAAAGCTGCCTTCACCAGCTTGTTTCTTTCCAAATTTTCTGGACTTTAGATCCCACCATTTCTGAGCCAAGGTGATTAGTACTCATGCCTAATATATTTGAAGGAGATCAACTGGGAAAAACTGGAATAAGAGTTTTTTGGCCAGATTTGGCTGTCAAAACAGTGGAGGACCACTAGATGGGACCAATGACTATGAGAACTTTGGGTCTCTCTACAGTCATCATAGTGGTGGACTGGATTGTTGTGGCTTCTTTTCTAAACTCTCTTTGAGTTGAAGACTGCTAGCTGAAAAAGAGAACTGCAGCCATTAGTTTATTTTATTATTAATCCAATGCTGCCATCTAGCTGCTGGTATCTGGAATACCACAAATAAAAGAGGTTCCTTCCAAAACAAATGCATTTAAAACCTTAAATAATGTGTTTGGCCAAGTAACCAAGAACAACCTGGATAGATCAAATAAGGCTTTACTTACAGTGTACATTTTTTTCTATATTTTATTTCCATTTTGTTTACAATATTACTTAGAGGTGCATTTTTGTACAGATGTTTCCCTTATTTGCATATTAATAGAGAGCTACAATTCTATTCAAACTAGCTTATAAAGTAGCAGAAAATGCTTCTCCCCTCCTAGTGCATGCAGAAAAAAGGAAACTGTCTGAAAGAAAGAGTATACTCTTTTCATTGCAAACATCAAGTTCTCCCTTCCTTTATAACTGGCTACTGTTTTTTTTTTCTTTTTTCAGATTCAAGTTTAGTTGCAACAAAGTTGTTTCTTCCTTCCCCCTTTAGTGGGGGAAAATCATTCAGATTCTATTGTCATTTAGCTCAACAAGAATCTGTAGAGCAACTGGGAAGGAGATAAGGAACTCAGGAGAAGAGATAGAGAAGTGGAATTAGGTGGGGTGAATAGTTTGCATGCAGAATTTGGAAAGATATTATTGGGAAAGAGTGGCTATTTCCCTGCTTGTAATTCTGAAATGAGCTAACAGGAGAAGGCAGCCTTGATTCGCATACAAGTTAAAAAATAAAAAAGATCTGTTGTCAATATTGCACAGGGCTGCACAATCTTTAGAAATGGTAGCTCTCGTGGGAGTTGCTATTTCTAATCTAACATCTTCCAGGGAGATATTAGATTTATATTAAAGTAGTTACTAGTACTTAGTAAAGAACTCACTGAACCCATTTATACTATGGGCTTTGCAATGTTTACAGAGGATATTCGGTAGGCTGAGGGCAACAGCAGGTAAGGTGATATTCCTGCTGCACCGCACTAGGTGAAATTTGTAAGTGATGGGTCTGTCAGATCCCTTCCCTACCGGACTGGTGAGGCAGGCTGATCTGCTGGGCGTGAGATGGTTCCTCAGGCAACCTGGCCCCAATTCATGTAGGGCTTCAAAGATTAAAATGTTTAACGATCAAGTCCAAGATTTCAGACTGTCAGATTCTGGCATCTTTTGCTTGTCATTTTCACTTTTTTTAAAATGAGACCTGCCTGCAAATGAGATCATTGCCTAAGCCAGAGCAAGTCATGTTTCCTTTACATTAAAGATGTTTACTCAGTTATTTTATCCTACAACCCACAGACCATAACATCAACAGTTTAGGAAACCACATCCCTCCATCTTAAACAACATGATTAAAAATAAAACAAAATCCACCCTGGGCTGAATAGCTCTTCTTTTGTTCTTTTGACAACAACAAATATTATTGCTGTCTTTGTTCAGGAACTTTGCATCTGCCAATCCCAGACAACCGTAAAAACATCTAAATTGCCTGGATGCAGGCAAAGTGCAGGGACTTGATAAAGGAGCCGTTTCATCCCCATCCAAATTGCAATGCAGATGAATTTTTCTCAGTTGGACACCAATTGGAGCTACTAAGTAGGAATGGGCAATGTTTGGGACCCTGGAAAGGGAAGGGATGGTATTTCGATTCATGGCTTTTATATGCATAAATCCCATGTCATCCACAATGGGCAAAGAATTAAAGATGGAGGAGGAGGAGGAGGAGGAGGAGGAGGAGGAGGAGGAGGAGGAGGAGGAGGAGGAGGAGGAGGAGGAGGAGGAGGAGGAGGAGGAGGAGGAGGAAAAGGAGTGGGAGCGGATGAAGAAGGAGGAGATTGATGAGATAATGATGATGGAGAAGGAGAAGAAAAATGATATGATGATGATGATGATGATGATGATGGAAGGAGAAAGAGGAGAAAGAAGGGAATGATGAGACAATGAGGATGGGAGGAAGAAAAGGAGAAGGCCAGGAGGAGAAGGAGTAAGAGGAGGAGAAGGAGGAGGAGGAAGAGGTGGAGGACAGGAGAGGGAGGAAGAAACTGATGAGATGGTGGTGGTGATGATGGGAGGAGAAGGAGGAGGAGGAGAATGAGGAGAATGATGATGATTGGAGGAAGAGGAGCATTTACATACATTCTAGATGTGGATTTGGTGTTTCTAATTATTAGATCCTTCCCAAGGATCTACAATAGTTGACTATAATGTCTCAATGTACAAGTAGTCCTCAACTTAACCATCCATTTAGCAACCATTCGAAGCTACAACAGCACTGAAAAAAACCAACTAACCGTGGTCCTCTCACAACCTTCAGGACATCTCTATGATTACATGATAACATTTGTACACTTGGCAGCTGGCAGATATTTATCCCACTGCAGCATCCAGGGGTCATGTGACCATCAGACCTTCCTAGCTAGTTTCCAACATGCAATGTCCATGGGGAATCTGGATCTGCTTAACAACTGCACAATTCACTAACCAACTGCAGTAACTTGCTTAGCAACTGTGGGGGAAAAAGTCACAAAATCAGGTGTGACTCCCTTAAGAGCCACCTTGTTTCGCCATGGAAATTCTGGCCCTAAGTGCGGTTCTGACTCAAGGATCCCTCTATGCACTGTGCTCTGTATGCACTTTTTGTAACTGATATGTTCAGATTGGTTCCACTCCTGTGATGTCCCAGAGCTCCATCCAGTACTAGCACCATGTGACTTTTTCTCACATTTGCTTGAACTCTAATTGAAGTTTCTTTTATATTTCCTTTTCTCTTTCTTTCTTATTGAGCGTTCTCAATGTAGTACTAATGGAGGAGAATATTTGTAGCTCAAGGCTGACATGAAGGGTCCCTGGTGCTCTCTGAGCTTGCTTGTTTTCTTGAAGACGTTTCATTACCTAAACTAAGTAGCATCATCAGTACTAGTCCCAGAACTGATGATGTTACCTAGTTTGGGTAATGAAACGTCTACAAGAAAAAAAGGCAGGCTCAGAGAGCACCAAAGAACCCCCTCATTCTCAATGTAGCTTTTGCAGCTGCCTTTTGGCAAAATCAGTTGCCCACACTTGTTTCTTTGTTCTGTGGTCAGTTCTGGCTTACTGTGGGCTGAATGAAGATCAATTTACATTTGCACAGGAACTTAACCTCTTTGGGTTTTTTAAATAATTTTATTAAACCCATGGAAACATAAACTACAAATGAAAATGAAAGCAGTGGGAAAATGGAGGAGACAGCAGAGAAAGGGAAGTGTGGGATAAAGAGGGGAAAAGAGGGGAAAGCATTGACATCCAATTATTTTTAGTGTAGTAGAATAAAACAATAACATTACAGCCTCAATGTTTTACTTTACATTTATTGATTTATTTTTGTCAATTGGTTACAAGATAATAGGTATAAGTAAAAACATAGTTATGAACACATGGATACATATAAAAAAAATAAAAAATAAATTAATACAGGTAGTCATCGACTTACAATAGATCATTTAGTGACTGTTTGAAGTTACAACAGCACTGAAAAAAGTAACTTACGATGGGTTTGCACACCTATGTCTGTTGCAGCATCCCCATGGTCATGTGATTTACATTCAGATGCTTGTCAACTCCATTTATGACGGATGCAGTGTCCTGGAGTTATATGATCCCCTTTTGCGACAAGCAAAGTCAATGGGGAAACTTAACAACCAGGTTACTAATTTAAGAATTACAATGATTTAACTTAACAAATGTGGCAACAAATTTCTCACTTAGCAACATAAATTTTGGGCTCAATTGTGTTGTAAATTGAGGACTACTTGCATTGTATGTACTAGTCATTCTATAACAACAAATGTATCTAATCAGCAAACCCCAAATCAAAGTTGTTTTATTATTATTAGTATTATTAGTATTAGTATCTCAAGCACAGAATCCAGAAGTAGTTTCCAAGTAGAAACAAAGTTAAATGCATTCATTTCTTTAATTCAAGCATGAGATTAGCTATCTAATCTAAAGTCACTAAATTAGTAGACCAGCAAAACGCTGTGGACATAATATACTTTGATTTCAGTAAGGCATTTGATAAAGTAGACCACAACTTACTTCTTGATAAGCTAGAAAAATGCAGACTAGACAACATCTGATGGATTTGTAGCTGGCTGACTACCTATACTCAATAAGTAGTCCTTAGTACCACATGGAGAGAAGTAAGCAGGGGGTACTTAGGCCCAGTACTCTTCAATATCTTCATAAATGACTTAGATGAGGGAATAGAAGGGGAACTCATCAAATTTGCAGATGACACTAAACTGGCAGGAACATCCCAGAAGACAAGCTCAGGATCCAAAAAAGATCTTGACAAACTTGAACAATGGGCCCTAACCAAGAAAATGAATTTCAATGTGGAGAAAAGCAAAGTTTTATGTTTAGGCAGGAAAAATCAAAGGTATAAGCACAGATTAGGTGAGACCTGGCTCAAAAATAGTAACTGTGAGTGGGACCTTGGAGTCTTAGTGGGTGATCATTTGAATATGAGCCAGCAATATGCGGCAACAGCCAAAAAAGCTAATACAATCCTGGGTTGCTTAAACATAGAATCAAAATCACGTGAAGTATTAGTACCACGTTATAAAACCCTAATAAGACCACACCTGGAATACTGCAACCAATTTTGGTCACCAAACTACAAAAAGATGCTGAGACTTTGGGAAAAGTTCACAGAAGATCAACCAAGATGATCAAAGGCCTGGAGACTAAAACATACGAAGAATGGCTGCAGGTTTTGGATCTGGGTTAGTCTAAGGAAAAGAAGAATTAGGGGTGACAATATTCCAGTATTTGAGGGGCTGCCACAAAGAAGAAGGGGTCAAATTATTCTCCAAAGCACCAAAGGGCAGCACAAGAAACAACAGTTGGAAAGTAATCAAAGAGAAGCAACCTGGAAGTAAGGAGAAACTTCCTAACAGTGAGGACAATTAACTAGTGGAACGGGCTGGCCACCAGAAATCATGGGTGCTCCACCATTGGAGGTTTTTAAGAAGAGACTGGACAGTCACTTATCTGAAATAGGTTCTCTTGCTTGAGCTGAGGGCTGGACTAGAAGACCTCCAAGGTCCCTTCCAGCTCTATTCTGCTAACTATCAGTATTTCCAGCGATTTATCCACTGGGGGAAAACTCTGTTGTTCTGAACCACTTTTTCAATATTGAAATTCCATCCATTTTGTATTGTAAATGATTCTTACTGAGATTCCTATGAATCCAGCTGGCTATTTCTTTGTGTCTTTCCAAATATTCATCAGCTTCATTAATTTACATTTATAACAGAGATGGTATTCAGCAGATTCTGACCAGTTCTGGAGAACCGGTAGCGGAAATTTTGAGTAGTTTGGAGTTTGGAGACCCGGCAAATCCCACCTCTGACCGGAGGTTCTACAGTATCCTTCCCTGCGGCTTTGCTCCGCATTAGGAGGGCTTCTCATTGAGTCCAATGCATCAAGAAAGAGACCAAGCCGGTTCAGTCTTGGATGAGCAGCCCCGAACACGCACTCAGGGAAGCTCTTTTATTGAACACACATTGTTAAACGTCACAAAAGAGAAAGTTCAGTCTACTTTACATGTTAAAAGAGTGGGGGGTCTCAGTGGATACATTGTAGTGCCCAATCACAGTGCTTAAGGGATACGAAGTAACCAATCCGCGCCTGCAGTCCAGCCAGTAGCCCAAGGTGGGCAGCATCCTTTTGTTCCTGATACCTGCTTTCAGCCTACGTGAGGTCTTGCAGGTATCGAAACTCCTTTGCCTACGTGAGGCTTGGCATATGCCCAGGCTGTTAGATGTGGATTCGCTGCTGCATCTCCACTGTTTTAGTTTTACGCAGAGGGATTTCTTCTGGTTCTTCGCTATAGCCCATACAGAAGCCCGTGCGCATGTTCTCATCGGGGTCCTCTGAGGGTATAGCTTTGTACAGAGATTCTTTTTCCCAGAGGGCATTGACCTGTGCAATGGCGCGTTTTTCTGCTAGCAGTGACAGGCTATTGGAGATGGTGCGAACAAAGATTGGTAATATACATGGAAGAATGACACACCCAGCAGCAATAATACCTATGAGCGCTACTATAGCTTGTAATCCTGGCAGTTTTGGGAGCCAGGAGCCAAAGATATTTTTGAGGTCCATACCTCGCCATACTTGATCCGGATTGTAGGTTAATTGTCGCATCTCAGTAGTTAACTGAGCTACGACTTTGCCAACCTTGTCAATTTGAAGACAGCAATTTGTGAGATTAAACCTTCCACATACCCCCCCTTCCTTGGCTAATAAATAACCCAAAGCCAAGCGATTTTGGTAGACAGCTGTGCATAATTTGTCTGTAGCAGTTGCAAGAGTGTTTAGAGCCTTATCTATTCGTTGACCTGCTAAATCTAAGACAGCTTGCAAACGAATGATTCTATTAAGCATATATATGGGGGTCCTGTACCCATAAGACCCGTCTTGGGCCCAAGTAGCCATGCCATAGGTGCAGACGATTCTTTCTGAGGTCCAGGTGTCCCCTGTGTATTCTGATTGGCAGGGGAAGCCTGCAAAAGCATTGTCGGCTTCCCTTTTCTTTGCGAGAAAACATGTCATAAACAGGGATGCCTAGTTCCTGCTTCACTGAGATTGGAAGGAGGAAGAAGGAAGGTCTTATCCATCCCAATACACATGACCCTTGCCAATCTGCTGGGAGGGATGGGTAGGCTAGGTTGCTGCAGATCCAATACATGTCATTGGGTGCAGTCCAGTTCTGGGAGGATGAAGTGTCCCTGAGATAAGGGAAGAGGGTTGTGTTGAATTTTGTGGGTGTGGTAGTAGCATTATCAGGTGCTGTCCAATTCCGGTAGGAGATGTCCCACGTACCTAAACAAAGGAGATGTCCTACCGGAATGGACCCGTTTCGGGAGAAGCAGTTTCTACCGATTAGATTGGTAGTAATTGTCCAGATAAGGGGGGGTCGGGGGCAGTTCTGGCTGTTATGTTTCCTATAGAAGACATGTTGTTGAACAGTGATGGCGAGGCTTCTAAGGCTTGCCATGGCCACTGTTCTCCTGTGGTGGTTCCCCTGCAGACAAAGCAATTGGTTATTGCAAGTTGTTTTGCAATTTTTTCTGCCATGTCCATGAATAGGTTTTTTGCTATTATGCTGGTATCAGGGGCTTTATCTAACTTTCTTAAATTATTATACACCGACCAGCCTAATGATGTTTCCTTACACTCATATATCACTTCTGTTTTTATAGTAATGTAGGTGTTTGGGTCTGCTCCTATGCCATCGATCCCTATACCATAGGTATCCATGGCGGGGTGTTGTCTGGAGATAGTGATCTCTACCTTGTTGTCCTTGGTAGACCCTGATACTCATTTAAAATGTGACAGATGATTGCAGCCTGAGTACCCTCCCCCAGTGTAATCACAGACACAAGACCAACCCGAGCATTCAATGGAGCCCCCGCAAGGGATCCAATGATTAGGGTTTCCTACGGCCCAATTGATGGGCGTGGGACACAAATACTTATGATCATGAGCATATTTGGTTTTCCAATCATCTGACCCACAAGGATATCCCCCTGGTTTGGAACAAGCAATGCAAACATCAAAAGTTAAGACAATTGGGTCAGTACCATCCTTAAGCACAGTGGTGTGATTTAGGTAGTAAAGTTTTCCCTCCCCTTCAGGATCGGCTCTGCCAGAGGCTTTTGGAAGTCCGGCCCACAAAGTAACATTGAGGCGAACAGCTGTCTTGGGGTCATAACAAATAGTTTTTGAGTTCATTTTGCATAACTGATACATAGTCCCGTTATTCTGGCAAGTTTTCCCAGTAGAAAGGCATCTCTGTGGTTGCTGGGTATGGTAAATGAGAGTCAGTCGAGTGAAGCCTGCTTGTGTGGTTTTGGTCAAGCAGGGGGTGCAGTCATCTGGTTTGGTGGGTTTTTGTGATCTTTTAATCCTATGCAGCAAAGGGGGGTTTTGAATATGAGTGTCAGGCTGATTCACGAATTGTCTGTGATGATGATGAGGTGAGCGAGGTCTGAGAATTGTCCAGGAGCTGTAGATGTTGCGCGTAGAATCATGGAGGCATCGACCTGAACAATAGTAGGTGGTTGCAGTAGGATGGGATATGAGGAGTGTAGCTCGAGGGGGTTGTTCAAAGGTGTTGACCCGGAAAGAGGCGTTGCTGGAGATGTAGGACCATGGCTGAGGAAGCGTTGACCATCTGAGATAAGGGGGAAAAATGTCCCAGGATGCAGTGCAGGTCAGCAGGAGGGGGGTGTCTGGCGTGAAGTATGTTACTCTGGATGGAATGGAAACTTTGGAGGCGTGTGCAGCAAGGAGGAAGAGGAGGAGGAGGAGGATCAGCGAAGCAGCAGGGCAGATCATGTTGATATGTCTGCAGCTGGTGGTTTTGCTACCTTGGGGTGGTATGGTCTGACGTGCCGTCCAGGAACCCACAGGACACGATCTGGAAGCTGGATAGCTGCGTAGCCGCGACCCCAGGTGAGGAGATCAGCAGGACCCTTCCAAGCAGGGTCTGGCAGTTGGCAGTAGTATACCTGTGGTTTGGGAGAATCAGGAGGGGGGGAGGAAAAGTGTCACTCCGCTGCTGTCGTAGCAGGGGTGCCAGAGAGATTGAGGAAATTAAGTGTATAAAGGCAAAGATTAAGGGTGTTTTGCATCGCCGGGAGGCCAAGGGGTTTTTTCCCTTTGGTCAGATGTCGTTCTAGCGCTGTCTTTAAAGTCAAATTGGCTCTCTCTGCCAGGGCTTGTCCCTGGCTGTTGTAAGGGATCCCAAATTTGTGGGTGACCTGCCACTTAGAGCAAAATTCTGACATAGCCGCACTAGTGTATGCAGGACCATTGTCTATTTTTATTTCGTTTGGGCATCCCAATGATGCAAAGGTGCAAATGCAGTGGTTGATGACATGTTTAGAGGCTTCTCCTCTCTGCGGGGTTGCCATTATGAACCCTGAATAAGTATCAATTGTGACATGCAGGTACTTCCAGGGGGCAAATGGAGGAAACTGAGTAACATCCATTTGCCATATTTCACAGGCTTTCAACCCGCGGGGATTTACTCCTAAGGGGATGGAATTGGCTTGCTGACTGCAGGTGGGGCATTGCTGTCTGATGGCTGAGGCTTCTGCCATGGTAAGGTTAAAATGTTTCATGAGGGCTTTGGCATTTTGATGAAAGTAAGAATGGCTTTCCCAGGGAGTTAGGGTGTGCGTGGTCATAATACCTGCAGCCGCTTGATCAGCCACGTCATTGCCTTCCTGGAGAATTCCTGGGAAAGGCTGGTGGCTGCGAATGTGGGCTACAAAGAGAGGGTGTTGTTGTTGCGCAACAAGCTGTTGCAGTGTAACAAAAAGAGAGAGAAGGTTCTTGTCAATAGCGGGAGAGAGGTAAGAGTCGTGGATGGTAAGAGACTATTTGGGTAACATACAGGCTGTCCAAGATCAAGTTGAGGGGTTCGCTGAAATTTTGGAGGACTAGTATGGTTGCAGCAAGCTCAGCCCTTTGTGGTGAAGTCTGCACAGGGGTGGTTTTGGTGTGCCATGCTCCATTCTTTTGCCAAGCGCATGCCCCTCATTCCCTGCTGCCATCAGCAAATATAGTCAGGGCACTGACCAAAGGTTGTTTGCTGATGGGAGAGGAGAAGGAGATGGGTATGGTTCGAATGATCTGAAAACGTGGGTCAGCGGGTGGGTGGCAGGAGACTAGCCCAGGCCAGTCGGATAAGGCCAACTGAAGCTCCTGGGAGTTTTGGAATAGAGGTTCCCAAATTTGCAGCGAGAAGGGGATAAAAAGTGTGGAGACATCTATCCCCATGAGTGCTTTTGTGCGGCTCCTGCCTTTTACGATTAATTGAGCCAATTGAGCTGGTTTGGAAGTGATGGAGCATCGGGGCGTGTGGGAGAGATGGATCCACTCTAAGATGTGGAGCTTTTGGTCCTTTTGGGTCACTGCCGCGGTCATGAGCCTTGGGGTGGCTAGAATGACCATATCTAGAGGAGTATTGGCAGCGGCCCTATCCACCCATATTCTACGTATGTTCTCTTCTATGTGGGTCAGCGCTTGAAGCTGAGGTTGCTGCAAGGATATTTTGTCAGCGGGCCCTTTTCCCCAAGTAAGGGCTTCGAACAGTGGAGAAAGAGTGTCAGTGGTTAGTGACAGGAAAGGTCGGGCCCAATTAATGGTGCCCAGATATTGTTGAAGCTGAACCAGGGTAGGTTGAGGAGGCAGAGAGAGTGAGGGGAGTGAAGGATAGGCAGTAGTTGAGAGCATTTTATAGCCTAGATATGCATAGGGAGTCAGCACTTGTACCTTTTCAGGCACTATGTGCAAGCCTCCCTTTGCGAGGATGGCTTTCAGGAAAGAGAACGAAGCAAACACTGTACCTGGGCGTCCAGGAGCAGCAACAAGGATGTCATCCATGTAATGATACACCAGAAATTGTGGATAGGCAGAACGATAGGGTAACAGGACCTTATTTACATAGTGCTGACACATGGCGGGGCTGTTGAGCATGCCCTGAGGTAGGACTTTCCATTGAAAGCGAGAGGAGGGAGAGGAGTTATTCAAGCGAGGCAGAGTAAAGGCGAACAAGGCGCGGTCAAGTTCATGCAGTGGGATAGAAAAAAAAAAACAATCCTTTAGGTCAACAACCATGAGATCAAATTTTTCAGGGATGATATTGGGATTTGGCAGATCACATTGTAATGCCCCCATTGGTTTTATAATCATGTTCAAGGCCCTCAAATCCTGTAAGAGCCTCCATTTCCCTGATTTTTTCTTTACAACAAAAATGGGGGTGTTGTATGGGCTGACAGATGGTTCAGCATGCCCTTTGACAATTTGGTCCTGGACAAGTGATTGCAAGGCTTCTAATTTGTCTATAGTGAGGGGCCACTGATCCACCCAAACAGGCTCTGTGGTTTTTAGTTGCAGCCGCAGTGGGGTTTCAGTGGAGGATGCCATTAGTCTGTGATGAGTTTTGCATTAAGTTGAGACATGAGATCACGGCCCCACAGGTTAGTGTGTAGTGGAAGCACCAAGGGTTGGAGGTAGGCAGTGCGAGAGACGTCAGATGAACTCACCGGTAGCCAGTGTTTGCTACGGTGGGCGTGCTGAACTCCTCCCACTCCCCGAACGGCCGGGGCAGTTTCCAGGGGCCAATCGTCCGGCCACTCAGCCGTTCGGATGACACTAACGTCAGCTCCAGTATCTAAGAGACCCGAAAAGACCTTATCATTGATTGTGAATTGTAATACAGGCTTGGCTCGTTCCATAGATTGATGGACAGCGAATGCCCAGGCATCTTCAGTTTTAACAGGTACTGGAACAGCAGTTGCCACTAGTTCTCCCTTGCTAAATTTTGTGGGAGTATTTCCAACTACCGCTATGGCAACTGAGGAAAAGTCATCGGAATCTCTCAGAAATGGAGATGCAATAATTCCTTTTGCCATGAGGTCCCGGATGGGATAAATTATGAGGGGCGTCATGGCAGGAGGGATGGTTTTCAGACACGTGGGGAGAAAGTACACAGTGCCTGGGATGTCAATTTCCATATCTTCAGAAGCAACTAATTGGAAAGATATGGTGTCAGCCTTTGGAGTGGGGCTGGCTGACTGCCCCCCCTCTAGTTTCCCTGCGGTTGGGGGATGCTGCTGCGACACTGGTTTGCCCAGTGGTACCCTTTTTTGCACCTTGGGCAAATTGTTTTTGGCTTGTTGTTGTTTTGTGGATTGTCCCTAGCCCTACATTGTGCTTTGAAGTGGCCTGGTTTCCCACAATTGAAGCAATTCCCAGCCGGCCTGTTTTGAGAATTTGCTTGCTGCAGGGCCATTGCCAGGTGTTCCATATTGTAGGAAACAGTCCCCACGATTCTGCAAGCCTTTAGATAGTCTCAGAGGGAAGCCCCCCCTCGGGCAGCCAGAGGCTGCAGAATCCTTTTGCAATCCTCATTTGCATTCTCAAAGGCTAATTTCAACAGAAGCTCTCTGCGGGCCTCTCCATTTGAAATTTGCCTCTGGACAGCCTTTTGGAGCTCCTCTATGAATTCGGCATAAGGCTGATGTGATCCCTGGGTAATTTTGGAAAAGGAGCCTATGGCCCCAGAGGCAGGATCATCGACCTTATCAAGGGCTTTGATAGCAATGATACTGACAAGGGCGAGAACTCGCTGTGGGATCGTTGTCTGGGATGTTAAGTCAGCGAATCGGCCCATGCCAAAAATTTGATCTGCTTTTGAGCCACGATCGTGAGCAACTTTCTCAGCTTTGGCACAACAGTCTGATTTCCACACAACGTACTGCGGTCCTGTCAGTATCATTCGGAAGAGGTCTTTCCAATCTTGGGGTAGCGTAGAAAAGGAGGTGCTGATGGTGTTAATGAGACCTCTGACATACGGTGCCTGAATGCCATACATGGCCACAGCTTGTTTTAAATCTCTAATTAATTTCATGGATAAGGGTTCAAGCCTAGGCACCATATTCCCAGCTCCATCCCCCACATATTCTATGGGGCAGAGGGAGAGCTCCTCTAGGGTAAGAGAGCCCTCCTTGCGCCCCTGTGCCATGGCTTGTGCAACTGCTCCCATGGGTGTCTGATCCCCCGCAGGATTTAATTTAGGAGGAACCGAGGGTTCAGGAGCTGTGGGGGAAGAGGCTTCCAGTGGGAGAGTGTCTTTGGTTTTGGTCTCAGCAGCATAGGGAGGGGGACCTCCCGTGGGGGGGGGTGCCAGCGTTAGTCAGCGCTGAGCTGTGAACTTTTAAACATTCCATAATTATCCGCCAGGTGGTTAAAATCTTTGGCGGAGCCCTGGGAGTATCATGAAAAAAGTCACCCAAACGTTGCCATGTGGAGACTTTTAAGGACCCCTTTTCCGGATAAGCCGGACACTGCGTGTGGATGTACTTTAAAAGGGCTATGAGGTCCTTTTTAGTTGGAGCCAGGAGCGTTTTGCCCTGACTCCTAAGAATCAAAATTGAGCTCTTCGTTAATTCCCTTAATTCTTGTAGATGCACCATCTGCGCTTTAGAGAATTTCCCGCCCATACTCACCTGAAGGGAGGATTTTCTCCTGGGGAGGGATCCGTGACACTAGACGGCGTCCCTGGGTTGCAACTGGCTCGTCCGGTCAGGTGAGATGGGAGGTCGAAGGCGGGAGGGTCTGCCTCTTTTCAGCAGATCACGTTGGGGTCACCAGATGCGGCTTTGCTCCGCATTAGGAGGGCTTCTCATTGAGTCCAATGCATCAAGAAAGAGACCAAGCCGGTTCAGTCTTGGATGAGCAGCCCTGAACACGCGCTCAGGGAAACTCTTTTATTGAACACACATTGTTAAACATCACAAAAGAGAAAGTTCAGTCTACTTTACATGTTAAAAGAGTGGGGGGTCTCAGTGGATACATTGTAGCGCCCAATCACAGTGCTTAAGGGATACAAAGTAACCAATCCAGGCCTGCAGTCCAGCCAGTAGCCCAAGGTGGGCAGCATCCTTTTGTTCCTGATACCTGCTTTCAGCCTACGTGAGGTCTTGTGGTATCGAAACTCCTTTGCCTACGTGAGGCTTGGCATATGCCCAGGCTGTTAGATGTGGATTCGCTGCTGCACTTCCCCTGCCACGCCCACCAAGTCACACCCACAGAACTGGTAGTAAAAAAAAATTGAATCCCACCACTGATTTATACATTGGTTTTCTATATGTTTGAATATTTGGCTTCCAGTAATTAAAAAATTGAAAAGTTGAAACATTTCATCAAAATGAAAGACTGGTATCTTTAGAAACAATCAATTTTTCAATTCCCCAGTACGGGCTTGGGGAATTCTGGGAGTTGAGGTTTAAAAAACTACTGATTTAGATCATATACATTTTAAAATAGAGATCTTTTGTTTTAGGGTTAGGACCTGTCACTCAAACCAACATGTCCATTCCCCCGTTAATGGATTCTTGTAAAATGTTTGATCTCTGTATTCTCCCCTCCCCCATTCTGTTAGCATCGTTTTAGGAGCAAGGTGCCTTTGGGCTCGTCGGAATTAATTTCCGTTCTCTCTCTCCTCTCTCTCTCTCAGATTTTGGGCAGCCAAGGACCAGGATGACTTTCAGTGTTTTTTTCCAAGCCGAGGAGAGAATAAAATCCGCTAAAAAAGAAGGTGTGCCATTCAGGAGGACAGAAATGTGCCGAGGGATGCCTAAGGCTGGCCTGCTGGGGCAACACCGAATTTCTAGAAATCGCTGCCACCGAAATGTCAATTATCTCCGAACAAAATTACAAAACAAAAGGGGAGAATAAACGATCGCTGCTTCGAGCCGGTCGGCCACCCCGTTCAGGGTTGGGCTTCTCGCTGAAAGCGAGCCGGCCACGAATGGGTTAATGCCAGGCTATCAGCCCCAGCTTGTGCCTTATGACTAGTGAACTCATGATTCCTCTGCCGGCTCCTACGAGTCCACGTTGCTTTCCTGCTGCCGGTGATCCAATCACACCCACCTCTCTCGGCGGTGGCAAGCAAGCAAGCAAGCAAGCCAGGTTTCCGATAAACAGCCATCCTTCCTCAGGTCTCAGCAAACCGTTGGCTATTTTCAGGACCGCAAGATGCAGCTGGCTGAAAACGCAGGCAGCATGTTAAAGAAGTGTGGCTCTCGGCCGTGCGCGATCTGCTCCTCCTTTGCTCTCTCTCCATTTTCCTGCACCGACCCCACGAAGGACAATTTGCCTTGCAAACAAAGTCCCCAGCGCTCGGGGCCCAGGACTGAAGGCTGCCAACCGCGACACGGTAAGAATCGGGCACCTTTCCAGGTCTAACTTTTCACGGCCGTGGCTTCGGGCTGAATTGCACCGAGCCGGCTGCGTTCTCTTTGCATCCGTCACTTTGCAATCCGATGGGTGGGCATAGCAGGAGCTCTCCGGCTTCTCGGCTCCATTTTCATCCTTCGCTGGACTCCCGTCTGGTTAACTGACACGTTTGGCCTTCCGTGGTGTAGCAACGTTGCTCAGGGAAGGAGAAAGAAGGTCCAGCTTTGGCAGAAAGCGCATATCTCTGCTCATCTTGCAGGTTTGGGGTGTGTGTATGGCCTACCTGTTCTGTTTGGGAGGAAGCAAGAGAGAGGAAGCTGCCTTGGGAAAAGGGTTGCTGGGTTGGTTTCAGAGGTTCTGCAATGCAATGGTGGGCAGCAGGTTTTGTAGCAGGCTCCAATGGCTACTTTGGAACATCTTAAAAAAGCTAATACAATCCTTGGTTGTTTAAACAGAGGCCTAGAATCAAAATCACATGAAGTTTTAGTACTGCTTTATTTTTTTAAAAAAGCCCTAGTAAGCCCACAGCTGAAATACTACATCCAGTTTTGGTCACCACATTTCAAAAAAGTCGTTGAGACTTTGGAAAAAGTGCAAAGAAAAGCAACTAAGATGATTAAAGGCCTGGAGGATAAAATATATGAAGAACGGTTGCAGGACTAGAGAGGACATGATAGCAGTATTCTAGTATTTGAGAGGCTACCATAAAGAGGGGGACAGTTTATGCTCCAAAGCACCAGAAGGAAAGATAAGAAGCAATGGATGGAAACTAATCAGAGAGAGAAGCAACCTGGAATTAGGGGGAAACTTACTAACAGTGGGGACAATTAACCAGTAAAACAGCTGGCCTCCAGAAGTTGTGGGGGCTCCATCACTGGAGGTTTTTAAGAAAAGACTGGACAGTCACTTGTCTAAAATGGTATGGGATCTCCTGCATGAGCAGGGGGCTGGACTAAAAGACCTCCGAGGTCCCTTCCAGCTCTACTCTGATTGAAATTCTGATTGCATGAATACTGAATTTGGAAAAAATGAAGGAAAGGCCTAGGGGCTGTGTTTGTACCTCATGCTAAACCTAGGCTACCAAAACAGAAGACCAGTCTCCTTGCAGTTGGGGGATGGTCCTTGGTGCTCTCTGCATTTGATTGTCTAGGAGAGGTTGTGGTTGCTCCATCACTGGAAGCTTTAACAAGATACTGGACAACCATTTGTCTGAAATCGTATCAAGTCTCCTGCTCAAGCAGGGTGTTGGACTAGAAGACTGCTAAGGTCCCTTCCAACTCTTATTATCCTATGTCCAGGTGTTTCATTATCCAAGTAGCTAACATCATCAGTGAGGGAGTGTGGTTTGCTCTCTATATACTGATGGCTTGCCCTGTCAATGTTTAGAGTGTTCTTGGTGATTTGATGTTACCAATTTTGGTAATGAAACATCTGCAGGAAAACCACCAAGCTCAGAGAGCACCAAGAACCCCACAGTAAAACCCTGAGCTACAAATATCCTCTTCTATTACAAGTTCAGATCACATTCAGAATTCGAATGGGGTTCCCACAATACAAACTCCCCAAACCCTTGCTGGCCTTGTCTAGTAGTTTATGTGAACTTTCACTGTATCCACAAGGAACATCCCCAGAGGATGCTACAGCAGGTACAGTTCCTTGCTAAGAGAGATGGCTCAACTCCCACAAATAGACACAGTAGATTCCTACCTGGGCTATGATGAAATGCTGCAGGCTTCTGTCTTTAAAATGGGAAGCATGAAGAAGTCATTTTCCAACAGAAGTCAAAAATTTTCTCCAACTTTCTTTGTATGTAAATCTCCTATGGCAATTTGAAGGCTGAGCATGTCATGCCTTAAGTCACTTTCCTGCTATTTTGCATAAAAGGTTAAGAAAGTCCCAAATCAAACTCTCCACTAGCTGAGGCATGGAAGCGAAGACCTAGTTCCATGATGATGAACCTATGGCACGCGTGCCACAGGTGGCACACAGAGCCATTTGTGCCAGCATGCAAGCTGCAGGCAAACTTGTGCAGGCATGCGCATACCTCACAGCTGATTTTCAGCCGGTTTGAGGCCTTTTTTGGCCTCCCAGAGGTTTGAGGAAGTCTTCTGCAGGCCTTTACAGGCTGAAAATTAGGCCCGTTTTGTCACTTCCTGTTTTTCCGGAAATACCAGAAGTGATGAAATGGGCCTAGTTTTCGGCCTGAAAAGTCTGCAGAAGCCTTCCTCAAGCCTTTGGGAAGCCGAAAAAGGCCTCAAACCAGGAGAAAATCAGCTGTGAGGCACAGTGCAGGTAAGGGAGCAGAGGGGGGTGGGCGGGGATTGCGTGCGGGAGCGTAGGGCGTGCATTGCCTTCTGGGTGCTGGCACGCGGGTGTGAGTGTCCAAGCGCGCGCACAATTTTTGGCACAGGAGCCCAAAAAGGTTAGCCACCACTGACCTAGTTCAAAACTGCACTAAGCTCATTGCTTTTGGTTGGCTCAATAAAAATCACTGGGTTTGAACTGCTTTGAGGTCAGTGTGTTGTGTGAACACAGTCATGATGGCTTGCATGCAGTACCTTCTGTCTCAACAGTGAAGCGGAGCTCTACATGAAAATAAGCTGGGATTTAAAAGTAGGCCTAACCCAGGTAGTTCTTGGCTTGCAAGCATTTGTTTAGTGATCGGTCAAAGTTATAACAAAAAGTGATAACCACCAGTCCTTGTGCTTACAACCGTTGCAGCCATCCCTAGGGTCACATTGTTGAGGTAATTCCCCGTTAGGAGAATGAGCGCATACAGGGAGACATATTTGAGAGTAGCGTTTGAATAATACACACACAGTACACAGATACACTGTATAGTAAATGTAGGTTTTTACTTCCAGAAAGTTTAAGCAAAGTTCAAAATAGGCAGTCCAAAGTCATTCACAGGTACGATCAGTCAGTTTTTAGTCCAGAGATAATCCAATAACAAATTCCATTGTCAAAAACAGTTCAGTATTAGACTTACATCAAATCCAGGAATAGCAGTCAATTAAGAGAAAAACGGCAATATTCTCTAACAGAAGGAAAAAGAGATACACTCACACTCTCTTCTGAGACTTAGACAACCCAGGTTTCTGGCTCCATCTTATGGCTCTTTGAGAAACCACACCCAATTACAATTTTGCATTTTCTTAAAGATACAGTTTTAAAATGTTTATCCTGGTTTATCTATTGTCCAACCCAAATAGCTGTTAGGTGACTTACATTCCTAACACACATGATCAAAATCCAGGTGCTTGGCAAACAGCATATTACAACCTTTGCAAGGTCCCAGGGTCATGGAATCACCATTTGTGACTCTCCGGGCCTTTTTCTGACCAGGAAAATCAATGGGGGGAAACTGGATTTTCTTAAAGATTGTGTGATTCACGTAACTGCAGTGATTTGCTTAACTGTGGCAAAAAAGGTAGTAAAACTGGGTGTATCTTGCTTAACATTGGAAATTCTGATTCCAATTGTGGTCGTAAATCAAGGACCACCTATGTTTAAGCTTCATGGACAGACAGAAAGTTTTCTGAAGGTGTCCCAAGGTTATGTGATTGCACCTTTTGTGACCTTCTGACAAGCAAAATCAATGGGGAAGCCACATTCACTTAACAACTGGGTTACAAACTTAATGCCTGCAATGGTTCCCTTAACAACTGTGGCAAGATAGGTTGTAAAATGGGGCAAAACTCACTTAACAACTGTCTTAGCAACAGAAATTTTTTTGGCTCAATTGTGGTCGTAAGTTGAGGACTACCTATAGAGGTTAGAGATTGTTCTTACCACCATCTCTTAGAAACTGCTGATGGGAAATAGGATGGCTTCACAGGAGGTTTAAAAGCAGCCAAGTTAGAGCCAACTGCTTTAGCTGAGCTAAGGTAACAGTTTAGATAGGTCAGCATCCTTTCCCAGTGATTCAGCAAGGAACTGGGTGTATTTGGTACATGAGGAACTAAAATGTAAGGCAAGAAAATCTAGAATTTAGAAAAGGCCAAAAGTGAATCCAGGCCAGCATTCTGTCAACTCAGAAAAGAATTTAATAAATGAACTAAATGTCATTGGCAAAAGACATTGACCAAGAAATAATAAACACTTTGGTTGGAATCGTACCACCATCCCTTACAGCTTACCCTATTTTAATCCACAAATGATATGAAGCAGATACTTTGATCATCCATGCCTAAGACAAAAACTCATTCCTTCTTCCGTACTAGTCAATATAATTTTGCCTTTTCCCTGATGCTGTGACCTGGAAAATCAATATTTCCAGCCTTTTATGGAAAAAGAGACTTAAAGAGAACTGAAATTCAGATAAAATGGATAAGCCTCGTTTTATTACATTTCCTCCATAGGGTAAGCAGAAGGTAGCCTGTTCCATGCCACAAGAGGGCATCAGATACTCTACTGCTAAGCCAACATTTCTCACCTTAAGCATCTTTAAGATGTGTGGACTTCAAATCCCAGAATTCCCCAGCCAGGCTGATTCCTCTTCTGATCTACCTAGAGGGGCTGACACCAGTCCAGATCCATGTCTAGCAGTTCTGGACAGCAAGATGGACAGCTATCTGGACTCTTGCAGCCCAGATAGAGTATCTAGCCTGAAATCTTCAATTCTGAAAGCCAGAAGCACTTAAAAAGACAGAATGGGGTTTTAATAACAGTCTGATTAAAAACCATACTGTACTCTATGAAAGAAAGATTGACTCACCCATGACACTAAATCACAACTTTAATAATGGTTAATTGGATAAAATGGTGACCTAGCATGCCACACAAAACAGATGACTATCTTTTAATTTAAATGATCATAATTATGTACTATATTTACTTCAATACTGAATCCTACTTGGTATCTTTTTGGCAAGAATGGGAAATGTATTACTACTGTTATGATTTGTCACATAGCAGCCAGATACTGAGACTGGATTTGGCATTTTTCTCTACCTATTGAGAACCTGATGGGATGAGCATCAGGTTGTTGTTATTTGATGTTTGACAGTGTTAAAACAGGGAGTTAGATGTGTCACATGCTGGCCACGCCCACGCCCAGTTTAGCAAAGGGGAAAAAATTCCGATACATCACGTGACATTTGCAGTGACAATGTGAGTTTGACACCCCTTAAAAGGTACTGTTGCAGGTTGTAAGTAAAGCTGCCTTTCTCCATAGAGCTGCTGCAAGCATCCAGAGTGGGAGGTGCTCCAGTCTTTGCTCTCACAGGCTGAGCTGTAATTGAAGAATGCTCCTCCTCCTCCACGTGACTCCTCTGTAGCATTCCCCAGTTTTAGCTCAGCCTCATTAGAGACAGGCAGCATTTAGCAGCTCTTCCTTGGCCGATCCAGGATATTTCACATTTAATTCAGGTTTGTTTTCTTTTTCTTCTCCTTGGTCCCTCCGCAGTTGGTGTGCCTGATATTAACTTAATGGGGCCTTTTTTCACCCCTCGGGGGAGAAAAGGGGAGCCTAACAGCCCTTTACGCTACCCCCCCTCCTTGCTCCCTGCCTTCGTTTAAAGCCGGCTCTGCTCTCAGGCAGTGGCTTGCTGTTCGTGTTATTTATAGCGCTCTGTTCCTTCCCCGCAAGAACGCTTGTTAGAAGGTGAGCTCGTCTCCTGCCCCTCGTGCCTTCGTAAGCTTAAACTGCTTGTTTTCAGTTGAGGTGGTGTTTTTCCGCTTCTGAGAGCTCACGTTGGTCCCAGCCGCCATTTTGGGTGCACCTTGTGGCCAGCCGCCACTTTGATTGTTGATTTCCTTAGCTGCAGTGACTTCGGAGGCCCATCGCAGGACCGGAAGGCCTGCTAGTGCCTATATAGCTGGGTATCGTGGCTCCTAGCCCTGTTACCTTTAATTATTGTTGTTGGCTATTCCCGCAGCAGTGCTCAGAGGTGAGGTTCGAGGCTTTATTGATACTTCCCATTTTGTTGGGAGGCTGCCTCAGGAGCCCTGCCTTATTGTTTGCTTTCTTTTTTCCCATTTTTTTGTGGCCTCAGCATTCATTTGACTCATTGGCTTTTTTTGTATTCCCTTTGTAATCATATGGATCTGTTAATCCTCATTTTATTCCACTTCCAAATAAATAAATTAAATAAATAAATATAATAAATATTAATAAAATAAATCCAGAAAGCAATTAATATATTTTTATTATCAAAAAATTTTTGCCAAAAGGGGGATGTGGTTCAACTATAGGATATCCGGCCTTGTTGTAGGTCAAACTCCTAGGCGTGCCAACCGCCTCTTTGAGCTTCTTTTCTGTATTTCTCACCTTCTTTATTATGGCAGAAGACAATCCCAGAGCTCCTTCTTTGAAGGCCAAGTCTAAGACACACCATTTGCGCAGGCAGGCCAAGGAGTCCTCCAAGGGTTCTCAGAGGGACACCCTAAGGCGCCATAAAGCCTTGGAGAAGGAATTTGACAGACGTTCAGAGGACTCTCAATCTGTATCTTCAGTACCTAATATACCCACCCCTTCTACTTCCGCTCAACCCCATCTTCTGCCAGAATAGCTTTCTCTTTCTAGACACAGCTCGCCCACTCGCAGCCCCCAAGCCACTCGGGCACCTGAGACTACATTCACACCTACCGCCGCTGGACTGCGACCAGAGGAACCATCCACAGATATTATTCCAGACAGTATTAAGGAGTGGATGCAACTGGCCATCCGCCAGGGAATTGCGGAAGATATCCAGCAGTTGGCCAGACCAGGTTCTCAAATGATGGCCCCTGAGGTTGAATCCGTTTCTGGCAGATCCCTTCCCAAACCAGAGCATCGCCATGGTCAGGTACTTCCCCAAAGGGAGATGCCCTTTCCAGAAGGGGAGGAGGAGGAAGAGGAAATGGGCCTTGAACACTTTGGGGAAGAAGAAGGCTCGGGTAGGGGGTCCTTACACTACTCGGAACCCTTTTCAGAGGTGGAACCGATGGAAGGAGAAATGTCTGAGGACGAGGGAATTTCTCCGGATCAACCCACCTTCGTAGGCCTGTTCAAACCCCATCTGTTCAGATCCTTGCTCTTCAAGGCAAAAAACATTTCGGGCCTGATGACCCAGTCACCCTCTGGTTCTTCCCCAGCAGCCCCTGGAGACCCAGAGGACTCTATTTTCAAGCAGCCGGTCGTGGAGACCGAAGTTATTCCCAATCCACCCATTTTCTCCGACTTAGTCTCAAAACAGTTGGCCTCATCACCCCCACCCCCTCCAGTCAGGACAAGAGATTTTTTAATCTCGATTCGGATTTCTCTTCCCTGTTAGACACTCCTGAAATGGATGACCCCATAGTAAGATTAGCATCATCTTCTACCCCAACTGATGCTCTGGAAGCTCTAAAACCAGAGGACAAATGGGCCAAAATGGCGCTACGCCGGGCGCATCAATCCGATGCTTGGGCCATTCGATCAGCCATGGCCGCATTTTTTTTCTCTCATTCTTCTATTAGATGGCTCCGCCAGTTGAAGCAGCATGTCCCCCCCTCTAACACCAGGGCACACCAGGACATTGCCAAGCTTACAGCTGCGGCGGAATTTGCGGCCGATGCCACCTTCCATTCTGTGAAGTTTTCCTCCCAGGCCATCTCCTCACACGTTACAGCCCGGTGTCTGCTCTGGCTTAAACACTGGCAAGCAGACATTAAGAATAAAGCTAAATTAGCTTCTGCTCCCATCTCGGGAGGCAAATTATTTGGCCCGGCCCTGGAACCACTACTGATGGAAAGCAGAAATAAAAAGAAATTTCTCCCATCTCTTTTTCGTAGACAGGAGCCCAGAGCGTCCCAGCCCTTTCGAAGGGGTTCCTTTTGTACCCCATATCAATCATCCTTCTCCCCCAGGTTCCAGAGATCCCCGCCCTTTCACCCGGCTTACCAGGACCGGAGTGACCCGGGTGACAGGAATAGGAGAGGGGACAGCTACAGGAGACCTTTCCGGGGCGCAGGAAGTAAATCGTCCCGGTGCCCCAGATAGTCCCACCATTGTCCATCCCATTGGCGGATGCCTCAAATTTTTTGCTGGCCAATGGGAATCATCCACTTCCGATAATTGGGTTAGGAACACTGTCAAATTCGGCCTCTCCCTTGAGTTTCAGTCTCCTCCTCTGGAGCATTTTATGGTTCCCCCCCCTTTCCAGAGACCGCACCAAGCGTGCTCTTGTAGAAGCCGCTATCAAACACCTTACCGAAATCAAGGCCATTCAGCCCGTGCCATCCTTGCAGCGAGGAAAGGGGTTTTACTCCCATCTTTTCTTAGTTCCTAAGCACTCCGGAGGCTGGAGACCTATCCTAGATTTAAAGAGGCTTAACCGTTACATTGCCCGTCATAAGTTCAAGATGCATACACTGCAGTCTATTCTTCAGGGCACCAGGGAGGGAGACTGGCTCACCTCCACTGACCTTTCAGAAGCTTACCTTCACATCTCCATTCATCCCTCGTTTTTCCAATTTCTGAGATTTTGCTACAACGGCCAGCATTTTCAGTACGTGGCACTTCCCTTTGGTCTAGCCTCTGCTTGGAGGGCCTTTACCAAAGTTCTGGCCCTCGCGGCTCACCTCAGGAATTTTCCTATCTGCATTCACTGCTACCTAGATGACATCGTCATCCTCTCCCCTACCAAAGACCAATCTGAGAGGGACACAAGGACCACTCTCTCGGTCCTCCAGTCCCATGGCCTTCTCATAAATTGGGAGAAGAGCCAACTTTCCCCCTCCACCTGCATAGCTCACTTAGGGACTGTTATTGACTCAGTTAAAGGTAAGGTCTTCCTTTCCCCCGAAAGGCTTCTTAGCATCCGGAAGTCCGTCAGGGAGGTTAGACGCGCAAGAAAAGCCTCTTTGCTGAACCTATCAAAATTGCTTGGCAAATTGGTCTCATGCATATACATTGTTCCCTGGGCCCGACTACATACCAAATCTCTGCAGTGGTTCCTGCTACCCTATCAGCGCTCCTGAAGAAGCAACTCAAGAGCCGTGGTGAAGGTTCCCCCAAAGGTCCTCGCTTCGCTCCTCTGGTGGACCAGGCCTGCTACCAACAAGGGACATCTCTTCAAGGAGCCCCAAAGAGTCGTTCTCACGACAGACGCCAGCCTATCTGGATGGGGGGCTCACATCCATTCTTCAGCCCAGGGCACTTGGTCAGCAATCGAGCAACGCTGCAGTATCAACTGGCTGGAGCTCCACGCAGTATACCTGGCCTTACGCACCTTTCTCCCTCAAGTGCACAGGCGTCATGTACTGGTCCTGACGGACAACATTACGACCAAGGCTCACATCAACCGTCAAGGGGGCACACATTCCATCCGGCTCATGAAGGAGGCTGAGCGGATCTGTCTCTGGGCAGAATCCAACCTCCTATCCATCAGGGCAGACCACATCTCGGGGGTCTCAAACGTTCAGGCAGACTGGTTGAGCAGGACCACTTTAGACCAGTCAGAATGGTGCCTGCACCCCTCTCTGTTCAAGGAGGCCTCAGCGATATTCGGTCGTCCACTGCTGGACCTGTTCACATCACCGCTCAATGCCCAGACTCCCAGATTCTTCTCATGATACCCCACTCAGGGAGTGGAGAATCACGATGCCCTACGCTGCCCCTGGCCCAAAGGGCTCTTATACGCCTTCCCCCCCTTCCGTTAATCCCCAAAGTGATCCAAAAGTTGATCCTCGAGAGGGCTGAAGTTCTTCTTGTTACCCCGTACTGGCCTAGGAGACCGTGGTTTGCGGACCTTTGCAGCCTGTCAGTGGCCCCTCCTTGGAGGATTCCTCCAGAGAGGATTTCTCTATCCCAGGGCCCTCTTCAGCATCCGAACCCGCAGTGGCTTCAGCTAACCATCTGGAGGTTGAGCGGGACCATCTAAAAAAGGAAGGCTTGTCCAATCAGGTCATCAATACCATTCTGGCAGCAAGATGGCCTTCGACCACCCGCATATACAATGCCACCTGGAACAGCTTTTGTAAATGGTGCCACAAGTCCCTCATCAATCCGCTTTCCCCATCAATTGCACAGATTTTGGCCTTCTTGCAAGATGGGCTAGACAGGGGCCTCTCTCCCAATACCTTGAGAAGGCAGGTGGCAGCCTTATCAACTGTTGTCTCCGGCAATTCTTCTGGCTCGCTTTCGCACCACCCTCGTATCCGAGTATGTCTTAGAGGTGCCACCAATCTGCACCCTCCTGTTATTCACAGATAACCGACTTGGGACCTTAATAAGGTGCTCACGGCGCTGACTAAACCTCCCTTTGAGCCCCTGAGGGAGGCGTCACTTCAGTTCCTTACGTTTAAGGTGGTGTTCCTTGTGGCTGTCACATCGGCAAGGCAGATATCTGAAATAGCAGCTCTATCCGTTAGAAGGGATCTCTGCGTTTTTCACGCTGACTGGGTGGTCTTGCGACCAGATCCTTCCTTCCTGCCCAAGGTCAACTCCGCTTTCCACAGATCACAGGAACTTATCCTTTCTAATTTTTGCCCCAGACCTTCTCGAGAAAGGGAAAGGCAGTGGCACACTCTTGATGTCTGACGGGCACTTCGTATATATATCCATTGTACTCTTCCTTTCAGGAAGTCAGAGTCATTGCTCCTGTCATTTCAACCAAAGACGCTGGGTTTCAGAGTATCCCTGTCTACCGTAGGCTGTTGGATCAGAGCTACAATCTCCAAGGCCTATCTAACTCAGGCTCTTCCTGTTCCTAGTGGAATTACAGCACATTCTACAAGGAGTGCGGCTACCTCAGCAGCCTGGGCTACCCAAGCTCTGATAATTGATATCTGTCAAGCAGCCACATGGGCGTCTCCGTCTCCTTTTATTCACCACTATAAAATCGATGTGTTTGTTTCAGCAGAAGCGTCCTTTGGCAGGCGAGTCCTCCAGCAAGTGGTTAGAGACCCAGAGGAGATTCCAGCCCAGACGGAGTCCCTCCCATAGAACAGGCCATGCTTTGGTATGTCCCACTCTGGATGCTCACAGCAGCTCTATGGAGAATGGGCGTTGTCCTTACCTGATACACCCTTTCTCGTCGAGCTGCGTAGAGCATCCAGCCCCACCCTAATTTGTCCATCTGGTGGGGAATCCTGTTTCGGCCAATAATTCAAACAGTTTATAGTTGAGAGTTGTTGCAAACGCTAAGATGAGAGGATACAGGTTCGTCTTCTCATCTTCGTAAAACTGGGGAACGCTACGGAGGAGTCACGTGGAGGAGGAGGAGCGTTCCTCAATTATAGCTCAGCCTGTGGGAGCGAAGATTGGAGCACCTCCCACTCTGGATGCTCTATGCAGCTCGACGAGAAAGGGCATATCAGGTAAGGACCAACGCCCATTTGCAATTGACTAATGGTGATTTTGTCAGTTATGGTTCTTGGCATAATCAGCCAGATATTTAGACTGGATCTGGACTTTTTATCCACATATTGAGTGCTGTCTATTCCAAGGACCTGGAATAGACAGATATTGATGTTTGATGGTGTTTGAGGTGTCATCACAGGATGTAATCTGTTCTGAATAAAGCTGCTTTTTGCAATTGATCGACGATGAATTTGTCAATGGTGTTCAAATGGTGCTCCAGTTCTTTTGGGGTTGTACCTACAGTACCTATTACTACTGGTGCTACCTTTGCTGGTTTGCTTTCTCTTGTCATGGTCCTTGTTATTTGTATTTACAGGTCTTTGTATTTTGTTGTCTTCTCCCGATCTGTCTATCTGCTGTTTCCAGTTATTGCCATGTCCATTATCCAGACTGTTTTGTCTTTCTTACTGACAATTGTTAAGTCTGGGTTATTATGTGGCAGGTGCTTGTCTGTTTAGTATAGAAGATAAAATGACCTTCAGTAGCCTTGTTGGTTGGGAAATTCTAGGAGTTCAAGTCCATTACTTCTTAAAGATGCTCAGGCTGACAAATATTGAACCAAATCTCTGGTCCAGTTCTCTACAGGTGACTCCATTTAGCCCAATGCCCTCCCCAAAGATACACATGTTGCTTTAAGTAGGATTGTTACACTGCCTATAAATAGTCACCAATGGGAAATAAAGTTCTACTTCCAGCAGTGCTAGAGGCTAAAAGCTATGCCAAGCATCTCTGTTCCCCATCTCCAACTGACTGGCTTAAAGGCTCCTTATGTTACACTAAGCTTTTGAAGTTGTTATGAGCAGCTGAGATTCTTTCCTGGATAAAATGGAATTGAGGAACTGATGGGGTGTGCAAAGAGGGATCTAGGATGAAATTCTGGAAGGATATTAGCAATGCTAGGTATGGTCTCTGAAAGTTAATCTCATTGAGTTCAGCTCAAGGAAATGCACTTTGATTAGCATTAAGCCAAGAATAGGTGTTTGCAGTGTTGTAAAGTAGACCTGGGGACATCTGCTAGGTTTATTTCTCCCTACTTCTCATTTATGCAAATCTCAGTTTTGGTTTACCTCTTCTAGGCTCTCCCTCCACATTTTCTTTCAGTTGGTTCATGCCATATTTAACCATTGTACTGTATAAAAACTGTGTAATTTTGCTCAGATTTTTCCAAAGGTGTACATTTGCATTTTTGTTAAAGGAACACTTAGTTTACAAACACAATTCTCCTACATTTTATAAAAATGTATCATTATTATTTAGCAGTATTCAGACACAATTAACAAAGCTATCTTTATACTTAAAGCAAAAGAAAAAAAAGAAAAAGAAACCCAAACAAAAAATAAAAGGAAGACGCCAAGCAAATGTTTTTTCTTTTTCTTTCCTTAGTTTGTGCTTTTAATTTGTTTGGTTTTGTCTTGAACTGTTATTACTTTTTATTAGTTGTTATTCCCTTTATACAATTGTTTTCTTTTTGAAGAGTTAAGATTAGAATTAGAATTCTTTATTGGCCAATTGTAATTAGATACACAAGGAATATGTCTCTAGTGCATAAGCTCTCAGTGTACATACAACAATGATAGATCATTAGATAGTTTGACAGTATTGTGGGAATTAGTTGTTTAGCAGAGTGACGGCATAGATGGAAAAACCTGTCCTTATGTCTAATTTAACGTGCACTGCCCTATAGTGTCATTTTGAGGGAAGGGTTTGAAACAGTTTATGTCCAGGATGTGAGGGGTCTGTAGATATTTTCACAGCCCTCTTTTTGACTCAGTATACAGGTCCTCAATAGAAGGCAGATTGGTAGCAACTGTTTTTTCTGCAGTTCTAATGATCTGTTGAAGTCTGTGTTTGTCTTGATTGGTTGCAATGCTAAACCGACAGTTATAGAGGTGCAGATGACAGACTCAATAATTCCACTGTAGAACTGGATCAGCAGCTCTTTGGGCAGCCTGAGCTTTCTGAGTTTGTGCAGAAAGAACATTCTTTGTTGTAATATTTTGGTGACTTATTTGATGTTAGATGTTCATTTTAAATCTCGAGATATTGTAGAACCTAGAAACTTGAAGGTCTCTACTGTTGATACTGTGTTGTCTAATATTATGAGTGGTGGTAGTGTAGGAGGGCTTTTCCTAAAATCTTCTATCAATTTTTACCCATTCTAAAGTAAACGTAAATGCATGTTTATTCAATAAACTATAGTTAATAGAACCACATTCAGTGCAACGATATGAAGCAACTCATAGACTTACATTGTCAAATAATGCTACCAATCTTATTTCTAAGCAATTGGTGGCAACCAATAGACATAACCCTTAGGTGAACAATGTGTTTTAGGATCTGGGATCTTTGGAGATCCTGTCAGCCTTACCAAGTACACCAGACAGGAAACACAACCCAGATGAATTAATTCTACAGGTAGTCCTTAAAAAAATTTAAATTTTAAGGTAGTCCTTAAAACTGAGTCCAAAATTTATCTTGCCAAGTGATAAATTTGTTAAACAAATTTTGCCTCATTTTACAACTTTTCATTCTTCATTTAGTAAGTGAATAGCTGCAGTTGTTAAATGAGTAACACAGTTGTTAAGTGAATCTGGTTTCCCCATTAACTTTGCTTGTCAGAAGGTTGCAAAAGGGGATCACATGACCTCAGGACACTGTAACAGTCATAAATGTGAGACAGTTGGCAAGTATCTGAAATCCACTTGGAAACCACAAGACCACAAGGATGTTGCAATGGTCATAAGTGTGAAAAAGGTCACAAGTCACTTTTTTCAATAACTTTGGTCTCTAAGCAAGTCAAGGGCTACCTGTACTTTATTATAAAGCTACATAACAAGTAGTCTTCAACTTATGATCACTGTTAGGAATGTAAGTCACCTAACATTTGGGTTGGAAAATATATAAACCAGGATAGACATTTTAATACTGTCTCTTTAAGAGAATGCTAAAACTGTAATTGGGTGTGGTTCCTCAAATGGCCATAAGATGGATTCAGAAACCTGGGTTGTTTAGTTCCTGTTCTGTTCTGGAGAGTGTTGCCGTTCCTATAGACTGTTATTCTCGGATTTGATGTAAGTCTGTTACTGAACTCTTTTTTGGTACTGGATTTGGATTATCCCTGGACTGAAAACTGACTGCTTTAACTGTAAATGATTTGGACTGCTTGTTTGGACTTTGCTTAACCATTTACTGGAAGTAAAAACCTACATTTTACTATACAGTGTGGTTGTGTGCTGTGTGTGTGTTATTCACTACTCTCAGCGGACAGGTGAGGTCTCGGAAAGCGAGGACTCAGATGAGGGGCCTGCGTGTGAGGCAGGGATGGAGCCAGGACCATCAGGGAGTAGAATGCTGCCTTTGGAGATTGTGGGGGCTGGCAGCAGTGATGAAGAGGTCCCTGAGGAGCCTGTGCCAAGTGCACGTACGCGCAGGGCTGCTCGAAGGAAAGAGCAACTGCAGCAGCACGGGTGACTCGGGAGTAAGGCTGCAAGGTAATGGCCCCTCCCTCAAGAGATAAAAGCCAGCTGTAAAGAAACCAAGAGTTCTTTGCAGGAAGCAAAGAAGCTTTATACTCAACTATCTTGGTTGGTGTTTGGAGACTCTTTTTGTGTTTGAAATATTTCTTAGTAACTTTATTTAGTGTTCTTGGCAGCCTTGCACCACCTTGGCAAGGCTCATTCTTATCAGAGATAATTAATTTGAAACAGCCTTTTAACCGGGAAGCAATGGAATTTGTAAAGAATCATTAAAAGGTTTTTCTGTTACCTCTGTTTCGTATTTGTTTCCTTGGAACAAGGTTTGGGTCAGAAGAGAGGTTAGTCATATTTAATTCAGTGAATTTATATTGAATCCCATTTCAGTTCGGCATTTGACTTTCTGCAGATGTAATTTTTTGCTGCTGTTAGAAGAAAGCTAATTATAAAAAGTCTCAGAACGGGGGAAGCATCTGGCTGAACTGATCGGAATTCAGAAGCAAAAGTGGTTTGAGTCTGGCACATACTGGGATAAGACACTCTTCAGGCTAAACCAGGAAATGACACCCCAGAAGGAAAAAAAAACACCTTCTGTATTGTTGCCAAGAAAACTGATGTCTTTTTGAAATCATCAAAGCAGAGCAAGACAAGAAGGAAGTTTTATTCTGCTTTATTTTATTTGGTGAAAAGGTAACAATGGATAGCAACATTTTAGCTCACCTCAAGAAATTAAGATCAGATTAAGCCTGGTTATGATTAAAAGGGAGATCACAAGGAAATTTTCAATGTGTAACTAGATGGGGAAATCAAGATATCTTCCCAGAAGACAAATTGGCAAATGAATGCTTATATTCTACATATGTCAAGGGCTACTTGTAATATATTTGTATACATGTATGTGTGGGTGTGCAGGCACGTTTATAACAGACATAGAGACTCAACTGCTCCCAATCATTTCGTCACCATATTATAAAGAAGATGTTGAGACTCTGGAAAGGATGCAGAGAAGAGCAATAAAGAGGATTAGGGGGATGGAGGGTGAAACATACTAAGAACGGTTGCAGGAACCGGGCTTGGCTAGTCTAGGGAAGAGAAGGACCAGATATGATAGCAGTGTTCAAATATTTAAAGGGCTGCCACAAAGAACACCAGAAGGTAACACAAGAAACAATGGATGGACACTAATCAAGGAGAGAAGCAACCTAAAACTAAGGAGGAATTTCCTTACAGAACAATTAATGAGAGGAACGACTTGCCTCCAGAAGGTGTGGATGCTCCAACACTGGAGGTTTTTAAGACGAGATTGGGAAACTATATCTGAAATGATATAGTTTTCCCTGCCTGAGCAGAAAACTTCTGAGGTCCTTTCCAACTCTGTTATTCTGCATTATCTAGTAATCAGGAATCACTGCATATCATAAAACTACTTTGACCGATTGCAGCCAGCTGGTGCTGTACAGGAAGAGAAGAAAGTATTAAAGATCCCATTTCGCTCTCTGAAGAAAATTGCTAACATACTTTCCAGAGCTCAGACATTTCTGAACATCTGCCTAGGAGCCACAGGCGTCCCTTTACAACCTTTCCAGTCACAACAACTGATGCCCTATCGACGTCATCCCAGGTCCTGCAGCTCCTTTCATCATTTCTCCTCAAAAGAGTAGAGGGAACACTAATCATTAATGGGAATATCCCAAAGGAGCTCTTTCTGAGATTTTTCGAAGAAAGGCATTGAAATGAATCCTGTTGTTTTTGCAAAAGCCCATTTGCATTGAGCATGGGTGCATGCATTTAGGTACACATAGTCCTCGACTTACGACCACAACTGAACCAAAATTTCTGTTGCTAAGCAAGACAGTGAGTTTCATCCCATTTTACAACCTTCCTTACCCCAGTTTTTAAGTGAAATCACTATAGTTGCTAAGTTAGGAAAATGGTTGTTAAGTGAATCTGGCTTCCCCGTTGACTTTGCTGGTCATAAGATCACATAATATGATCACATGATCCTGGGACACTGCAAGCATCATAAATATGAATCACTAGCTCGATACCCATGCTTCGATATGAAACTTATGTGGTCGGACTTAGTTTTGGGAGAGGAAAATAAGTGGAAAAAAATCTGCCTCTGCCTACCAGCATCCATCGGAAGTCATGTGGCTAGCGTCCTGTCAGTGTGTGAGAAAGTTGAGGGCTGTTTGGAAACTGAAACATGGAACTTGAAATAGTATTTGCTATGTGGACAGACAGCAAGGAGCCTGGGCGTGGCTTAGCTCAACTGTTCTGTACTAAAGCTGCTTGCTGCTATGAAACTAAAACTCATCTGCTTGTGTTTTGCATTTGGAACAGATTTCTTTTCAGGTGGGGAGGGGGAGAAGAACTCCTTAGCATTAGAGAGTGTTAATAATAATATGCGAAATACTAATGCTCTGATGGTCATTTCGAAAAATCCTTTCTTGGTGAACACCTAGAAGCCAAGAGCAACATACGTGCCAGATTTCAAGTTTGTAGACTTTACGGTTCTGGAGATTTTGTGATGATGTATGAGTGGTATTTTGCTTTTATATATATAGATTTATATACTGTATATAGATTTATATATATTTCATTTATAGATTTTGCTTTTATACATATATATATAGATTTGTCAAGCATCTGGTTGTACATCACATGGCCATGTGCATGATGCAATGCTCATATGTGTGCAAAATGTTCATGCCACTTTTTTCAGTGCCATTGTAACTTTGAACAGTCAGTAAATGAACTGTTGTAAGTCAAGGACTACCTGTACACAAGAGTAGAAGGGGGGATATAACTGAGAAATACTGTACTGTTGAAATTCCCTTAATACCTGGATGTATTTTCCTGGATTGTATGGCTCATGCAGCTAGTTTCTTTAAGAAGGTGGTTTCCCAATCATTTGTGCATCAAATCTTTTCTTTGCCTCTGAGATGTTTATTCCCACATTTTCTTCAAGAGTGCTATGGAGTATACATAGACATCCCTCATAACAGCTCTTTGAGGTAGGCTGGGCTGCACTACTCCTTGCACGTTGCATCACTTCCAACATTGCACATTGCATGTACTACCCCTCTATGGTGGAGATTTCCAATTCTACCAGAAGCTGCCCAGCTGGTCCCATATTCCAGAGCTCTAGTTGCAGGATTGGCCCATTGGTCATCCTGGGGCAGCTCCTCCACCCAAGTGCACTGGCCTGCCGGGAGGCCTTGCAAAAGCAGAGACGGGCTGGAGGCCGAGAGAAAGCGCCTGGTCCAGGCAGTGTCAAACTAGGTTGATGTCCCCTGCATCGATCCAGCAGACCAAACAGGAAAGATGGGGAGAGAGAAACAGGCCAGTTGCCAAGGTATGCCAGAGTGGGAGGCCAGCGAACTGGAGAGCTTCTTCCCCATCTTCCTGGGAGCATGGGACTTCTCGTGGCCAGGCCCTGAGCTCCCTTGCAGTTTGTTCTGCTGCTGGAGGATGACCATGCAGTTGCCCATGCCAGGATTGCTGCAGAGTGTCTCCCCCTTTGGGTCTTTTTGTGTGGGTTGGAGGGAGACAGAAATTCCAACCTGAGGTCTGCTTCAGCCTCCTGGTGCAGGGCTTTGGGCGAAGGCTGGAGGGAAACGTTGCTGGTGGCGAAGTGTAGGAGCGCCTTGTTCCAGTGGGACTGCATCATGGCCCAGAACTGGCTGACCATCTCAGCCCATTGAGCCTCCAGGCTCTGGTACTTGGCCTTGCACTCTCGCAGGTCTTCCCTCTGCTTGGAAAGCCTATGCTCCTAGTCCTCAGTGAGATGCTTCTGAGCCTCCTTCTCGGTCAGATCCAATTTGAACTGAGCCAGCTTTTGGCCAACTCTTTCTTGTGGCGGCTCCTTAGCTCCAACAACTGCTTCCTGTTGTGGCCCTAAGGAACCTGGGTGGGCAGGTGAGGAATGGCTGGGAGGGGAGGGTCAAGTTGAGGCTGGCAAAGCGCCCCTCGACGTGAATGACATTGAGTTGGCCATGCCCGCCCAGTCACATAACCACCTAGCCACGCCTACCCAGGTGGTCATTAAGCAGATCATATTAGTGGTCCAAGGGATTTAAAATAATGAATTTAGTGGTTCCTGAGGTCCGAAAGGTTGGCAACCGCTGGTTTATCATATAAATCACAAATGACTGGATTTATGTAAATTATATTTAGGAAACCACTGAAGTTGGACACCTACTTAATCAAACACAAGCAAACCATACTGAGGTTTAGTGTATTCAGAGAAAAACCAACAAATCACAGGACATAGTGAATTGTGTGAACACACTGTAATTTGTAAACCAAGTGCTTATAACTCAATATATTGTTTAAGCCCAGACAATTGTAGCTTAATCACTAAATAGGATCAAACCAGACATTTTTTTCATGCTCGGGGAGGTTTAGAAGGGGCAAAATATCTTATTTATGAAATATCAGAAGAAGCCAGGGATAAGTAAT
Source organism: Pseudonaja textilis (assembly GCF_049901715.1). NCBI lineage: Eukaryota > Metazoa > Chordata > Lepidosauria > Squamata > Elapidae > Pseudonaja > Pseudonaja textilis. Next base: position 258,351 of record NC_142001.1, on the reverse strand, counting down.
AGAAAATAATAGCTTTCCTTTAAGTAAGTAATCCATCAAACAACAGAATAATTTATATTAAGCCACCAGTTAATTAGGTATCCAAAGAAATAAATGTGTTGTGCAGAGCCAGGCTGCAAAGATTAAAATGGGCACATACATCTCTCTGAAGATCTCCTTCCTCCCCTTCCACTGTATTATTTAGTTCATTAAAATTCCTCACCAGTCCAGTCTGTGCAATAAACAGATATTTAAGGCAGCAAATGAAAGGCTAACCAGCTTCAAGGCTCTTTTTGATGTAACTGAATTTAATTAAAGTTCTGCCTGTGTGGAAAGAGAGACAGCTATGTCATTCCCACACCCTTAGGTTGAAAAATCCAGATGAGCCTCTAGTTCTCTTGAAAATATCTAAATTGGAAAAGAAATCTTGGATGGAAGGAAGTGGACCGTGTAATACTCCAAACTGTTGATCCTGGGATTATCTGAGATTAAATTGGGCACCTTCCTAGAAGTAACCTGCATGTTAAGACCAAGGGCAGAAATAGAAACATCCATCTGAATACTCATCACGGTCATATCACAGATTTACCAGGATGTTTTTAAGCAGCAACAGAAAGCAACTTTAGTTGGGTTGACCCTTTGAAAAAGAGGGACAGATGTCTATGGAAATTCTCAGTCATCCAGGTCATAGTTGTCCCATGAATAGAAGAACTGAAGAAGCTTCTTGGATCAGAAGGGGCGTTGGTTCTTACCTGATACGCTTCTTTTCGTAGAGCTGTTGAGAGCGTCCAGGTTAGGTTGGGAGGAGCTCCAGTCTCGGCTCTCACAGGCTGAGCTTGAGATTGAGGAATGCCCCTCACCATCACGTGGTCCTCGGGCGCTCCCCAGTTTTTGCGAAGACGAGAAGGAAGGTCCTGTTCTCATCACACTCAGGAAAAAAATATTAGTTCGCTCGGTCGAACAGCAAGGTTTCCCACCAGACGGCCTACGGGTGGGGCTGGACGCTCTCGACAGCTCTACGAAAAGAAGCGTATCAGGTAAGAACCAACGCCCCTTTTCCATAGAGCTGTCTCGAGCGTCCAGGTTGGGACATACCAAAGCTTGGCTAGTCCTGTGGGTGGGCCCCCGTCTGGTACAGAACCTCTCCTGGAACCCTGCTGGAAACCTGCCCAACAGGAGAACCCCCTGGAGATTGGAATGCCTCAACGAGAGGGCCTAAAGAGGAAGCGGAGCTGTCCATAAGGCAATCCCACTGGAGAAGCCAGCAGATGTTTACTGGGGCCGTGAGGCGAAGAGACTAGGCAGATCGGCCCGGACCCTGTTAGGGACCCGGGTCGAGGAGCCCGGGCAGGGGCAAGGGAGGGGATCTTCCCTGGAGGAGACCTGGCCGGGGTCGAGGGGAGAGACCCGCAGTGACCGGGGAGCCACCGTTGCGAGGATAGCGATATGGCGCCCTAGGGTATTATGAGATAGACCCTTGTTGGGAATTCCCCTGGGAGAACTCTAGGCCAGAGTGGTGGAAGGGAGGCACGGATGTGCCCTAAAACCAGAGGCCGGGGGGACCCGGTAATGGGCTACCTCCATGACCCGGGAGAGGAGGAGGGGCCCCTCTGCTAGGGTCAGGGAGGCCCCGGAGAACCAATTGCCTGGACGTAGCGAGTTCCCGAACTGCGGCCTGTCCTGGCGGAAGCCAGGTTCGGTTCCGCCCAACGGCGAGGCGAACAACCTTGCCCAAGGACCCAGCTGGCCGAGGGCCGCCTCGGCTGGGAATAAGGGGGTAGTGAGGGCTAGAGATCCGTGAGAGGACCGGGAGCGCAAAGAGGAACCCCAGCTAACATGGGATGGGGGTAGAAGTGTTGCCAGCCAGTTGCCCTGGGGCAGGGAGAGGAGGGCAAGAGTGCTCCGGGATAGGAGCCTATGTCAAGCAGGGGTTAAAGGTCAGAGTAGGGAGTGGCTTTCTCACTCTCCTTCCTCCCGTTTTCTTTCTTTCTTTCTTTCTTTTTTTTTAAAAGGGCAGCCTCCTGGGGGCGACTGCATTATCGGGAACGATGGAACGAACCTCTCCCGGATCCCCGGGAGGGCTTCCTGGAAGAGGTATCTCCGGGCCTGTCCGATTCTGATCGGTAGGGAGGCCTGTAGGGAGAGGATTGGTAGTACCTGGAAAGGGAGGAGGAACGGGAAGAACCCTGGCGAGAAGAGGGAGAGGAACCTCTGAAGTCAGACCTCCTAGAAAGGGCAGGGAGGTACTTGCGCTTGTTCCGGGTCTCGGCCAGGAATGGATCGAGAACCGGTCCAAATAGCTTCCCCCCAGAGATGGGGGCTGATGCTAGCTTAGCCTTGTTTTTTACGTCCGCTTGCCAGTGACGGAGCCAGAGTAGACGACGGGCGGTGACCTGGGACGAAATGGCCCTGGTGGAGAATTTTGCAGCCTGGAAGGTGGCGTCTGCCGAAAACTCGGCCGCGGCCAGGATCTTAGCAATGTCCTGGTGCGCCCTGAGATTGGCTGCGGGAACATGCTGCTTGAGCTGCTGGAGCCACTTGATGGAAGACCTGGTGAAAAAGGACACGGCAGTGGAAGCCCTGACTGCCCAGGCATCAGAGAGGTGAGCGCGGCACAGGGCCAGTTCAGCTCGCTTGTCCTCGGGCTGGAGAGCCTCGAGTGACTCGCTGGGAGTAGAGCGGGAAGCCAGACCTACCATGGGCTCGTCCATGGGGAGGGGATCGAGCAAGGTGGAGAACTGCGGTTCCAGATTAAAAAACCGCTTGTCCTGGGCGTTGGGGGGGGAGGGCGCCCCGAGGAAGCCAGCTGCCTAGAGACCATGTCAGAGAATATGGGCGGGACAGGAATCACTTCGGTTTCCACCACAGGCTGGGAGAAAATAGAGTCGGGAGGAACCCCCGCCGCCGCTGGATTGGGTGGGGGAGGGGGGTTCAGGCCCGAGGTATTCCTGGCCTTGAACAGGAGGGACCTAAATAGGTGCGGTTTAAAGAGCCCCAAAAATGCGGGCTGGCCTGGAGAGAGGCCCTCGTCCTCCGACATGTCCCCCTCCAGGGGGCCTGTTCCCGAGAAGAGTTCACTGTCTATGAGAGACCCCATTTCGAGGTCCTGCTCGTCCCCAAGGAGGGAAGGGTCCCCGGATTCCTGGGCCTCCATCCCCTCCATCTCCAAGGGTAAGGTCAAGTCCCCTTGGGGAGCTGCCTGACCATGCGAAGTTGCTGATCCTAGAGCCTCGGGGGCCGCAGGCCGAGGAGCCAGACCGGCCAGCTGCTGCATCTGTTGCGCTATCCTTTGCCGGATGGCCAGCTCCATAGCCTGCATCAGGTTTTCGGGTATTTCCGCCATGGGGGGTGGGCGAACCTCCTCCGGGCGCAGTCCTCCGGCAGTGGTGGGTAAGGTGGCCTCAGGGGCCTGTCCAGGCTGTGAGGAAGAAGCAGAAGCAGGAGAGGAGGGGAGAGGAGGATGGGTGGAGGTTGATGGGATGGAAGGGTCCAGGGGCACAGAGCTTGACTCCTTAGAGTGCCTGTCAATCTCCCTTTCAAGGGCCCTGTGTCGCCTGAGGGCATCCCTTTGGGAGGCTTTGGATGGTTCCTGTGCCTGTTTGCGCATGTGGTGGGATTTAGCCTTGGCCTTCAGGGAAGTGCCACGAGAGGTATTGTCGTCTGCCATCTGGAGAGGAGAGAAAAAAGGAAAAAAACTTTTCTGATTAATGCGAGGCGGTTAACGGGTCTGGATACGGCCTAAGCAGAGGCTGGAACTCCCAGTGCTCGTATTGCACCCCCCTTTTGTCAAGGGCAACAGGGATGTTCTGCAACGTTGTTGAGAAGTAGGGCCTAGGCCAGGGGCCAATCAGCCAGAACAAACGCCAAGCTGCCCCTGCCGGGCGAACCGGGGAAGGGGAATGGCCAGCAAATAACTCCCTTGCTGGGGAGAAACTATGGAGCCAGGGATTCTTGTGTCTAGAGGATTCTTGCAAGGTACCAGCAAGGATTTGAGCAGTCCTAGGATCTGCCCAGAAATCAAGGAAACAATGCGGCCTACTGGTAGGCCTCTCGCGAAGACAGACAACCCTGGGGCCACAGGCCAGAAGTAATGCAAGCTGAAAGCAGGTCTGGATGCGGCCTACGTAGAGGCCGGGAATCCCAGCGCACGTTTCGCGCCCCCTTTTAGTCAAAAATTGTTTAAAATAGAGGTTTGAGTACGAATCAGGGCCTAGCCCAGAAACCAATCAGCCAGAAGGTGAACGCCAGGCAGCTACCCCTGCCGGACGGACCGGGGAAGGGGGGGGCGGAGCTGCTACCTCGCCTCCTGGGGGAAGAGCTGCAGAGCCGAGGACCCTTCTTTCTGCAGGAGGCCTGTCAGTATAATGAAGAGCAGGTTGAGATGTAGGAGTCCCAGGCTGCCTAATGGTCGGTTAGGGCTGCGGCCTGTAAAAGGGCCTCTGGTAATGGCGGACGGCCATGCGGCCACTCACAAGATGGCGGCTGTTCCTGGGCACACCCAAGATGGCGGACGCCACAGGGGGCCCAAAATGGAGGCCGCAAGTAACGGAGGCAACCCCAGCGGCGGTAAACTCCCAAGGAAAAAGAGAGAAATCGATCCTTTGGGAGAAGCAGGGAAGCGATTCCCTGGGTTAAATGGCGTTCGCGGGGGGAAAACGGCGGCTACAGCGAAGAGAGGCAGGGGGAAACGAAGCGGCCTCGCGCGGAGCGATTAGGCGGCAAACGAAGTGGGGGGGGGGCAGCGCTCGAAGCGCTCGTTTTTCCCCTTAAAGAAACGGAGCATATGGTATAGAAACACTCCCTGGGGAGTTCAAACCTGATTTCCTGCGCTGCCTGCTGGAATGGTCCACGAAGAAACGATGAGAAAAAAAAAGCTAAAGTGCTGAACGACCGGAGCAAGAGAAAAACAGCCTGCCTGCCACGAGGCTGAGCAAAAAACTGGGGAGTGCCCGAGGACCACGTGATGGTGAGGGGCGTTCCTCAATCTCAAGCTCAGCCTGTGAGAGCCGAGACTGGAGCTCCTCCCAACCTAACCTGGACGCTCGAGACAGCTCTATGGAAAAGTAAAACATTTTCCAGGAAAAAAACAAGAAAATTCACTTGCCTTTTGGAAAAGCACCTTCAGGATAAAGAGGGTCAGTTCTCCATCATTTTATGATAGACCCAGAGCCAAGATGGAGCAGATCACTGAACCAGTGCTACCAAATCTGAATGGCAATCTCTATATGTCCATGAGATAGCCACGAAGAATTAGAAGTGTCTCCATCTTTTTGTTACCATCTCATGGCTGTTAATTTTGGGGGCTCCTCCTTTGACAAGGCTGCCATTTCACAGCCCATAGTTTTGGAAGAGTGATAGATTGTAGAAAGCCCTCAATCTACCACTCCTTGGCCATCCTGTGCTAACTGCTACTACTTGAAGGGGGGTGTTATAAATATTTGGGGAAGATCTCTAGTTTTTCTATGGCTCTTGCATTTACATCTAGTTGAGTGAAGAAGCTTCTTGGATGAGAAGTGAAACATGAAGTTCAGTTGTCTTTTGGAAAAAGCACTTTTGGGACAACCATGACCTGAATGGTTGAGAATATCCAAAGAGGCGCCATTCCTTCAGAAGATAAAAAGCTAGTGGTTTTGCTGTTGCTTTGTCTCACAGAACTTCATCCTGATAGTGCTACCAAAAATTTAGCAGCAAAGTGTCTGGTTCGGGGTGGGGTGAATTTAGAGGGTTCCTCTCCTCAAAGAAAGATCAGATAGACCCGTTAATCCTTAAGGCATCACTTCTGATTCTTAAATTTTCCATACCACAATGTTCTATAAGGTTTGTATCACGTTTGGCTACAACAGCTGGAAGGCTATTATGTAATCCTGCTCCATATCCATAATCTCTTCATAAATATAAATGTTTAAGTTCACCTACCACTCTAGGGTGAAAATGAGAATGAGAACAGCATCTGAGCTGTTGCCTGAAATGATGTATGAACCAGGCCATTTTATTGAGCCACAATATGAGTTATTTGCCCAGGCATTATCCATTGACTTTGCATTTTGATTCTCAAGATTTGGGATATAGCAAGGGGCGTGAATCCAACCAATCTATAAAATTGGTAAATACTTTTCTAATCTTTGCTGGCCAGTCTCAGTAAACGCAAAATACATCTTTGGATTATAGGCAAGACTGAAATACAAAGAAGGAGAGGGGGAATTGAAAGAGGCGGTCTGTTTTTAATACCCCCTCTTCGCTTTCATTTTTTTGACTATGGTTCATTGCCCTTGTACAGAAAGCTAACTCTCTTTGCAATTGGATAGAGGCAGCTCTGGCTGTCTGGGGCTTCACTTCTGGTTCCTGCCCTGTGAGATAAGATTTTGGCTCTGCTGGCATGAACTTTGTCCCTCTGCTTTGCAAGCCTAACAAGTGATAAAAAGAGGGTAGCAATGCAACCGCCATTTCTCACGGACTGAATGTGTGTAAAAAAAAAAAGGCAGAGGTTCTGATGTAATCACAGGGCTGGAAAGCACCTTGTAAATGCCCAACACTAGAATCCTGTTTCACCAATTGGGTGTCACTGCAGTTCAAGACAAGCCTCTTTGCTCCCAGGGTTGCTATTATGGAGCAAAAATTGGAGGAAGATGCATAAATAGTGCCTCAAGTCCAAAGGGTGAGTAAACAAACCGGCTTGGCGAGCAGCAAAGCCAAAACCAGTTTGCCAACCTGATGGAAAAGAAACACAATACTCTGAGCGTATGCAGCCTTGCATTTTAAAGCCCAAATAGAATAAACAGAAACACAGTGTTTTTCGATAGCTCAGAAACTAGAGATACCTCTGGGAATCTGCCTTCATTTGGATGATTTACACTGATGTACATTCAAATGAGTATTTCAAACAGTACAGCTGTCCTGGGGCCGTGTTTTAGCTCTACAATATTAATTTAGGATCATGGTGTTTAAAATAAACAACTCCTATAACGGTTGTTTATTTAAGCTGTCCAGAGTCTTAGTAATCAGGAGGGCTTTTCACATTAGTAATGATTCATCAACAACCCCCCCCCCCAAAAAAAACAACAACAACAACAGCTGAACACCTTTTAATTGTTGTGGGTGGATGTTTGGGTTATAGTTTGCTGGCATTTGGGCCAAGTAGTTGGTTTAGAAATGGTTGAGTTACTATTTTGGTGATTTGAAGTGGAACAATTTGTTGATCTCTGGTATGTATTACATTATGGCTGCTCGGTTTTGTTTTAAAGACAGTTCTATAAATTATGTTACTGTTTTCTAGAATTTAACTCAATATATCATCTAGAGCAGTGTTTCTCAACCCTGCAATATTAAAATGTCTGGACTTCAATTCCCAGAATTCTCCACCCAGCTAACCATACTAGGGAACTTTGGAAGATGAATTCCAGACATCTTAAAGTCACCAAGGTTGAGAAACATTGACCTAGAGCAGGGGTCCCCAACCTTTTTAGCACCAGGGACCAGTTTTGTAGAAGACTATTTTTCCATGGACCCTGGTGGGGGAGGGGCAGGAGGATGGTTTCACATGCAATGTAGATCCTTCGCATGCGCAGGTCCATGGTGTAGAGGTTGGGGATCCTGGACCTAGAGAGAGATGGACGGTTGTATGAGTTACTTGAAATAACATAAAATACAACATCCTGGAACCTGACTGAGCAACCTGGTTCCCCACAGGTATCTTCAATTCCAACTGCCTTCTATCATGGCAAAGCATTAGGGGACATAAAATTCAAATATATCTAAGAGCCACTAGATTGTTCATAATTTGTTCAGCATGCTCCATAGACATTTCTGTCTTATTTTATTTTTGCTCTTCTACCACTTGTTTTAAAAAGAGGCTGATTTAAATCATAATCACCTGAGCAAAAAGCAACCCCATCAAAATTCAGTCACTGAAGGGGTATTTTTCCTGCAAAACTCAGGCTGGGTTCACTCAATTTGCTTTATTTGGGCTTATTCTTTTCCTGGAACCCAATTCCCATAAGCCATAATTAATCAAAATCAGAACTGTGTAAGCCAGTCTATTGTCTGCTTTGCACAACATATTAAACCAGATTATGGTTTCTGTTTAGTTGAGTATGTTCTATAAACCTAGCCATTGTGTCTGTAATGATGCTTTGTGAGTCTAGCTAATCATGCTTTTAGCATGGTCTCCACTGGCTCAGAGCAATGTCTCTATGAGGTTGCTGATTTTATTGGTATATTATCAATGCAGGGGTTCAGAACAGTGCTGGTGACAGGCACTCCCAGCTTAGGGTTAGTTTAACCCTCCCAACCCCTGGCAGCAATAATCAAATGAGCCATCTGCTAGGCTCCATCCTGCTGTTGGCAAAACCAGACCTCCAGAGAGCCTTGTAAAAAGGGCCAATCACAAGACTGACATGACCCACACCTGACCCCTCACTAGACTTTCACCTGTAGTGACCCTCCCACCACAAGACCTACTGACCACACAAAGCTCTTATAATCAGAACACCAACACTGACATCCCCTACATTCCACTGAAGATGGAAGGTGTGGTCACCTAGCCTGGTAATGAAATGTTCGGAAACCTTCTCACAAGCTCAGAGAATGAACCTCCACTCTCACCCTGCACCCGAGCTACAGATATTCATCATTTTTCCAAATGATGCAGGGATGATATTCCACAAGGAAGGAGCCACCTTAGAGAAGGCCCTTCTTCTTGGTCCCACTAGATGGACCTCCATAGGAGAAGGGACTCATAGCACTCCTCTCTGCTCTGGTGGGTCAAGTAGATAGCACTGTAAGAAGACAATCCTTCAAATAATCTGGTCCCAAGACATGCAGAGAGTCAATTGGGTGGCCATACAAATTTTCTTAAATCAATAAATAATTGATTCTCATTGAATCAGTTTTGGTATACATTACTCCTCCAGATTTTAAATTTGGATTGATTATATGTTCTTATTTCCCAACCATAAACTCATTTCATCATTTTGCATCTTCTGTGACTTGCAAGGGTAGCCTGAGAGGTGCTTAATGAACAGAATGGTCAGAGACTGGCCGAGCCAGAGGGGAGGAGTCAAATGTGGAATTAGTGTGGAAACCCTATATGGGCATAAGAGAACAAAGTCTGCAAACTGTCTGTTTGAGAAATTCCTGTGTTATTTGTGTGGCTTGAGCAATAAAATAGCTAATTAAGCTCTTCACATTGGATCTCATTGTTCCGCTTGTCATAAACAGGTTTTTTTTAAAAAAAAATCTTGGAATTTAATCTGTATTTCAACATTAATGTCTGCATGAAATTGCCAGCATGTTTTTAGAAGAGTCATTAAACCAAAAAGTCATGCATCTGGGTGATAGTATCTAACTTTTCTATATCCCTCTTTTAAAACTGTTCTAGTTTACAGATGTTAAGGATGACCAGATTCTTTTATTTAGTTGCAAAAGCATGAACTTTTCCAGCTTGAGACAGAATGATAGATTCTGCGGTTGACCTTTGCATTCCTCTGAGTGATGAATTTTATCATTCTGAGCAATTTCCTTTGGGGAGGAAAAGTCACTTTATGACTTTCAAAGCTTTTGACATCTTTTCTGCACTTGATGGATTGAGTCTTATTTACAGTCTGAGACTAAATAACAACAGCAATGCAAGTCCCAAAGTCAAAACAGACAAAAAAAAGATAAAGGAAAGGATAAAAGAATAAGTTAAGGTCGAATAAGATACGTAATATGGAGATAAAATATTCAGATCCATAGATCAAAAATAAATTAAACAGGCAACTCCAGCATTTTAAAAAATTGCTGGCACTGATATATTGCAGTGGAAGGATAAACCAAATAATGATGCATTATACAGGTAATCCTCAACTTGCAACCATTTGTTTTGTGACTGTTCAAAGTTAAAACAGCACTTGAAAGTGCGTTATGACTGATTTTCACACTTATGACAACATCTCCATGGTCACGTGATCAAAATTCGAGCACTTGGCAACAACTAAGGTGAACTGGACTGGGCTGAGAGAGAGAGGGACTGTCCCAAAGTCACCCAGCCACCTTTCACGCCCAAGATTGCATTAGAACCAAGACTCACCTTAGCTGGCTTTCATGCCTAAGGTAGGACTAGAACCCAAGTCACTTAGTTCGCTTTTTTGCCTTAGGTGGGACTAGAATTCAGAGTCTCTTGATGATTGGTTCAAAGTCACCCAGCCAGCTTTCATGAATAAGGCAGAACTGGAACTCATGGTCTCCAGGTTTCTAACCAGGTGCCTTAGCAACTAAACTGGCTCACCCAGGAGCTTCCAGAGATCCGTCACAAGCGCATGTTGTTGTAAGGAAGGGCAGATTCCCTCAAATGGAGTCCCAGGTCAATCCTGCTAATCTTCAGAGACCAGACAAGGCTGCTACCTCCATGTGTTATTGTTGCGATCTATACAGTCCTTGACATACGCCTATAATGGAGCCAAAAATTCCTGTTGCGAAGTGAAATATTGGTTAAGTGAGTTTTGCCCCATTTTGCGACCTTTCTTGCCACAATTCTTAAGTGAATCATTGCTTCCTATTGACTTTGCTTATCCAGTTATAACAAGTGATCATGACACTGCAACCGTCATAAATGTGAGTCAGTTGCCAAGCATCTGAATTTTGATCACGTGACCACGGGGAAGCTGCAACAGTCATAAATGAGAAAAACAGTCATAAGTTACTTTTTTCAGTGTCGTCGTAACTTTGAATGTCACTAAATGAATTGTTTTAAGTCCAGGATTACAGGTAGTCCTCAATTTACAACAGTTCATTTAATAACTGTTCCAAGTTACTAATTTAACAACTGCATTGATTCAGGTAACAAATTGGCCAAGAAAAGTTGTAAAATGGGACAAAATCAAAAAGTCCTCTCCTGGAGGAGCTGCATTGGTTGCCGATTTGCTTCCAGGTACAGTTCAAGGTGCTGATTGTCCCCTTTAAAGCCCTTCATGAGTTGGGGCCAGGTGATCTGAGAGGACGTCTCTCCCTGTCACACATCTACCCGACCTATTAGACGGGGAGGGAGGGAATCCTGTGGGTCCATCCCTGAGGGAGATACACTTGGAGAGACCCAGAAGGGCCTTCTCTGTAGTGGCTCCTTCTCTCTGGAACATTATTCTCCCAGAGATTAGAATGCCCCCCATTCTTCTTATGGAAGGCTCGGAAGACCTGGTTTGGCCATCGGGCCTGGGAAACCGAGTGAGATGGAGCCCATCAAATGGCACGTCAGGGCAGGGGTAGTGGGGGAGTTGGGGGGTGATTTATTTTTCCAGATTTTGTTCTATTGTACTTTATTAACTTATTTGGTACTTTTTTATTTTATTTTAAATATGGTTTTACATTCTGTAAGCCACCTTGAGTTGCCATGAGTTGAATAGGCAGCAATATAAATTTAATAAATAAATAAACCTCACTTAACAAATTTCTCACTTAGCAACATAAATTTTGGGCTCAACTGTGATTGTAAGTAAACGATTGAGTACCTGTCCTGTATGTCTATTTCCCCCCATGCATAAGCGCAATCCGGTTAGACTTAAGGTGAAGCCGCCACTCTGGGTGACAGGAGTAGGGCCGGTGCCAGAAGAGCATTCCCAGAAAGAATGGGGGCGGCTTGCAAGAAAGCAACGCAGGCTTAATTACACCTTGGAGCTCCTGCCCGCCTCGCCCGACCGGTTGTGAAAGAGCCAGCCCGACGGTTTCGGCGGCTCCGCTTGGGCGGCGCAGGCGGTTTATCCCTGGCTGGAAGCGAACCCAGTTAAGCCAGTCAAAGTCCCCTTTGCGAGCGTTGCAAGAACAGGTCGGGGGAGTTTCGCTCCCTCGTTCCCATCTGGCTCCGTCCCACCAGGTGCTGGGAAGGACCGACCCGGGCTGCTTCTCCCTGCAAAGTGGCGAGGGGTCCCCACTAAAAAGGGGGATCCTGAGTACGAGCCCCCGCTCCCCCCCACAAGCGAGCCTGCCTGCAGCAGAGACCGCCAGTCGCGGGCCCCGAGCAGGAACCGGCCCTTTGGCGGGACTGGAGTGTGGGCAGGTGGGAGAAAATGGCCAAGGGGGATGGTAAAAAACCGGGGGGTGAGGGGGGGAGAGGGCAGAGTTTTCGTAACTTGCGAGTTACTAACGACTGTTTTCTTTCTCCATCACTTTCTCCCCCACCCCGTCCCCCTTACTCATCTCCCCGCCATTCTCCTCCTCCTCTTTCCACGCCCCTCCCTTCCCCCTCCTCTTTGCGGGGATCCCCTCCTTCCCCCGCGCCCCTTCCCCAAACGCCCCGTCCTCCTTTCCTGGCTCCTCCCCTTTCCTCCCGGTCCCTCCCACGGCCCTTTCCTCCCTCCTTCCTTGCTTACCTCCTCCTCTTCCTCCTCCCTGGGCTTCCTCGCCCCTCCGCCCTGCCTCCCCCTTCTTCCTTTTTCCGCGCCCCTTCCCCAAATGCCCCTCCCTCCTTTCCTGGCTCCTCCCCTCCGTGACCGCTTCTTCGCTTGCCCCCGCCTCCGCTCCGCCTGCCCCCCTCCTCCAGTCCCCCGCGCCCCTTCCCCAAACTCCCTTCCCTCCTCCCCGGCCGGCCTCGCCCTCCGCTCCCCTCCTCCCTCCCCGCAGGAGGAGCTTTCCCGGCAGGAGGCGGGGCCGGCGCACGCCCCGCCCCCCGCGGCCGCGCCGCCCCCGCCATGGGTCGGAAGCGCTGCGTGGGGGAGACGGCTCCAAGATGGCGGCGGGCTGCTGCGGGGTGAAGAAGCAGAAGCTCTCCAGCTCCCCTCCGTCGGGCTCGGCCGGCCCGGGCAGCGGCGGCGGAGGGGGGCTCCCGCTGCGGCGAGCCGGGAGCGATACCGCCGGGGGCGGCGGCGGCCGGGGCGGCCCGCGCCTCAACGGCCTCGGGGGCTGGCGGGGGGCTCCCCCGGCTGCGCCCTCTCGCCGCCGCCTCGCCCGCCCGGCTGCGGAGGGGCCCCCGGCGCCGGCCTCTCGGGCCCCGCCGCGCTGCTGGGCTCCCCCGGCGCCGGGCCCGGCGGCTGCAGAAAGATGGTGGTGTCGGCCGAGATGTGCTGCTTCTGCTTCGACGTGCTCTACTGTCACCTCTACGGCTACCAGCCCCCGCGGAGCCCCCGCTTCACCAACGACCCCTAGTAAGTAGCCCAGCGGCGCCCCCAGACTCAGCCGGGTCGAGGGAGCCCCGTTGGGGAAGCGCATCGACGGATCGTCCCCCCCCCCTCCGTCCCGCGATCCTGCTGGGCGGGAGGGCCCCCCAGGCCCCTGGAGGGAAAAGCGGGAGAAGTCCCCGGTCTTCCTGCCCCAGAAGCGAGGCTGGCTTCCTCCCTGATCCAGTTCCTCCTGGGTGGGGGCGCTTCCACGTGGCCCCCTTTTCTCCCCCGCTTGGCTCCGTGCCCGGCTGGGTTTCTTTGCCCCTCCCTGTTGCTCTTTTGGGGCAGTCCCCTCCCAGCTCCGCATTTGGTGGGGCAGCTGACTTTCCCTGCAGCAAGTTTTGGGGTGTCTCCTGATAGCCCAGCAACTTATAGACTGCCTCCCACAAGTCCCTGTGGTCCTTCAGCACCAGGGGTGCCCCCCAACAAATATCTTATTGAGCTTGACTTGAGCCGATCCCTATGGCTGTCTTGTTTGCTGGGCTATGGTCATTTTCCGGAATAGGATTTAAAACAATCTCAGTCAAGGGATTTCCTAGTGGTCTCCTATCTACACCCCTGCTTAGCTTTTCAAGTTGAGCCCAAGTTTTCTGAGTAATTTCCCATCATTACCGCAAGCAATATCTGGTAGGAGACCCAAACCCTTTCCCCGCTTTTATGGTTAGCATCCATTTTTCTCACTTTGGCTGGCTGGCTGTGTAGCTTGGCATTGAATGAATGGGGGTCCATTTAGCTGTCATTCATACATTTTAAGATTTCCTCTGGCCCTTTTGCACAGCCCCGTGGCAAACCTTGTGTATAACTTTTGTTTCGAGTTGTCAGATCTCTTGGGTCTGTTCCATGCTGATCAGCAGGAATGGTGGAGAGCTAGGAGGTTGGTGAATATTTATATATGCTCCTGCTGGCTTCACCAAATTTAGGGAATGTGATTAACTGCTTGATTCTAGTTGTCCATCTGGCAGGGTTTCTCAGAGAATGCTTGCCCTGCTTGGATAGTTTCAAAAATTGTTCTTTACTTCATGATCTCAGGGTTAGGAACTGAGACCTCTAAGCCAGCATAACACGTGTGTGTGTGTGTGTGTGTGTGTGTGTGTGTCCCCGTGTCCGTGTCTGTGTGTGTCCCAGAGTAGTTGTGGTGGAAAGTTAAAAAGGATATGAAAAGAATGTGTCCTTTTTCCTACTTACTAATCTCCCTCCTCTCATATCTTACTGTGACATCTCTACTGTCTTGGCAAATATTTATTAGTACAGGTAGTCCTTGACTTACAACAGCTCATTTACTGACTGTTCAAATTTACAGTGGCACTGAAAAAAGTGATTTATGGCTGCTGCAGCATCCCCACAAATTACATGATCAAAATGCAGATGCTTGGCAACTGATTCATATTTATGACGGTTGCATTTTCCCAGGGTCACATGATCTCCTTCTGCGACTTTCTGAGAAGCAAAATCAGTGGGGAAGCCAGATTTACTTAACAACCGCATTACTAATTTAACAGCTGCAGTGATTCACTTAACGATTGCAAGAAAGGTTGTAAAATGGGACAAAACTCACTTAACAAAGGTCTCATTTAGCAATATAAATTTTGGGCTCATTTGTGGTCATAAGTTGAGGACTACCTGTATTAGGATTTCCAGACTACAAGTAGTTTTCCACTTAACAACCATTCATTTAACAATGGTTCAAATTTACAATGGCCGTACGATGTATCCTTGCACTTATGACCTGTGACCATGTGATCATAATTTGGGAGTTTGGCAGTTGACCCACCAGTTGCAGTGTCCTGTGGTCACGTGATTGCGATTTGTAACCTTCCCAGCCAGTTTCCAACAAGCAGTGTTAATTGAGGAAGCTGGATTCACTTAATACCATAACTCTGATTTTCTTAACGGCCGCAGTAAAAATGGGCACAAAATCAAGTCCAAACATATGGATGACTCATTTTACAACCAGACTGATTTAGGAGGGATCACAATTGTGGTTATAAAATTGAGGACTATCTGTCCTGGGATTTCTTAGTTGCCTTACTACTTGCAAGGGTATTATCCTGTTTATAATAGCTGGATGAATCTGTATTTTAAATTCTATGTTGTCCATTCTGTGCCGTTTCCAGGGCAGTTTTTACAAGAGCATAATGCAAGAACAAGCCCCTAACAACATTTATTTCTTTTGACTTCCCACACCAAAGGTGGTGTTTCCTGTATCTGCTCACAACTAAAAGTTAATTAGAGAACCAAGGAAAAAGGCTAGAAATTAATTTTGAAAAGCTAATAGGAGATGGGGATAATACATAAACTCTTCAAGTGAACTTTGACTTCTGGTAACCTTGTGTTCCTGTCTGTGGGCTTTTCTTGACTACAACATAGACATGGTGTTGTATTGTCTTTTTGGCCCCGGCAATGTGGGTTCAAGTTAGTTTCCTAGAAATGGTGGTATCCCCAGTGGGAAAGCGCTATCTCACATTCCCATATATTCCTAACCTAAAGTGTGACCTTCATGCATTGCAGTGGTGAACACAGTTCTTCCTTTGGCCATTCAGCGATGCATCCCCTAAACATAAATGAACACTTAGAGGTGGAACAAGAACTAGTCAAAGACAAGAAGACATGAAGTACAGTCCTAACAGCCAGTCCATATTAAGAGGTGATTTAACATCTAACTTTATATCTAGGTAATCTTATTGTCAGACCCATATATTATGCATTACTGTAGACTGGTCTGTAGAGATTAGGAGAACCTAAGAGTGCCTGGACTATGTGTGATTAGAATAGAATAGAATACTTTATTGGACACACAAGGAATTTGTCTTGGTGTAAATACTCTCAGTATACATAAGAAAAGGTACATTCGTTAAGAATCAAGAATCATAACATAGAACACTTAATGATAGTCATAGGGTACAATCAACAATCAAATCATACTAGGAAACAGTCAAGTGGGAGGGGATGGGTGATAAAGAGTGATGAGAAAATTAACAGTAATAGTAGTGCAGAGTTTGTAATAGTTGAACAGGGTTGAGGGAATTATTTGCTTAGCAAAGTTATGGCTTTCGGGGAAAAACTGTTCTTGTGTCTAGTTCTGGTGTGCAGTGCTTTATAGCATCGTTTTGAGGGAAGGAGTTGAAACAGTTGATGTCTGGGATGTGAGGGGTCTGTAAATATTTTCACAGCCCTCTTTTTGACTCGTGCAGTATACAGGTCTTCAATGGAAGGCAGGTGGGTAGTAATTGTTTTTTCTGCAGTCCTAATTATCCTCTGAAGTCTGTATCTGTTGGGTTGCAGAACCAAACCAGACAGTTATAGAGGTGCAGATGATAGACTCAATCATTCCTCTGTAGAACTGGATCAGCAGCTCCTTGGGGAGTTTGAGCTTTCTGAGTTATGCTTTTTTCTTTGTTGTGATCAGGAGAGCCATAACTTAATTAAAGGAAGGTGTTCTGTGTCACAGAGCCTACTTTTGTCTTGAGTGATAGACTGATCTTGACATCAAGACATTATCATAGCTAGAAAAGGTGGTATACCTTCTCTAGAGTACATCCACCCATATGAACATGGCATGTGACAAACAACCATTTGTTGAAAACTAAATTATCATAAAAGTTGCTCTAAATTAGAAACAGGAGAGTGCTTTGTCTCATTCTTCCTAAATTTGTGGGTAGCTTTTGTCAGAAGTCTTTTTTATATTATTTTGCTTGCAGATGCTGTCTCATAAAGAAGTCACTCTTGGACTGTGCAGTAAAGCAAATTCCGCAGTTCTTTCTGGTTACAAAACCTGAACAATAATAATCTTTAAGCCTGTCAGGACCATCTAAAATGTTCAAAATTGGTAACTGAATTCCCTTGGGAATTGGGTAACTATAAATTGACCATTAAAAAAAAGATCTGGTCAGGAATGGCAGAGACCTGAATATTGGTGTAAAGATTTCCTGAAAATTGCTGATTTGTTGGAATACAACTTTTTTTTGCCTATCTCTACCTTATTATTGGTTTAATATTGGTTTAAATATTCTTCTCTTGGCTTGTGGACAATTTGTTGTGTAACACAAAAAAGAGCTTGGCTTATTATTAATGCCATGAAAGTAATTTCTCATTATACAATTTCCTTTTGCAGAGTTATATACAGTGACAATTTATTTCTAATGAACTAATATGGGTATATGTATCCTTGATCGTTTAAAGGTGCAGTTTTACAAAGCTAAAAGAATGTCTACCCGTGATTTCTATATTTGTTGTGTTCCTTGGTTCTGACAGAAAGGTACATGATTTTCTGTATACTGCCACATAGATTCCAGGAGTGTGCAGTTTTTTTTATTCAGTTCCAAAAGTCGTTTCAGAATCCTTGGAGGCATGAATATATCACCAAGCTATGAGAAAGGACATAGCTGCTTTAAAGAGTGGTCCAGTGCTGGCTGTTTTGTATTTTCCAAAACATCTTTTGCAATGGTGAACACAAATGGTAGCACGGCTTTAATGATTACTAGATTCTCCTTCCATACGTCACTTCTTAAGAAGTTTCCACCAGCATTTAGGTTAGGGATACAATCCACATAATATAAATATATTAATCATCCCCTGGACGACTGCCTTATAACAGGAGAGAATAAGAATGACAGGATTGCACCTTACAGTACCTAGCTTTTATATTTGCACTAAAAAGATGAAAGTAAATTAGGCATAAACATTCAATTTGGAGCAAGGCATTTATTCTGAATTACTCTAATGTGCAGGCTTGTGATCTTGCCTACGAAATTTCAGCTACCATATTGCAGCAATTCTTATGCAGCACCTTTCTTTCATCACTTCTCCCACATGGGACCCTGTTTTAATATTCAGCAATTTTTTTCCCTGTGCATTAGTTGCCTTATCCTATTCCTAATCCAGTTTATTGACCTCATTGCTGATGCTCCCTCATGTGCCAGGCTGAGCACATTAGATTTGTTTCCTGTAACAGTGAACTCAAAATGGAAGGTACAGCAGTTGGAACAAAAGGTGCCGGAGAAGATAAGGGAGATTCCATCATTGGTGAGAAGGGATCTCAAAGTTTCCTGATGTATAAAACATTTTTTAAAAGATTGAAGACAAAAAGAAAAAAAAGGAAATAAATTCAATAGCTTTGAAAAACTGAGCATTAGGATGTACATGCTCCTTTTTGGAGACTAACAGCTGGTTGGGAGTGTCTCTCCTTCTAAGGAATGAAGTTGTGAACCCAGTTCTTGTGGCTGTGTCACTTAGAACAGGGGTCCCCAACCACCGGGCCCCGGACCGGTACTGGTCCTTGGAACATTTTCTACCGGGTCGCCGGTTTGCTGGGCGCCGCCATCTTGTTTCGATGAGAAAGTGCTTCCGGGCGAGCTTTTCCGGTTGGAAAGCGGCGTTTGGGTCCTGAAGGAATCCTTGCACCTTAGTTTCATCGAAGCGGGGGGCAGCTTTGAACGAAACTAAGGTGCGAGGATTCTTTCAGCACCCAAGGCAAGGCGAGCGACCGTCCCAAAGCCGTCCCTAAGCCCATCGAAAAGGTACAAAGGAGGAGTTGAAGGTGGCGGGGAAAAGCGGGGGACGGCTAGCTGGCCGATCGCTCAGCTCACCTTGCCTTGTCATGAGTGCTGATGCCGGTACCAGGCTGCGGATCATTTTGTGATGCCGGTACCAGGCCGTGGCACAAAAAAGGTTGGGGGCCACTGACTTAGAAGATCCAGCTGGTAGATCCAGCCGGAATTCTTCACATTTATTCTGTGGTTCTATGAGTTAATTCTTTCACCAGAGACCCAGTTCTTTAGGCTGTCTCTGTGGTTGAAACAGGTGACCACTCGCCAGGGATTGACTAGGTCTTTTAGAAGAGTCTGCTGCATGGCCACACACTTTATATGGCTCTCCTCCTCTCCAAGCACATTTCAGGATAGGCGCCGATTCCATAGGCATCCTGGCCAGAGTTGGAAGAAAAAAACTAATACAGGTAGTCCTCGACGTAACAACCACCAATGAGCCCAACATTTCTGTTCCTAAGCGAAACATTTGTTAAGTGAATGTCCCCTTTTTCCGACTTTTTTGTGCCACAATTAAGTGAACCATTGCAGTTTTAAAGTTGGTAACCTGGTTGTTAAGTGACTCTGGCTTCCCAATTGACTTTGCTTGTCAGAAGGTTGCAAAGGGGGATCACACAATCACAGGGCTCTGTGACCATCATAAATATGACTCGGTTGCGAAGCATCTGAATTTTGATCACGTAGCCACATGAATGCTGCAATGGTCATCATGTGAAAAATGGTCATAAATCACCTCCTTTTCAGTGCCATTGTAACGTTGAATGGTCACTAAACGAACTGTTGTAAGTCGAGGACCGTCTGTAATAAGAGAAACAGTTTGCTCTAATAGTTAAGATGCCGGGCTAGAAAGCAAGAGAACATGAGTTCAAGTCCCATCTTAGCCATGAGAGCTGAGTGGATGAGCTTGGGCCAATCACTCTCTCTCTCGGCCCAGCTCACCTCACAGGGTGGTTGCTGTTGTGGAGAAAATAGGAAGAAGGAACATTAGATATGTTCACCATTTTGAGTAGTTCATAAACATAAAGGTGGGATATAAATAAAATAAATAATAGCCTATTATGAGCTCAGAGGTATGGTTTGAAATCACCAGGCAATGCTTGTTGAAATATCCAAAAGTGAATATAATTTGGGGGATGGAGGAAATGGGATAACTTTCTATTTTGTGTCCTTTGCTGATGTGCCCCACAATCTTTTTTTTTGCCAAAATACCATTCTACTTCTATGTGTCTCCTCTTCTGTACATTTAATCTTTCATACCATTAAAATAATGACCTTACAAAACTCACCAGGGGTTCCCTGGGAGAACATTTAGGCTAACTCAGCTGCTCTGTGTTTCTTGACAGCCTGCAAAGTTTTGGTTTTATCGGGAACACTCTGTTGACTCTTCCTAATGTTTATTTTGCAACTCATGGTGGTTTAGTCTTCCACCAGGTCTGTTAGGTATAACATAGGTCACCTAACGTAGTTTGGGTAAAATAATATATATAAGCTATGATTCTTAGTTTGAGTGTGTGTTACTTTAAATGCAAAGCATGTAATTTTGGGTGTGGTGTGAAACCACCATAAGAGGGAGCAAGAGACGCTGACGATTCCCTGACGCTTTGCTGGCAATTACTGGAGTTGCAGACGGAAGAGAGGAGTTTCTGAGTTTGTGGATATCTCTCTCTACTGCGAGGAGATATATCACCGGACTGTTATTTTGTAAGTGTACTGACCTCTCGTTTTTGGACACTGAAATTTGCAAATGAATAATCCCTGGACGGACTGAACTAAGTGAATGATATATGGACTGTTTTGACTATGCTTTAACTCTTGCTGGAATAAAACTACTTTAATTGGCACTGTGTATGGTTTACTGAATGTAAGCTACACAACACTTATCTCACATATTTTGCCTGCCTGCCTGACTGCCCTGCAGATTCTTGCTAGGGGTATATCCCTAACAAGGTCTTTTGCTTCTGAATCACTGAGGACACCATCATGCTTAGAACACAGAATAACAGAGTTGGAAGAGACCTTGGAGGTCTTCTAGTCCAACCCTTCTCAAGCAGGAGACCCCATACCAGGTATGTCAAACTCAAGACCCAGGGGCTGGATCCGGCCTGGAGGTGTGTGCTTAGATCTGGCCTGTGGGGCTGCCCTGGAAATAGCATAGGACTGGATCACGGTGCTTCTGCCAGCAAAAACAGAGCTCTGTTTTCGCCAGCAGAGGGTTGTAGGAGACTGTCCCAGCTGAAAACAGAGCTTGGGAGCCCGTTTTCACTAGCAGAGCACTTGGGCCACCGCAGGCACCCCACCCCCTGACATGAGTGACATGCTCGCCATGCCCCCCCTTGCCCCCCAATCTCAAACACAACTCTGATGTGGCCCTCAATGAAATCAAGTTTGACACCCCTGCCCTATACCCGTGATGGCAAACCTACGGCATGTGTGCCACAGGTGGCATGCAAAGCTATTTGTGCAGGCATCCAAGCCCCAGGCAAACTTACCTGCACTGCGCATGCATACGCCTCTCAGCTGGTTTTTGGCCTCCCAGAGGCTTGAGGGAAGCCTCTGCAGCCTCGGGAGGCCGAAAAATGGGCCTTCCGGAAATACAGGAAGTGACAAAATGGGCCCATTTTTCAGCCTCCAGAGGCCACAAGAGGTTTCTCTTGAGCCCCCGGGAGGGCAAAACTGGCTTCCCCCGAGCTCCAGAGGCCCCTCAAAGGCTGAAAACGGGCACTTCTGGTATTTCCAGAAGGCCTGTTTTTTGGCCTCCTGAGGCTGCAGAGGCTTCCCTCGAGCCTCTGGGAGGGTTTTAAAATGTCTCAAACAGTCTGAAAATCAGCTGGGAAGCGTATGCACGTGCAATGCAGGAAAGGAAGCAGGGCTATTGCATACGCTTTTGGCACACCACAACAAAGAGGTTCACCATCACTGCCCTATACCATGTCAGTGGTATAAATGGCTGTCCAGTCTCTTCTTAAAAGTGTTGTTTTGGAGCACCCACAACTTCTGGAGGCAGGCTGCTCCACTGAATATTTTTTCTCCTTAGTCCTAGGTTCTCTCCTTGTTTAGTTTCCAGCCATTTCTGCTTTGAGTCTATATAAGGTTTTTGGCATTGCCTTTTTGTTCCAACCAGTAAACACTGTGAAACGCTTGCCTTTGTCTTGAATTCAGAGCTGATAGATAATCAACACGGAGACAAAACAAATCTCAGAATTCCTGATGGGGTGGGGTGGGGGGCTGGCTACAAAAGGCCTTCACTGTAATTTTTCCACCATTCTATAGTTTTGGGTAGAACCCAGTTGTATCTCTGTCAAGGTTGAACAATTGGCTTAAATAAATTTGGAGAAGACAATCTGTAACCTAGCTAGTTCTGATAGGCAAGTGCTCATTGTTTTGGAAAAAGCGAATAAGGGATGACCTGGGTCCTTGGGAATTTACCACCCATTCTGTATCCATGTTAGGCTTGGATAAAGTTTGGAAAAGGCTTGGAAATATGTAGCTGAAGCGGAGAATTTTAGCTTTCATTTTATTAAGCAAATATTGTATAACTTTCTCGGTCCTTCCCTCCCTCCCTCCCTTCCTCCCTTCCTCCCTCCCACCCTCCCTCCCTCCCTTCCTCCCTCCCTTCCTTCCTTCCTTCCTTCCTTCCTTGTTGCTGACCAGGCTAAAAGCACAGAACACTAAAAAAGAGACAGATTGAAACAATAAATCACATTGATGCCCTGATAAAATTTACATTCATCCATCAATAACCTCATGCCAGGTCTAAATGACCAGGATCAAGAAGTCTTTAGAATTGTAGCCAAATTACATATCATGGACAAGTGCAAGGTGTGTCCTGCACGTTTTTTGTGTGTTATGTAATCTGTTTCTTAACTTCTCTGTGTTTGATCTATGACTATATGTTTTAATAATTTAAACCATCTTGTAAATTCAGATTTGAGAAAAGCCTTTGGGTATTCTTGCCATTTGTGGGTTACATGATCCTTGAAAAACCCAAAGTAGGAAAGATACATCACTTTGATTTAATACTTTTTTTTAAAAAAATGAAAGTTTTAGAAATGCATGAGTTCAGGAATACTAAACAGCTTTTTAACCAGGCATCCCCAAAACACATCTCTGCAGTGTCTTGAATTCCCAACATAGTCTAATTTACCAATAGAATAAGTGTAACTGGATGAACACAAAAAGAGCTGAAATTGGAATAACGGCTGGATTCAAAGGAAAGTTCCAAATGGGAACGCTTCATTCAGATATTTTAAAATTTTTCTCTGTTCCTTACCTTAAACTTTCCAGGCTTACATTCTTACCTGCAAGACAAACCGTCTTGAAATTGTGGTAAAATAATTTTTAGACCTTTTATAAAAGAAAACGTGAAAAGGTCGGGTTGTCTTAACTTAGAATGAATCTTGCACCTACACTTTTAATAGAATCTTGGTTTGCTTGAATGCTATTGAAGTTGCCCTGCCTCCCCCTGTTGCTTTGCAGATACCTTAATTTGCAATAAATACTTGGTGTTGCAAAACTACAAACAATTTGACTGTGAACATATTAGTCCTATATTGTCACCCTGACCATAGCTTTCTGAGATTTTATGCAAAGGTCGCTTTCAGCTTACCCAGATAATCTTCTTACCGGGAGATGCTGGCCTTTTAGACTTTCTGCCTTCAACATGTCTCTCTCTCTCTGTGGAATTTGATTGCAAAAGAAAGTGCTAGTCACACATGTTACAAGTCTCTCCTTCTGTGGTACCCTTGGGAGTCACTTTGCATTGGCACCTTTGGAGAAGCACCAGCTCTTGCCCAGAGAAACATCATCAGGTATGTGCCTGAAAGTTGAGTCATGGCAACAGAGCTTATTTTCTTGTTGGTTCCATATGATTTGCTGCCCATCCAAGCAGCTTCTTCAGTCTGAACAAGATGGTTAGGAGAATAGGCAGTTTGAATGTGCTAAAATTCCTAAAATTTGGACAACCACCTGGATTGTACCTGGATGACTGAGAATCATCATCGACATACCATCAGGTGTATTTTCTACAAAAGGGTTGGGTTAAATTCCTGCTATTGCCCTCCAGGCCTACAAAATTACATTCTGTGCTGAATTTTAGTGCATAGACCTTTCTGCACATCTTACCCTTGCTAGGAACTAGTGCTTGTAAAGCATTGAAAAAAAGATACTGAAATTTTGTGTAACAAAATATTGAAGCTGATTATCTCCAAAGCTCTATCTTCACATGTATTTTGATTATAATTGTTTAATGGGTTTACAGATAATCCTTGATTCGTAATTTATGACTGGTCCTTGCATTACGACAGTTGTAGCATCCCCATGGTCACATGAGGGAAACTTGGGTGCTTGGCAATCAGCATGCGTTTGCAATAGTTGAAGCATCCTGGGGTCATGAGATTACCATTGGTGACCTTCCCAGCCGACTTCTGACAAGCAGTGTCAATGCAGAAAGCTGGTTTTGCTTAAGCAATTCACTTAACAACTGCAATGATTCACTTAATGACATGGCCAAAAGTGGTTTTGAAATTGGGCTCTAGGCAGTTAACAACCACTTGTTTAGCAATGGAAATTTGGTCCCAATTGTAGTTGTTAGTTGAGAACTACCTGTATATGATATACAGAAGTCACATTTCATCTTGTCTTGGGAATGAAGTTACAGAGAAATTAGCAGGAATATATACTGAGATCCATGGACATGTTTCATTTCTAGCTTGGTCTTGACAGTTCGCTCCTGCTGCCTCAATTTCTGTTTCCCAAATGTAACAATTTCTGATTTTGGGTTAAAGTGTTCTTCGGTAGAGACATATTTTTAGGGGAAAGGGGTACCATTTTTGAAGCCACATTTCTAACTTGTACCTTTAGGTTAGGGGTTCCCAACACCAGGGCCATGGGCTGTGCAAGCAGTGGGTGAGTGCGCAGGCACGCAGCTCCGCTTGTGTGCGCATGCAAATGGAGTTGTGTGCATGCCTGCATCTCACACAGAACCTTCTCCTCTTCCCCCCTCAGCTGTCTGCCTAGCTGGAAATGTTGGAGACCACTGCCTTAGTAAGGGTTTGTCCACAATATTGGAGGTGCCAGGTAGCGCAAACTTTTGTCAAATGCATCAGCTAAAGAGCTTTACTTTTGACTCTGCATTTAATTAATGTGTCAGAAATTAATTCCACCCACAGGTTAGTTTGTGACTAATCAGAGAATATATTCCCCATGGAACTCCTTTCAACAAACCATGTAGAGATTTCTTCCTGGCACATCCTTATTTGTTTGTTAAATGTATTTGCCATCTGTTTCTTCACTGTGGGGCTACTCTAGGCGGCTTACAATAATAAAAAGGAAGAAAAACAGAAGGAGCATAAACAGAAGTAAAATAATAGAACAACAAAAGAATGGCAAAGGGACACAATGAGAACAAACAAACATTTTTTTAAAAGAATTTTATTGATTTTTTAAAAACAAAACAAACAAACAAAACATAAAAGCATCAGTTCTCTTCCATACATATATACAAACAGTGTGTCGGTTGGTTCATCAGTTTTGTGCATTCATTTCGTAGTCTCAATTACAGTTACATTACATAATAACTCATATTATCAATCCAAACTTATGTATCCTAATATCACTATTAGAAAATCATTTGACTATAATTTTATTCATTCATACTTTATGAGATAACTATAATTTAGGTAGTTTATTCTATAGCAAATGATATTATCATACCAAATCTATCCTAGAAACACTTTATAGATATGATAACAAAAGAAAAAGAAAAGATATTCCTTATTATCTAACATTATAAATATTCTATTATTATATTTTATCATCCAACCATTGATAGAAAAGGTCCCAAATTGTATAGAATTGTTTATCCTCTTGCTCTCTAATTTCAAATGTCAATCTACTCATCTCAGCACATTCCAATATTTTCTTAATAATTTCTTCCTGCAATGGTATTTTCTCATTTTTCCAATTTTTAGCAAATACAATCCTAGCCGCTGTTAATACATTTACAATCAGATATTTCAAGTCTTTACTGTATGTATCTGGTAAGATTCCCAATAAAAAAACCTCCGGTTTCAAATCTATGTGTTTCTTTGTCATTTTTTCCAACCATATGCGGATTTTAGTCCAATATTTTCTAACATCCTCACAGGTCCACCACATATGGTAATATGAGCCAGGTATCTGATGACATTTCCAGCATTTTTCAGATTTATTCTTGAACATTCTTGCTATCCTTGTCGGGGGGAAAGTGCCACCTGTAAAACATCTTATACAGATTTTTCTTTATAAGCTGTTGACGTCATTTTATAATTTTGCGAACATAGTTTTTGCCATTTCTCTAAATCAATCCCATATCCAAAATTCTTCCCCCAAACAATCATAGTTTCTTTAACTTGTTCTTCCTCTAGCTTAATTCCCAGTAAATAACCATATAATTTTTTAATCACCTTTTCATCAGTACCTGTCAAAATCTTATCTAAATCCGTCTGTTTATCATAAAATCCCTCTGTTTTAGAATCTTCATCATACCTTGAGTGTATTTGCGCATATGAAAATCAATTCATCTTTATACCTTGTTCCTCTGGATTTTGTGTCGATTTAAGTTCACCCTTTTCATCCAGTAGTTCCCCATATCTGTTTGTTCCTTCTTATAAATTATAGGATAAGAAAATGCTTCAACAGTCGATAACCAAACTGGAATTTTCAAATAACGTCTTTTTATCTTCTCCCAGTTTAACCACAAAGACTTCCGTATATAATGTGTTCTAAAGTAACCCTGTGTTTTAGTTCCCTTATACTAAAAAATGCGTGCCAACCCAACAGCAAATCATGACCTTCTAGTGTCAACAATATAGTCTTTCTTAGTGTTATCCATTCCTTGACCCACATCAAATTTGCAGCTTGATAGTACAACTCCCAATTAGGCAGGCCAAAACCTCCTCTAATTCTAGCATCTTGCAAACGCTTTAGCTTTATTCTCGCTTTCTTACCTTGCCATATATACTTCAGCACAGGAAGGAACACAATGAGAACAAACAAACATTTTGATAGTTTTTTTGCATGCTTTGGTGAGAAATACATGCTTTCTTTTCTGTACATAAATGTTGGTTTTTAGAAAACATCTGGTGCAGCTTCATGGGAGTCAAATTTTAAGATTACGGTTATTCTATATTTGAAGAAGATTGGAGCAAACTTAGGCTGAGTCTCATTAACCTGGAATTGAGTGAAGGACCATCACCATCAAAGTCAAAGCAGGATTTTCTAGCAAAGCTGCTTTTAGAGGTTCTTTTTCAGGCTCTGCATTCTTTGAGGTTTCCTCCGTTCGGGGTGACTTCCCACCTCCTCCCCCCAACAGGCTCTTTGTGGGTGAAAGAGCTGAACAGATGAGCAACTGGCATCTGGTGCTGATTTGATTACAGGCACATCATGATGCCTGAGAAGATTGCAGTCATGATGGCTGGGACTATGGAGGTTAAGTCCAGTGTATCAGGAAGGAGATCAGATTGGGAAAGGCTGAAGTTCCACATGTTTGGGGAATCCTTGCTTGCTCCAAAAAATGATTTTGTGATAGCAGATGGTAAATTCTTCACTGCTCAAGGGTAGTCCCAAAGGTTCTTTTTAAAAAGGCAACTAGATTTTGTTTCTCTTTGAAGATGTTTCACTTCTCATCCAAGAAGCTTCTTCCGTTCCTAGAACTGAAAGTTTCTAGGAACTGAAGAAGCTTCTTGGATGAGGAGTGAAACATCTTCAAGGAAAACCAAAGTCCAGTTGCCTTTTGAAAAAGCATCTTTGGGACAACTGTGATGGTTGACTTAGATGCTCCATAGACATTTACTCAAGGATGGATTCTTGCAGATGTTTCATTACCTGAATTAGGTAGCATCATCACTTGTTCATCTTCTACAGGAAAACAGCCAAGCTTGGAGAGCACCAAAGTCTCTTTTTTCAACCCTGAGCTACAAACGTTCTTCTTTACAGGTTGTTTGTGAGGGGAAAAAAAAGTGTTCCAGTTTTCACTAAAAACTTAATTGAACCTTTTGTATGCATGTGAAGATTTTGGCTAACACGGATTTGCTTAAAGTCAAGCAAAACAATGAATCTCTTTGCAAATTTGTGTTAGTGGCAAATATCTGTAGCTTGGATATAGCATGAGGGTGGAGCTTCATTCTCTGAGCTTGTATGTTGGTTTCCAAATGTTTTGTTACCAGGCTAGGTACCATCTTCAACCCACAAGCTCAGAGAACAAACCTCCACCCTCACCTCTTTGCAAATCTCAAGCTTCTCTATATTGTATTTATTTTGGCTTTAAATTGGTGTTTTAGGGACTATCTTAATTGACCATATGAATCCAAGAACAGAAAAGGGAGCAGCAACCTTTTTAATCTTAATGGCCTGGTAATTTGGAAGCCTATCAGTGTTGCATTTTTGTAACGGTTTTCATAATTGAGAGCTTTTGGAGGGATTCACTTGATTTAGTAAAACTGGAAAAGGAGAGTACAAATGCTTTAAAAAGAGAGCATACATTAAAAAGACACATTTAAAAACTACAACAAATAGCTTATTAGAAAGTATGAAACTAAGGGCCTTTCATAATTGATTTTTGTCATTTAACAGAAAGGAGTTTAGATGGTAACACCGAGTTGTATCAAAATGCATCCAGGTAAAACAATTATTAAAGAAGTCATGCTACTTGGAAATGGTTTGGAGGCACAAATTGTAGAGATTGGTTACGTTATGAAATGAGACTTATAACAGCAGAATAATTGTGAGTGGGATATCTGATGCAGGGGTATTTGGAGAAAAAAAATAGGTTTTGGTAGAGATGAGTGTAAAATGAACATGAGAAATTTGAAAGTCTGCAGTTGCAGTTTATCCTTTGTAGCATCTTCCTTTTAGGTGTTCTTTGAAAACACAGAGAGAAATTCTTCCCTAAAATAATGGTGAGGCCTTGTGGTGAAAGCATCCCAACTGATGTTTTCCACTGATTGATTGAAAACAGCTTTGATAGTTATGTCAGGTTATTTTGTGAGAAGATTACTTTGCGCTAATGATTAGCTTGTGCATTTGCATGTTGTTTTGTTTTTTTCAGTTGAGGTTTTTGTCTTGGCAACAAATTATTTCTAAGAACACTGAAGTTGCTTGTGTTGGGTTGACAAACATTCAGTGCTCTGGGCTTCTTTATTTGGATGCCAGCATTCAAACAGTTCTGATAAAATAAGCTAATCATGATAGAGAAATCTTTGGCATGTTTAATTTTTCTACTGTTGAGTACTGGGTTAAAATCAATCTCATACAACCAGCAAATTGCAAAGCTCTTTAATTCAGTTCAAGGTAGGAAAATTAGTCATAGGGTTGAGCAACCTTCTCCACCCAAGGCTTTTCTGGGTTGCTGGCTTAAAGTTCCCATAACAACCCATCCTGTTGGCTGAGTTTTTGTGGAGATTGTGTCCCATCACATCCAAAGGGCCCTCAGTGGAGGAAAACTTGGTTTTTCCATAGAGCTGCTCTGAGTGTCCAGGTTGGGAGGTGCTCCAGTCTCTGCTCTCACAGGCTGAGCTTGAAATTGAGGAACGCCTCCCACCATCACGTGGTCCTCTGGGCGCTCCCCAGTTTTTAGCTCAGCCTCGTGGTAGTCAGGCTGTTTTTCTCTCATCTCTGGTCGATCAGCATTCTTCAGAGTTTTCTTTTCACTTAAATTGGACCCTTTTCTCAGCAGTGCAAGGAATTAGAGGTTTGAACTCCTTGGGAGTCTTCTCTTATAGGGGGGATTATTTATTTCCGTTTTTCTCTAGGGGTGGAATCTAGCGTTTCGAGCGTTGCCCCCCCCACCCCCCCACCCCCCCTCCCTCATCTGCCGCTAAGTTCGCTCCGTGCGAAGCCGCTCCATTTCTCTGTTTCCTGCCTGGTTCTTTGTTCGCGTTTCCCCCGCCATTAGCCCAGGGAAACTCGCTTCTCTGTCTCTCCCAATGGTTTTGCGGCCTGCTGGCCTTCTATTTTCGTCCTGGGAGACTACCGCCGCTGGGTTTGGCCTCCAATTTTTTGCGGCCTCCATTTTGGCCGCCGCGTGACGCCCGCCATCTTGGGTGTGCACAGGAGTCGGCGCCATCTTGTTTGTAGCCGCATGGCCTTCCGCCATTGCTAGAGGCCTAGCTGCAGGCTGCAGTTATTTCCGATTCACTGGGCAGATCCCCGGACTGCCCACATCTCAGTTTGTACTTTTAAAACCTCTTTCGAGGTCCCTCCTTACGAAATAAGGGTCCGTTGGCTCCGCAGCCTCCCCCAGCAAGGCGAGGTAGCAGCTCTGCCATTCCCCTCCCCCAGTCCGCCCGGCAGGGGCAGCTGCTTGGCGTTCACTTTTCCGGCTGATTGGCTTCTGGGCTAGGCCAGTCACAATTTTTTACAAAAATTTTTTTGATCAAAAGGGGGGTGCGAAACGAGCGCTGGGATCCCCGGCCTCAACGTAGGCCGCATCCAGACGTGCCAACCGTCCTGCATTAATTCAAAATTTCCTTTTTTCTCTTTCTCCAGATGGCAGATGATAATGCATCTCGTGGCACTTCTTTGAAGGCCAAGTCAAAGTCTCATCACCTGCGCAAACAGGCACAGGAGGTATCCAAAGCCTCCCAGAGGGATGCCCTCAGGCGGCACAGGGCTCTTGAGAAGGAGATTGACAGGCGGTCCAGAGAGTCAAGCTCCGTGCCCCTGGCTCCTTCCACCCCCACTCCCTCAACCTCCACCCACCCTCCTCTCCCCTCCTCCCCTGCTCCTTCCTCTTCCTCACAGCCTAGACAGGCCCCTGAGGCCACCTTTACTCCCACTGCTGCAGGCCTACGCCCAGAGGAGCTTCATCCACCCGCCACGGTGGAGATCCCTGAGAACCTCAAGCAATGGATGGAGCTGGCCATCCGGCAAGGGATAGCGCAAGAGCTCCAGCAGCTGGCTGGACCGGCCCCACGGCCTGTAGCCCCTGAGGCTCAAGCACCATCGGTTCGATCGCTCTCCGGATCGGCGGTTTCGCACGGTCAGGTAGCATCCCACAGGGATTTGCCCTTGCCTTTGGGGATGGAGGAGATGGAGACCCAGGAGCCTGGGGGACCTACCCTCTTTGGGGACGAGGAAGACCTTGATTTGGGGTCCATCATGGGCAGTGAGCTCTTCTCGGGAGCAGACCCACTGGAGGGGGACATGTCGGAGGACGAGGGCCTAACTCCGGACCAGCCCGCATTTGTGGGGCTGTTTAAGCCGCACCTGTTTAGGTCTCTTCTATTCAAGGCCAAGAATACCTCTGGCCTGACCCCTCCCATTCTACCCAAGCCAGCGGCTTCGGGGGAACCTCTCGACTCAGTGATCTCACTGCCCGGGAACCGGTTTTCTCTGTCTCCGGACAGGTGGCTTACTATCCACCAATCTTACAGGTTAGGAGGGCAAGAACAATTTTCCCTTTCAGACTTGCCTGAACTGTTGGGGAAGCTTATTTCGTATACCTGCATTATCCCTTGGGTCCTTTTCCATACCAGGTCTCTACAATGATCTCTGCTGTCGTACCAACATTCAGAAAGGAACAACTCGCGACTCCGGGTCGGAGTTCCCCTAAGAGTCCTCATGTCCCTCCCTTGATGGACCGGGCCGGCCATCAACAAGGGTCATTACCTCAAGGTACCCGACAGGCTATCCGTCATCACGGACGCGAGGCTACCCGGCTGGGACGTTCTCGCCCTCCTCATCTTGTCCCAGGGCAAATGGTCGGCAATAGATCTACCCTGCTCCATATATTAGCTGGAGTTCCTCGCTGTGCACCTGGCCTTTCGCAGATTTCTACCCCAGGTACGCGGACCTCTTGTTCTGGTCCTCACAGACAACACCACACAAAGACACATATCCCCACACAAGAGGGCTCTCAGTCAGCAAGGCTCATGAGAGAAGCCGAACTCCTTTGCCGTTGGGCGGAACCGAATCTGGCCTCCATCAGGGCAGGTCACACATATTGGGAACATTGCACACCTAAGCAGCTTGGTTCAACAGGGCCACTCTGGCCCAAGCAGAAGGGCCCCTCCTCCCCTCCCCTTCAAGGAGGCAGTCTCAATCTCAGGCTCCCCACGGTGTATCCCTGCGCACCCTCTCTCAACGCCCATCCACTGAGATTCTTCCCCAGACGCCCCCCCCCCCCAAGGGGCGGGGAATCACAATGCCCTCCGTTGCCCTTGGGCCTCAGGGCTCCTTTATGCCTCTCTTCCCCTCCCCATCATCCTCAGGGCGATACACACGTTGGTTCCGGAAAAGGCAGAGATTTCCCTAGTAGCCCCCTATTGGTTC
Organism: Pseudonaja textilis; assembly: GCF_049901715.1. NCBI lineage: Eukaryota > Metazoa > Chordata > Lepidosauria > Squamata > Elapidae > Pseudonaja > Pseudonaja textilis. The sequence goes on along the minus strand of NC_142001.1, from coordinate 226,397 downwards.
TGACGCCTTTAGTTCGCGATCTTCCGCAACCTTTTTGGTGGTTCCTCCTTGTGGAACCTCCCCAGACAGGAGCCCCCTGTCCCGGGGCCTTCCACTACATCCGAACCCCCCATGGCCCCAACCAGCCGTCTGGGGGCCGAGCGGAACCACTTAAAAGCGCACAATGTTTCCAGCCAGGTTATAGATACCCGTATATACAACGCTGCGTGGGTCGCCTTCCGTGCCTGGGCCCTCAAGTTCCAAACTAACCCTCTTCCTCTTTCCATTGCTCAGATTCTGGAATTCCTTCAGGAGGGCCTTGACAAGGGACTGCCTACCAACACCCTAGGGCGACAAATCGCTGCCCTCGCAGCGGTTGCCTCGTCGGACATTGGGGGTTCCATTTCCCATTACCCCCTTGTCCGGGGTTGCCTCAAGGGAGCTTCCAATCTCCGCCCCCCCGATCATACACCGTCTTTCCGACCTGGGACCTCAACAAGGTCCTAGTCGCTCTTCCCAAGCCCCCCTTTGAACCCACTAGGGAGGCTTCCTTACAGCTCCTCACCCTCAGGACTGTTTTTCTTGTGGCCATCACATCCGCTCGTCGGATCTCGGAGATGGCAGCCCCTTTCCATTAAGCAGGATCTTTGCGTTTTTCACTCTGATAGAGTCGTCCTCCGCCCCGACCCCACCTTCCTCCCTAAAATAAATTCAGCCTTTCACAGAGCTCAGGAGCTCATACTCCCTAACTTCTGCCCCAATCCCTCTCGAGAGAGGGAGAGACAGTGGCATTCCCCGGATGTAAAGCGCGCCTTGAGAGTGTATATCATACACACCCAGCCTCTTCGCAAGTCAGAGGCCTTATTTGTGTCCTTCCAACCTGCTTCTCTGGGTCACAAGGTGACGCCCACAACCGTGGGCCGCTGGATTAGGGCCGCCATCGCCAAAGCCTACCAGGCACAGTCCCTCCCCGTTTCCATGGGCACCACCGCCCACTCCACTAGAAGTGCGGCTACTTCTGCCGCATGGGCCACACAAGCCTCTATAATCGATACCTGTAGGGCTGCCACCTGGGCATCCCCATCTTCCTTCGTCAAGCATTATAAGATTGATGTATTTGCATCCGCCGAGGCTTCTTTTGACAGGCGGGTCCTTCAGCGGGTCCTCGAGATTCCAGGGGAGGTTCCACCCCAGACGGGAGCCTGTCCGCAGGACTCGCCAAGCTTTGGTATGTCCCAACCTGGACACTCGGAGCAGCTCTATGGAAAAGGGGCGTTGGTTCTTACCTGATACGCTTCTTTTCGTAGAGCTGCGTAGAGTGTCCAGGCCCGCCCATTAGTCCGTCTGGTGGGGAACCTCGCTGTTCGACCAAGCAAATTAATACTCTTTAGTTAGGATGAGAACAGGGCCTTACTTCTCATCTTCGCAAAACTGGGGAGCGCCCAGAGGACCACGTGATGGTGGGAGGCGTTCCTCAATTTCAAGCTCAGCCTGTGAGAGCCGAGACTGGAGCACCTCCCAACCTGGACACTCTACGCAGCTCTACGAAAAGAAGCATATCAGGTAAGAACCAACACCCCTTCTGTGCAGTCTCCATTTTCAATATAGCATAATTAGGACTTGTTCACTATGTCCGAACCTGCTAAAGGAATTAGCAGGATTTTCCTTCAAACCAGAACTAGAAACCCACTTGAATTAGTTATTTCTGATTCTGGTTTAGAAGGGGATTTTGTGCTGTAACTTGCCAGTTTTAACATTACAGTCATTTGAGTTTAGAGTTAGAATGGTAAGTGTTCTAAATATCCATTTCCTGTTCCTTGATGCACCATGGAACCTAAAATAATACCGTTGGAAGGGACCTTCAGACCTTGTAGTCCAGCCCCCGGCTTGACTTTATACCATTTCAGACCAATGGTGTCAAGTCTCTTAAAAGCCTCCAGTGATGGAACAGTCACAAAGCAAGCCATTCCACTGGTTAGGAAATTTCTCCTTAATTCCAGGTTGCTTTTCTGCTTGTTTAATTTCCATCCATTGTTTCTTATCTTGCCTTCTGGTGCTTTGGAAAATAGGTTATTAGGTTGACCCCTCTTCTTTGTGGCATCATCATTGACATCCTTCAGGAGATTATGGTATTGTGCTCTGAAAAGAGATCCTAAAACAGCATCTAGTGTGGCTAAAAAGGCCAATTTGAGAGTGGCAATCTCTTCCACTTCCACTTCTTTTTGGTAGCCCTCAAATATTGGAACACTGCTATCATATCTCCCCTAGTCCTTCTTTTCACTAGACTAGACATGCCCAATTCCTGCAATCATCCTTCATATATTTTAGTCTCCAATCCCTGATCATCTTCGTTACTCTTCTCTGCACTCTTTCCAGAATCTCAACATCTCTTTTATGTTGCAGTGACCAAATATATGGTGGTGACCTGCATCATTTGCAGGTGTCTATAGGGAATGGCCAAAGTACATGATATGTTAGATTTTCTTACACCCTACCTTTCCTCCAGTTGGTCAAAGTAGCTTACATGTGACCAGTCTCCATTTTTAACCCTAGCAAATTTATAACATAGGTTAGGTTGACACTGAGTGGTGCCTGATGAGTTTCAGTGGATGAAGATGGATTTAAACTTGAATTTTCCCAGTCCTAATTCAACAGTTTAACTACTAGATTTTCGGTCTAGAAGGATTTCAAAACTGGCTCATAATACGGGAAAAACACTCAACAGCCATAATAATAATAACTATCTAACACCATAAATGGAGAAAATGTGGTCACTAGGAGTTAAAAATGACTTGATGGCACATAACCAATCTAATATTATAGATCAGTGTCCCCAACCTTTGTGGCTTGGTGGCCTGGCTGGAAGGAGAGGCGGGGAATGGACTATGCAAGCGGCAGGCTCCGCTCTCACAAGAGAGCAGCTTTTGGGGCATCGTTCACACAAACGAAGCTACACGTGTGCACCAGCCTGCTCTTTGCATGGGCTGATTCTGAATAGGCCATGGACCGGTAGTAGGCTGCAGCCCGGGGATTGAGGGCCCCTGCTGTTATCAGTCTTCTCAAACTGAGGGCCTCTTGGACATGTTAGAATATAATTCCTAACAGTTCTAGAGAATACTTGCAAGAGATTGAGAAAATATAGGTGATGTTTTCTCCTCTTTTTTGCAAGATGAGAAATATTCTTTATAATTGAATATTAGAGAAAAAGAAGGACTTCCGGTGGCAAGGAAAGGACGAACAGAGGTGCAGAAGCCCGTCCGTGGTTTCAGCTAATCTCTTCTTGTGGTTGGTGCGATCCTTTGAGGGTGCTCGAGTCCTGGAGAGATTCGTGCCGGTGCGGGGAAGACTCGGGCTACAGTGTGGGGAAGGCAACCCCCCTGCAGCGAAGAGGAGCCCTCCAGAGCCCAACGAGCAAGAAACAGCCTCCTATCAATGGCGGCTCCAAAGTCTGGACTGCCACCGATGTAAAGAAGCGAGTGAGTGACAGTTTGTGAGATCGTTGGGGAAGAGTGTGATAGAGGAAATTAGTGGCGGAGAGGAGGATTGGAAAGTTATAGACTTTTATTAGGCTGTTACAAGTGTCTGTCAGGAGCCCTAAAAGAAAGCGGCCAAAAGCGGATGTGAGACAAGTGAAAGTGATAGGGCTCGGCAGACAAAAGAGAGAGTGAGGACAATAACGAGCGAAAGGGAAATTTATGAGGTTGGAAAGCTAGCGTCTGGGAAGAGTTTGGAAGTCGTGGAGGAGTCGGACTATCTCATTTGATCTTTATTCTGATGGACCAGTGGTCCCCAACCATGTTTGTACCAGGGACCAGTTTCACGCAGAAACACTTTTTCAAGGAGGGGGGAAGGACGAGGACTCCGAGTTTGGTGGTTTGCTTGCAGATGCTTCATTACCTGACTAGATAACATCTGATGTTGTTACCTAGTCGGGTAATAAAACGTCTGCCAGCAAACCACTAAGTTCAGGGAGGCTCAGGACAAGTCCCTGCAGGATGGCTGAGAAGCCCCGCTTCTCAGCCCTGCCTCCCTCAGCCTCATCCCTCAGGTGTCTCCCTCCTTCCCTCAGCCTTATCCCTCAGGTGTCTGCCTCGTTCCTCTCTCAGTCGCTCTCTCGCCCCTCCACCAGCCCAGGAAGAAACTGCTTCAAAGAAGCCGGCAGGGTGGCTTTTCCTGTCGGTGCAGCTTCTCCAAAGCGCCCGTTCACCCCCACCCCGCTGCCCGCGGTTCAATCCAGTGTCTGTTCTGCCTGCCTGCCTTCGTTTCTGGTTGTTTTGGAGCAGCTTCGGCTGAGTAAAAGAGGCGAATAGTTATTATTCTCAGCCAAAGCTGCTCCGAAACAACCAGAAACGAAGGCAGGCAGGCAGGCAAAACGGAGCACTGGATTGAACCGCGGGCGGTGGGGTGGGGGTGAACGGGCGCTTTGGAGGAGCTGTGCCGACAGGAAAAGCCACCCTGCCGGCTTCTTTGAAGCAGTTTCTTCCTGGGCTGGTGGAGGGGCGAGAGAGTGACTGAGAGAGGAACGAGGCGGGAGGAAACCGAAGCCGCTGAGCCGGAGAGCAGGACAGGCTTTGGTTGCTTCCTCCCTCCCCTTCTTTCATTTGTGTCCTTGATCCCTGATCCCAGCAGCATTCACTGAAGGCGAAGAAAGCCTCCATTTTTATTTTATTTTTATTTTCTTTGCGGACCGGTACCAAATGATCCACCGACCGGTACCGGTCTGCAGCCCAGTAGTTGGGGACCCCTGTGATAGACTTTATTAAAGCAGAGAAGGGAAGAAGATCGAAGTCGACGAAAAAAAGATACTTAGAAACCCTGAAGTCATCGTAACAATATAACTGATTTAACCGCTACAAACCACTTAATAGATTTTTGGGAGAATACTGATCTATCTGAGGAGACAGTTCTCCTTAGAGCTGCTCGGATCATCCAGAGAGTGGGAAGTGCTCCAGTCTGCATTGCTGTAGGCTGAGCTTAATTACTGAGGAACGCTCCGACCTCCATCACGTGGTCCCTTGTAGCGTTCCCCAGTTTATGCTCAGCCTTTGGAGAGTTAGGCTGTGTGTACTTTCACTCCTTGGCCGATTCAAGCTCGTCCTTAAAATTTCAGGTGTGCCTCATTTATTGCTGATCATTGCCTTTCCTTAGCCTCTGCGCATCTGGGGTGCCTTCGGGAGCAAGGGGAGCGCGGTTTTTTCACCCCCAAGGGGGAAAAAGAGCGGGCGGCTTAGCGCTTCCGCGCTAATCCCCCCCCCATCTCGATTCGTTCCGTTTGTTCCTGCCGCTTCACTGCGCTGCCCTCACCAGCGGCTTGAATCGATTGTGCTGTGAGCGCAGCTGGTTTTCCCCCCACCCGAACGCCGATTGCACCAGGAAGGGGCGATTCTATCTTGCTGCCCTCTAGGCACTTTAATCTTGCCAGAGGGACCTAGTTCCGTCCTGAGCGGCCCGACAAGGAGATTCGTAGGCGGCCGCCATTTTGGGTGCCACCTCATGCTCGGGCGCCATCTTCTGGTCTCTCTTAACAGCTGCGAGGTTGTTAGCTTACTTGCACAGGCCTCCCAGCCTGTTAGAGGTTGATAATTCCTGCTCTTATTGTACAAAAATATAATAATATAGATACAGAGTTGTTGGCTTTCCGTAGCAGCGCTCAGGGCGAGGGATTGCAGCCACTCTCTCCCAGTTGCTGTCTGGGGGGGGCAGGCTGCTGGAGGCCTTTTTTCTCCAGCCTCAGGCGTTCATTTATCCAATTGGATACCAACAACAACTATTCCCTGGCTTTCCTGCTCTGGGAGCTCTGGACCTAGCTAACTGGTTCCATATTTTAAGAATAGAAAATAATAATAATAAAGAATAAATAAGTAACTATTTCTATATTTCTATATCTGTATTATAACACTATTAACAATAGTGAGCAATTATTCATGAATATATATACCTATCTGCACAAATAAAACAACAGATACGTATAATTTCACAATATAATAATCATAATCATAATCATAATTTTATAGATTATTCACTTACCAAATTCTAAAAGGGGGTGCGGGCCAGCTTAAAGTACACCCAGCCTTTGTCGTAGGTCGAACCCTTGGCGAGCCAACCGCCTATAGTACTTGTATACAATCCTTCCTTCTAAAATGGCAGACGACAATTCTGCTAAACGCCTTTCTTTGAAGGCAAAATCTAAGTCCCACCATGTGCGCAGACAGGCTAAGGAAACCTCTAAGGAAGCTTCCAAGGCCTCTCAAAGAGACGCCTTAAGACGCCATAAGGCGTTGGAGAAAGAATTTGACAGGCGATCCAGGGAGTCACAACCAGTACCTCCAGCCCTCCCATCACCCATTCCTTCTACCTCTATGCACCCCCCACTCCTCCAGATTGTTCTTCCCTCTCCAGGCACAGCTCATTCCAGGAGCATAAGGTCCCCGGACCAACGATCAGGCGGATGCCTGAAGCTACATTCACTCCCATGGCCGCTGGTCTGCGCCAGGAGGAGCCTGCCACAGTCAAGATCCCTGAACAAATGAGGGCTTGGATGGAACGGGCTATCCGCCAGGGGATCGCTGAAGGTCTGCAGCAGATGTCCAGGCCCGGCCTCCTTCAGATGGCTCCCGTACACGAGTCGCTATCAGCCAGGTCCTCGCCCATACTGGACCTCCCCATCGTCACGTACTTTCACAGAGGGACAGCCCTCTTCCAGAAGGGGAATTGGAGGAGGAGATAGAGGTCTTGGACCAGTCCAGGGAGGAGGAAGAGTTTGAATGGGGGTCCACACTCCACGGTGAGCCCCTATCGGAGATAGACCCGAAGGAGGATGTCCGAGGATGAGGGTCTCACCCCTGATCAACCCACTTTTGTGGGTCTGTTCAAGCCACACATGTTTAAATCGATCCTCTTTAAGGCCAAAAACACTTCCGATCTATTGCTACAATCCCCCTCTGCCCTCCCTTCGCCAGCGGAAGGTCCAGAGGACGCCATTTTCAGGCAGCCCGTGGTGGAAGAGGAGGTTATTCCGGCTCCACCCATCTTTCACGACCTAGTCTCGAATCAGTTGGTTTCCACGGGGGCCTCTCCTGCCCCATCCAACCAGGACAAGAGGTTCTTCAACCTCGAATCAAGCTTTTGCAACCTGCTTAATACTCTTGAGGTTGATGAGCCCATCATTGGCTTAGCATCCTCCTCCTCCCCTAGCAATCCTCTGGAGGCTCTCAAGCTCGAGGACAAGAGGTCCGAACTAGCCTTACATCGGGCTCATCTAGCCGACGCTTGTGCCATTAGATCGGCCACGGCCGCCTCCTTCACCAGCTCTTCGATCCGGTGGCTCCGCCAACTGAAACAGCATGTCCCCCCCTCTAATACAAGGGTGCACCAGGACATCGCAAAGCTCATGGCCGCAGCAGAATTTTCTGCCGATGCCACCTACCACGCGGTTAAGTTCTCTTCCCGAGCAATAACCTCTCACGTTACAGCCCGCCGCTTGCTCTGGCTCAAACCCTGGCAGGCAGATGTAAAAAATAAGGTTAAGCTGGCAACCACCCCCATCAAGGGGGACAAGCTATTTGGTTCGGCTCTGAAGCCCCTGCTAGCCGAGACCAGGAGCAAGAAAAAATTTCTTCCTTCCCTTTTTCGGAGACCAGACCCAAGAACCCCTCAGCCATTTCGGAGAGGGTCCTCCCGACCTTTCTACCAGTCTCCCTTCCCGCCCAGATACCCGAGACCCCCCTCTTCTCGGCCATTCCAACCTCATGATCGAGCCGATCCGGGCGACCGGAACAGGAAGGGCGGAAGCTACAAGCGTCCCTTTAGGGGCTTAGGGGGGAGGCCTTTCCGGCGTTACAGATAGATCCTGTCCCTCCCTTCCCATTGGAGGACGTCTCAGACATTTCGCTGACCAATGGGACTCCTCTACTTCCTATGCCTAGGTCCGGGACACCATCAGATTTGGGCTCGCCCTGGAGTTCAGCCCCCCCCCCTGATTTTTTCATGGCATCCCCCCCCCCTCCAGGGATCCCTCCAAATGCAGTTTGATGGATTCCGCTATCCGTCACCTCAACATTCAGGCTATCCAACCCATCCCACCCTCCCAACGAGGGCAGGGCTTTTACTCCCACCTTTTCGTGGTCCCCAAATCCTCAGGTGGATGGAGAGCAATTCTAGACCTAAAACGTCTTAACAGTTACCTGATCCACCGCAGGTTTAAGATGCACTCCCTACAGTGCATTCTATTGGGCACCAGGCAGGGGGGCTGGCTTTCTTCCATAGATCTTTCAGAGGCGTATCTTCACATTCCAATCCGACCCTCCCATTCCAAATTCCTCAGGTTCTGTTATAACCATCGCCACTTCCAATGTGTGGCCCTCCCCTTCGGGTTGGCTTCTGCCCCGACAGCCTTCATTAAGGTCCTTGCGGCCTTAGCGGCTCACCTCAGGGACCGTTCGGTGCATCTCCACTGCTACTTGGATGACATCCTCATCCTATCCCACTCCAGACGCCAAGCAGAGAGGGACACCAGAACTGCTCTCTCTGCCCTCCAAAACCATGGGTTCTTAGTAAATTGGCAAAAGAGCCAATTGTTACCATCTACCCGGATATGTCACTTGGGGTCCGTCATTGACACAGTTAAGGGGAAGGTCTTCCTTTCCACGGAAAGGTTCCTTGGCATCCAGGAATCCATCAAACTCATCCGACGATCAAAAAGGGTATCTCTATTAGAATTGTCTAAATTGCTAGGTAAAATGGTCTCATGCATTTCCATTGTTCCCTGGGCCTGTTTACACACCAGATCCCTGCAGTGGTTCCTGCTCCCGTTCCAAAGATCCGGCAGAAGCAATTCAAAGGCCACAGTCAAGGTGCCTCCAAGGGTCCTCACGTCTCTGGTGGACCAATCCCGCCATCATTGCTTCAAGGAACCCCAACGCCTCACTCTCAGCACAGACGCCAGCCTGTCCGGCTGGGGTGCTCATATCCACTCGCTCACGACACAGGGCAGATGGCCACAGGCAGAGCGGGCATGCAGTATAAACTGGTTGGAACTCCACGCCATCCACCTGGCCCTGCGCAACTTCCTCAGGTACCCGGGCGGCCTATCCTTATACTCACGGACAATGTCACCGCCAAGGCTCACGTCAACAGGCAAGGGGGTACCCAGTCCATACATTGATGAGGGAGGCCAAGCGCCTCTGCCATTGGGCACTGCACCACCTCCTCTCCCTCAAAGCAGAACACATCTCAGGGGTCTCAAACACCCGAGCAGACTGGCTGAGCAGGGCCACGGTGGACCAGTCCGAGTGGCGCATCCACCCATCCCTGTTCAAGGAGGCGACCATGATCTTTGATCTCCCCACAGTGGACCTCTTCGCATCACCCCTCAACACACAACTCCCAAGGTTTTTCTCCAGATACCCTCCCCACGGGGCCGAGAATTACAACGCCCTCTGTTGCCCCTGGCCTCCAGGGCTTCTATACGCATTCCCTCCATTAGCCTTACTCCCCAGAGTCATATAGAAACTGATCCAAGAAAGAGCAGAACTACTTCTGGTGGCCCCCTACTGGCCCAGGCGCCCATGGTTTGTGGACCTCAGCAACCTTTCGGTGGCCCCTCCCTGGAAAATCCCCCCGAACAGGATCTCCCTTTCTCAGGGCCCCCTACAACATCCGGATCCCCAATGGCTCCAATTAACCATTTGGAGGTTGAGCGGGAACAGCTAAGAAACGAGAAGCTTTCCGACCAAGTTATTGATACTATTTTAGCCACCAGGCGGCCCTCAACTAACCAAATATACAATGCCACATGGAACAGTTTTTGCAAGTGGTGCCATAATTTCCAGGTCAATCCGCTTTTGCCCTCCATTGCTCAAGTTTTGGACTATCTACAAGACGGTCTGAGGAAAGGGCTTTCCCCCAACACCTTGAGGTGCCAAGTCGCTGCCCTCTCAACTGTCATCGCTGGCAACAACCTTGGGTCCCTTTCTCACCACCCTCGCATTAGGGCATTTCTCAGGGGAGCCACTAACCTGTGCCCCCCTACCGTTCACCGATACCCTACCTGGGACCTCAGTAAGGTTCTTGTGTCCCTCACTAAACTCCCCTTTGAGCCTCTCAGGGAATCCACCCACCAATTCTTAACATTCAAAGTTGTGTTCCTGGTGGCCATTACTTCGGCTCGCCGAATCTCGGAGATCGCAGCCTTGTTGGTGAGAAAGACCTTTGCATCTTCCATGCTGACCGGGTGGTTCTCCGACCTGACCCTACCTTTCTGCCCAAGGTCAACTCAACCTTCCACAGGGCACAGGAACTCACGCTCCCGAACTTCTGTCCCAATCCCTCGCGGGAGAGGGAGAAGCTGTGGCACACCCTGGACGTGAGACGTGCCCTTCGCATTTACATTAAGCGCACCCAACACTTTAGGAGGTCCGAATCCCTATTCCTTTCTTTTCAACCCAAGACATTAGGCCACAAGGTGTCACCTTCAACCATCGGCTGCTGGATCAGAGCCACTATTTCTAAGGCTTATTTGTCTCAGGCTCTGCCAGTCCCCAGCGGAATAACTGCACATTCCACCAGAAGTGCAGCTACCTCGGCAGCCTGGGCCACCCAGGCTCCAATCTCGGATATTTGTTGGGCCGCCACCTGGGCCTCCCCGTCTCCCTTCATTAGGCATTATAAGATCGACATATTTGCCTCGGCAGAGGCCTCGTTTGGCAGACGAGTCCTTCAGCGGGTCATCGAGGACCCGCGGGAGCCTCCACACCAGATGGAGTCCCTCCTGTAGGACAGCCAAGCTTTGGTATGTCCCACTCTCTGGATGATCTGAGCAGCTCTAAGGAAAATGGGCGTTGGTCTTACCTGACACGCCATTTCTCTTTGAGCTGCGAGGATCATCCAGCCCCACCCTTATCCTTTCACCGTCTGGTGGGGTCTTGTTTCGGCCAATGAACCCTTAAGTCTAGTAAGATGAGAGTGCGACCTTCTCTTTCCTCTCGACTTCGCATAAACTGGGGAACCCTACAAGGGACCACGTGATGAAGGGCGGAGCATTTCTCAGTAATTAAGCTCAGCCTAATAAGCAACGCAGACTGGAGCACTTCCCACTCTCTGGATGATCCTCGCAGCTCGAAGAGAAATGGCGTGTCAGGTAAGACCATCGCCCATTTTATCTGAAGAAATCCAGGACAATTGAACTATTGAACTTAGGAACATTAAGATAAAAAGCAAAATTGGAAGATTTTGATTGAGTGGAGATACCGCGTAACTGCAATCATTATTCAGCATTTTTACCTCCCCACTTCCGGTGCATTTGGAGTGAAAGCTCTTAAACTTAGAGACAGAAAACTAAAATCTTACCTCTAAATTCCTTTTTCCCCTTTACTCCCCCTTTTCTGTATATATTTGATCAATCTTTTATTTCTTCCTTTTTCCTTACTATTTGGTATTATGATGAACTATCTCTCCTTTATTTTCTCTTTATAATGATTATAAATATGCAAACTGTGTAAAGGAATACCGATTGTTGTATTAGACGGTTAAATAATTGAATTGTTTGATTTAATTGATTTATCAATAATAGCGATAGTTATATATTGACTAGACATATAGGGGGAATAGTAAGAACATTAAATATTAGTTAATTCATAAGTGCAGGGTTCTATATATTATATTACAATTTATTGTGTGACTATAATTACGGATGAAATATTATCTGTGTTTAAGAATATTTAATATCTAAGATAAGGTTAGATAAATATATGTATAGATTTATAATATTTAATTATAGTGGGATTTGATATAATATTTATTATATAAATATTTATTACATGAAGTGAAGGATAGAGGTTGAGCATAGACCCTACAAAATTATATATCTGAGTTACAGTTTGGATCTAAAATAATATATATATTCCAGTATATTATATATCTGAGTTACAATTTGGATCTAAAATAATATATATATTCCAGTAACTAGTTAAGAATACAACTACCCAGCAGATAGGCAAATTAAGATACCAGTCAATCTTAACAGAGAGATTATAACACTGAATGTTAATTTGGGATAATACACTTAATATAGTTCAACAACAGAAACAAATCTTAACTACTACAGCTCTGAAAACTGGAAGGAAGGTCACCCCAACTTTAACGACTACGTTGGCAACAACTTTGCCTATGGCACAAAAAATTATAGAAGGAACATTACCAGTAGAGAAACAAACCAATATCTCGAATACCAACATCCAATCAATTTTGCTGTCTTTACTGGAATCGATGATGAAGCTGCAAGAAACAATGATGAAAAACCATAATGAGACGAGAGCCGATATCAATGAATTAAAAGAGGAGATGGGGAAATTAAAAGCAGAAATGAAAGCGAACATCTCTAAAGTAGAGGATAAAGTTGGAATATTACAGCAAGCCTTGGAGAAAAATGAAGCAACAATAAAAGAGGTAGAGAAAAGGACTGAACGAACTGAAAGAAAATTAGAAAGGGTAGATGAAGAATTAAAGAATGCGAGCAAAGAAATGGAGGGCTCACTGGTCTACCTAGAGATGGACAAGGCGGCTACATACTTGAGAGTCCAGAATGTAATGGAATCCAGAGAAGAAGACCTGGAACAACAAATGGCGGAAATACTGGCGGGATTATTGTAAAAGTACAAAGATGACATCTTAAGGGATATAGGGTCAGCACGAACAATGCGAGACGCCCAAGAGAAGTCCCTTTACGATTTACGAGAAGGAGTGTCCGGGATATTATTTATAGAATGTCCAGAGATGGAACAATCACGTACAAAGGTAAAGAAATCTTGATTCTCAAACAGATACTGAGAAGAGTAAGCGAACAAAGACGAGACTACAAGTTCTTAGCAGCTTACTTAAATCAGAAAAGGATTGCATTTAAATGGCTAATCCCAGAAGGGATGTTAGTGTCTTGGAACGAAAGGAAAATTAAAATAGATTCCATGGAAAAGGCCCAGGAATTCTATGAGCGGCTGGTGGGTCCGGAAGATCAGAGCAGTAAGGAGGAACTGGAAACAAATTACCAGGAAGATCACGGTTATTACAAAAATAAAGATGGAACTGTAGGAAATCAAGGAAATACTCATTCACACCAGGAGACAGAAGAAACTACACACCTTCAGGCTCAAGGAGAGATTGGAGTCGTTACAAGACAAAGAGCGAAACAGAATTAATTAAATGGAAGAAGAAGAAAAACTACTATCAATTAACATAAATGTTTTAAATTCGATGATAAAAAGGAAAAGGATATTAGCTAAATTAATTAAACAAAATGCCGATATAATATGCCTACAAGAAACTCATATAAAGAAAACAGATGAAAAATACCTAGAATGTCCGAAATTAGGGAAGCTATTTACCACACCAGCAGATATGGGAAAAAAGAAAGGGGTTGCAGTATATGTTAAAGAGGATTTGAAAGCAGACTTAATATGGTCAGACTCTGAGGAAAGAACTCTGGTTTTGCAGATCTGGATCAATGCCATCCCAATTCTCTTAGTGGTAATCTATGCCCCGAATGGAGATCAAAAAGAGTTTTTTAAGCATCTTTATGGAAAAATAGTAGGATTGGAAAAAAAGAAATATTTGTATCATGGGAGACTTCAATTCTATTGCTGATTATCAAAAAGACCACAGTAATGGGGGGAAGAATAAAGGGGGGAAAGAGAGCTTCCCAAGATCTGTAGGGAAATGATGAAGGAGCTAAATTTGATGGATATATGGAGAAGATTACACCCCGAGTAGAATGTAAAAACAATTTACATTCTACTCAAATCCTCATCAAATATGGACACGAATAGACATGACATGGATGAATGGGGAAATAGCAAATGAGATAAAAGAAATTGAAATTTTACCTAATGAATGGGCAGATCATAATCCAATTCAGATAATATGGAAGGGTAGGGAAAAACCAAATAAAAGATGGACGTTAAATACTCAATAAGAGAAAAAGTATATACTAACAAACTCAAGGAGGAATTAAATCATTTCTTAAAGGAAAATGATAATGGAGAAACTATGAAACAAAATATTTGGGATACAATGAAGGCAGTAATAAGAGGTATAACAATCTCTTATAATGCCAAGAGGAATAAGGAAAAATATGCCCAGCAAAATAAATTACAACAAAAAATTAAGGAACTAGAATTTCAATTACAGAATACCCCAAAGGATTCAAAATTGCAAAATCAGATAATGATAGCTAAACAAAAATTGAATTTAATTGAACAAGAGAAAATGATTATAAATTTGAATTTGACTAGACAAACTTACTTTGAGCATGCTAATAAGCCAGGAAGATGGCTATCTTATAAACTAAAAAAAAGGAAAGAAATGAGATTGATATACCAGCTAATAGATGGAAAGGGGGATATACAGCAGGAGATAGAACAGAAAAAAGAAATTGCTCATAAATATTTTGAAGATTTATATAAAAAGGAAGATGTTAATGAGGATAGAATAAGAAACTATTTAGATGAAGTGAAGGATAAAGTAATTGGGGAAGAGATGGTAGAACTATTAAACAAAGACATTACTTGGTTGGAATTGAAATCAGCAATAGAGAACCAGAAAAACAACAAAACCCCGGGCCCAGATGAGATTCCAGGGGAGCTGTACAAGGCAATTGCCGAACAAATTGGACCTCTTATGGTGGAAGTTTTTAATGATATTTTATTGGCAGCCAGGATGCCCGACTCATGGAGGGGGGCATTGGTTTCGCTGATCCCGAATGAGGATTCGGATCCCCGATATATAAACAATTATAGGCCGATTTCATTTCTAAATACCAACTACAAAATATTTACTTCTATTATAGCAAGCAGACTAAAAAGAATGTTAAATGTGCATATACATGAAGACCAAAATGGATTTCTCCCGACCAGACAAATTAGGAACAATTTAAGAATAGTACTAGATGTCTTAGAATTTTATGAAGCTCACCCCGAAAAACAAATTGCACTTATGTTTTTAGATGCAGAAAAGGCCTTTGACAATTTAAATTGGCAATTTCTAATCCAAAAAATTTATAACATGAATTTGGGCACCAAATTTGAAAATATTATAACAACTATTTATGATACACAACAAGCTAACATAATAAACGGGGAATATAGCCGTCCAATAAAAATAGAAAAAGGAGTCAGACAGGGCTGCCCACTCTCACCCCTGCTCTTCATATTATCATTAGAAACATTATTAATGTGAATTAGACAGAACCCAGATATAAAAGGATTAAAGGTTAAGAAAGAAGAATATAAGTTGCAAACATTTGCGGATGATATGATTTTTTTTATTGCGGAACCAATAGAAAGAGGACAAAAATTGATGAATGAATTAGAACAATTTGGAGCAGTGGCAGGACTCTAATAGGAAGAAAAATAAATTAATGACTAAAAATTTAACAGAAAAACAGAAAATAGAGTTAGAAGAAGTTATGGAAATACAAGTGACAAAGAAAGTTAAATACTTAGGAATATGGTTGACAGCACATTGTAAGACACTCAAGGAAAATAATTACGATAAATTTATGCAACAGGTAAAGAAGGATTTAGAATCATGGGGTAAGCTGCAACTTTCATTATTAGGCAGAATCGCTGCCATTAAAATGAATATTCTTCCAAAATTTCTATATTTCAGACGATCCCAATTAAAGTACACAAGAAATTTTTTGAAGAACTTAACAAAATAACTGTTAAATTTATTTGGCAAGGGAAAAAACCTAGAATAAACTTAAAGGCAATGCAGGATATGAAGAGCAGGGGTGAACTGGCACTTCCAAATTGGGAGTTGTATTATATTGCTGCCTCTTTAGTATGGTTGAAGGAATAGGTGGATTTAACTAACAAGAGAATTTTATTTTTAGAAGGCCATGATTTGCAGAGGGGGTGGCACGCTTTTTTATGGGATGTAGGGAAAACCAGTCAGAAATATTTCCACAGACAACTAATCAGAGACTCATTATTAATTAATTGGAAGAAAATACGGAAAAAACACTATCTAAAAGTACCAATCTGGATTTCAACAATGGAGGTAATGATCCACCCAAATAATCTGGTATCACTAAAATGATTAAATATAAGGACCTATTGGATACACAAGGAAATTTGAAATCGCGGCAAGAACTTCAAGAGCGAGGACAAAAAATTGATCAGTGGGCATATCTTCAAATTCAAAGTAGATATAAACAGGACAGGAAAGAATTTGGAATCAATAATAAACTCCAGCAATTAGATAAAATTTTATTAGGATCAGGCAAAAAAAAATACAACAAAATTTTATAATTATTTATTAGAAGTCGAATTAGAAGAAGAAATTGTAAAAGGAAACATGATTGCCTGGAGTAGGAATGTAGGACATAACATCACCTTAATAGAATGGGAAAAGGTCTGGGGCAGAAACAATAAGATTACAAAGTCAGTTGCATATAAAGAAAATGCCTATAAAATGTTTTATGGATAGCACCTTCCTCCTTCGAGATTAGCGAAGATGCACCCCAATAAGAGTCCGAATTGCTGGAAATGCAAAAAAAAAGAGGGAACTTTTTTCCATATGTGGTGGTCCTGTACAGAAGCTCAAAAATATTGGCAGAAAATTAGAAATTGGCTGGAAGAAGTGACAAGAGAGCAGATCGAATACAAACCAGAGTCCTTTTTGTTAGGGATCTTTGACAAACAAATATAAAAAAAAGCGAAATACATAATAATACACATTTTGAGAGCGGCCAGATTAGCTTTTGCCCAATGTTGGAAGCAGCCTCAGGTTCCATCAGAGGAAACGATCATTCAAAAAATCTCAAGCTGTGCAGAAATTAAACTTTGGCACTAAAAAATAACGACACCTCAATATACTACAATAGCTGGAACTGCTGGTACAAATGGTTAGACCAAAGATAGATTTTACACTATAAGGCAAAAGAGGATAGTATAAACCCATAGCAGCGATATACAAATAGATGTAAAGATCAGGTGTGTGTATATGGCATAAATCAAGGGGGAAAAAAAAGAGATCTTACAAACTGTTGAAGATGAGAATGTTTTTAATTGCTTTCTATTTTTTCTTTCTATTTTCTTATTTTCTTTTCTTTCATTTGTGTGTATGTTGTTGGTTTGTTTTAATTGTAAAATTAATAAAATTTATTTATAAAAAAACCCCTGAATATTAGAAATGCTCGAGGGAAGAAGTAATGCAATTCTCTTTTCTCCCCACATATTTTTCATTAAGATGATTTGCAGAATTGCCTTTCTCCATTTGCGTATGAAATGGGAAATGCTTTAAAAAGTAGCATCTTTAAGCATCTCCTGAATGCTGTGTATGAAAGAGAGAGCAGCGTGGCACTCAGCAGGAGGTTCTTCCTGCGAGAATCATCAATGAATGGATTTTGGCAATGAGAACCAAGAGGAGGGAGGATCAGAAAGTTACTGAACAAACAATGCCAACTCTTCCTTGAATTCGCTAATTTTATTTTCTCGGAATAATTGGGAAGAAATGAATTGCTACCTAGGCTCTAAATTCATGGCTATTCATCAACCAGATTCAAAGCAGACCATGTGAAAAATAACATGAGTCCCATAGCAGAGGAACATTACACCAATTATGCAAATTAGGTGGAGTAATCTGATGATTTTGATTGTGGTAAAGGAGAGATTATCTAATTGAAATCTTCCTGGCGGAGTTTGAGAACACCTCTTGGCTATTCAAGTGGGCAGTTGGTGGAAAAGATTGCAAAGAGGGATCTGATGGATGGCACCGCTGTTCTAAATGTCACCAACCATAGATTTTTATTGTTATTTTGAGGAGGTTTTGCCTGATTAGAATTATGTTTCCATGCTGCAATGACTTTGAACCTTTCTAGACGGTCAGTTCCATAAAAGATGTTGAGAGAAGCTACTTAGCATGGGGAACAGGATATCAGCCTCTCTTGTGGGAGCTAATTCAATCTGGTAAACCTAGTTCTAAGTAATCAGATTTCCTCAATCCACCATGCTCACTCCTGGAATTTAAGAGATTTAATCACAGAAGCACGTCTTGGTTGGTTACCCCGAAACCAGATGTAACAAGCTGGGCTGTGAAAAATCAAGTGATTTTGCTCTCTTTGTCTCTCTCTCTGTCTATTTCTCTCTGATGGCTTTGTGTTTCGGGAATTTAGGGCCTGCTAACGTTAAGGAAGGTTTCATTCTTCTTTCTCTTTTGTTTTTAAAATAATTTTTATTACAGAAGTTTTTAACAGAACAAAAACACAGACTTTGGACTGAAGAGAAGAGGAATAGGGAAGAGTCACAAGAAAGTGAAAAAAGAGAACAGAAAGGGAAAAAGCAGTAAAGAAATGACTTCCATTTTTCTTTACATTTATAAATATATTTATATTTTACCCTCTCTCCAAACTTCCATCTTAATTCTCCTTTCTTTGTTTTCTATGATTTACTGCTGCTTCTGAAGCCTTTATTCAAATGGTATTTGCTTTATACTTTTTAAAACTGTTCTGTTACACTAGGTTTGTTCCGTTTTACGTTTTGTTTTACGAATGGGAAGATAGGGCCAGTTAACTAAATAACGAGCTAAATGAATAAATAAAGCCATTTCTCCCTCCATTCAATTGTTGACTGCAAGCACACTCCTCCACCCATTGCATGTCACTGCTGCAATATTTAATTACTGAACCTCCATTTATTTATTTGATTATCTCCAGACTGGGTTACACCCAAACAGGAACAACCTCAGATGCAAATCTTGCTTCAAGACTTAAGCAGAGATTACATTGGAAAGCAGCATTAGTGGTCATACCTTTCTAAGCAGCAATTAAGAATTAATGCTCCCCCTCCTCCACTTTGTGAGATTTTCCCAGAGCTGCCTTCATTAAAGTGCTAATGCCTAAGGGTTCAGGCAGCCTTGGGTGAGAGAGGATAATTTTGTGTCAGAGACATCCAACTGGAGCCTAAGACAGCTAGCTGGTTATCTCCGTCTGTCTCTGGCAGAGCTGTTTTGGATGATTTATGCTGAATTGTGCTGATGAATTTCTTCATAGCAGTCATTAATTACCTGCTTTATTTCCTTTCTTCTTTGTGTACCAATTGCTATATTTTAAGGCAGTTCTATGCCCAGTTAGCTTTTCTCTACTTCTCCCTTGCCCTTTTTTCTCTTTCCCCCCTCTCTCTCCCTCCTCTTTTCCTTCTTTCCCTTTCCCCCTTTCCCTCTCTCCTCACCCTCTCCTTTCCCTCCCTCTCCCTTTCCCTCCCTCCCTTTCCCTCTCTTTTTCCCCTTCCCCTCTGTCTTCTCTCTCTCCTTTCTCCCCACTCTCTGCCTTTCCCGCCCTACCTCTTCTTTTCCCTCTCTCCCTCTCCCTTTCCCTCTCTTCTCTCCCTCCCCTTCTCCCTTTCCCTCTCTTCTCTCCCTCCCCTCTCCCTCCTTCCCTCTCTTCATTCCTTTCTTCCCAACCCATCATCTGATTTCCTTCTATGCTGCTTCATTCCAAAAGGAGACCAAACAATTGAAGTTGACATTTTTGACAGTTTTAGAATAAAAGCCAACCATTTGAAGTCACGATTGTAACCTTTGGGCCCATGAAGGATAATCAAACATCAAACAAAATTCCACAAGGGGTTCATTACTCATAGTAGTTCCGTCTCAGGGTTTTCTTCAGAAACCAAGTTTGAGTGTTTTTCCTAAAACAAAATCTTACCATCTTTTTAAAAGATGCTTTTATATTTACAGTTTGGCTATTCAGGAAAACCGTTGGAAATTGATTGGACTGAAAAACTTTGCAAGCTACTTTCCCAAGGAATATCACAGAAACTGTCACATTTCTACAAGGTAGTATTCGACTTTCGACCGGTTGCTTAATGACCACTCAAGCTTACAATGAATTCAAAATTACATCCTGTCCTCAGAGTTACAACTACCGCATCACTCCTATGGTCACATGATCAAATTTTGGTCACTTCGCAACTGGCTTGCATTTATGGACGGTTACAGAGTCCCATGATCACATTTTGTGGCATCCCCCCCCCCCCCAACAAAAATAGCTGCTTGGATAAACTGGATTCAGATTTAAGACCTGCGATTCACCTAATGACCAATGGTGACTGAATTGATGAGCATCATAAAAGTAGTAATAAAATCCAGTCATGTTGTGGCTTGACTTACAATTGCAACAATTTATGACTAAATTCTGAGCGCTATTAGAGTTGTAAGTCAAGACCTGCCTCTATAGGACTGTCCTGAAAAGAAATTGCTTAGTCTGCAGAAGTGACCAGTTATGCAGAAGAGGCTAGGAGGAGATCCAGAATTCCATACAGTTTTGTCAGCTCAGCTTTGTCCAGTAAGGTATATATTGGATTTACACATTGAATTAGAATGAAAACTATTATTGTTCTTTCATTTTATGGTTGTTCTATATTCTTCTTCACGTGCAGCCCTGTTACTTTGCTTAGCTAATGAAAGCCAGTGAGAGTGATTACTTTTAATAGAGTACAGAAGAACCAAAATTTAGTAAAAAGTGTTCTGATTTATTTAATTGGCCAGTAGTTGACCTTAGATGGGAGAGAAGAATTCATTCCCCCACCCCCCCTTTTTTTAAGTTCTGAGGAAAAACACAGGAAAGCAGCAAGGACTAGATCTACTTTGGAATCTCCTTCCATGTTAGGTGTGTTTCTGCTGGTGGTCTCAGCAAAGCTGGATAAGCTCAGAAGTTTATCCAGAGGCTACTCACTGGTTCCATAATCATCGCCCACTAAGTGATGCAATAGATCACGGGTCTCCAAACGTGGCAAGTTTAAGACTTGTGGACAATGGTTAATGAATTAAGACGGGATTCCGCATTGATATGAGGGGTAATAATAATGTACTTTGCAATTACAAATTATAGAATATAGTTTATTGAGAGGAGGGAAGGGGACTGATATCTTTTTAGAAGATGAATGCATTTTCTTATTTTTATTGTTACAAGAAAGGTTAATGTTTATTTATATTGAAATGATTGAAATGAATTGTGAGGAGGTTTAAAAATGAGATTAATATCAGTGACCAAGCAAAATGGATTGTTTCTTTCTTTTTTCTTTTTTTAATTTTTTTTGATACCATAAATAAAATTTTATGGAAGTAAAAAGGGAGAAAATACATTGCGGAATCTGACTGAAAAGTACAGTGTAAAGTAGTTTATTTTTCTAGGCATTGATTATTATTATAACTAAGTAAAATAGATGTTTAATTTGGAATTACAGATGAGGGAATTAAGACATACTTAAGCCACTGAGGTGACACCCCAAACTAGTAAAAGGGGAGGGGAAATTTATGTTTTATTTTATGTGAAAAACGTGTATTAATCTAGACTTTATGAAAAGAATATGCGATGGAATTGCAAATTTGACAAGATAAAAAAGAATTCAAAGGGAATGTATGAAGATATGGAAACTATTAGTGGTTTAAATGAGAAAAGAGTACTTTGGAAAAGGCAACGTTTAAAAGAAACGTTAAGGCTTAAGAAATACATTTGAGATGAATTGAAATGAATTGAGAAGATGTTTAGAATGAGAGTAATATTAATGAATAGCATTAATTTGCCTGTTCCTTTTCTTATATAAAAGTTGAGAGGTAAAATGAGAAACGAGTACTTTGGAAAAGGCCATGCTTAAAAGAAACGTTAATGTTTAAGAAATATATTTGAAATAAATTGAAATGAATTGAGAAGATGCTTAGAATGAAAGTAATATCACTTAACAGAATGAATGTATTTGTTTCTTTTCTTATGTAAAAGTTGAAATGGAGAAGTAATAATAGAATTAAGTTGAAAACGGACAAGACAGAATGTTGAATGTAAAAATGAATATATAATTACTGTCATATTTGCATGTAAAAGTGGTGACTCGGAATTATGTTGTACACTTTTTTAATGCTTTTTTTAATGTTGTTTTGGAAAAATTGAATAAAACTTGTTTTTTAAAAAAAGACTTGTGGACTTCAACTTCCAAAATTCTGGTTGAGGAATTCTGGGAGTTGAAGTCCACAAGTTTTAAAGTTGCCAGATTTGGAGACCTCTGCAATAGGTGAATTGTACATGGAACAACAAATGTCAAGATCCCTTTCAGTGCTTGCTTTTTATGGTTCTATGAGGAAAGAGCAGATTTAGCTCCATGCTGTACCTCTGTGCCCATCTTTGCATTTTCTTTACTTATGATGGAATTCTGTTAACGTACATGGAAGAAATAAAAATTGTCCTTTTTTTTTTTTTTTTTATAAATTTTTATTATTTTTTTAACATAAAAAACACAACAACAAAACATAAAAGTATCAGCTCCCCCATATTTTTGTACACACCGTAAGTCGGTTGGTCCATCGGTTTTGTGCATTCACCTCATAGTCACAATTACAGTTACTTTATATAATACTCTTATCAATACAAATTTATAAATCCTAGTATCGCTATTAAAGAAAAAAAAAAATTTGACTAAACTTTTATTCGGTCATGCCTTTATGAGATAACTATATTTTAAATATTTTATTCTAAAACAAATCTTATAATCATACCAATTCTATCCCAAATATGAAAAAGAAAGAAACAAAGAAAACTATTATATAGATATAGTATCAAAAACCAATAAAAGGAAAGAGAAAATAAAGTCATTATTATTCCTTATTATCTAACTTTTATATTTTAATATTTCATCATTCAACCATTGATAGAAAAGATCCCAAACTAAATAAAATTGTTTATCTTCTTGCTCTCTAATTTCAAAAATCAATCTACTCAACTCAGCACATTCCAAAATTTTCTTTACAACTTCTTCTTGCAATGGAATTTTCTCATTTTTCCAATTTTTTGCAAATACAATCCTAGCAGCAGTCAATACATTTACAATCAAATATTTCAACTCTTTACTATAAGTATCTGGTAGTATTCCCAATAGAAAAACTCCAGTTTCAAGTCTATATGCTTCTTTGTCATTTTTTCCAGCCACATGTGGATTTTAGTCCAATATTTTCTAGCATCCTCACAAGTCCACCACATGTGATAGTATGAACCAGGTTTCTGATGACATTTCCAGCATTTTTCGGATTTGTTCTTGAACATTCTTGCTATCCTTGTCGGGGAAAATGCCACCTGTAAAACATCTTATACAAGTTTTCTTTATAGGCTGTAGACATTGTCATTTTATAATTTTGCGACCATAATTTCTGCCATTTCTCTAAATCAATCCCATATCCAAAATTCCTCCCCCACGCAATCATAGTTTCTTTTAACTTGTTCTTCCTCAAGCTTAATTTGCAATAAATAACCATACAATTTTTTAATCACCTTTTCATCAGTACCCATCAAAATCTTATCCAAGTCAGTTTGCTTATCATAAAATCCCTCTGCTTTGGAATCCTCATAGTACTTTGAATGTATTTGCAAATATGAAAACCAATTCATCCGTATACCTTGTTCTTCCAATTTTTGCATCGATTTAAGTTCACCCTTTTCATCTAATAATTCCCCATAGTTAACTGTTTGTTCCTTTTATAAATTATAGGATAAGAAAACGCTTCTATCGTCGATAACCAAACTGGAATTTTCAAATAACACTGTTTTTTTATCTTCTCCCAATTCAACCACAGAGACTCCGTATATAATGCCTTCTAAAATACCCCTGTGTTTTAGTTCCCTTGTACCATAAAAAAGCATGCCAGCCCAACAACAAATCATGACCTTCTAATGTCAACAATCTGGTTTTCCTTAATGTTATCCATTCTTTAACCCACGTCAAGTTTGCAGCTTGGTAGTACAACTCCCAATTAGGCAGTCCAAACCCTCCTCTAAATCTAGCATCCTGTAAAAGCTTTAACTTTATTCTTGCTTTCTTGCCTTGCCATATATACTTCAAAACAATTTTATTTAAATCCTCAAAATATTCTTTTCCAAGCCTAATTGGTATTGTTTGAAACAAAAATAAGACTCTGGGTAAAATGTTCATCTTGATTGTTGAAATCCTTCCTATTAATGACAATTGTAAGTTCTCCCATTTTTCAAATCTTGAGCTATCTGTTGTTTAAGTTTAATATAATTATTCTCCTTCAATGTACTACATCTTGATGTCAAATATATCCCCAGATACTTAACCTTGTTTGTAACTTGAATTTTTAACAGTTCTGCCAACTCTTCCCTTTGTTTCAGCAACATATTCTTTGACAAAATCTTTGTTTTATCTCTATTTATTTTCAAACCAGCCACCTCCCCATAGACCTCTATCTTTTCCAACAGTTTCGAGGCTGTTTCTATAGGGTCTTCCAAGATAAAGACTAGGTCATCTGCAAAGGCTTGTAGTTTAAATTCTTCCTTTTAATTTTCATTCCTTTTATAGTTTTATCTTCTCTGATATTTCTATTCAACACTTCCAAAGTCAATACAAATATCAAGGGAGAAAGAGGGCAACCTTGTCTTGTGCCTTTTCTTATATTAATAGGATCTGTAAATTCTCCTCCATCATTACCTTAGCTGTTTGTTCATTATAAATTGCTTCTATTGCCTGAATAAATCTTCTAGCAAAGCCCATCTGTTCCATTAAAAGTAACATAAATCTCCAATTCACGTTATCAAATGCCTTTTGAGCATCTAAAAATATCAAAGCCATTTGCTTTTCAGGATGTGCCTCATAGTATTCCAGGGTGTCCAGAATTACTCTCATATTGTCTCTGATTTGTCGCTTTGGCAAAAACCCATTTTGGTCTGGGTGGATAAAGTTATTCAAGTACTTTTTAAGTCTTTCTGCTAATATTGAAGCAAAAATTTTATAATCTGCATTTAGTAAAGAAATCGGTCTATAATTCTTGATTTGCAGTAGGTCCGCCTCCTCTTTTGGAATAAGTGTAATGTAAGCCTCTGACCATGTTTTAGGTATCATCTTTTTAACATAACTTCATTCATAACTTCTAACAGTGGAATACACAGTGATTCTTGAAAGATTTTATAAAATTCTACAGGAAACCCGTCTGGACCTGGTGCCTTTCCATTATTTTGTTTCTTAAGTGCTTGACTTAACTCCATCATTGTTATATTACTTTCTAGCATTTCTTCAATCTCTTTAGGTATCTTAGGTAGATTTGCATTCTGTAGGTATTGTTTAACTTTCTCCTCATCAATGTCTTCTTTCTTATACAAATGCTTATAAAAATCATAAATAATCTCTTTTTTTCTTTGCTGCCATAACAAATTTTACCTTGGTCGTCTATTAACTGCGGTATTTTCCTCGACTCTTTCTCCTTTCTCAATTTGTATGCTAGCCATCTACCTGGCTTATTTGCATCCTCAAAATAATTCTGTTTAGCATTCCTAATTTTCTGTGCCAGTTCTTCTTTCTCTATTAAATCCATTTTATGTTTAGTTATATCCAGTTTCATTTTAACATCTTTTCTGTGTGGCATTTTCTGTAATTCTTTTTCAAGTCCCTTATATTCATCATCCAAGGCTTTAAGAGTTCGCCTTTTCCTGTTGTTCTTTTTCTTGTATAGTCTATTATCAAGCCTCTAACATAGGCCTTCATTGTGTCCCAAACATTCTGTATTGAGGTGTCTTCTTTTCTGTTCTCTTTAAAGAAGAAGGCCAATTCTTTCTCCATCCATTGTATAAATTCCTTATCCTTTAAAATAGAATTATTTAATGTCCATCTCGATCTTTTCCTTTGTCCCTTCCATTCAATTGTCAATGGGTTATGGTCAGCCCAAGTACTTGTTTCAATATTTACTTCTTGAATACTAGACATTAAATCTGTTGAGATCCAAATCATATCCAGTCTGGACCATGATAGATGCCTATTTGAATAGAACGTAAATTGCTTAGATTTATCATTTCTTTCTCTCCATATGTCTTTTAAAGTTAATTCATCTATCATTTTAAAAAAGGATTTAGGAAGAGTTTTCCTGTTATGCTTTACTGTTGTTGCAATATAGTCAAGTCTATTATCCACAATTCCATTAAAGTCTCCCATCATAATTACATTAGCATAGTCAAGTTCGGCAGTCTTAGTATGTAATTTTCTATAGAATTCTTCCTGTTTATCATTCGGTGCATAAATTGCAATCAAAAGTATCTTTCTATTATTGTCCATTATTTCTACCATTAATATTCTCCCATCATCATCTGTATAAATCATTTTTGCTGGAATAGCCTCTTTAATATATAAAACCACCCCTCTTTTCTTGGATTGTGTCAAAGAGGTAAACAATTTCCCTAATTTTGGTTGTAATAACAATTGTTCATGTTGCTTTTTAATATGAACTTCTTGTAAACAAATTATGTCGAACCTTAATTTCATTAATTTATGGAAAATCTTCCTTCTCTTAGCAGCTGAATTCAGTCCATTTATATTCATTGTAATCAATTTTTTTTCTTCCATAATTATGTTTTATATTTAGATTTAACCACTCTCGTGGGTCTTGCCTCACGTTGATCTTTAATATCCACTTGTCCACCTACTGCACCTTCTTCTTTTCCAACCTCCATTTGTTCCTCTTGGGATTCAATTGATGGGACCTCCTTTCCTGCTCCTCCTTCTCTGCCTCCAAAAACCTCTGCACAAAACAGTTCTGCTTTCTCAATTGAATCAATTCTATGTCTCTGTTCCTGCCACGTAAACATCAATCCTTCTGGAATCAACCACCTGTAAGACACCTCTTTTTCCAATAACCTTTTAATCAGGAATCGGTATTCTCTTCTCATCTCTCTCACTCTTCTAGGTATTTGTTTTAAAACCAAAATTTCTTTACTTTTGTATTTCAGTGGCTTCTCTCTTGCTACTTGCAATATTTGTGTCTTCAAAGATTTTTTAATAAATCTAATATGAACTTCTCTGGGTAGGTTATTTCTCATCGCATATCTTGTAAAAACTCGATATATCTCATCAATTCCATCCATCATCTTCTCTTCTGTTATCTCGAGCGCTCCGCCAGAATTCCTACCATTATCGCAACCAAATCTTGTCCTTTTTCTTCTTCTATATTTTGGAATCTAAGATAAAATTCTGATCTATCCAACTCCCACTTCAACATCTCACTTTTTTTCTTGTTCAATCGCTGTTAATCTATTGTCGATATTTCCAATTTTCTCCTCTCTTTGTTTGCCTCCCTCTTCAACATTTTGGAGTCTCTCTTCATATTTTTCCATCATCTGTTCCATCCTACCTGTTCTTTGTTCAATAGTATCCATTTTTACCTTAAGATCTTGAATTCCTTGCATAATCATCTGGAAGGATACTCTTTCTTGTTCTTTTTCTTTCTCTTTATCTTGCTTTAACAATGTCTGAATTGAGCGCTGTCCAGATGGTGGGGAGGCAGAAACAGACATAGAGGCACCCGAAGATATAAATTTCTTACTCATTTTAAGTGGTTCCAACTCTTCAAGTTTTTTCAAATTTTAATCCACAAAAAAAAGAGAAAAAAATATGAGATTATAATCCAAGGTAAAAAGGCCAACAATAAAAAAGCCAAAAGTGAGAGAAAAAAAGAAAAAAAGAAAAAAAAATTCTTCAAATTCTTCCTGACCTTAGTCCAATAAAAAAAGAAAAAAAAAACCATAAAAAAAATAACAGTAAAAATAAAAACCCAATAATAATAATAAACAAGACAAAGCCAAAAAGGAAGAAGGGAAGAAGAAAAAGAGAAAAACAAAAAACAAAACAAAAACCAAGAAAAATAAGTTTCTTCAGATTCCACACCTTAGTCCAGCCAGAAAAAAAGAAAAAAAAGAAAAAAACCTCAATTAAAAAAAGGAAAAAGAAATAGTCCGCTAATGTACATTAAAAAAAAAAAAAAAAAGGAAAAAAGAGAAAACAGGATCCAAATAGGCAAAAGAAAAAATAAAATCAGTTAAATCAAAATAAAATATAAGTAGAAAAAGAAATTCAGAGGCTTCCTTTGCAAATAAATCAAGCTTAAAAGTAAGGACCTTGATGTTAGTGAAGGGGTTGGCAGAACTCAAAAAAAAAACAATAACACTGCACTCTATTTAATTATCCAAGGCTCTAATTATAACTCCCTTCTCTTTCCCACAAGCTTCAAAGCTGAGCCATGTATATCCAGAAAGACACCTGTAATAATATTCCACAAAGTGCTTTCCTCTATCTTATCAGGGGATGTCCTTGAGAAGAAGAGTCTATTTTAAAAAAAAAAAAAAAAAAAATATTTCCGAGCCTCTAGGTGGCAGTGTTACAAAGTATCATAGTTCTCACTTTCCCCCCTCCTCTCTTAAGGGAAAGCCGGCTTGCAATACACAAAACAGAAACCGAAAAATCAAACAAAATCAAGAGAAGCCTCTAGCCCAGAAAAAAATAAAAAGTCCAGAAGAAGAATAAAACATATGAATATATAGAAAAAGAAAACAGTCCAGTTATCCAATAAGTAACAATAGAGTCCGAAGCAAAGAAAAGAAAAAAAATGGATTCTCTCTTTGACGTTTCCCTAAAAAACGCCGCTAAATCAATTTTGTCAAAAACAAAACAAAAATCACACAGGTTTCTTCAGATAATTAGAGTAAACTTTCCAAATTCAAAAATTAAATAAAAAAAGAAGTTCTCACCCAACCGACAAACTCTTTCTCAAACTCTTTCCGTCTGAGTCGCCCCGGCCTCAGCAGCATGGGGGCTGCCTCTCCGCCGCTGGCAAGAAGAGCTTCACCCGGGCTCTCCAGGGATTTTGCGGTATCCCCGGAATCCTCAGGATATGCTCTTCACGATAGCTGTCCCTACGGGACAGCGTAGGTCCGTTGGACCGGCCAGTGGCGGAGATATCGGCTGCAATCGAGGAGCTCGATTGCAAACCGTATCGCCACGGCGCAAGCTCCTCCCATCTCCAAAATTGTCCTTGAGGGGGAGAATAAAACTTCATTTATAGCAATAGCACTTAGATTTATACACCTCTTCACAGTGCTTTACAGCCCTCTCTAAGCAGTTTACAGAGGCAGCCTATTGCTCCCAAAAATCTGGGTGCTCATTTTACCCATCTCAGAAGGATGGAAGGCTGAGTCAACCTTGAGCCTGGTAAGATTCGAACTGGCAAATTGCAGTCAGCCGAAGTAGCTACTGCAGCCCTGCATTCTAACCACTGTGCCATCATGGCTCTGGATGTATCTCTAAATGTCTGCTGTGGAGAACTTTATCTCCAATTCTGATTATCCCCATCAAGACATATTTACTTTCTGCATATAATCCACTAGGAGCTATCAGCCTGGTTGAGCTATAATGCTGTCTTAAACACACCTGCTCTGTCTTACATCTTATGCCAGTGATGGCTAACCTTTTTGGCAGCAAGTGCCTAAAGCGCATGCATGCATTCCCAAAATGCAATGTGCGTGCATGCGCCCCGCTCCTGCACATGCACACATGGCCCCATGCATGCGCCCCTCACATGCACATGTATCCTGCATGTGTGCCCCTCCCCTGCACATGCATGCATGCCCCCTGCGCAACCTCCCCATGTGGATATGTGGCAGAGACCCAATGGCCAGTGGGAGGCACGCACATGCACGGTGGAGCTGAGCTGAGGCAATGGCTTGCGTGTCCAGAGAGCGGGCCTTATGCAAACCCAGGCAATTACAATTTGTTCAATAAACTCATTTATTGAACAAATAGTCACACATTCCATTAATGGGCTCCAGCAAGAGTCTGAGAGCTCGGAAGACTCTTGTCCGGGTGACATGTTTATTCACCTTCATTCATAATGATAGTTTAGCATCATGGGTGGACAATAAAGGTAGCTTTATTCCCTGACCTAAATGTGCTTTTTCAGGAGGCAGTTGGAGTTTCTTTGTTTTTCCTTGAAGATGTTTCACTTTTCATCCAAGAAGCTTCTAGTTCAGTTCAGTTCTCACAATTGAAGAAGCTTCTTGGATGAGAAGCGAAACGTCTTCAAGGAAAAACAAAGAAACTCAAGCTGCCTCTTGAAAAAGCACCTTTGGAACAACCATGACTTGGATGACTGAGAATTTCCATAGACATGTAAAAGCTCCTGAATTTTGTGTCTTGGTCAAGCTCTGAAGACATGCGATTTGTTGTAATTGGTGACTGAGGTGCAATAAACCCCTGAGTATTGTGTTGAGAATTGGCTTGCTACAATTCATGGATGTGGAGTGGCTGCAGTTTTGAGTAATCAGTTGAGGTCAGAAACTGAAATCATGATCTTTACCTTGGCTCTAGGACTGAGAATTTAAGGTTGGTTTTTGTTTTTTGGCAAGAAGAGTTTTGTGGCAAGGCAGTTCCAAGTTCCAACTTGGTTGGTTCCCATGCATCTACTGGACAGTGTTCTCATTTTCTTGATAATATAACTGCTTCCATTCTTGTTTTCCCACCTCTATCATTCATAATATAGAGAATGAAAAGTTAATCTCTTTATTTGGCCAGACTGCTATGTCCCCATTACATTTTAAGCAGAAGAGTGTTTTTAACCTCCTACTGATGTATTCCTGATATTTATCTGTCATAATGGTATGATGTGTCTCTAACCTTCAGACAGCTTGTGTTGGTGTAGGCTAATACATTTCATTTCAGGAATATTTGATGCTTACCGGGGACAGTTTGCCCACGCTCCTGATACTAGATTTTTACTATCAAATATTCTGCTATCAGATATTCACGTTTCTAACCTTAGCAGCTTGAAGACAAGTGGGTTGCCTAGAATTCCCCAGCCAGCATTTTTCTACAGCAATATTTTTTGAACTAGCTTGGCTCACTGCATAGGAGTAAATTTTGGGTTTTGTACCTGTTGCTGCTGTTGCTTATTTGTTGCAGACTTCTCTGTTGGGGGATGCTATAGTTTGCTGCCTGTGCTATTAAGTTCAGAAATATTCCATAACAAGTAAATGCTTGGTATGCATGCATTAATGAATTTAAGATTTTAATTTGGCTAGCATTGCTTAAACTGGGAAAAAGGCTTTATTTTTATTTATTTTGCTGTTGGAGGATCTGAAAGGCCAGATTGGGGAACAGATCATCCTGGCAAAGATCTACTGACTTTTGACCAATGGTTTAGCGACTGTTCAAAGTTATGACTTTGAAAGGGAACCCAGATCCGAAGAGCCCAACCCCACCACCATACTCACGTGACCACATTTCGGGAACTCAGCAACAAGACCACATTGATGGACATTTGCAGCATCCTGCAGTCATATGACTGCAATTTATGCCAGTTTGGCTTCAAAATGGCATTTCTGGTTTTCAGCAAAACCGTGCCATACTGAACAATGGGTTTGATTAATGACTTCCACATTTGCTTAATGACGCTGCAGGGAAAAAAGTCATAAAAATGGTTTTATAACCATTATGACTTACAACCATAATAGGCAAACTCCAATATGGTCATAACTCATAACTGATTCTGTGTAACCGTTAACGGTACATAACCGCTCTCTGACTGGCCCCTGTATAGAACAAAGTTGCATGCAGTTAGCCATGTGACTTTCTGTGTAATACAATAATGGAACTGAAACAACCTTTCTCCACTCTAGATATTTCTATTTGGCTTGACCAAGTCTTTTTTGGGTGCTCATATAATTTGTTGCACAATTAGCTCTAGGACAAGGCCCAACTTTGAGTTTCAGAATAGCATTCAGAAACACTGGACTTCTATATGTGCTACTCCCTCTTCTTACAATAGGAAGAGAAGATATCTTGAGGGAAGAACACAGTGGTCCATTAAGGAAGCCACTCTCTCCAATGTTGCATGGAGCTGTCAATCTATGACACCAATCAATCAGAATAGAGCTGGAACGGACCTCGGAGGTCTTCTAGTCAAGGGGATGGCAACCCATGGTTCTGGAGCTGCATTTGGCTCTTTCATCCTTCCCTGTCATTCAAAATATGTGTCACAACCAGTGGTGGGATTCAGCCAGTTTCGAACCAGTAGTTAACTTTTTCTGCAGTTCGGTGAACTGGCTGATGCCACCACTGGCTGGCCTTGCTCCTTGCCCCTCCCCTCCCAGTCACTCCAAGCCTGGCCTGAGAAGGTAAGGGTGACAGCAGGGGGTGGAGACCTGCTCGAGGCCCGCCATGTTTGGCCAAAGAGGGTGGGGGGAACACGACCAGGCGATTGCTGGAGCTGTAGTATGGGAACAAAGCACCCCTGTACTTGCCTTTGCATAGCAACAGCATTCCACCTTTGTCATGGTACATTTGCGCTCAAAGCAGCCCTTGCCTCCTGCTGCTTCAGGCTCAGAGCTGTAAGCCATGTCCAGGAAGCACTGTGATGGAAAGAAGCAGCCACCTGCTGGGTCTCATGGGTGCTTCTTCCAGCCGGGAGGTGAGGCGAAGCCAGATGTGAGAAGGGGTGGCTGGGAAGGTTCATTTCATTGACTTCGTAAAGGGTCAAAAGAAAACCATTTGTGGCTCCTGGTGTTTTCTGTGGGAAATGGATAAATGGCTCTCTGAGTGTTTAAGGTTGCAGTCCCCTGTCCTAGCCCAACCCTCTGCTCAAGCAAGAGACCCTACACCATTTCAGACAGGTGGTTGTCCAGTTTCTTCTTAAAACTCCTCAGTAATGAAGCATCCACGATGTCTGAAGACAAGCTGCTCCACTGGTTAATTATTCTCACTGTTAGGAAATTTATCTTAATTCCAGGTGACTTCTCTCCTTGGTTAGTTTCCATCCATTGTTTCTTGTCCTGTCTTCTCCTCCGTGTTGCAGCGAGAGCCCAGAATGGGTAGACTCCTTATGATGTCATTAAGCTGAGGCTGTACTTGTATATAAAAAGCCAGCCCCCGGGAGAATCCCCAGATTTGACTCGGCTTCTTTAAGTCACAAGCTGTGTCTCTGAAAGCATTAGCGTTTTACTCAGCGATTTTGTACTTGCTTCAATCAGCTCCTGGGGATCTGGGCAGCTGCAACTTCAGGAGAGCGGGGCTCTGTTCTCCTGCAACGTCGGGGTAAACTTTTTCCCAAGTGCTGCTAGGCAAGCAGGGAAGCGTCTGAGACCTTCCCCATAGCTGCAGTTTGTCCGATCATAAAATTGATCGGCAAACTGATAACAGAGTCAGCCAGCTGATCGTGTGGGAGGCGATCTCTTCCTTCTCTGGCTGATCTGATCGCTCGGGGCTTGCAATAGCCTAAGGAGCGAATTCATTTCTCGGAGCCATCAACAAGCAGTGGCCATCTTTAAGTGCAGTCTCTTCAGACACGAGGTGAGTGGACATTTTAAGTGGCCTGGTGGCCATTTTCAGGGTTCCAAAGACCCAATTCCATCCTGTGCCATCCTTAAGTACTTTTGAGAGCCATTCTCTCAATGCTTGAGCCTTGCTTATTTTAAAATGGATCAGGACAGTGCTCATGCAGAGCTCCCCGCCCCCAGTGGAACAGGCCCTCCAACCCACTAAAAGGAAAAGACACAGACTACATACTGTTCAGAGGGAAGTGGCTGCAAAAATCAGAGCTAAGGCTCTAGCCCCTAAGAAGACAACTCAGACTGAGTTGAAGGCAGAGAAATGCAGACATGAGGCTCTAGAGAGACAATTTAACAAGACTATTCAACAAATGAGAGGGCAACTGCAACAGGTTTCCCAGCCAGCCAAACATCAGGGTTTCCAGAGAAGCCCCCCCCCCCAGGGGAGGGGAAGTTGTTCATGGAACCTTTGGAACCACCACCACCCCCAGTCTGGTCCCCTGAGGCATTTGAAGAACAACCTCAGGATTTCAGCAGGTCTGGGCCATATTTCCAGCAAACTTCTGGGCCCTATGCCTCCTCTCTTCCCTCCAGAGTTCAGGCCTCCCAGATCAGGCCGGAAGCCACCTTCACACCCACTGCAGCTGGCCTTCAGCCCTCCACTACCCTTGATAACAGGCCCAGGGAGATCCACGATGTTGTTTCCTTAGTCATTAGACAGGGATTGGCTGAAGGTTTTCAACAGATTCTTCGGCCTCTGGAAAAGGTTCAGGACCTTCTCCCTTCTCAGTCTATGGCTTCCTTACCTCCGCAACAAGATTTTCACAGACCCCAAGACCTCAGGGTCCATTCTTCACAGGCATAATTGGAGGAGTATGAAGGGGAAGAAGGGTGCCTCCCCATCTGAACACAGTTGCTCCTTTTGTTCAGAGCACTAAGAGGGCGAAATCTGTGATCGCAATCTTTCAGAGGAAGAAGACTCTCGTCCAGATCAGCCCTCCTCTGCATTAGTATTTAAACCAGCCCCCTCTTGAGTAGACCTCGCTTTTCCCCAATCCTCTCCTCCCTGCATGACCTAGGATGGATAGGGCATGGGCCTGGATCCTCCTCTGACTGCTCAGCTGGCCTCTGCCCTTCCCCAGCCTCCTCCACCACCTCTGGAGCCACACTCTCACTCCCTGTTGGCTGTTCCTCCTCTTCCTCAGAGTCAATCTGACACTATCCCCCTCCCCACAGGGCCCCCTTCCCTGGGACCAGGAAGACGAGGACATTGAGGAAACCAAGCGTGAAAGTCCTGGACCCAGCGAGGAGCATGAACATCAGTGGCATCGACCCAGCTGAAGTCCTCTGGTCCATAACCTTTCTGCCACCGGCAGCACTTCCATCCAATTGTCTTGTTGAGTATTGCTGAAACAGCGGAGGTACTGCTCCAAAATAGCATTCACTCTCTCTGTCTCCCCATCAGTTTGGGGTGATGAGCAGATGACAGACACGCCCGAACCTGCACTTTCTTGAGTAGGGTCTGCCAGAAGCGTGCCATAAATTGTACCTCCTGATTTGATACCATGCAGTTTGGTAACCTTAATGCAACCGGAAAACATGGGAGATAAACAATTGAGCCATTATCTTGGTCGATGGAAGACCTGCACACGGAATAAAGTGCGCCATTTTAGTCAACATATCCACCACCACCAAAATGGTTGTGGCACCATTCGATGGTGGTAACAAACTGCCCCCCATGGTTGTTGGGGCTGCAAGAGACCAGGGGGCGCACCAGGAGCATACTTGGCTTGGCGACAGATCCCACAGGACGCCACATATCCCAACACATCATGTTTAAATCTCGGCCACCAAAATGTCCTAGAGATGAGGTGCAGTGTTTTGAATACCCCAAAGTGTCCTGCCGCTGGACTGTCATGACATTGACATAGGATAAGGCCATGAAGAGGACCTCCAGGCACGTAAATGCGATCATGGAACTGCAACAGGTCCCCAATATACGCTCAAGGAGTCTCTTGTCTCCCATTCTCATCCAATTCTCGATGTCGAGCTGCCACAAATGGGTCCTGTCGCTGTGCCTCCTGAATCCTCACTTGAAGGTCCACAGATTCCTCCGTGGCCGTAAACTGCTGCAATGGAATCACTGTCCGGGCAAGATTTTATCCTCCCTTCGGGTATACTCAGGCTTCCGAAATAGGGCGTTGCCGCTTTGATTCCCTCCACTCGGAACATAGGTCACCCGGAAATCAAATCGAGCAAAGAATAAGGACCATCTTACCTGATGCTGGCTCAGTGTCTGAGCTGTACGTAGGTGTTCCAAATTGCGATGATCTTTCCAAACCTCGATTTGGTGATGAGCCCCCTCCAGGTGGTGCCACCATGTCTCAAAAGCAACCTTAATCTCCAATAGCTCCTTGTCCCAAATGGTATAGTTGCGCTCTGGAGCCGACAACTTCCGGGAATAATAAGCACACGGGAACAAGGTGCCTGCGGGGGCATAAGCCTGGAGGAGCACCGCACCAACAGCCACATCGAAAGCATCTGTTTCCACCACAAATGTCTGGCCTGGATCAGGATGTTTGAGAATAGGCTCAGAAGCAAAGGCAACTTTCAATGCCTCGAAACCTACCTGCTGCTCAGCACACCAATGGAACTTCTCCCCCTTCTTGAGCGGATTAGAAAGGGGAGCAGTCAAGGCAGCAAAGGGGGAATAAATGTGCGGTAGTAGTTCGCAAACCCCAACAGTCATTGCACATCCTTAACCCTCTGTGGAGGTTCCCACTCCTGCAACGATTTAATTTTTTCCGGGTCCATTTCCACCCCAGCAGGTGAAATACAATGTCCCAAGAAATCAATCGTGGTTTGTGCAAACTGACACTTCTCACGTTTAGCAAACAGGTGGTTATGCAAACGTTGCAGCACCAGCCGCACATGCTGCCAATGTTCCTGCAGGGAGTCTGAGTAAATTAAAATGTCATCTAAATAAATGATCACGAATTGATCCAACAAATCATTGTGCATGAAATGCATGAACACAGCTGGGGCATTGGTTAATCTAACAGGCATCACGGTATACTCAAATTGCCCGTACCTCGTCCGGAAAGCTGTTTTCCACTCGTCCCCTGCACGAATGCGAACCGGATTGTAGGCCCCATGCAAGTCCAACTTTGTAAAGATCTTAGCTTGAGGAAGTTGCTTAATCAGTTCAGGGATGAGGGGAAGTGGATACCGATTCCTCACTGTGATTGCATTCAGTTTGTGGTAATCACAACACAAACGTAGCTCCCCCGATTTCTTTTTCACAAAAAACACCGGTGCAGCCAATGGGGAAGTAGAAGGCCGGATAAACCCTTTCTGGAGGTTCTTGTCAATACAATTCTGCAACGTGGCCAACTCCGGTTCTGACAGGGAATATATTCGACCCATTGGCAATTTTGCATCAGGCAACAAGTCGATTGGACAGTCATATGCCTGATGCAGAGGCAAGATCTGCCTCCTTCTCCCCAAACACATGAGCAAAGTCCACCAACTCCACAGGTAGATCCAGGTGCATGGGCGTAGCCACACTCCCTGCACAGGAGCGCAAGCAATGGTTAGCACACTTCCTATCAAGGAACTGCATAGCTCCAGACGACCAGACAATCTGTCTGCACATCTCTAGCCAACGCCATTGCAGCGCCCTCAGTAGACACTCTGGTTGTGGCATCATTCTCCTCTCCTGGCACTCCCACCGAGCCAGAAGATGTCCTTAAACCAGAGGACAAGCGTTCTGAACCAACCTCCAGGTGCAACCACCAAGCAGCTGCGTGGGGTGTTCGGGCTTAGATTGCTGCATCATTTTTCATGAGGGCATCTCTATGATGGCTGCACCAACTGCAGGACCAATTGCCTGCCTCTGACCTCGGGTCTCATCAGGACCTTTACAAAATTATAACAGCGGTGGAATTAACTGTGGATGCCACCCTCAATTCCGCCAAATTTGCATCAAGGGCCATGGCATCTTTGGTGGCGGCAAGAAGGCTTCTGTGGCTCCGAAATTGACAGGCGGAGTCATGTTGCAAATGGAAGCTGGCCTCTGCCCCGTGCACAGGAGACAAGCTTTTCGGCGAGGCTCTAGAGCCGTATCTCATCGAGACCAGAGATAAATGTAAAATTTTTTCCTCCTTGGGGAAAAAAGCTGACTATTGCCCAGCTTATTGCCCACCTGCCTTTCAGGCAGAGTCCACCTCCTGGTTTCCTTGGCCACAGAGGGCATATTCTCAACGCCAAGACCAACGTCAAGAACCACCTGGCAGACAACAACCTTCTGCTGGTAAATGGCCCTTTCGGGGGGGTGAGGGGGTCGTGCCTTCTGTCGCTCTAAGTAATATCTCATACTCCCCACCCATTGGACGTTGTTTAACCTTCTTTGCCTCCAAATGGGAGGAATCAACGATGGATGCATGGGTGCTCAACACTGTTAGGTCAGGGCTACAATTGGAATTTCTGTCGTCACCCCCAGAAATTTTTTTGATTTGTCCT
The DNA here is from genome assembly GCF_049901715.1 of Pseudonaja textilis. Taxonomy (NCBI): domain Eukaryota; kingdom Metazoa; phylum Chordata; class Lepidosauria; order Squamata; family Elapidae; genus Pseudonaja; species Pseudonaja textilis. Next base: position 188,767 of record NC_142001.1, on the reverse strand, counting down.
GTTTCACAGGGCACTTCAAAGAGAGCCCTTATGAATTCGGCCATAAAGGCTATTCAACCACTTCCCACCTTACAACGGGGACGTGGATTTTACTGTCATCTTTTTGTTGCTCCCAAAGCCTCGGGGGGGGGAGGGGGCGAGCCATCGTTGACCTAAAATTTCTCAATTTGTCAAATACAGGCTATTTAAAATGCAGACAGTGCATTCTATCTTAGAGAGTGTTTTGGGAGGGCGACCTCCTCTCTTCCATTGATCTCACGGAAGCTTACCTCCACATCCCCATCTGGCCTCATCATCACCAGTTTCTCTGTTTCTGTTACCAGAATGTCCACTTCCAGTATCGAGCCCTTCCCTTCGGCCTCTCATCGGCTCCAAGGGTCTTCACAAGATTCTAGCAGCATTGGTGGCTTCACTTTGTTCTGTTCCAGTGATGATCCAATGCTACTTGGATGACATGTTGATACTGTCCTCCTCCATCCACTCAGCCCATCGGGACTTACAAATTACCCTATCTTGCCTCCAAAGCCACGGGTTTTCCATCAACACCAAGAAGAGCCATTTCACCCACGACCAAACTGCTACACTTGGGAGCAGTCATTGACATGACTTTGTGCCAGGCTTTCCTGTCTCCAGATCGTGGAAAAAGCCTTGCAGAGATCATCAGCCAGATTCAACAACAGACTGTTCCACTGTCACTGCTGTCCAAACTACTGGGGAAGATAGTCTCCTGTATTGGCATTGTCCCATGGGCACGGCTTCACTCCCGATTGCTCCAATGGTTCCTGCTCCCCTTTCAATGAGCAGGAACCAGCCTCTCGTCAATCAAGGTCCTGCTCTGTCAACAGGCCTGGCGGTCCCTCAATTGGTGGCTCTCCCTGTCCCTCTGGAAGGGGCTTCAGTTCAAGGAACCAGACAGGCTAGTAATCACAACAGATGTCAGCCTTCTGGGTTGGGGCTTCCATATGGAGGGTCAGATAGCTCAAGGGGTTTGGTCCAGATCAGACAGCACCCATCCCATAAATTGATTAGAGCTCAGAGCTATCTCTCTGGCTCTCAAGCATTTCAGAGCCTCGGTGACCGGTTCCCATGTTCTTGTGTTGATGGACAATAGGGCCGCAAAGGCACATGTCAACAGATGGGGGAATGAGATCCAATGCACTTATGAGGGAGGCAGAACGTTTGGGGTTATGGGCAGAGAAACATGTGCTGTCGATCTCAGCAGATCACATTTCCGGAGTCGACAATTCCCAAGCCGACTGGCTGAGCAGGAGTTTAGTCAACCAGGCAGAATGGTCCATTCCTCCGTCCCTATTCAGGGATCTTTCCCTCAGATTCGGAACTCCGGAGGTGGATCTCTTCTCCATTCCTCAAAATGCCCAAGTTAACAGATTCTTCACCAGGTTTTCTTGCCAGGGAGTGGAGGGGACCAATGCTCTTCACTGCAAATGGCCCACGGGTCTCCTCTACGCCTTTCCCCCCTCTTCCAATCATTCTGGCGATCATATGGAAGCTGTTGGCGGAACGAGTGGAGCTAATTCTCCTGGCACCCTATTGGCCAAGGAGGCCCTGGTTTGCGGACCTGGTCAACCTGTCTGTGGCTTCCCCTTGGAGGATCCCGGCCCATCTCATCTCCCTGCACCAAGGGGCCCTGATCCATCTGGAGCCCCAGTGGCTCAAGCTGACTGTGTGGCGCTTGAATGGCAGCAGCTAAGGGAGGCTAATCTCCCAGAGGGGGTTATCCTCACCATCCAGGCATCTTGCAAACTTTCTACAAGGCACCTCTATGATGCCACGTGGAGGGTTTTCTCCCAATGATGCCTCAAGGAGGGTCTTCTCTCTTTCCTCAGCCCAGTTGAAAGAGGTTCTTAGATTCCTTCAGGATGGCTTGGAGAAAGTTTTTGCCCACAATACCTTACGTCGCCAGGTAGCGGCTCTCTCCTCAGTTTTTTCATGGGGTTCGCTTCCTTCCTTGTCCCATCACCCCTCGGTCAGGAGATTTTTGAAGGGTGCTTCCAACTTACACCCTCCTGTGGTGCACAGGTATCCTTCATGGGACCTTCACTTGGTTCTTAATGCTCTTACAAAGCCCCCCTTTGAACCCCTTAGAACAGTGTCTCTCCAATTCGTAACTCTAAAGTAGTTTTCCTCATTTCTATCACTTTGGCCAGAAGGGTGTTAGAACTGGCCGCCCTTTCTATCAGGCAGGATCTTTGCATCTTTCATAATGATAGGGTTGTTCTCCATCTGGACCCCTCCTTTATCCCAAAGGTTAACACTTGGTTCCACTGGTCCCAAGACATTGTGTTACCTGACTTCTGTCCCCTTCCACACCATGACTTAGAGCACAAGTGGCATACTCTAGATGTCAGAAGGGCTCTTAGAATTTACATCAAGCACACTTCCCCTTTTAGAAAGACAGAAGCCATGTTTGTCTCCTTTTCACCTTCTCACTTGGGGAGCAAGGCCTCTTCCCCTACTATTAGCAGGTGGGTCAGGACGTGCATCGCACAAACCTACAAAGTGGTGGCTCTTCCGGTATCCCATAGTCTAATGGCGCACTCTACCAGAAGTGCAGCCACTTTAGCTGCCTGGGCCACCCAGGCATCCTTGGAAGAGATTTGCAGAGCGACCACGTGGACATCCCCGTCTCCCTTGATCAGACACTACCGCCTGGATTCCTTTGCCTTGGCGACAGCGGCCTTCGGCAGATGGGTTCTTCAGTGAGTGGTTCCACCATCAGAGTGATTGGCCGGAGGAGGACCCTCCCGTGGACATGCAAGCTTTGGTATGTCCCATCCTGGGCTCTTGCTGCAGCATGGAGGTGAATGGGCGTTGGTAAATTTACCTGTGATCGTCCTTTCTATCTATATTGTGAGAGTCCAGCCCCTCCCGTGGTTCATCCGGAGATGGTAAGGCATGTTAATTGTTTGTTTTCAGAGACACTTCTTCAGTCTGTCAAGTATCTTCACCAAAGCTGGGGATTCTCCCGGGGGCTGGCTTTTTATATACAAGTACAGACTCAGCTTAATGATGTCATAAGAAGGAGTCTACCTATCCTGGGGTCTCTCGCAGCATAGATAGGGTGTTCACAGTTAAATTTACCAACGCCCATTTTGTGCTTTCGAAAATAAACATACTCAAACCATAGGTAGTGTGGCTGTAGTATGCCTCGTCAGAGAGCAATAAATCAAAGGAAATGATGAGGGTGATGTTTCTTATGCCACCTAAGAAGTTGAGAAGTTAATCATTGCCATGATTAACTCATTGCCATCATCTAAACATCTTACCTGATGAAGATCCTGGCTTTCATTTGGTATTTCAGGTGTCCTAAAAGGAATATTACATTGCTGTGGGTTTTAAATTCCTGCCTCCCTTCCCCTTCACTGAAAAACAGGGCTATATAGGTGGTCCTTGACTTAGGACCACAATTGAGCCCCACATTTCTGTTGCTAAGCGAGGCAGTCGTTGACTGAGTGATGCCTCATGTTACAACCTATATTTGCTACAATTGTAAGTGAATCGTGGTTGTTAAGCGAATCTGGCTTCCCCCGTTGACTTTGCTGGCCAGAAGCTGGCTGAAAATTGTGCAAATAGTGATCAGATGACTGTGGGTCAGTGCAACTATCATAAATGCATGTCAGTTGCCCAAGCGCCTGAATTTTGATCACATGACCATGGGGATGCAGCGGTCGTAAGTGTGAATACCAGTCATCTTGTCACTTTTTTCAGCGACATTGTAACTTCTAATGATCATTAAATGAATGGTTACTTACAAACTGCTCTAAAAGATTTACTACTATGATAAAATAATATTCACCACTACTTTCTAGTCTGATTTGACTAGCTTTATACAATTGAAAATCTCTTGCTTTTTAAAGAGTTGAAGCTTGATGCTGGAAATATAACAAAGATGATTCTCTCATGAGCTGTTCAGAGCATCCAGTAGTGGGAGGTGCTTCAGTCTCTGCATGTCTAGGCTGGGCTTAATTTGTGGAACGCTCTTCCTCCTCCACGGGACTCCTCCCCAGCATTCCCCAGTTTTGGCTCAGCCTCGTGAGGGATAGGCAGTGCTTTTTTGTTACTCTTTGGCCAAAACAGGAGAATTTCTCTTTTCAGATTTGGAGGCAATTTGTCTTTCAGGTTCTCTCAACAAATTGCTTAACGATCTACCCACGCTGTCTTTTCCATCTGGCTGTCGGTGATTGCTGTATCGGGAAGCGCTTTTCACATCCCGGAGTTGAGGGAGGTTTCAGCTTCATTCCGCACCCCCTCAACCGCTAGCCCTCCCCTTGCCATAGTGATAGCCGTGCTGTTTTAACAAACAAATGGGACTCCTCAACGTCTGATTCCTGGGTCAGAGACACAATCAGATTCGGCCTTGCACTAGAGTTTCAATCCACTCCCCCAGACTTCTTTATGTCCTGTCTTCTTTCCAAGGATCTGGTTAAACAAAATCTTGTGGAAAGAGCTATCCAACACCTACTGGACATGCGAGCCATCCAACCAGTAGCTACCGAACAATGAGGGTGAAGTTTCTATTCACATCTTTTTGTTGTTCCCAAAAGTTTGGGAGGGTTTAGAGCAATTTTAGATTTGAAACGTCTTAACTGATTCTTAGTATATCGCAAGTTTAAAATGCACACCCTGCAATCCATCTTACTCGGCATCAGAAAAGGTGACGTCCTTACATCCATAGATCTGACGGAGGCATGCTTACATATTCCTGTTTGGCCTTCCCACTATAAACTTCTATGATTCTGTTATAGTAACCACCATTTCGAATATGTGGCTCTTCCTTTTGGACTAGCATCTGCCCCCAGACCTTAACAAAAGTTTTTGCAGCTTTTGCTGCTCATCTCCGAGGTGTACCTGTACGACTCCAGTGTTACCTTGGTGATATATTAATTTTGTCATTTTCTGTTCATCAAGCATTCAGAGATACTCAGACCACATTACAATCCCTACAACTACACGGGTTCTCAATTAATTGGAAAAAGAGTCAATTAACACCATCGACTCGATTAATCCATCTGGGGGCAATCATAGATACGGTGGAAGGCAAAGTTTTCCTGTCACCAGATAGACAAAACAGCACCCATCAATTAGTTAAGGAGATCAGAAAGTCAGTTCAAAAAAGGGTACCCCTAGCTGACCTATCAAAATTGTTAGGCAAGATGATCTCATGTATATCTATTATTCCTTGGGCACTCGATCCCTCGAGTGGTTTCTGCTCCCATACCAGCGATCTGGCAGAAGTAACTCCAAATACAAGGTCAAGGTTCCATCAAAGGTCCTCATATCTCTCCACTGGTGGACCAGACCAGTCATAAACAGAGGTTGTCTCTTCAAAGAGCCCCACACCACCGATGCCAGCCTGCTTGGATGGGGAGCTCACTTTCAATCGTTCACAGCCCAAGGCCCCTGGTTCTCCATAGAACAGTTATGCAGCATAAACTGGCTGGAGCTTCAAGCAGTACACCTGGCTCTCCGCAGCTTCCTTCCACAGGTACTCAATTAACACATACTAATATTGATTGACAACATAACAGCAAAAGCTCACATAAACAAATGGGGGTACACAGTCGAAACATCTCATGTGGGAAGCGGAGCACTTGTGTCGTTGGGCAGAGAGCAACCTACTTTCCATCAGAGCAGAGCATGTTTCGGGACTGGCTAAGGCAGACTGGCTAAGCAAGGCCACGATCGATCAATCAGAGTGGTGCCTCCATCCGACCCTGTTTCAAGAGGTGGTCAGGACATTTGGACAGCCGGTTGTAGACCTGTTCACTTCCCCCCTCAACACTCAGCTCCCAAGATTTTTTTCCAGGTATCCCTCGCAAGGAGTGGAGAACTTCAATGCGCTCCGCTGCCGTTGGCCTCCAGGACTTCTGTACGCATTCTTGCCACTTCCACTGCCTCCCAAGGTCATCCAGAAGCTGCTAGACGAGAGGGCAGAGCTGCTTCTAGTAGCTCCTTACTGGCCCAGACGGCTGTCGTTTGCAGACCTCCACAGTCTATCCGTATCAACACCATGGAGAATTCCGCCGGACAGGGTCTTGCTAACCCAGGGACCCCTTTAACATCCGAACCCTCAATGGTTGCACCTGGCCATTTGGAGGTTGAGCAGAGTCGTCTGAAGAGCGAAAAGATTTCCAACAGTTATCGCCACCATCCAAGCCGCCAGACACCCCTCAACAACTCGCATTTACAATGCCACGTGGTCCACTTTCTGCAAATGGTGTACCATCTGTGGCTCAAATCCTAGAGTTCTTATAAGAGGGGCTTGACAAGGGATTATCACCTATTACGTTGAAAAGAAAGGTGGCGGCCTTGGCATCAGTTATCACTTGTGAAGGTCTACTATCTCTTTACCATCACCCATGCATATGGAATTTCCTTCGAGGAGCCACAAATTTACGCCTGCCAGCGGTTCACCGTTATCCCACCTGGGACCTTAACAAGGTCCTTCTTGCACTCATTAAGTGCCCTTTCGAACCCTTGAAATTGTCAAGTCTCCAATTTCTGACATATAAAGTAGTGTCCTCGTAGTGATCACTTCCGCTCGTCATATTTTGGAACTTGCAGCTTTGTCGATCAGACAAGATCTTTGTGTCTTCCACTCTGGTCCTTTGTCCTGATCCTACATTTATATCCCAAATTAACTCGGCTTTTCACAGGGCACAAGAGCTGATACTTCTTAATTTTTGTCCCAGACCATCCCAAGGGGTTGGAACTACAATGGCATCGACTTGATGTGAGGAGAGCATTGTGAATTCACTGCACAGCGACTTTCAGAAAAATGGAAGCCTTATTTGTGTCGTTTCAGCCCAACACTCAGGGATACAAGGTCTCATCTTCTACAATAGGCCGTTGGCTACGGGCCGCGATAGTGAAAACGTATCAGACTCAATCACTACAAGTGCCCAGGGGCATAACAGCTCATTCAACAAGGAGCACCGCAACCTCAGCAGAGTGGGCCACACAGGCACCAATAACTGAAATTTGTCGAGCTGCAACCTGGGCCTCTCCATCGCCCTTCATTAGGCATTATAAAATAGATGTGCTTGCATCCGCTGAGGCCTCCTTTGGCAGAAGAGTTCTGCAACGGGTCCACAGGGACCAGGAGGGGATTCCAAGCCAGATGGAGTCCCTCCCGTAGGGCAGGCCAAGCTTTGGTATGTCCCACTACTGGATGCTCTGAACAGCTCATGGGAGAAAGGGCATTGGTACTTACCTGACCTGCTCATTCTCTTTGAGCTGTGAAGAGCATCCAGCCCCACCCTTTTTCCGTCTGGTGGGGTCCTGTTTCGGCCAACGAATTGTTAGGGCATTGAGGACGAGGTGTTTATTTCTCTCGTCTTTGCCAAAACTGGGGAACGCTGGGGAGGAGTCCCATGGAGGAGGAGGAGTGTTCCACAAATTAAGCCCATCCTGGACATGCAGAGACTGAAGCACCTCCCACTACTGGATGCTCTTCACAGCTCAAAGAGAAGGGACGTGTCAGGTAAATACCAATGCCCTATTCCTTCTGCTGATTTCAGTTGTCTGATTAATTTTTACATTTGTGAATAATTTTATGATGGTTCTTAGTACCCGAGACCCAACCATAAAATTTCTCAACTCTTGCATCACCGAAGAACGTAGATGGAATTTGGTCTAGACTGTGAAGTTGAAAAAAAATCTCAAAATAAGATTTTGTTGTTAGTTGCGAAGTCATGTCCGACCCATTGCGATCCCATGGACAACATTCCTCCAGGAATGTTCCTCCTTCCTGCCCTCTCTCATCCTCCGGAGTCCATTTAAGCTCACACCGACTGCTTCCATGACTCCATCCAACCACCTCATTCTCTGCCGTCCCCTTCTTCTTCTATGGCCCTCAATCGCTCCCAGCATTAGGCTTTTCTCCAGTGAGTCCTTCCTTCTCATTAGGTGGCCAAAAGTGTGTATAGTCAAGGCTATGGTTTTCCCAGTTGCAATGTAGGGCTGTGAAAGTTGAACCATAAGAAAGACTGAGCACCAAAGAATGGAGGCCTTTGAACTAGGGTGCTGGAAAAGACTCCTGTGAGTCCCTTGGACTGCAAGGCCATCAAACCGGTCAGTCCTAGAGGAGATCAACCCTGACTGCTCTTTTAGAAGGCCAGATCCTGAAGATGAAATACTTTGGCCACCTAATGAGAAGCAAACATTTCTAACCAGTTAGTCCTCGACTTACGACCATAATTGAGTACAAAATTTATGTTGCTAAGGAAGACATTTGTTAAGTGCATTTTGCCCCATTTTACGACTTTTCTTGCCACAATGGTTAAGTGAATCACTGCAGTTTGATAAGTTAGCAATCTTAACTTAGTAGTGGAATGTAAGCACACCAAATCTACTCAGCTAAGGTTCAATATTAAATTGGCATTAGATAACAGCCATTGGAATTCAAGATGAGTTGGACTTAGACTGTGGGAACCTAACAATTCTAGATTGATGAGTCACTTAAATACACTCCTTCCAACTCTTTCTGCTCTTCTACTACAGTATTGTTCTCACTGTTGTTGGTGACAGGGGATAGTCAAAAACATCAGCACTTGATGAGCAAACAAAGGAATCTGTGGGCAACAAGTCTATTAGAGTACAAAACATCCACTTATAGGATGGAAAAGCCCATCATATTCTCTCCTTCCAAAGACTTCCAGGAAGTGATGAATTCTTAAAAAATTGGCCATCTTGTAAGATTCTCATGTTTTCTACAACTGAAGTTTTTCAACTGTGGCAACTTTAAGAATTGTGTACCAATTCTCAGGAAATCTGAGAATTGAAGTCCACAATTCTTAAAGTTGCGATGGTTGTGAAACACTGTTCTAGAATAAATTTCAGGGTTTTCTTACAAAGATTAGATGAGTAATTTTAGGGCTGTTTTAATTTTCCTTCTTAGGAGAAGTTGCCATTATAGAAATAGAAATCTAGAAACAATCTTGACAGAAGTAACAATAACAGAGTTGGAAAGGGATCTTGAATGTCTTCTAATCCAAACCCTTATGCACAATCAGGAAACCCTATACCATTCTGGACAAATGGCTGTCCAGTCTCTTTTTAAAAACCTCCACTGATGGGGTATCCACAACTTCTGAAGTTAAGCCACTGATTAAAATTTCTAACTGTCAGGAAATTTCTCCTTATTCTCATTAACTTCCTGCTCTTAAAGATTTGATTGTACTGAGGAGCAGCAAAATCTAACTTTAGCCACCTGAGATAGATACTTCTACAAATTTAGGACTACTCCACACCTTTTATGTTTGGATTATAAATCAAATCCGGGCAGATGATAAAGCAAATACGGGGATGTCTATCAAGGAGTCAACCTTTGATTAAAGAGTCATAACTACATACAATTTTAAATTAATGCCAATGTCATAGTTCTGATGTTTGCTCCTGGCATAATTTAAAGTAGATGCAGATTTGAATATATGCAGTTCTACAGTCATGAAGATACGAACAAAAACTGTTGGTTCTTACAGGTTTTCCTATTAAGAATTTACAAGTTCATGAAAAACAAATTGCTTCACATTCTCTCAGAAGAGACAAATAGTTCCAACGTTCAGTACATGCTATTATTACTTGGTGCTGCAAAAAAATAACAGCCCAGTGAAACTTTCACCTCCCATAAATACCTGATACTAACTATGTGTAACGTGCTACCCTGTTGATTATGTCATAATATCTTCCATGACCAGGCATGACATGCTGTAGGAAGGAAAAATAGAACAAGCAATATGGGAACTAGTTTTTGGTGGCAGCTGTGTGAGAGTAATTTCTCTGTCTACCTCAGAGCCAGTATTGCTCAGGAATTGTGGTTATTTTCCAATGATGAAATGTCATAGAATGACTCCTTGGCTGCTTGCTTCCAAATTATATGGTCTGCCTTCAATTTTTTTACAGTTGTAGCATAATTAGAACAGTTCTTACAACATACACAGAGTTGAAAACTTCTCAATTTATTAAATCTGATTGCATAAAAGATAGCGTCACACCTGATGGAACTCCTGATAAGCCTTGGTGGATTAGGAAAGCTAAGCAAAATCAGACTTGGTTCCTACTTGGCTTGGAGATCCCAGAAATTACCAGATCTGTAGGCTAGACTGAGAAGTTGAAAAGAGCACCTTTGAAGAAAGAAACGGCTATCCACTTTTGTATGCTTGCCAAGAAAAGAGCATGAATAAATCCTGGAAGTCAACCTGAAGTTGAGCTAAGATCAAAGCAGGCTTTATTTTTGAATTGATCAAAGCTTACATTTATAGCTGATCTGAGGGAACTTAACTCTGTGGCATGGGCAGTATACATAACAATATTTGCTGACACTTCCAGTTATTCTTGGTGATAAACTGGTGCAAAGTTTATCTAATGTTGGATTTTTTTGAACATAAAGCAAGCTTGGCAACCAAGCCTGAAGAGTCTTCATAGATTAAGCAATCTTTTGTGAGCACACAGTCATAATTAACTAGCAAATGCAAACCATTCAAAGTACTTCATTTAAAAACTTGGTGGAACAGAGGAACAAGATTTAAAACTTCTGTTGTATGACAGTCTTTGCAAGCCTCAGCTGAGTTCATTATATTTCTCAGTTGCCATTTCTGGATTTGCATCTGCCAACCTGGAACATCAAAGCAGAATAGGCAGTCTAAAGGCTAAGTGGATTTAAGCACCTGAATAAACAGCAATTTTTAGTTCTATTCAGATTAGGAAAAAGCCCCAGAGGCGGAAACCCAGAGAAGGTTAGGGAAGGGATAGAGAATTAGGTGCAACTTAAGTTAAGATGAAATAGAAACCCTCCCAAAGAAGGCTTTGGGGTTAGGGATTTTCATCTGTTGGAATTTTTCTGGGCAGATAGGTAGTCTGCCATTTATGATGGTTTCGGCAAAAAAATCATCATTGGGACCCGAATTTCCATTGGTAAGGAAGTTGTTAAGTGAGTTGCATCTGATTTTATGAACTTTTTTTTTGCTATTGTTAAGTGAATCTCTACAGTTGTTAAGTGAATCTCACAGTCTTTTAGCAAACCTGGCTTTTCCTACTGACTTTTCTTATCAGAAGCCAGCTGGGAAGGTTGCAAAAAGCAATCTTGTGACTCCAGGACACTGCAACCATTATAAATGCCGGTTGCCAAGCGCCTGAATTTGGATGACGTGACTGGGACGGTTGTAAGCACGAGGACCAGTTATAAGTCACTTTTTTTCTGAGAGAAGCAGCACCCTGTGATTTGTATTCTTTAATAATCGGGCAAGAAACTGGATTTACTAGTGCTGGGCATGAAACAAACAGTTTAAATCTGTGGGCTGCACTCGGCCCTGGACGGCTAGTAAGATTGTAAACATTTAAGATTATGTGATTAGAAATTATATTAATTTCTGGAACCCTGACATTATATACATTAACTATATTACATATTTTGTGGGCAGCCCAAGACAATTCCTCTTCATTCAGTGTGGCCCAAGCAAGCCAAAAGGTTGGACACCTATGGTCCAAATATAGGGAGTCCTCAACTTACAACTTTTCATTTAGCGACTGTTTGAAGTTACAACAGTACTGGGAAAATGTGACCTCTATCCGTATTTCACGCTTACAACCATTGCAGTATCCTCGCGGTCACGTGATCAAAATTCAGGTGCTTGGCAACTGGCATGTGTTTGTGTTGGTTACAGGGTTCCAGGGTCACATGATCCCCTTCGGCGACCTTCTAGTGATCAACATCAATGGGAAAGTCAGTGTTCTGACCCAAACCTGGTTCCAAGAGAGTAAACACAAGACAAAAGTAACAGCACAACCTTTTACTGTTTCATTTACAAATCCTGTTTCTTCACAGATAAAAGGCTGCTTCCAACTAATTAGCTCCAACAAGAAAGAGCCTTGCTAAGTTTTGGCAAGGCTGCCAAGAACAACAGATAAAGTTCCTAAACAATAAATCAAAGAGTCTCCAAACACCAACTCAGATATTCTGACGTCCACCAGGATCAAGTATCAAACTTCTTTGCCTTCTGCAAAGAACTGCAGTTTCTCAGCTGGCTTTTATCTTCTCAGGAAGGGGCCATAACCTTGCAGCCTTACTCCCAAGTTGCTCGTGCTGCTGCAGGTGCTTTTTCCTTCAAGCATCCCTTCGCGCTGGGCATAGGCTCCTCGGGGGGCTCTTCATCACTGCTGCCAGCCTCCACAATCTCCAAAGGCAGCATTCCAGTCCCTGATGATCCTGGCCCCATCCCTGCATCACACACAGGCCCCTCATCTGAGTCCTCACTCTCCGAGACTTCAGTGCCTACACCTGCTGCTGGCAAACCACAAGTCAGATTCACTTAACCGTGTTACTAACTTAACAACTGCAGGGATTCACTTCAGAAAGGTAGTTAAAATGGGGCAAAACTCACTTAAGAACATCCTTGCTTAGCAGTGGAAATTTTGGGCTCAGTTGTCAGGGACTATATTGACTTTCTCCACGTCTTTGCATGACTTCACCCCCCCCACCCACAATCTACCAGCATTATAACCTACAAGTAGCAAACTCAAAGCCACCATTGAAATAGGCATATGTATATAGAGCCAACAGTTCTGGGAGTTGAAGTCTGCAAGTCTTAAAGTTGCCAAGTTTGGGGACCCGATTAGAGTATTGCATCCTTATTCTTTTTCTGTGTGTTTGTTCTTTCATTTGCTTTCTAGTGGACTTTGTTATTAGCAGTTTCATTGATCAAAGGCATTTTATTGTAATTCAAGTAGCCAAAAACAGACTGTTTGAGATACAGATCTCCACATGGTTGGTTTGATTTGTAAAGAGAAGATTGAATTCTTAAAAATACATTTAAATGGTATTTTACGTCTTAGCTTGGAAGTTTCGTGCAGTTTCTATTAGACTTTGATTTTCTTTGGGCAAGACTTCTCCCATCTAGGAAGGAGCCCAACTGCCAATTTTTCTAAAAAGAGACATTTCTGGCTATCCTGTAATCTGCTGATTTTCTTGTTTATGCTGCTTTAAAGCATGCTTTCTGGAGAATTGGCCTGCTTGGACTTTGCTTCTTGAAAGATAAAAGGGGCGTTGGTTCTTACCTGATAAGCTTCTTTTCGTAGAGCTGCGTAGAGTGTCCAGGCTGGGAGGTGCTCCAGTCTCGGCTCCCACGGGCTGAGCTTGAAATTGAGGAACGCCTCTCACCATCACGTGGTCCTCTGGGCGCTCCCCAGTTTTGCGAAGACGAGAAGGAAGGCCCTGTTCTCATCCTAACTAAAGAGTATTAGTTTGCTTGGTCGAACAGCGAGGTTCCCCACCAGACGGACTAATGGGTGGGGCTGGACACTCTACGCAGCTCTACGAAAAGAAGCGTATCAGGTAAGAACCAACGCCCCTTTTCCATAGAGCTGCTGCGAGTGTCCAGGCTGGGACATACCAAAGCTTGGCGAGTCCTGCGGGCGGGCTCCCGTCTGGGGTGGAACCTCCCCTGGAACCTCGAGGACCCGCTGAAGGAACCGCCTGCCAAAAGAGGCCTCGGCGGATGCAAATACATCAATCTTATAGTGCTTGATGAAGGGAGATGGGGATGCCCAGGCGGCAGCCCTACAGATGTCGATTATAGATGGTTTGTGTGGCCCACGCGGCAGAGGGGTCCGCACTTCTAGTGGAGTGGGCGGTGGTGCCCATGGGAACGGGGAGGGACTGTGCCTGGTAGGCTTTGACGATGGCAGCCCTAACCCAGCGGCCCACGGATGTGGGCGTCACCTTGTGACCGAGAGAAGCAGGTTGGAAGGACACAAACAAGGCCTCCGACTTGCGGAAAGGCTGGGTGCGTTTGAAAAGGCTGGGTGCGTTTGATATACACTCTCAAGGCATGCCTTACATCAAAGGAATGCCACTGTCTCTCCCTCTCTCTCGAGGGATTGGGGCAGAAGTACGAGCTCCTGAACTCTGTGAAATGCTGAATTTATTTAGGGAGGAAGGTGGGGTCGGGGCGGAGGATGACCCTATCAGAGTGAAAAACACAAGATCCTGTCTAATGGAAGGGGCTGCCAGCTCCGAGATCCGACGAGCGGATGACGGCCACAAGAAAAAACGGTCTTGAGGGTGAGAAACTGTAAGGAGGCCTCCCCAATGGGTTCAAGGGGGACTTGGTAAGAGCGACCAGGACCTTGCTGAGGTCCCAGGTCGGAAGACGGTGTATGGTCGGGGGGGCGGAGAGTGGAACTCCCTTGAGGAAAACCCGGATAAGGAGTGATGGGAAATGGAGCCCCCAACGACCGAGGAGAAAACCGCTGCGAGGGCAGCGATCTGACGCCTTAGGGCGTTGGTAGCCAGTCCCTTGTAAGGCCCTCCTGAAGGAATCCCAGGATCTAAGTGATGGAGGGAGAAGAGGGTTAAAATGGAACTTGAGGGCCCGGGCACAGAAGGCGACCCGCGTAGCGTCGTATATACGGGTGGTAGAGGGTCGTCTGGCTGCCAGGATGGTGTCCATAACCTGGCTGGAAACATTCTGCGCCTTTATGCGGTTCCGCTCGACCTCCTGATGGCCGGTTGGGGCCACGGGGGGTTCGGATGTAGTGGAGGGCCCCGGGACAGGGGGATCCTGTCTGGGGGGGTTCTCCAAGGAGGAACCACCAAAGGGTTGCGGAAAATCGCAAACCAAGGGCGTCTGAACCAATAGAGGGGCTACTAGGGAATCTCTGCCTTTTCCGGAACCAACGTGTGTATCACCTTAAGGATGATGGTGAGGGGGAGAGAGGCATAAAAGAGCCCCGGGGCCCAAGGGCAATGGAGGGCATTGTGATTCCCCGCCCCTTGGGGGGGTTATCTGGAGGAGATCTTGGTGGTTGGACGTGGAGAGAGGATGCGCAGGGATCCACCGTGGGGAGCCCGAAGATTGAGACTGCCTCCTTGAAAGGGAGGGGTGGAGGGGCCCTTCTGCTTGAGCCAGAGTGGCCCTGCTGAACCAAGATGCTTAGGTGTGCAATGTCCCTCATATGTGACCTGCCCTGATGGAGGCCAGATTCGGTTCCGCCCAACGGCAAGAGGCGTTCGGCTTCCCTTGCTGACTGAGTGCCCTCCTGTCTGGAGATATGTGTCTTTGTAGTGGTGTTGTTTGTGAGGACCAGAACGAGAGGTCCGCGTACCTGGGGTAGAGAGCTGCGAAGACCAGGTGCACAGCGAGGATCTCCAGCTAATCTATGGAGCAGGGTAGATCTGTTGCCGACCATTTGCCCTGGGACGAGATGAGGAGGGCGAGAGCGCCCCAGCCGAGTAGCCTCGCGACCGTGATGACGGATAGCCTGTCGGGTTCCTTGAGGTAGTGACCCTTGTTGATGGCCGGCCCGGTCCACCAAGGGAGGGACAAGAGGACTCTTAGGGGAACTCCGACCAGAAGTCGCGAGTCGTTCCTTCCTGAACGTTGTACGACAGCGGAAAACATTGTAGGGACCTGGTATGGAAGGGACCCAAGGGATAATGCAGATATATGAATAAGCTTCCTCAACCGTTTAGGCAAGTCTAAAAAGGAAAATTGTTCATGCCGTCCCAACCTGTAAGAGTGGTGGATAGTAAACCGCCTGTCCGGAGACAGAGAAAACCGGTTCCCGGGCAGTGAGATCAATGCCCCCAAGTGAAGGGTTCGAATGGAGAGAAGGGTGACTTTCTTCCACTAGATCATGAGCTCATGGTTTTGCAGGGTGTCAAGTGCCAGAACAGAGACTGGCTGGGCGAGGACCCTAATATAGGGGAGGTTAAGGATGTCGTCCAGGCAGCCGTGAGCCGGACAGGGAAGGATCACAGGTGGGCGGCCAGACCGCCGAAGCCTCGGTTAACACCCTGGGAACAGAGGAAAGACCAAGGGAAGCGAAACAGGAAGAGGGGGCAAGGTAGGGTTTGGCCTACTTCTTTTTTCTTTTTTTTTGGCTTGAGGCAGCCACCAATGGGGCAGTTGCATTAGCGGGAACGACGGGACGGCCTGCTTCCGGATCCCCGGGAGGGCTGCTTGAATGAGGAACCTCTTCTGGACCTCTCGGAATCCGACCAGTCGAGAGGTGGAGGGAGCCTGTAGGAAGGGGATTGGTAGTACCTGGGGGGGAAAGAGGAGGAACGGAAGGAACTTTGGCGAAAGGAGGGAGGGGGACCTCTGGAGTCAGTCCTCCGAGAAAGAGAGGGGAGGTACTTGCGTTTGTCACGGGTCTCGGCCAGGAATGGATCGAGAGCCGGTCCAAAAAGTTTCCCCCCAGAAATGGGGGCTGAGGCTAGCTTAGCCTTGTTTTTGACGTCCGCTTGCCAGTGGCGGAGCCAGAGCAGGCGGCGGGCGGTGACCTGGGACGAAATGGCCCTGGTAGAAAATTTTGCGGCTTGGAAGGTGGCGTCCGCCGAAAACTCGGCCGCGGCCGTGAGCTTAGCGATGTCCTGCTGCGCTCTGAGGTTGGTTGCGGGAACATGCTGTTTGAGCTGTTGAAGCCACTTGATAGAGGATCTGATAAAAAAGGACGCGGCAGTGGAAGCTCTGACTGCCCAAGCGTCAGAAAGGTGAGCGCGGTGCAGGGCCAGCTCGGCTCGTTTGTCCTCGGGCTTGAGTGCCTCGAGGGCATCGCTAGGAGTTGAGCGGGAAGCTAGGCCTACAATAGGCTTGTCCACAGGAAGGGGATCGAGCAAGAGGGAGAACTGTGGGTCAAGGTTGAAAAACCGCTTGTCCTGAGTGTTGGGAGGGGGAGGGGGCCCCGAGGAGGCTAGCTGCCTGGAGACCAGATCAGAAGAGATAGGTGGAACAGGGATCACATCAGTTTCCACCACGGGCTGGGAAAAGATGGAGTTGGGAGGCTCCCCCGAGGCCGCTGGCTTGGATGGAGCGGGGGGGGGTCAGGCCAGAGGTATTCTTGGCCCTGAATAGAAGGGACCTAAATAGGTGCGGTTTAAACAGCCCCACAAATGCGGGCTGGTCCGGAGAGAGGCCCTCGTCCTCCGACATGTCCCCCTCCAGTGGGTCTGCTCCCGAAAAGAGCTCACTGCCCATGATGGACCCCAAGTCGAGGTCTTCCTCGTCCCCAGAGAGAGCAGGTCCCCCGGGCTCCTGGGTCTCCATCTCCTCCATCCCCAAAGGCAAGGTTAAATCCCTGTGGGATGCTACCTGACCGTGCGAGACCTCTGATCCGGAGAGCGATCGAACTGATGGAGCTTGAACCTCAGGGGCCGCAGGCCGTAGGGCCGGACCGGCCATCTGCTGGAGCTCTTGCGCTATCCCTTGCCGGATGGCCAGCTCCATCCATTGTTTCAGGTTCTCAGAGATCTCCACCATGGGGAGTGGATGAGGCTCCTCCGGGCGCAGGCCTGCTGCAGTGGGAGTAAAAGTGGCCTCAGGGGCCTGTCTAGACTGAGAGGAAGAGGAAGGAGCAGGGGAGGAGGGGAGAGGAGGGTGGGTGGAGGTTGAGGGAGTGGGGGTGGAAGGAGCCAGGGGCACAGAGCTTGACTCTCTGGACCGCCTGTCAATCTCCTTCTCAAGAGCCCTGTGCCGCCTGAGAGCATCCCTCTGGGAGGCTTTGGATACCTCCTGTGCCTGTTTGCGCAGGTGATGAGATTTTGACTTGGCCTTCAAAGAAGTGCCACGAGATGCATTGTCATCTGCCATCTGGAGAGAGAGAAAAAAGGAAATTTTGAATTAATACAAGACGGTTGGCACATCTGGATGCGGCCTACGTTGAGGCCGGGGATCCCAGCGCTCGTTTCGCACCCCCCTTTTGATCAAAAAATTTGTAAAAAATTTGTTGAGGAGCAGGGCCTAGCCCAGAAGCCAATCAGCCGGAAAGTGAACGCCAAGCAGCTACCCCTGCCGGGCGGACCGGGGGAGGGGGATGGCAGAGCTGCTACCTCGCCTTGCTGGAGGGGGGGGGGCTGCGGAGCCAACGGACCCTTATTTTCTGAGAAAGGAGCCTGACAGGGTGTTTGAAGTACAGGCTGAGATGTAGGCAGTCCGAGGATCTGCCTAGTGAAGCAAGATAAAAGAAACGCAGCCTGTTATGGGCCTCTGGCAATGGCGGACGGCCATGCGGCCACACACAAAATGGCGGCGGCTCCTGGGCGCACCCAAGATGGCGGACGCCACAGGGAGCCCAAAATGGAGGCCGCGAATTAAAGGAGACAAACCCAGCGGCGGCTATCTCCCAGACTGAAAGCAAAAGGCCAGCAGGCCACAAAAACCATTGGGAGAGACAGGGAAGCGTTTCCCTGGGCTAAAGGGCGTTCGCGGGGGGGAAACGGCGGTCAGAGAGTAAGGCAGGAAAAAGGAACGAAGCGGCTTCGCACGGAGCGAAATAGGCGGCAAATGACGAAGGGGGTGTGTGGGGGGGGTAGCGCTCGAAGCGCTAGATTTTCCCCTGGAGAAAACGGCATAAAAGGTCCCCTTTACAAAGAGAAAAACTCCTTAGGGAGTTCCAACCTCAATTTACTGCGCTGCTGATAGGTGGGGTCCAATTTTGAAGTAAAAACTCTGAAAGTGCTGAACGACCAGGAGCAAGAGAAAAAAACAGCCTGACTGCCACGAGGCTGAGCTAAAAACTGGGGAGCGCCCAGAGGACCACGTGATGGTGAGAGGCGTTCCTCAATTTCAAGCTCAGCCTGTGGGAGCCGAGACTGGAGCACCTCTCAGCCTGGACACTCGCAGCAGCTCTATGGAAAATGCCAGTGTTGCCTGTGCCTCACCATATTTCAGTCCAATCTGTTAAGGAGTTACATCATTGCCCTTTATTTATCCATAAATCTGCCCAACTCTTTAACTGCTCTGGTTAGCAATTTTTCCACTTGCTGAGTTAGCTGGTGAAGCACGGCTACCAGAATGTTGACTTGCTTCCAGTCAAGGAGGAAAAACCTCCTTTGGATAGTAATGTCTGATGTATTCATGGGGATATGACATAATGACAGCTGTAATACAGGTAGTCCTCAAATTACAACTAAAATTGAGCCCAAAATTTCTGTTGCTAAGTGAGAAAGTTGTTCACTGTGCTCTGCCCCATTTTATGACCGTTCTTGCCACAATTGTAAAGTGAACCACTGCAGTTGCTAGGTTAGTAGCCCGGTTGTTAAGTGAATCTGGATTCCCCACTGACTTTGTTAGAAGGTCGCAAAAGGTGGTCATATAACTCCTGGAAATGCAACTGTCATAAATATGAGTCAGGTTATGTCTGAAGTTTGATCATATGATCATGGGGATATTGCAGTGGTTGCAGGTGTGAAAAACAACCATAAGTCACTTTTTTGGTGTCGTCGTAACTTTGAATGGCCACTAAATGAACTGTTATAACTTGAGGACTACCCATACTTGCATTTTGTTGCCTTTTAAAATACCATAGTATTCTGTAAAAGTAAATTCATGGTTCAGAAAGAAGATACAATGTTACTAGCTCTGTAGAAGAGGTGGTGCATTATGTGATTGTGATGGGAATGTCAGAAAGCCTCTTTGAGTTAAGGGTTCCCTCATTCTCCTAACCTCCCAAAATCTCATACAAACTTGTCTGTTCCAGAAGTCCTTTGGGACTTAAGCCTGGAAAGGTCAGGGAATTGTCCATAAATGGCAGTTTTTCAGATTATGTCTAAAATTTGCAGAATGGTATTTCTGTTACTATGTGTTACTGTATTTCACTGTTGTTACGTTGGCTGCAATCTGTGCCTCAACAGTGCTTAAAGTAGCCTCCCCGAAGTAGTTTATAAATTCATAAATAAATAAACTTGTGAGTTTAGCCAATAAATGTTTCCAAGAAAAAAATATACATAATGAACTTGTTAATCTTTTCCTGTTTGGTTTCTCCTAGCAACACTGAAGTATCCATTCTTTTAAAAGAAACCATTAGTGGGTCCTTGAAGCCTTGCTCTTCAGAGTCTGTGCTTGAACAAAGGAAATTGGGTCCATCCTCCCCTGTTGTGTGACATAAAGGAATGTCATAACAGAATCCGGGTCTGAAAAGGCAAAAGTAAAGAATAAAAAATATATTAAAAGTAATTAAAGGGAAATAGTGTAGCATTTTCCAAATGTTATCCAGAGAGCCCATTGCTGTGAATAATGTAGGATTCTGCAAATATTGCCTATTGCATTGGTTTTCAAACAGTATCTCAACAATTGCTGGGTTTCTAGAAAATTCACTAGCAACTTCCTGATGAAAATTCCTTCCCTCCCTCCCTCAGGAAGTTAGCACCCACCCCTCTCCTAGAAAAATGAAATATCCTAGGAAATATTAAAAAGGCAGAATATTTCCCCTAAAAAGAGAAGTAGAAACTCAGAAGCAGAAACTCACCTCAGAAGCAGAAGCTCACTTCCCCACACCTTTGTTAATGGGTGGGCCATTAAGACCTGGACCAGAGTATTCTACATAACAAAGGTCTCTACCCATCTTACCACCTGGCCTGGGAAGATTGCATTAGCCAATATTCAGGTGAAGCCATGTGATCCAGGTAAGATCCCCACGCCTGGGAATCTTGACAGCCAATGGGATACATTTTTTACACACAAACAAGAAACACTAAGGTGGGATCTAACAGGGTATATAACTAAAGGTCTCTCAGCATCTTAGGCCTTCTTTTCCTTCACCCAACATCTTGAAGTATGTGATTATCCTTTTCACTTTGGAGCTCCAAGCCATGCAGTCCTGTCCACCATTAAACTATCTTTCCAAACAGCCTCCATGCTTCCAGTGTCTTTTTCCCCACTTAACCCAGAAGGATAATTCTTCCAATACTTCCTATGCTTTACAATATTTACTGTTCAGAATGTATTAAAATATGTTCTATCTCACTTTTCTTCTTTCCCAAAAGATGAAAGAATACAAACTCACACAAACACAGGCAGGCAAGTTGGCTCGGACTTCACAGAATTAATTCTTTGGAACTGATAATATCCTTGGCATTCCAACACGCTCTGCCTGCCAAGTCCGAACTGATAACAAATAAAAATCTACTCACAGAAAATTACAAGGCAGTCCACAAAAATCATTCACAAAGAAAATCTGAAGTAAGATTAAACTTTGTCCCGTATAAAGTTCCAGCCGAAAACACATCCACTTTTATCCCCTGTGGGGTGTGGCTCAATGACTCAGCTCACTCGCTGACCCACCCACACCTACATTTCTGCTCACGTTTCTCCCTACGACGCAGCTTAGGATCAAGCCAACACTCTCCCTCTTTACTCCCTGTCAGGGGCTGCTCTGATACGCCTTCCTCCTGATTAATCTCAGGCTGTTTTTCTTGGTTGTCTGATGAAACCTGAGGCATTATCAGGGAGGAAGGCATTGCTAGAGAGGAAGGTCCTGGGTAAGAAGGCATTCCCAGTTCCTCCTCCTCATCTTCCAGGTCGTCTTCCTCTGACAGCATAGGCTCGGGAATCGGGGCCACAACAAAAATATATTTCTGATTCACAGAGAATTAGCTGTCCTGTCATTCTTCTCTCATTTGAAATGTGCCAAGCAACATTTCCTAGAATTTTGTACAGCACAAAGAGCACCCTTAGCAGATGATTAAGGGAGAACATAATCTATTTTTGAGCTGCATTGATTATCCTTAATATTAAAGTTGATCAAATACCGAGGTTTTATTTGCGTAATATCTTCACCATGTTTATTATGTTGATAAATGGCCATAGTCTCTTTGCCTCTTTGCATTATCTTCTGATTTTCAAATGATTTTGTTATCCTTCATAATTGACAAACAATACAGATTTAGACTCCATATTCATACAACATTCTGTATTTATGGAAGTGTACAGTCACCTAAGGACTAGGAAGCAACTAGCAGTTAATAAGAAAACATGTTTTCCCAATTCCTTATACTGAACCATAATCTCTACCTGCCAATCACTTCAGCAAAACAGCTACTGTTTCCTTTTTTTTAAAAAAAAATTTTTTTATTGGTTTTTAAGATGAACATAGACAAATAAAACATAAAAACATCAAGCCATCTTCCATATATATACATACAGTGCGCTGGTTGGTTTACAAATTGTTTTGTGCTTCCATTTCGTAGTCTTCAATTACAATTACATTGTATATATTCTCATATTTTCAATTAAGTATTAAATAGATTAATATCATTGTTAATCCTTTGACAACTTTTATTCATTCATGTTTTATGAAATAATCATATT
The DNA here is from genome assembly GCF_049901715.1 of Pseudonaja textilis. Lineage (NCBI taxonomy): Eukaryota > Metazoa > Chordata > Lepidosauria > Squamata > Elapidae > Pseudonaja > Pseudonaja textilis. Next base: position 166,661 of record NC_142001.1, on the reverse strand, counting down.
TTACTTAAATTGTTTTATGACAGTTCATTTCACCTCAAATCTATCCTACAATCATTTTGTAGATATAATAAGAAAAGAATACATCTTTATATATTTATTATTTTCTAAGAATCTACATATTTCTCTAGACTCTAGGCTCGCGATCTCAGAAAACAACGCAAGCCGCCGCCACCACCTCCTCCTCCCCCTCCTCCCGAGCAGACTGAAAGCAGCTGGGGTTGAGGAAATGAAGCCACCTCGGCTCGCGTTGTTTTCTGAGATCGCGAGCCTAGAGCCTAGAGCTCAGAAAATAACGCGAGCCACCGCCACCTCCTCCTCCTCCTCCTGAGCAGACTGAAAGCAGCTGGGGCTGAAGAAACGAAGCCACCTCGGCTTGCGTTGTTTTCTGAGCCTAGAGCCAGGGCGCTTTCATTGCACGGCAGAGCTTCTTGTTTCTGGAAACACCGGGCGTCGTTGCTGCCCCCTGAGGGGAGTGCGATTCTGAGCTGCGCGATTGGGGGACTTCGTGGCTTTGGGTGGGTGGGTGGGAGTGAGGACGGATGGAGTCCGCGAAGCGGGGCTTGCCTGCCCTTGCTGGCTGCCTCTGCTTCCTTAGGGGCTGGGAAGGGGGCTCATCTGGACCAAGGGTGAGTCTCCCCCTCAGTTTCCCCTGAAGGATCTTCCGTCGCTTTTGCCTTCTCCCTATGTCTTCCCTCTGTTAAAATCCCCCCACACACACACACACACACTTATTTTCAGGTGGATAGATTTCGTGTCTGAGCATTCTCACATCTCCACACCATTTTTTTTCAGAGGGAATCTCACTCGAGTATAAGACAAGGAGGTTTTTTTCAGCACAAAAAATGTGCTGAAAAACTCGGAGTATGTATGGTATATCCATTTTTAACTTAATGTCCTTTTTCTGTGGCATTTTCTGTAGCTCTTTTTCAAGTCGTTTATACTCATTCTCTAGTGCCTTGGAGGCTAGTCTTTTCATGGTATTTCTTTTCCTTGTATAGTCTATTATCAAGCCTCTGGCATATGCCTTCATGGTATCCCATACATTCTGGATTGATGTATCTTCTTTTTTGTTTTCTCTAAAAAAGAAAGCCAGTTCTTTCTCCATCCACTGTGTGAAGTCTTTTTCCTTTAATATAGTATTATTTAACGTCCATCTAGATCTTCCTTGTCCTTTCCATTTAATTGTCATTGGATTGTGATCTGCCCAAGTACTTGTTTCAATATTTATTTCTTGAATATTGACTAACAATTCTGTTGACATCCATATCATATCTATTCTGGACCATGATAAATGTCTATTTGAGTAGAAGGTGTATTGTTTAGTTTTAGCATTTCTTTCTCTCCATGTATCTTTTAAGTTTATTTCATCTACCATTTTAAAAAAAGATTTAAGGAGAGTCTTTCTGTTTTGCTTTGTTTTCTGTGCTGTATAGTCCAGTTTATTATCTAGAATTCCATTAAAATCTCCCATCATAACTATATTAGCATAGTCCAGTTCAATTATTTTCATATGTAATCCTTTATAAAATTCTTCTTGATTGTCATTCGGGGCATAGATTGCAATCAGGAGTGTTTTCATATTATTGTCCATTATTTCCACCATTAGTATTCTTGCATCCTCATCAGTATAGATCAATTTCGCTGGAATAATATCTTTAATCTTTAAAAACCACTCCTCTTTTCTTGCATTGTGTCAAAGAAGTAAATACTTTCCCTAATTTTGGCTGTATCAACAATTGTTCGTGTTGCTTTTTGATATGTACTTCTTGTAGGCAGATTATATCAAATTTTAATTTCTCTAATTTATGGAAAGTTTTCCTTCTTTTAACAGCTGAGTTAAGTCCATTTATATTAATTGTAATCAGTTTTTTTCTCTTCCATGGTTATATTTTGTAGTTAGGTTTAACAGCTCTCGTAGATCTTGGTTCATGTTGTTCTTTGGCTTCCACCTACTCTACCTACTGCACCTTCTTCTTTTTCAGTCGCCACTTGGCAGTCCTCTTGGAATTCATTTAGTGAGATTTCTTTTTCTGTCTCTTCCTCTTTCCCTCCAAAAAATTCTGTGTAAAATGATTCAGCTTTCTCAATTGAGTCAATTCTTTGTCTCTGTTCTTGCCATGTGAACATTAAACCTTCTGGAATCAGCCATCTATAATTCACCTCTTTTTTAAGTAGCATTTTGGTCAGAAATCAGTATTCTCATCTCTCTCATTCTGGGTACTTGTTTCAGGACCACAATCTCCTTGTCTTTATATTTCAATGTTTTTTCTCTTGCCACTTACAATATTTGTGTTTTAATAGCTTTCTTTGTAAATCTGATGTGGACTTCTTTTGGTAAGCCATTTCTCATTACATATCTTGTGAAGACTCGATAAACCTCATTTATTCCATCCATCGCCTTCTCTTTAGTTATTTCCAAAGCTTCAGCCAAAATTTCTATCATTATCTCAGCTAGGTTTTGTCCCTTTTCTTCCTCTATGTTTTGGAATCTGAGATAAAATTCTGATCTGTCCATCTCCCATCTCAGCATCCCACTTTTATCTTGTTCAACCACAGTTAATCTGCTATCAATATCTCCAATCTTCTTGTCTCTTTGTTTATCTTCTTCAATTTTTTGGAATCTCTCATCGTACTTCATCATCATTTGTTGAATGTTCTCCACCTTTTCATCAGTTTTCCCTATTCTTTGTTCAATGTTCTCTCTTCTCTTTTCAATATTCTCTGTTCTTATTTGAATATTTTGAATTCCTTGCATAATCATCTGCAGGTCACTTTTTCCTGTTCTTTTTCTTGCTGTAACATTGTCTTTATTGAACGTTGTCCTCCAGATGGTGAAGAGGAAGAAGTAGAAATTGAGGAACCAGGGACTGTTAGTTTCCTACTCATTTCAGACGATTCAGAATCTTCAGGTTCTTCTAGACCTTAATCCACTTGTGAAATAACCAATTGCAATTCCAAATAAAAATAGTAGGAAAAAAAGAAGCCAAATAGTAGCAATAATAATAATAATAGTAAAAATTCTTCAGGTTCTTATATACCTTAATCCAATCGGTTGGCTAGATAGCAGTAAAAACTCAGAAATGGAAGAAAAGACCATAAACACACACAAAAAAGAAAAAATTGTTAAATCCTGAAAAAGGTAGAAAAGTAAAAAGTAAAAAACTAAAAAGGAGAAGTCTTGTGCCCGTTCCATAGAATCTATTTTGATTTTTCTTTCTTTCCATGTTACTAACATCCCCTCCGGGATTAACCATTTGAATAGAATACCTTTCTGATTTAGATAACTGGCTAGAAATTTGTAATCTCGTCTTATTTCTCTTACTTTTCTTGGAATTTGCTTAAGGATCAGAATCTCTTTGCCTTTGTACATTATAGTTTCATCTCTAGACAGTCTAAGTATTATGTCTCGCACACTCCTTCTCACAAAACGAATGTGTACCTCTCTCGGGCATTTGTGACATCTCACGTAGTTGGTACTGACCCTAACAAATTCCTTGAGTATGTCTTCTTTGTCTTTTCCTAATAGTTCGGCCAATATTTCTGCCATTAGCTGCTCCAGTTCTTCTTCCTTAGATTCCTCCACATCCTGGAATCTCAGTTATGCAGCCACCTTATCCATTTCTAGGTAGACCAATGAATCTTCCATTTCTTTGCTTACACTTTTTAATTCTTCGTCTACCCTTTCCAGATTCTTTTCCATTTGTTCCGTCCTTGTCTCTATTTCTTTTATCATTTTTTTCCAAAGCCTGTTGTAGTGTTCCAATCTTATCCTCTACCTTAAGAATGTCCGCTTTCATCTCGGCTTTTAACTTTCCCATCTCTTCTTTTAATTTGCTAATATCTGCTCTTTTTGTTTTTTGAAAAAAAAAGTTTTATTGACTTTAACAACGAACAAAAACACATAAAACATGAAACATAAAACATAAAAGCATCATCCTCCTTCATAAATTTACAGTGTATCGGTTGGTTTACCACTTTTTTTGTGCATCCATTTCATAGTCTCCATTGTAGTTATATTACATAATAGCTCATATTATCAATCAACAATTATATAGCCTGATATCATTACTAAACAATCATTTGACTATAATTTGGTTAATTCATACTTTAACGAGATAACGATAATTTACTTAATTTATTTTACAACAAATCATAAAGTCATACCAAGTCTATCTTAATAAAATTTTATAAAGATAGTATCAAAGAAAAAGAAAAAAAAAGAAAAAAGGAGTATATATTCATTATATCCTAAGTTTCTAAATGTTCTATTATTATATTTTATTATCTAGCCATTGATAAAAAAGGTCCCAAACTTCATAGAATTGTTTATCTTCTTGTTCTCTAATTTCAAATGTCAGTCTACTCATTTCAGCACATTCGAATATTTTCTTAATTTCTTTCTCTGATGGTATTTTATCACTCTTCCAATTTTTAGCAAATATAATCCTAGCCGCTGTTAATACATTTACAATCAAATACTTCAAATTTTTATTATATGTTTCAGGTAAGATTCCCAATAAAAAAATCTCTGGTTTCAAATCCATATGTTTCTTTATCATTTTTTCCAACCATATGCAAATTCTAGTCCAATATTTTCTAGCGTCCTCACAAGTCCACCACATATGGTAATATGAGCCAGGTATCTGATGACATTTCCAGCACTTTTCAGGTTTATTCTTGAACATTCTTGTCGGGGGAAAATGCCACCTGTAAAACATCTTATACAAATTTTCTTTATATGCTGTTGACATTGTCATTTTATAATTTTGAGACCACAATCCCATATCCAAAGTTCTTCCCCCAAGCAATCATAGTTTCTTTAACTTGTTCTTCCTCTAGTTTAATTTCCAGCAAATAACTATATAATTTTTTGCTAATATCTGCTCTTGTTTCATTATGATTTTTAATCATTATTTCTTGAAGTTTTGACATTGATTCTTGCAAAGGTAACAAAGTTGATTGTGTATTAGCATTCGAAACATTGGTTTGTTTTTCTCCTGTTAGTGATTCTTCTATGGTTTTTTGAATTGTAGGGGAAGCTGTTGCCAGAGTGGTTGTTAGAGTCGGAGTAGTCTTCCTTCCCGTTTTCAGGGCCGTGGTTGTTGTAGAAGTCATTTCTTTTAGTATTTGTTTTTGCTGTTGAATTATATTAGTTATATTGTCCCAAATTACCATTCAGCATTATAACCCTTATGATAAAATTTCAATATCTAATTACTTGGTCTACCTATCTACTAAGTATTTGAGTTCTGTGCTCTTAATTAGAGACAAAAATATATAAATATATATTATTTTTGGTCTTATGTCCTCAATCAGGTATGTAATTTTGAACAATCTATATTCAAATACTATAGAACACTATCCAACACTATATAATATTCTCTATAATAAGTATATATAACAAATATATATATATATAAAACAAGTAATATATTCAATCCAACCAGATTTCAACTTTATAAGATTATAAGTTTTGTAAATATATATAAATTTTTATCTAATCTTGTCTGACCCTGTCTTGGTATTAAATATTCTAGGTATTCTAAGTCACCAATATTTTTGATCCAACATAGTATTACACTTCCCCCAATAAGTTGATTATATTCTCACACTAAATTGTACTACTTTAACATTTACTAATTACTGTTTAACATTTAATCTTCTACTTATTAATTATAAAATTCTTAACCTTGTTACTATTTTCCCTATCAAACTGGTCAGAGTATGACAATCCGTATTATTACTAATTATTCAAAACAATTAAATCAGTTAACAATTCAGTCTAGGAATCAATATACCTTTTCTAAATAAATAAATTTAGAGCTATACTAAAAAGAAACTGAAAAGAGAAAAGGGATTCGCCTTAACGTCAAAATGTCAGTAAATAGTAGACAGGATAAAAAGTTTAACAGAGTAATATCAAGGGAAAACCACAAAGAAATAAAGTAGAGTGGTAAGAAAATGGAATTTTAGAGTCAGGTTTAAATCCACCATTATTGGGATTTTGTAGTTTTCTTCAGACACACCAGAAGGAGGGAGGTGAAAAGTGCTGAATAATAGCTGCCCGCAATCAGTCTCTTCCCAAACTTCCAAGATACTTTTTTTTTTTTTTGTCAATGCTTCTGAGTTCAATATCTTAATCTCCTTCACTTACGGCTTTCACCTCAGTCAGTTTAGAATCAAATAAAGTTCTCCTCCAAGTCAGTTAAAGGTCTATTGAGCAAATAGTGTCAAATAGGGTCTGTTATTTTGTTGCACTAACTTCGAAGATTCAATGTATCTCGTATAGCACTGCGTTTTCCTTTCTTCAGCAGCTTCTCTCCTTTTCGGGTTTTAAATCTAGGAAATTTATCAGTATAACAATCCACTCAAGAACTCAAATTCTCCACAAGTCTCCTAGTCTTTTCAACAATTTCTTCTTCAGTTCCCAGTCTTTTCCTTTCAAACGCTATAATCCACACTTTCACTTCCATCTGGCAGGTCTTTCCACCCACGTTAATCAAACTTTCGCTTTTTTAGCCGCTTTTCTCTAGGGCTTCCGATAGATATAACACAAAAAAGAAAAAGAAAAAATCACTCGCCGAACTCACTCTTCACCATTAAGGTCTTTCTGCCACCTCTTTCTCCACCGATCTTACAAGCTGTCACTTACTCGCTTTTTCGCATCGGAGGCAGTCCGGACTTTGGAGCCGCCATTGACAGGCGGCTGGCTCTTTCGCGCTGGGCTCTGGAGGTCTTCCCTTTGCTGCCAGGGGGTTGCCTTCCCCCACACTGCAACCCGAGATTCCCCCACACCGACACAAATCTCTCCGGGATTCAGGTATCCTCTAGGGATCGCACCAAGAAGAGGTACACTGAAACCGCAGCCGGGCTTCTACACCTCTACACGTCCCTGTCCTGCCACCGGAAGTGAAGCTAGTAGGCACAGAAGTTCAAAATAGTAAGGAGGAATCAAAAAGAAATTCGCAGGAAGACCAAAGTCACCATAGAAATAAAAAAGAAGGAGACGAATAAAAAAAAGATGGACACTAAACAACCAAATTGTAAACGAAGAAGAGTATATTAATAAACTGAAAGAGGAGCTAAACTATTTTCTAAAAGATAATAATAATGAAACAACTTCAAAACAGAACATTTGGGATACTATGAAAGCAATTATAAGAGGCACAACAATTTCCTATAATGCTGTGAGAAACAAGAGAATTTATGCCCAACAAAACGTGTTACAACAACAAATCCAAGACTTAGAAATACAATTACAAAAAACCCCTAAGATCCAAGGACTACAAAATCAGTTAATACTAGCCAAACATAAGCTGAATTTAATTGAACAAGATAAAATAGAAGTTAGCTTGAGAAGGTCCAAACAAAATTATTTTGAACACGCCAATAAACCAGGAAGATGGCTATCTTATAAACTTAAAAAAGAAAAAGAAAAGAGATTGATACACCAATTAATAGACGAGAAAGGCATCCCACAACATGAGATTGAGAAGAAAAAGGATATTATATTAAACTATTTTCAAAGATTATATAAAAAAGAAGAAATCAGTGAGGATAAAATAAGAACTTATCTGGAGAATACGAATGATAAAACAATAGGGGAAGGAGAGAAAGAATTATTAAATAAGGATATTACATGGTCTGAGTTGAAATCTGCAATGGAGAATCAAAGTAATAATAAATCCCCTGGCCCAGACGGGATTCCAATAGAATTGTACAAAGCCACAATAGAGTTAGTAGGGCCACTGATGCTGGAAGTGTTTAACGAAGTACTTTTGGCAGCCAAAATGCCAGACTCATGGAGGGGGGCATTGATTTCGTTAATTCCGAAGGAGGATGTAGATGCCAGATATATCAACAATTATAGACCAATCTCACTTTTAAACGCCGATTATAAATTATTTACCTCAATTATAGCGAATAGAGTAAAACAAGTTTTAAATTTATACATTCATGAAGACCAAAATGGTTTCCTTCCATTCCGCCAAATTAAAAACAATTTAAGAACCGTTATTGACGTCTTAGAATATTATGAAGCTCATCCAGAGAAACAATTTACACTCATGTTTCTAGATGCAGAGAAAGCATTCGATAACTTACATTGGCACTTTTTAATACAAAAAATCTATAACATGAATCTGGGCACTAAATTCGAGAATATTATCACAACAATTTACAATACCCAACAAGCCAATATACTAATTAATGGTGAACAAACAGGCCCACTAAGCATTGAAAAGGGCGTTAGACAGGGTTGCCCTCTCTCACCCCTCTTATTTATATTTGCTTTAGAATCATTGTTAACGCGGATAAGACAAAATTCTGAAATCCAAGGAGTTAGGGTCAAAGCAGAGGAATATAAATTACAGGCGTTTGCAGACGATATGGTTTTCTTCCTAGAGGATCCCATGGAAAAAGGACATAATCTAATAAAAGAACTAGAACAATACGGCTCAGTAGCAGGATTAAAGATTAACAGAAATAAGACGAAATTACTGACTAAAAATCTAACAGAGAACCAGAGGAAAGAATTAGAAAAAACCATGGGGATACAGGCAACAAAAAAGGTCAAATATTTAGGCATATGGTTAACACCACATAGTAAATCACTCAAAGAGAATAATTATGATAAACTGTTACAGCAAATTAAGAAAGATCTAGAATCTTGGAATAAGTTGCAGCTTTCTCTACTGGGCAGGATTGCCACAATCAAAATGAACATCTTACCAAAACTCCTTTACTTATTCCAGACAATCCCAATAAAATTACCAAAAAAATTTTTGATGATATAAATAAGGTAACTCTTAAATTTATTTGGCAAGGGAAAAAAGCTAGAATCAGTATTAAGTCCTTACAAGATGCAAAAAGTAGAGGTGGGCTAGCGCTTCCAAACTGGGAATTATATTATTGGGCAGCCAACTTATTATGGTTAAAAGACTGGGTCAATTTACGGAACAAAAGAACTCTAGTCTTGGAAGGGCACGACCTTCAGAGAGGATGGCACGCATTTCTATGGGATGTGGGGAAAACTAAACAGGCGTACTTTCATAGACATCTTATTAGAGATTCACTATTAACTAATTGGAAAAAAATATGTAAAAAACATTATTTAAAAATTCCGATTTGGCTTTCAACAATGGAGGCAATGGTTCATCCCAACAATTTGGATATAACAAAAATGACTAAATATAAAGATTTATTAGACCCTTTAGGGAAATTAAGAACTCGACAGGAATTAAAGGAACAGGGATTTAAAATTGATCAGTGGTTATATATACAAATCCATAGTAGATACAAACAAGATATCAAAGAGTTTGGAATCTATAGCAAATTACAACACTTAGATAAAATCTTATTAGGATCAAATAAAAAGAATATCTCTAAATTTTATAAATATTTATTGGAGGTAGAATTAGAGCAAGAGATAGTGAAAGGGAACATGATAATGTGGAGTAGGAATATTGGAAGAAGCATTACGTTAACAGAATGGGAAAAGATCTGGAATAGAATCATTAAGATTACGAAATCTGCGGCGTACAAAGAAAATATGTATAAAATGTTATATAGATGGCACTTATCCCCTTCGAGGTTAGCGAAAATGAACCCAAACTCTAGTCCAAAATGTTGGAAATGTAAAAACATAGAGGGAACCTACTTTCATATGTGGTGGACCTGTAAAGAAGCCCAGAAATACTGGCAAAAAATTAGAAAATGGCTGGAGGAGATAACCAAAGAACAAATCGAATACAAACCAGAGTTCTTCCTACTAGGGATCTCTGATAAACATTTTCCTAAAAAGACGAAATATATAATAATTCATATTCTAACTGCGGCCAGATTAGCATTTGCCCAGTGCTGGAAATCATCCCGTTTACCTACAGATCAATTGGTCATTCAGAAAATATGTGACTGCAGCAGAAATGGACAATTTAACCATAGCTCTTAAAAATAAAGAGTGTTCAGCATTTGATAATAATTGGAATGCGTGGTATAATTGGTTATATCAGAGATAAACTGTTCAAGGAATAATGGGTAATTTAAGCATAAATAGTAATAAGATGTGTATATTTAAAGTAAGGTAGGAGAATTGGATCTTGCAGACTGTCAAAAAGAATATCTGTTTGGTTTTAACGTATTTTCTTTTTTCTTCCGTCTCTTTGTTTTTTTTCTCTTTTATACTTCTTTTTCTCCTTTCTCGGTCGCAAGACCGAGCGTTTTTTCTTTTTCTTTTCCTCTCTCTTTCTCTTCTTTCTTTCTTCTTTTTTTCTCTCTGTTGCATATGTAATGTTGTTATGTTATTTTTTTAATTGTAAATTCAATAAAATTTATATAAAAAAAAAAGAATTATGTCTTTGCAAAAGAAAAGCAATATAAATGCATTGGCTTGAAACAATTCTCTCTGTCTTTCCGTCTCTGTCTCTCTCTCTCTCTCCACCATGTTTTATATACAAAGGTATATATGATGCTTTGCTAATCAAAACCAGTACATTGCATTAAAGGTAAAGATAAAGGTAAAAAAAAAAAAGAAATAAAAAAGAAGGACCCCCTCAAATTCAAGGGAACGACTATCCACCTCAGGAGAGAGAAGAATCTATTCCACAACAACCACAAGGATAGAGCTGAATTATCACGAGACAAAAAGCGAAACAGATCTAACTAAATGGATGAAGAAAAGAAACTTCTATCCATCAATATAAATGGTTTAAATTCGACAACTAAAAGGAAAAGGATAATAGCTAAATTAATTAAACAAAACGCCAACATAATATGTTTACAAGAAACTCACATAAGGAAAATAGATGAAAGATACTTAGACTGCCCTAAACTAGGGAAGTTATTTATGGCACCAGCAGATTAAAAAAAGAAAAGAAAGGAATTGCAATATATGTGAAAGATGACTTAAAAGCAGATCTAATTTGGTCAGACCCGGAAGAAAGAACTCTGGTTTTACAGATATCGATTAATACTATTTCATTTCTATTGGTAGCAATTTATGCCCCAAATGAAGACCAGAAAGAGTTTTTTAAATATTTACATCAAAAAGTAATAGGATTTGAAAAAAGGAACATCTGTATTATAGGTGATTTTAACTCCATTGCTGATTACCAAAAGGACCACAGTAATGCGAGGAAGAACAAAAAACGAAAAAGAGAGTTTCCCAAGACATGTAAGGAAATGATGAAAGAATTAAATTTAGTGGATTTATGGAGAAGATTAAACCCAGAAGAAAAACAATTTACATTTTACTCTAATCCGCATCAAATATGGACAAGAATAGATATGGCGTGGATGAATGGGGAAATTGCAAATGAAATAAAAGGAATCGAAATTTTACCAAATGAATGGCCTGATCACAACCCAATTCAAATAATTTGGAAAGGTAGGAAAAAACCAAAGAAAAGATGGACATTAAACACTCAATTAATAAGAGAAAAAGAGTATATTAATAAGCTTAAAGAGGAATTAAATTATTTCCTTAAGGAAAATGATAATGATGTAACCACGAAACAAAATATCTGGGATACATTGAAGGCAGTTATAAGAGGTGTAACAATCTCTTATAATGCCATGAGAAATAAAAGAAAATATGCTCAACAAAATAAATTACAACAACAAATTAAGGAATTAGAAACCCAATCACAAAAGACCCCTAAAAATCAAAGAGTACAAAATCAGATAATAACTGCCAAACATAATTTGAACTTAATGGAACAAGAAAAAATGGAAATAAATTTGAAAATGACTAAACAAACTTATTTTGAATATGCAAATAAACCAGGAAGAGGGCTATCTTATAAACTTTAAAAAAGGAAAGAGATTGATATACCAATTAATAGATGAGAAGGGCGACATACAACAACAGATAGAAAACTAAAAAGACATTATTTACAAATATTTTGAAAAGTTATATAAAAAAGAAGTCAATGAGGATAAAATAAGAAATTACTTAGAGGAAACGAAAGACAAAGTAATTGGAGATGAACTGATAGAATTATTAAACAAAGATACTACATGGTCCGAATTGAAATCAGCAATAGAGAATCAAGGGAATAATAAAACCCCAGGGCCATATGGGATCCCAGCAGAATTATATAAGGCAATTGCGGAACAAATTGGACCACTGATGATGGAAGTTTTTAATGAGGTATTACTGGTAGCTAAGATGCCAGACTTGTGGAGGGGAGCATTGATTTCACTGATCCTGAAGGAGGAATCTGACCATAGATACATTAACAACTACAGACCAATTTCACTCCTAAACACTGATTATAAAATATTCACCTCTATTATAGCTAACAGACTAAAACAAGTTCTAAACCGGTACATACATGAAGACCAAAATGGATTTCTCCCGACTAGACAGACAAAGAACAATTTAAGAACAGTAATAGATGTTTTAGAATTTTACGAAGCCCACCCTGAGAAACAATCTGCACTTATGTTTTTAGATGCAGAAAAGGCATTCGACAACTTAAATTGGCATTTCTTAATTCAAAAAATTTATAATATGAATTTAGGTACCAAATTTGAAAATATCATAACAATTTATGATACACAGCAGGCCAATATCATAATAAATGGGGAACACACTGGTCCAATAACAAGAGAAAAAGGAGTCAGGCAGGGTTGCCTGTCTTTCACCTCTTCTCTTTGTATTCGTTTTAGAAACACTCTTAACACGAATTAGGCAAAATCCTGAAATTAAAGGACTGAAGATTAAAACAGAAGAATACAAATTGCAAGCGTTTGCTGATGATATGGTTTTCTTTTTGGATGAACCAATAGAAAAAGGATATAAATTGATAAAAGAACTAGAACAATTTGGTGCAGTAGCAGGACTTAAAATCAATAGAAAAAAAACAAATTTAATGACCAAAAATTTAACAGAAGACCAGAAAAAGGAATTAGAGGTAAGTATGGGAATACAGGTAACAAAGAAAGTTAAATATTTATGAATATGGCTAACACCACATTGTAAGACACTCAAAGAGAATAACTATGACAGATTGTTGCAACAAGTAAAGAAAGATTTAGAATCATGGAATAGGTTGCAACTTTCACTACTGGGCAGGATTGCATCTATCAAAATGAATATTTTGCCAAAATTCTTATACTTATTTCAGATGATTCCAATTAAATTGCATAACTTTTTTTTTTTTTGGAGAACTTAATAAGATAACACTCAAATTCATTTGGCAAGGAAAGAAATCTAGAATTAATGTAAAGGCATTACAGAATTTGAAGAGTAGCGGGGGATTGGCACTTCCAAATTGGGAACTATATTATAGAGCAGCTGCTTTAGTATGGTTAAAAGATTGGGTGAACTTACTTGACAAAAGAACGTTATTATTAGAAGGCTACGACTTGCAGAGGGGTTGGCACGCCTTCTTATGGGAAGTGGGGAAACCCAATCAGTCATACTTCCATAGACACTTAATTAGAGATTCTCTATTAACCAATTGGAAAAAAGTACGGAAAAAATACTATTTAAAAGTACCGATTTGGTTATCAACAGTGGAGGCAATGATTCACCCAAACAATCTGGACATTACTAAAATGATCAAATATAAAGACTTATTAGATGCACAAGGAAAATTGAAAACACGACAAGAACTACAAGAGTGGGGATTTAAAATAAATCAGTGGGTATATCTCCAAATTCATAGTAGATATAAACGATAACAAAGATTTCAGAATTAATAACAAACTCCAACACTTAGATAAAATTTTACTAGGATCAAATAAAAAAAAATATAACTAAATTTTACAACTACCTACTGGAAGTAGAGTTAGCAGAAGAGACAGTCAAAGGGAATATGATAGCTTGGAGTAGGAATGTTGGACGGAGTATCACATTAACAGAATGGGAAAAGATTTGGAACAGAAACAATAAGATCACCAAATCTGCAGCTTATAAAGAAAACGCTTACAAAATGTTTTACAGATGGCACCTTCCTCCTTCGAGGTTAGCGAAGATGCACCCAACACAACTCCAAAATGTTGGAAATGTAAAAGTATAGATGGAACCTTTTTTCATATGTGGTGGTCATGTAAGGAAACCCAGAAATATTGCCAAAGAGTTAGAAAGTGGCTAGAAGAGATAACCAAAGAACAGATTGAATATAAACCAGAGTCCTTCCTGTTAGGGATTTTTGACAAACAGCTTCCTAAAAAAGTGAAGTATATAACAATACATATCTTAATAGCGGCCAGGCTAACGTTTGCTCAGTGTTGGCAACTACCTTACATACCTACAGAACAGATGATCATCCAGAAACTCTCAAGACTGTGCAGAAATGGACACACTAACTTTAGCCCTAAAAAATAAAGACTCTTCCAAGGGAAAAAAGCTAGAATCAGTCAAGGGAAAAAAGCTAGAATCAGTATTAAGGCCTTACAAGATGCAAAAAGTAGAGGTGGGCTAGCGCTTCCAAACTGGGAATTATATTATTGGGCAGCCAACTTATTATGGTTAAAAGACTGGGTCAATTTACGGAACAAAAGAACTCTAGTCTTGGAAGGGCACGACCTTCAGAGAGGATGGCACGCATTTCTATGGGATGTGGGGAAAACTAAACAGGCGTACTTTCATAGACATCTTATTAGAGATTCACTATTAACTAATTGGAAAAAAATATGTAAAAACATTATTTAAAAATTCGATTTGGCTTTCAACAATGGAGGCAATGGTTCATCCCAACAATTTGGATATAACAAAAACGACTAAATATAAAGATTTATTAGACCCTTTAGGGAAATTAAGAACTCGACAGGACTTACAGGAACAGGGATTTAAAATTGATCAGTGGTTATATATACAAATCCATAGTAGATACAAACAAGATATCAAAGAGTTTGGAATCTATAGCAAATTACAACACTTAGATAAAATCTTATTAGGATCAAATAAAAAGAATATCTCTAAATTTTATAAATATTTATTGGAGGTAGAATTAGAACAAGAGATAGTGAAAGGGAACATGATAATGTGGAGTAGGAATATTGGAAGAAGCATTACATTAACAGAATGGGAAAAGATCTGGAATAGAATCATTAAGATTACGAAATCTGCGGCGTACAAAAGAAAATATGTATAAAATGTTATATAGATGGCACTTATCCCCTTCGAGGTTAGCGAAAATGAACCCAAACTCTAGTCCAAAATGTTGGAAATGTAAAAACATAGAGGGAACCTACTTTCATATGTGGTGGACCTGTAAAGAAGCCCAGAAATACTGGCAAAAATTAGAAAATGGCTGGAGGAGATAACCAAAGAACAAATCGAATACAAACCAGAGTTCTTCCTACTAGGGATCTCTGATAAACATTTTCCTAAAAAGACGAAATATATAATAATTCATATTCTAACTGCGGCCAGATTAGCATTTGCCCAGTGCTGGAAATCATCCTGTTTACCTACAGATCAATTGGTCATTCAGAAAATATGTGACTGCGCAGAAATGGACAATTTAACCATAGCTCTTAAAAATAAAGAGTGTTCAGCATTTGATAATAATTGGAATGCGTGGTATAATTGGTTATATCAGAGATAAACTGTTCAAGGAATAATGGGTAATTTAAGCATAAATAGTAATAAGATGTGTATATTTAAAGTAAGGTAGGAGAATTGGATCTTGCAGACTGTCAAAAAGAATATCTGTTTGGTTTTAACGTATTTTCTTTTTTCTTCCGTCTCTTTGTTTTTTTCTCTTTTATACTTCTTTTTCTCCTTTCTCGGTCGCAAGACCGACGTTTTTCTTTTTCTTTTCCTCTCTCTTTCTCTTCTTTCTTTCTTCTTTTTTTCTCTCTGTTGCATATGTAATGTTGTTATGTTATTTTTTTAATTGTAAATTCAATAAAATTTATAAAAAAAAAATACTCTTCAATATATTATAACAATTGGAATTGCTGGTATAAATGGTTAGACCAAAGATAGACTTTATATTATAAAGTAAAAAAGAATGGGACAAACTTATATGAGTGTAATCTAAATATAGATATGGATAAGATGTGCGTATATGATACAAATTAAGAAAAGATCTTATAAACTGTCGAAAATGAGAATGTTTTTAAGTGTTCACTTTTTCTTTCGCTCTTTTCGCATTTCTTTCTTTTTTCCTTGCTCTTTTTTGCTTTTGCTATTTGTGTATGTGTTGTTGATTTGTTTTTAATTGTAAATTTAATAAAATTTGTTTTTTAAAAAAACTAATAAGGAGAAAAGAAAAGTTATTCAGGTTCTTCAACACCTTAATCCAATTAAGAGGTCTCAGGTATAAAAGGATGCATAAAAAAAAAAAAGCCACAAAAATTAAAAAAAAAAACAATATGGAAGGTAAATAGAAAAAAAATACAAGGGAGGGAGAGAGAAAAAAGAAAAGAGACTACTCCCTTAAAAAGAAAAGGAAGGAAATCATTAATACTAAAGCTTTTCCTTTAAAATAAAATGCAAACGTAAAAATTTGACTTCAAAAGACAAAAAGAAAGACAAAAATCAAGTTCCAAAAGGCCAAAGATCCAAATAGCTTTATGAAAAGTTAACTAGTAAGGAGGGGGTTTGTTAAAGTAAGAAATAGCGCAGCTTAAAAAAACATTAAAAGAGCACACTGCACCTTCTTTGATTATCCAAGGCTTTTGTTAAAATTTATAACTCTCTTCTCCAGAGTCTTATCACCTTTTTTTCCTATAAGCTTCAACACCAGACTCCAGCTGTTGATAGAAACCCAGAAGAGCACCCGCAATAATACTCTCCCATGCTCTTCCCTCTATCTTATCAAACAGCAATGTCCTTGAAAAGAAGTCTCAGTTCTTTCTCAGCTTTGTCTGGTCAAGAAAAAGAAATAGAATATTTCCAAGCTTCTAGTTGGCAGTGTTACAAAGTTTCTTTTGCTTTCACTTTCCCCCTCCTTTTCCAAACAAAATATAATAAAAATTAATTAAAAAGGGAAAAAGATATTTAAAAAGATGACTAAAAGGGAGTCTCTAGCCTAGAATATTATAAAGTCAAAAAGGAGAGAAAGAATAGGTAAAAGAAGAAAAAAAACCAGTCCAGTTTCAAAATATGAAATCGTGTAGAAAATCTAGCAATGAGAAAAATAAAATAAAATATTACTTTGACATTCCTGTTTAAAATCGCCGCTTAATTACTTCTGTCAAAACTTTTTACAGATTCTTTTTTTTCCTTAGGGTGTCCTTTCAAATCTTAAAATAAACAAAAGGTTCTCACCAAACCGGCATACTCTCTCTTTCTGTTCTGTTTCGTTTTGGAGCTGTCCCAACTTCAGCAGCTTTAATGGCTGCCTCTTTGCCCCTGGCAAAAAGAGCTTCTCCAGGATCTACCTGGGGTTTTGCGGTATCCCTGGGATCGACAGGATGTGCTCTTTACATTCACCATCTCTTTGGGACGGTTTAGATCCGATTGGACCATCCAGGAGCAAAGATATCAGCAGTGATCTCAGACCTCCAAGATCGCATGCTGTATCGTCGTGACGCCAGCTCTGCCCTCTCCCAAAACATCTACTGTTTCCTGATGTCATTGACCGTTAAGGCGAATCTCTTAATCTGACCTTTAAAAATACGACTTAAATACTTCACATGCTGCTATTAATACAGATCTTTTTGACTTACAACAGAAAAGCATCAGTAGAAGGTCAACATTTGTAGAATAGAGATTTGTTTTAGATACATGATGATTAAGTTGGGAACCTCCATTCCATTTAGAAACACTAATTTATTTTTAAAATGCTGGTAATGCCTGCTAAGAAATCAAGTGAAAATTACAATGAACCTTCAGCAGAGCAGGACACTTACTTAGAAACAGGGGAACCCAATCCCTAGTCCATGGATTGGCACTGCTTCGCAGCATGCCAGAAACTGGGCCATGCAAACAAGTGAAGCCACATCCATGGGGTGCAGGCAAAAGATGAAACCACGCCCCCTCCGGTCCGTGAAAAAACCTCTCCATGGAACCGGTCCCTGGTGCCCAAAAGATTGAAGTCCATTAAGTTAGGACACAGTATTAAATGTGCTCCAGCACAGACCAGCTAGATATTTTCCCAGGGTTCTTCCATCTGGGTTCCACATGGAGCAGGAAGATTGATTTCATAGCATAAATGGATTGTCCCGAATTCCGTTTTTCTTAAAAGGAATGTTATCATATTGAGCTTCATTTTTCAAAAACCACAACTCATCCTTGGAAGGTAGAAGATGCTACCCATATGGAAGAATGGTTGATGACTGATTTTTCTGAAATAGATATTAATTTTTTTGATTAGAGAAAAGTTATTCATTTATGGCCATGATGTAACACCATTTTTATAAAGTGCAGTACATATGGATGGCACTCTTAAGTGATCAGGTTTATTTATTACTAGCAGTTCTGTCACAGCAGGAACCTTGAAAATTAGCAGCTTAAACATTAAATTACCCCATAATTATCTACAGTAGTTTCTCAGTGTGGAAACTTACTGTGGTCTGCTAAATGGAGCCTTGTTGGCTGTGTTTGCTGTCTTTGTTTCTTTCATCTTCTCTGGGCAGAAGCTGATCAAGACTGCTGGCTGGCTGGCTGCTAATTGACCTCGCTATACCTGTTCCGTGACTAGAATGTCAGTCCTATATTGTTCTCCTGTCTCTAGTATAAAGTGACAAAAATGGTAACCAGTGGAACAGCTTGCCCTCAGAAGTTGTGGGTGCTTCATCACTGGTGGATTTTAAGAAGAGACTGGCAGCCATTTGTGTGAAATGGTATAGGACAGTGATGGTATTCAGCTGGTTTTCACCAGTTCGCTAGAACTGATATCTAACTGCTCGGTTTGGCGAACTGGTGAATTCCCTTGGCCTGGTCTGGCTGGGTGTTCCCTCTAGGCGTGTGCAGAAGCGAGCACACTCACTGGCCCCACCCGGCCTTGCCCCGCCACCCTAGCCACCCCTTATCTGAGTTTTCTCACTTTTGCACTAGAAGACCTTCAGAGTCCTTTCCAACTCTATTATTCTGTATGATACCTTATAAAATCAAATCAAAGTGGATGTGCCTAGCCCTAGAGATTTGAGGATTTATTCGTTAAGATTTTTTTAATCCTGCCTCTATTACTTTATAACGGGTGTCAAACTCAAGGCCTGGGGGCCAGATCTGGCCCATGGGGTGCTTAGATCTGGCCCATGAGGCCGCCCTGGAAACAGCAAATGACTGGCCCGCAGTGCTTCTGCCAATGAAAATGGCACTTGGGAGGGCTGTGGGCGGCTCTGTGTTCTGTTTTTGCCTGCAGAGGGTTGCTGGCAGAGAGTTGCTCAGGAGCCCATTTTCACTGACAATTTGGGCTGCCATAGGTGCCCCCAAAACAAGTGATGTTGAGCTGACCACACCCACCCTGGTCGCACCCACCCCTCCCCCCCAAGGTCAAACACAACCCTGATGTGGCCCTCAATGAAATCGAGTTTGACACGCCTGCTTTATAAGTAACTCAAGGCAGGATACATACACAATATTTCTTCCTATTTCCCCATAATGACAACCTGTGAAGTGGGCTGGACTGAGAGATTGACTGGCCTAAGGTCATAAGTCGGCTTTCATGGCTTAGGCAGGATAGGAACTCAGTCACCAGGAGATCGGATAATAGTTATCCACCCAGCTTTCATACCTAAAGGGGGATTAGAATTCACCATTTCCTTGTAATTGGCCCAAAGTTAGCCAGCTGGCTTTCATACTGAAGGTGGGACTCAAATTGACCATGTCCTAGTTTCTCGCCTGATGCCTTAACCACTAGACCAAACTAAAGTACCAATCACTCTGTTGACACCCAACCTTTTTTTTTTGTATTTTTTTTTTTTTTGGATTTTCACAAAACCTAATACAAATAAAATATCTTTTTTGAGAGCAGCATGATTCCAGGTTATCACATCTCAGTACAGACATAATCTCAATTACATATTCATCTTTATATTCTATTTCATATCTTGTCACTATTTTTATCATTTTCACAATAATTTTTCCCTTCCCTTACTTTCCTCAACCTTATTTCTGTTTTTCTCATTCCTTTCTAATTCAATTACATATCCTTTTCTTCGTTTCTTTATCTTTCTAGTCATTATATTTGTACTTTTGTACTTACAATTTCATACATTCTTTTTTCATCATTGTCCCGAAAGGGAAAAGAAAAAAAAATTCCCTCCCCTTCCAGGCATTAAAAAGCAAGGTTTCCCTTTGATTACTAAATAGAGTGTATCACCTTTATATCTTATAATTGTTATCCATTCAAATCTCGTTTAACATTTAATTTATGCATTATACAATTATAAAGTTCAGTTTCTAATATCTATTTTATATCATATAACTCTTATCGACCGAATTCTGCTTGGTACTTTCCCTTAAAAATACACACTGAATTCTGAAAAAAGAAAAAATATATAACAATAATGAATAAAATGGTTATTCTATTCAAATTCCTCGTGACAAATGATATTGATTTCATTATAAATCTTTTACATTTCTTTTCAGTGAAATTTTATAAATTGTTAAAAACAATTAAAGTATTTTCATTTCTTCCTCTTATTCCCTCTTCTACTTTTGTTCCCTTTCTCTATTTCATTTAATTATTAACAAACATTCCATTACATAACATTTTGTCTTTCACTTTAATCACCTATGTTTCATATTTTCTAGGTCGTTACTATTTCCAATATAACAACACTATCTCTTGTACCCTTGCAGAATCCTCTCAATTTATATTTTTAACCATTATCTCTATGTCTTTTAAATAGGCTAATACCTTTAATCCTTGTACGTTTCCTGTTTCTTTATTTCCTGTTTCTGTCCCTTATAACTTCTTCTCCTTTTTATCTTTCCCCTCTTTTTCTCAACACCCATTTTGTCCCCCTGTCTCCCTGATTCTCCCTTCTGCAATCTTCCTTCTGCAATCTTCCTAGTATTATATTTACTTTTCAAACTATTCTTTTTTTTTTTAGTTGTTTCCTCAAATCTTGAGTATTTTACTCCCTTTCCCCACTTTTTCCCATTTTACTCCACATGGAATTGTTTGGTCATTAAAGATAGCTTCTTCTTTGTCCAGCCCTTCTTGTTCTTCGAGCATTTCTTGTTGTTTTTCATAATTCAAAATCTCCATTTCTAAGAATTGAAGTGCGAAGCCAAAGGATCCTCCTCCCTCTTGCGACTCTTTTTTCATTTGTTTAAGTTCCATTTTTAGTTCCTCGGGGAGTACTGCCAATTTAAGCACTTTTAAACAACCACCCGATTAATTTTAGTTCAGACCACTAGAAATCCAACACCCAAAATTCCCAAAATCACCAAATAATCCAAAACTGTTTTTTCTTGCTTCTTTTTTCCACTTTCCTTTTCCAGGAGCTCTGTTCTTATAACTAAGTTTCTGTTACAATGTATCCTTTGGAAGTCTTGTTAAAATTCCATTGTTAATTCTTTTTATTTCCAGGTGGTACTCTCTGCTCTTTCCAAGTCCCACCCTTTCTTTTTTCCTCTACTTTCCTCCTTTTGAAGGCTTTAGCATATCCAGAAAGTTTTTATTTTCCCTTTGACACTTTAATTTCAGCTTAAAATTGCCTGTTACTGTCAAAGTAGATTAACACCAATTTCTTGCTTAAATCTCTTCTTTTTAGCATGCAAAGCCAATTGTAGGTGTCGGTGTGACAAAAAACATTTTTTTTCCTTTTCCCTCTTCCTCCGCCACTTTAAGAATCTTCTTTTAGGAATAACACTCTTCGTAATTTAAATTCCAGGGTACCTTGCATAATGTTATCTCTGCTTAGCCCAGTCTGTCAAGCTCTCCCCTTTGTCTTCCTCCTGCTCAATCTTGTCTGGTCAGGTTCCTCTTTGAGGTGGCCATTTCTGTCTTCGGGAAAGGGAGTAAAGAACAGCCGAGGAGGAGAGATACGGCTCCCCTCAACTCAGCTGGTGGTCTCCCCCCTCTTCACCACCTCTACGGGGTGGCTTCAGCCCCGTATCCAAGGGATCGGGGCACTCCATCAGCGAGCACGGATTGAAACCGTGCACGATCACGGATTTCGGTCCATCACCAAAGAGGCCCAAATCGGAAGTCCGACACCCAACCTTTCTGTGAAAGGTTGCAGTAATGTTGTCAAATAATCAAATAATGCTGTCAAATAATCCAGTGTTGTAGCATTTTAATGTACTATGCCTAATATTGTGGGGGTTTGGCATGAGAAAGAGTGTTTCCTTCTGTTTATGGCCTTTGTTCACAACATCTGGTTTGCCATCTTGCAAAGCGAGCTGAACTTCTTAGTAGGTCTTTGGTCTGATCTGAGAAGCTTTGTGCATTTTTATGCTAACAGCCATCTGCTCATTATGACTACAAACAATAATATGTGGGATACCCTATTCCACATTCATTAAAAAAAGGAAAGTGAACTGTATGTGAATGGTAGAAAGAAAATGCTAATATTTATCCCGACTCAACCTATTGCCCCTTGAAAAGCTTTTCAGCTTCTCTTAACTGAAGCCAAACTCTAAATAGAACAGAAATAGAAAATTATTAAAAGTATGGGAATGATGTAATCAATGTCCTTAGATTGAAATTAATTGGAATCAAATATAATTTTGGTCTTGTCCTTGGCCCCAAGAACACTGGGCTCCTTTTACACTAATCAGATAAATATTTTTGCCCAACTGGTTGTGCAACATTCTCAGTTCATTTGTTATGAATAATGCTGAATATTCAACAGTGCTAAAATAGCATAAATTATAATTGGGTTAAAACATATTCTGCTGGTAAAACATGTATGCAGCTGATGGTGTTCTGTGAGCTTGCTTCTCTTCCAGCAGGCAGGCTTGTTAGCATCAACCCAGAAGGGAGTATAGCAGTGGTGGCTAACCTTTTTGGGCTCCTGTGCCAAAAATTGTGCTCACGCTTCTGTGCCAGCACCCAGAAGGCAATGAGCACCTCCCATGCCCCCTGAGCATGCGTGCACAATCCTCCACCCCCACCACCCCCACCCCTTTACCTGCACTGCGCCTCCCAGCTGATTTTCGGCCTCCTAGAGGTTTGAGGAAAGGCTCTGCAGGCCAAAAATAGGCCCATTTCATCAGTGACGAAAAGGGCCTATTATTTGGCCTGCAAAGCCTGGGAGGCATGCACATGCGCAGTGAGGTAATTTTGCCTACGGTTTGCGTGCCGGCACAAATGGCTCTGCGTGCCATCAGTTTGCCATCACGGGAGTAGAACATGCGGGATGGTTGCTTGCTTATTTATTTATATCCTGTCTATATTTTTACAAATAACTCAAGATGGCCAACCTACCCAACACACCTTCCTCTTTCTGTTTTTTCCACAACAACCCTGTGGGGTGGTTTAGGCTGAGAGTAACTGGCCCAAGATCATCCAATTGGCTTTCATGGCTAAGACGGCACTAGAAATCCCGGTCTCCCGCTTTCTAGCCTGGCACTTTGACCATTAGAACAAGCTGGCTCTCAATATATGCTCTGTCTAATAAGCCATTCAATAAAGAAGGTAACCAAAGGTCAAAGAAAGCAGGAAAATAGGTCTAAACAATATCTATTCTCCGCACACACATCTATTAACCAACTCAGAGAAGCAGGAATTATCTCCAGATAAGCAAGAGCAATCGCAGAAGAAACAATGCCGTGCCCAAAAATCAATTAGAAAGAAACAATACTCTGATAAAGCTAGTAAGACAAACTATATAAATTCACTCCTACCTTCACTGGTGATGTTTCCTAGTCTCGTGATGAAACATCTTCAGGAAGATTAGCAAGCTTAGAAAGCAACAAGACAAATATTCTGAAGATCGTGAAGCCCACATTAGAGATGTTTTGGTAATGAGGGAAACACTATTTTACAGGCACAGTTTGGCTCTCCAAGATGAGTAGCACCCTGGTCATTCTTCTTTTCTTCTCTCATTTCACAGCCCGCTCTTCGTAACGTGGAAGATTGGTCGAGATAAAAGGTTGCGTGGATGTATAGGTACCTTTTCTGCCATGAACCTGCATTCAGGCCTCAGGGAGTACACACTTACTAGGTAAGACTTTGTTGATGTTCTCTTCACTTTGAAGAGGGTTGTAATTTGTTATCATTTATATTGTGAAATTGGCCCACTGAATTTTTGAGCATCTGCTCCCCACTAAGGTTTTTCCAAGCATTGGAGAATCTTGTTATCTAGGTTTGTTTGCTTAGTCCAAAATGCTGAAGTAGCCTGTGACTTGAGCATTTCCCAATTTATAATGTATCTTTGCCCAAAGCAGACAACTTCAGTTCTTTTTTTTTGGAAGACAAGAGGAAGAAAGGTAAAGTCTGCGGGGGAAGAAAAAACAGTGCAGCAATCCAAAATGGCTGGCATTATCTCCATTTCTCCAGCAAGGACTTCCTGCCAGCTACATTTCATTTAATTTTTCTCATTCTTATTCCTCATTGTTCTTTGGTTACATTCTTGCTCTTGAGCGGAAACCTGTTGAATTAGGGAAGTAAGTAGTAAGAATTCCTCGTGATCCAGACTACATCTAAGCTAGTTCATTTTTGTGATCTTTTGGTTGCCTTTCTTGGTGTAGTGTTCATCAACACATCAAAAGGTAGCATTTGGAGCTGGTGTTGTACTTTGGAGGTTGGAGGAGAATTTGATTGGGGTGGTGCCTTCTTTGATTAGCGCACTAGACTGAAGATGGTTAATAATTCATCTAAATCCTCATAGGGGAATCCCAAGGACTAGAAGTGTACAGGTAGTCCTTGACTTACAGCCATTTGTTTAGCAACCATTCAAAGTTACAACAGCACTGAAAAAAATCACCTATGACCATTTTTCACACTTTAAGACCGTTGCTGGGTCCCCACAGAGGAGGTTGAACTGCAAAATTTCCTATTATCCAAGTCAAGATGGGTTTGGCCTTTGGGGACATCTGGCCGGACAGACTTACTCTATGCTCTAAAAACTAAAACAGATCCACTTGGTGCTTCCAAGTTCTATATAGCATATTATAGCCTGTTCTCGTTCCTATCCTGAATCTCCCCACTTCCTTTTTATTTTATTTCCCAACTGGCATCTCAGTATGCTATGTAGAACTTGGAAGCACCTGGGTCCTTGCCAGATCATTCAATCAATTTTTATTATACTTCCAGATCAGCAAACATGCCAGGTCATTTTCTACATTCTTTCAAATGTAGAAATCACATTTTTCTGTACCCAGGAGCTGCCTGGGCATTAGAAACTATGCCCTTATTTTAGAGTGTTTTGTTTCTGAACCAAGTACAAAGTCTGGTGGTCAGATGCCTGCTTAGCAGTGATGATGTTCGGACTGCTGCAGGCCAAGCCTTTTGTGACAGTTTTCTATGTATGAGCCATGCTTGAAAAGTGCGTCCTTCTGCCTAGCTTGTGAATCATGGGCTGTAAGCTTTAACAGCACCTTGATTAAATTGGCTGGCTCGGTGGGAATATAGAAAGACAGAATGTTTTGAAATGAAAGATGGAATGAAATAATTGCTCTGGCTGAGCTCGGGTGCCTCCCTTTCTCGGGCTAAATTAATTCTTTGAATGGGAACAATAGGAGTTCTGCTCAAGCAAGCTAAAAAGATCTTTTTCCTTTGAGCTTTGAAGACAAAGTACGAAGCCAGGAAGACATTCCAATAAATTGTTATCCGGTACTCGAAAATACAGTTTTCATTCTTGAAAGTATCTGTGGAGATTCTCAGTCATTCAGGTCATGGTTGTCCCAAAGGTGTTTTTTTCCATAGGCAACTGGACGTTCTTGGTTTTCTTTGAAGACATTTCGTTTCTCATCCAAGAAGATTCTTCTACTCAGAATTTGAAAAGGCTCCTTTGAGGCATTCTGGAAAGTACTTAATAGATCTAGAAGAGGGGTCCCCAACCCCTGGTCTGTGGACCAACACCTGTCCACGGCATGCCAGAAACCGCCCTGCACCAACAAGCGAAGACCATCCATGGGATGCAGGCAGCACACAAAAACACACCTCCTCCAGTCCATGGAAACACCTCTCTTCTTGGAACCGGTCCCTGGTGCCCAAAAGGTTGGGGACCGCTGATCTAGAATATAAAGGTCTAAAATTGACTCCTTGGAGTAAAAAACACTTTATGTTTCCAGTAATAGGGGCTTTATTGGATTTATTGTTAATACCTCTTACTCTTGGTAATAATTTTAGCCATGATAAGTAGGCATTCTGCTGCCAGCAGGAATCACAAGAAAAATACATGTTCATATGTCGCATTATTTTATTGTTTTGTTTTATTATCATTTTTGCTTTGGACTCATAAAAAGAATACAGATTATCCTTGACTTACAATCACAATTGAGCCCAAAATTTCCATTGTTAAGAAAGCAAGGCAGTTTGTTAAAAAAAAATTGCTCCATTGTATGATTTTTTTGCCACAGTTGTTAAACAAATCACTGCAGTTATTCAGTGAGTTACACAGTCATTAAGCAAATTTATCTTCCCCATTGACTTTGCTGGTCGGAAGCCAGCTGGGAAGGTTGCAGATGCTGATCACATGAACCCAGGACAGAAAACCAACATAAATACATGCCAGTTGCCAAAACCCAAATGTTGATCACATGACTGTGGTGATGCAATTATCGTAAGTGTGAAAAATGGTCATAAGTCACCTTTTCAGTGCCCTTGTAACTTTGAATGGTCACTAAATGAATGGTTGTAAGTTGAGGACTACCTGTACATATTTGGTGTTTTTTCCTCATTCTACATTCTGGAGTGAGGTTAGGAATGCAACCCAACCATGATGAGAGCAGTTATCACCAAGGGAAAGTAGTAATGCTTGAAATCCACTGCATTGTTTTGCTCAAGCTGGGGCTGCATCCACATGTAATGGTAAGCTAGAATTTAGAATTGCATGAGTAAGAAGAAACCCATGAAAAGCCTTTGTCATTTATATATGAGTGAGTGATGGTTGTTTTAAAAAGCTCTGCAGACTTCATGAAAAAATCCAAACAATTTGCTTGCAGATGAGTTTTTTAAAAATATAATTCCAGATATACATACAAGTTTGAACCAGAATCTGCTGTTTTGACAATAAATTTAGGTTTACTCCCTCTTTGACTCTCGTTGGTAATTTTCTTCTCATTCATATAACTAAATTACTTGCAATTTTGTGCAAACTCATTTATAGGTTGGTTTTCAGAAGTGAAATTTTATTTTATTTTTTTAAAGTTTTTAACTCTGGGATGCTACATTAATAGAAAGTATTAGAGATAACCTTTCCCTTTTTCCAATAATGTAAAGAATGGTACTATTTTAAATAAACATAAAATATCTCTGATCCACCATTGAGATCTTTTGACTATTATGTTCATGTCTCATGTGTATTCAGGGAAAGTAATAAGAATGGGCCGATGACATTTTGTTTAGGTGCAAACACTTCCAGATCAGTGTAAAAATGCTTGTAATTGCTTTAAACGTAGGTGTTAAAGAACAAGCAAATAATAATTTCCCTTCGGTTATTATGGACAATTCTTGGTTAATTTGTTTATTTAAAGATGAGGTGTTGCAACTCACTAGGTAAGGAACTCTAGATCAGGAAATTACCTCCATGGGAAGGCGAGAACTACTTTTATTGGGATTGGCTATAATTAGCAGAATCTTGCAAGTCTTGGATATGCTGTATTTCTTCCTTTTCCTTATGTACTACCAAATTAGTAATAAATCTGTCTGAGCCATTGATGAATGTGGTCTGGACATTCTGGACTTAAATAATGATTTAGCCCCTTTGCAACAGTACCTGCATATCTCTATCAAACCATCTTGCTCACTCTCTACATAAAGGTAATCCTTGATTTACGACCATAATTAAGCCCAAAATTTATGTTGCTAAATTGCTTAATTTGTTAAGTAAATTTTGTCCCATTTTATGACCTTTCTTGCCACAATTATTAAATCAATCATTGCAGTTGCTAGGATAGTAACCCGGTTGTTAAGTAAACCTGGCTTCCCCATTGCCTTTGCTTGTGAGAAGGTCGCAAAAGAGGATCACGTAATCCTGGGAACGCTGCAACCGTCATAAATATGAACCAGTTGCCAGGCCTCTGAATTGTGATCCCATGTCCATGGGGATGCTGCAAATGGTTGTATGTGTGAAAAGTGGTCATAAGTCACTTTTTAAAGGGCTGTTGTAACTTTGAACAGTTGTATTGTAAGTGGAAGTACACCTGTATTTAAGAACCAAAATGTTCCATTGAATGGGACATTATGAACAAAGCACACGCTACCTGTTTCACATCAAAACCTAATTCTGCTCTAATACTTGCAAGCAAGGAAGCCTAGCATTTTACATGGCACCCTGTCCGTAATATAATTGGTTTCAAAGTGCATCTTGCTTTTAAGTAGACACACTTAAAAGACATTGCTAAAGGTTGTCCCAATGCAAGGTTATTTTGTAAGTTTATATCCACAACTTGCTCTGTTGCCGTCAGGTGTACTATGGGCCAATTGTCAATTAAAAGATTGGGCAGTGCTAAAAGCCTAAGAACAACGAGACACTTTTACTGGCCTTCTGAAAAATCTGCCATAAATTGATTGACTTGGCCTCTCTTGGAACCAGACTTTACAAGTATGAAACCATATTTTTTAAAAAAAGTTAATAGAACAGTAGAGGTCTTTAAATGGGAAACATAATTCTCTGTGTCCCTGGGCATAACTTAGCCTGTGCATAGTTTTTACCTGTTTCCTCGGGTTGGAGTCTCAAAGATGATAGATGTTGTGTGGTCAGATCTTCTTCAGCCACCCTTCAAAACAGGATCTCAGCTCTTATCACCTGTCATTTCCCCCCTCCTTTGGGGAATAAGGAACCAGGATGGATTTCTGCCCTGACAAGCAGGAAGTAGCTTCACTTGATTTGCTGTGGAACCTTTAATTTTTTTTAGGCGACCATAGTAAATTAATGCCAAGAACACTTCTTGTGAAGCAAATTGATGTTCTGCCATAATTGTCCAGTGATTTATGAATTTAAGGAGCAAGAGCCTCAGAAGAAAACTCCTCCCCTCTTGCTAATGAGATCCACACACTGGTCCACTTTGTCAAGTAGAACCGTGATTTGTGGCCAGTATGTGTTACCTTGAGAGGCTTTTATCACCTCAAATGTGGAGATGGGTCAATTGAGAAGCTGCATTCATACTAACTTCCACTACTGTGAAGTGTTGCTTAACCTGAATTCCCATTACAGGTAGACCTTGACTTAGAATCATTGGTTTAGTGCCCGTTTGAAGTTACAACAGCACTGAAAAAGTAAGCATAGTCAAAGTTTTCCCAAGTTTTACAGTTCACCTTCTCACCTCCAGCACTCTTCTCCCCCTCCCCACATAGCCCAATTAATCTTCTCTTCCCCCGTTTCTATGGCAGCCGGAAAGACAAACAGAAGGATTTTTGAAGGCTAACATTTGGCCCTCCTGCAAAAAAGGCATTATCCCTAGAAAAGAAGAAAGAATAAAACAATAGGAAAATCAACATTCCAAAAACAATATAAAATATTACAAAAAAGTTAAGGTTTGTCAGGGTATTTCGAACAAAATGTTTGTATAAGCCTAGGGACATCTTGTTCATGCACCCATTACAACTGAGAAGGAGGGAAATGCTTCCAAACCACCAAATATTGGAGTTTTCCTCTCTGTTTCCTCGAATCCAGAATTTCTTTAATCTCAAAATGTTGCTCGCCTTCAATTAAAAGAGGAAGTGGAGGGGCGGTCTGGTCAGGCCGTAAATTGGATGTATGTTCAGGTTTTAACAAACTGACATGAAAGACAGGGTGACTGTCTAAGTGTCTTTGGCAGTTGTAATTGTACTGCCACAGGATTCACAATTCATACAATTGGGAAAGGTCCTACATATTTGGGTCCCAATTTTTTAGATTTCTGTGTGGTTTGTAAATACTTAGTGGACCAGAAGACTTTGTCCCCCATTGGGTATGGTTTTTGTGGAACTCGCTTTCTATCTGCTTGCTTTTTATGAGCAGGAGTTGGGTTATCCACTCGGTCAATGATGGAACATTGGGTTTCTCTTGTGGAAGCTCTGGTATAGGTACAAAATCCTGACCCGTAGCTACCTTGAATGGGGTGAACCCAGTGCTACTGTGAACAGAGTTATTGTACGCCACCTCAGCAAAAGGCAATAGGTCAGACCAATCATCCTGTTGATAATTGATGTAACATCTGAGGTATTGTTCCAATACCAAGTTAGTTCTCTCACAGGCCCCGTTGGTTTGTGGGTGGTGGGCGGGGCTTAAGCCCTGGGCGGAGCAATAACTTCAGGAATTCTTTCCAGAAGTTTGACGTAAATTGGACCCCCATGTCTAAAATTATCCGTTCGGGAATACCTTGTAGCCTGTACACATGTAATATAAACAATTTAGCCAACATTTTTGCAGTTGGGATTTTTGCACAAGATATGAAATATACCTGCTTGGAAAACAAGTAAGTAACCACCCAAATGGCTGTATTTCCCCCACTTTCAGGCAATTCCACTATAAAGAAAAGAAAAGAAATTTCCATGGAGCAGTCAGCCTAGCTCCGTGATGGCGAACCTATGGCATGCATGCTGGATGTGGCACACAGAGCCATTTCCCCCGCACGCGAGAGCTCGCTCGGAAGAGCCCCACTGTGCATGAGTGTGCGCCACTGCCCGACAGCTGATTGCCGGGTATCTGGTGCGCATGGTTGGGGGGACAGGAGACACCTGCACATGCACAGAGATGTGCTGTGCATGGAGGGATCGTGTGTGTATGCGCAGATGGATGGCACGCGGGGGTGATCATGTGCACCACTCTCCCCCCCCCCCAGGTACTTTAATGAAAAATTAAACCTCTTAAAGTATTGCGCCCAACAGATTTGTTTAGGAGACAATTTCCGAGGAGTTTTTAGAGTTTTTATGACCTGTCCATACCTCAAGGGGGTGTTTTGCCCCTTTGAGAAAATGCCTCCAAGTTAATAATACCCAACGGACCGCAAATGCTTCTTTTTCCCAAATAGCCCATCTTGTTTCCATCTCAGTTAGTTTATGGGAGGTGTAAGCACAAGGTTGTAAAGTTCCAGTTTCATTTGCTTGAAGTAGTACCGCCCCCACCGCCATGTCACTCACATAGGCTTGGATTACAAAAGGGGCATCTATCTCTGGATGCTTAAGCACTGGTCCAGCTGCAAAGAGATGTTTTAAGCTTTTCAAAAGCTGCCTGGCATTCCATGGACCATGCAAATGGTCAACTGGGTTTTGGACTCAATTCTCCCTTAGTCTTTAGTCTCCCTATCTCCTTTGTAATAGGTAACGCAACCTTTGCAAACGTTGGGATAAACTGATGGTAAAAATTAGCAAATCCCAGAAAACTCTGCAATTGTTTCCTGGTGCAAGGGGGAGCCCATTCCAAAATGGCCCGGACTTTTTCTGGGTCCATCTCTATGCCTTCATGTGATATGCAGTAACCCAAATAGTCCATTTTCTCTTGGTGAAATTCAGACTTGGACAATTTTGCATGCAGTTCAGCTGCTTGAAGTTTTTTCAAAACTGATCGTACCAATTTCACGTGCTCCTCCAAAGTCTCTGTATAAATAAGGATGTTGTCAGGGTAAACCAACACCCCCTTATATAAATGTTCATGCAACACCTCATTTATCAGCTGCATGAATACAGCAGGGGCCCCTTGCAGGCCAAACAGGAGAACGTTGAATTGGAAACATCCCAAAGGGCAATTGAATGCAGTTTTCCATTCATGTCCCTCCTTAATTCGAACTTGGTAGTACGCTTCTTTCAAATCAAGTTTAGTGAAAAAAATTTCCTTTGGCCAGGTGAGCCAACATGTCTTTCATTAAGGGGAATGGGTACACGTTTTCTGCGCAAATATTGTTCAGGTTACAGTAATTCACACATAAGCAAAGAGAGCCATCTTTCTTTTCTTGGAATAACCTCATTCAAGGTTCTTATCGATAAACAACCGCAATTCGTCTAACTCCTGTGGTGTCATCGAGTACAATTTAGGCTTAGGGAGCTTCACCCCCAGCAGAATCTCAATACTGCAATCTGTCAGGTGATGAGGAGAGAGCTCATCCAATGCTTTTTCACTAAAAACCTCCTTTAAGTCCCAATACTCTTCAGGGATTTTTTCCTCCCTGCAATGCTTTCACTGCCCATCAACACCAACTCCGTGGAATTCTGGAGCTTTATTAGGGACAGCTCCTCACCTTCTGGTGGTTGGTCATTGCGTATGCGCAGTATCCCCTCCCTCCAATCCACTTGGGGATTCTACTTCGGAGCCAGGGCAAGCGTAGTAGTAAGGGGCACTCCAACCAAAACATAGAGTCTCTCGATGCCTCCCCATCGACATTTCCACTGGTTCTGTTATGAAATGTGCAGGGCCACTGATCCATCTAGTTGGCAAAAAGCTGTGGGAGTTTTTGAAGTTCTTAGCCTTAACCCCAGTTTTTCCATGACTTCTGAGCTAATTACACACCTAGTACACCCAGAGTCTATCAAGGCCAACCTTTTTCCTTGGGTGCCAGAGGCAGGTGGGATGGTCATGGGGCACCTTTTGGGACTTACCAGAGGATCATCTTCAGAGTTGGCTTCACTTTCACCAGAAGGGGTCAAAGAGGCAAACTCTACAACCTCCTCCACTTTCAGGGTGGTTTCGCGTGGCTTGGCTGGGTTTTTTTCCACTTTCTTTCCTCCTGCTGGCACCCCCTTTGGCTCCAACTTAGTACGACAATCTGCAGTGTAGTGACCTTCCTTTCCATATCAGAAGCATGCTGTGGTTTTGGGTTTCACAGCTGATCCACCCTTTTGAGCTTTAGGGGCCTCTCTGGGGTTTGTAGGAGAGGGCTTGCTCCAGCCAGGACCACCCCGAGTTGTTTCTGGTCAAATCGATTTCCACATCTGCTGCTAACACATACCAGAGTTGCAGATCCCTAGGATTTCTTCTGGAGATACAGCTTTGATAAAAATCTTCATTCAGCCCACCTTAAAGCTTCTATCAGGGCTCCTTGGGACCAGCCTCAAATATGGCACACCAGGGCTCTAAATTCCTGGGTGTATTCGGCCACCGATCTCCGCCCCTGATTTATAGTTTTCATTCTAATTCTAGCCTTGCGTTCATCAAGAGGATCTTCAAAGTGGGTGCGCAAGGCTGCCATAAACAGATTATAGTTCATCAGTTGAGGGGCATTATTATTCGGTAATGTCACCATCCACTTTGCAGCGGTTCTTTCTAAACCCCTGGTGACACATCTCACTTTAGCTGCTTCTGATCCAGAATCATCACCATATTCCTCCATATGGTTCCAAACTTGGGCTAGGAAGAATCCTAACTCTTAGGGATCTCCTCCGTATTTTACTTCCAGTGGAGGAACCTTTGGAATTCGGCGCCTCCGTGGGATGCTCCCCCCGCCAGGGGGGCTTGGGCGGCAGCTGCCGTTTGAACTGGCCGGGGCTGAGTTAAGGGGATGGCTGGCTGAATGCCCATTGCTTCTGTCTCCCTCCTCTCTCCCCCAGCTTCTTCACAGGTCAGCAATTCATACCTTTCTTCAGGTCTGCACTCCTCCATAGCCTCGTTTAAGAGATGCAAAGCTTGTGCTAGCAGAAGATCTTTTCGGTTTTCCTCCTGCCAAGCCGCCTCTCCGTGACAGCATCTGGTAGTCGTCACCCCTGAAGGGATTTCTTCTGGTGCTTTCCATCTGACCCCCAGAGACCATTTGGGTCAGATGGCCGGTTCCTCCCCGATCTGCAGCCATGTCAGTAGTTTGGCCTCCTGCTCCACATCGAGAAGCAGTGAGGTGGTGTGTCCAGCAGCCCCCGCCTCTTCTTGATCGCTGGCTGAGTTAGACATTGTTTTCAGACCCCCTCGGAAGATAGAAAAAAAAAAGAAAGAAATATCCGGGTGGGCTGGTAAAACAGAGAACTTGTATAATGTCAGGTGAGGCTCCATTCAAAATCCAAGAAAGAAACCCTTGGACTCCATTGTTTTAGAGAAAAGGACTTTTACTGAAAACTGAATTGGCAGCATCAGAGGAATACAAGATCTGAGGCAATAGGCGCAAAAATCACATATAGAAAGTTATGCCAATATTCCCACCCCCAATAGTTCAAATTGGCCATCCAATCTGAGATATGCATAATGTCATGTGGGGCATCTTCAAGTGGTGTTTGAGACATCTGGCTGCCCAGGGCGGTTGACCTTGGCCAGAATAGATAAGAAGCTGCAGCTGCGCAGTAAGCAAGAAAGCATAGTCAAGAAAGTTTTCCCAAGTTTTACAGTTCACCCTCTCAGCCTCCAGCACTCTCCCTCCACACATAGCCCAATTAATCTTCCCTCTTCCCTGCCCCCTTTCTATGGCAGCCAGAAAGACAAGCAAAAGAAGGATTCTTGGAGACTGACATTGACTTATGATTGTT
The DNA here is from genome assembly GCF_049901715.1 of Pseudonaja textilis. Lineage (NCBI taxonomy): Eukaryota > Metazoa > Chordata > Lepidosauria > Squamata > Elapidae > Pseudonaja > Pseudonaja textilis. The sequence continues at coordinate 132,273 of NC_142001.1, read as the reverse complement.
TTTCACATTTACCATTGTTACAGCATCCCCCATGGTCATGTGATCAAAATTCAGATGTTGGTCAACTGGCAGGTATTTATGACAGTTGCCATATCCCAGGTCATGTGATCAACTTTTGCGACTTCTGACGAGCAAAGTTAATGAGACCTTGTCAATGTTAAGTAACGAGTCACTCAACAACCATGTTACTAATTTAACAACTGTTGTGATTCACTTAACAACTATGGCAAGAGTAGTTGTAAAATGGGGCAAAATGCACTTAACAGCTGTCTTGCTTTGCAACAGAAATTTTGGGCTCAATTGTGGCCGTAAGTTGAGGACTACCTGTGTTTCTTTTCCAAAAGAAATATAGAAATATCTAATAGTAGAAATATCTCATTTCCTTATGATTCCCTTCAATTAAGGTCTGAGTAACAGGATCTTTTAGGAAGGGTTGTGGAATCACAAACTAATCCACCGTTAGATTCTAATAGATTGTTTATTTCCTCCTCTCCAAGGGAATGAATTTTGGTGTAGTTCTCTCAACCTGTGTTTTTCTTGAAATCAGTCTCAGTTTGTTAGTTTGAGACCAGTGCAACCGCCAGATTTTGCATCGCTTTAAGCAAGAATCCTGACTTAAGGAACCACAATACAGGTGCAGCCCATTCTTCTTTGTGACTTCTGCTTGGGTGAGTCAGAAACACACCATGTGTGGAAAGCTGCTGCAACATTTCGACCTTACAGCCTGGTTTATTGCAGTGTTTCCCAAGCTTGGGAAATTTTCCCAAAATTGGGCAAAAGTGTTTTTTCTTTGGGTAACCACAGATTCACTACCCAATCACAAAGTGTTTTACTTACATTGGGTAAAAAGGACTTTCTGATAAGGGGTTTCACGGAAACGTTTGGGAAACGTTGGTTTACAGCAACCAAGTAAGTGTGAAAAAATCATCATGTCACTTTTTTCAGTATGTTGTAACTTTGAACTGTCACTAAACAAATGGTTGTAAATCAAAGATTGCCTACATATTCTTAGCTATTTATTAATTTAATCTTTGTCCTCCTGCAAGAACTTCCTCACTGGACGGTTTGAAGGAGACTGAAAGAAAATACTTTTTCAAAGAATCCCTGTGGGATTTGAAATATTTATCGTGCCTTGAATCTACATCTGCCCTTAATCCCCACCAGACAGTAGCAATTCCAATTTTTCTTTAATTAGTTTTGCTAAGTCATTCAATATATTAAACATTATGCTGGCATATGCATGTGTTACAACTTTTATGTTACAAAGACTTTTTTATTATTTAATTTATTCAGTGCCTAGAAAGAAATTGTGTTACCGAACATTGAAGAAACCAGACGTCACAATGAGTAGATAAAAGCTGCACGCAGCAATCTAAAATTCTGCACATTGTGATTTTATAAAACTAGAATCCACAGCTTTAAAGTGAGGTGCAAATGTAATTCATTTGGGTAATTGGTATTTAAAGGATTAAGTTCTCTTCCATTTTTGACAGTTTTATTTTATCATTTAATTCCTGTAACTCAGAATGTGGTCATTTTTGTGAACAGCTAGAATTCACAAAGGAGAAATGTGTTTCTGTGGAGTGGGAACACTCCACAGTTGTTTTTCTCTGTTATGGATCCCTAAAGAGATGAGCAGAAAACTTGGGTGATTTCACCTATAACTACAAAACAATCTGAATTAAGGAGCATCCGTGATCTGTTGGAATGATTTCCAGTACGAGATGAGACAGCTTTATCTTTACTTTGATATGCATGGGCTAATGACTGTAAAGCAACAAGATTAGAGAGTAACTATCCAGTTCTTTGATTTCTTCAGCTTTCAGAACGGATACAGCCTCATGTCGTGGTTCACATCTGAAACGAGGAGCTGAGGAAAGTTTAATTTTGTATACAGGTAGTCCTCGACTTACAATTGGTCACTTAGCTGATTGAAATTAAACAGACACCGAAAAAAGGTACAGGTAGTCCTCAGATTACAACCAAAATTGAGCCCAAAATTTATGTTGCTGAGAGAAATTTGTTAGGTGAATTTGTACAATTTTTCTTACCACATTTGTTAAGTGAATCGTTGTGGTTCTTATGTTAGTACCGTGTTTCTCATATAATAAGGCTGGGTCTTTTTTTTTTTTTGAGCCCCCCCCCAAAATGGCTAGGCCGTCTTTTCGGGGGTGACTTAATTTCCCCCCCCCTTGCATCTTCGGGTGGGTGGCGACGGCTTGGATGTTGACCTCGGCGTTGGTGGGGCATTTCGTATTGGGGTCAACACAGGCAGCACCATATCCGGGTGTGCAACAAAAGTACTTCCTAATAGCAAGTCCCCCACCATTCTCCCCATTTCGCATGTTTTAATATAGGCCTTAATTTGGGGGGAGGGGCTTAATTTCATTTCATGCCTATAAAACATGCTGGGACTTCCTCTTGGGGGAGGCCGTCTTGTTGGAGAAACAGGGTAACTCGGTTGTTGAATCTGGTTTCCCCATTGATTCTGCTAGTCAGAAGGTTGCAAAAGGGGATCACATGGGATGGTGCAACTGTCGTAAGTGTGAGTCAAGCATCCAAATGTAAATCATGGGGATGCCACAAGGGTCTTAAGTGTAAAAAATGCTCATAAATCATTTTTTTCAGTGCCATTGTAACTGAATGGTCACTCAATGAACTGTTGTAAGTTGAGGACTACCTGTACTTATGGCACAGACTTAAAGTTCTGGTGGCTGCCCCCCTCACCCTGTGGTCATGTGAATTCATTTTGGTTGCTCAGCAACCAGCCCTCCTGTCAGGCCAATTATAGTATCTCCCAGTTACATGAATACAATTTACCAATAATTATTTCCAGTTTTGAGGACAATGGATTCACTTGAAGACCACGGTGGTTCACTTAACAGCTGCCACAAAAAGCCCCATGACATTGGATCACTCAGATGACAATCTGCTTAATGACTGGCACAACTCATGACCATAATTCTGGGCTTAATTACTATCGTAAATAGAGGACTACCTTATATGATGTGAATAAGAAAATCACTACCTCTCTATCCCATGTTCAATGAGCTCTTTGTCCTCTAGCTTAGAAGCACTGATTCAGTCATTTATTCTTTTTCTTTCTTTCATTTATACTCTTACCTTCTTCTCCAATTTCAAATTGAAATTCAGTTTAAACTGGAACAGATGCTTGATAGATACAGGCTTGGTCCCCTTTATCTGCAGTTCAAAAGCAGTAAATAGGAATTTCACATTGGGTTCATATTTGGACTAGCAGGACATTGGGATTTCATAAGCCTCCTTTTAGGTTTTCCCTGATCACACCAATACCATAATATTTTCCCTAGAAACTTACAGAGAAATTTATGTTTTAAATTTTAGTTCCTGGTTCTCATTCCATCCTGTGCTCACGTGAATGCTATTTATTTTTGCATAGATTTGGTATGGATGGTTATTTTAAGTCTTGCTGGGAACATTGGTAAAGCCACATTAGTTTTTGGCAAATAATGGCAAATGTTCTGTCCCGTAACTGGCACATATAAAGGCACTCCCATTTTTTTTAACCTTTTGGATTTCATGCTTTCAAACTCAGACCAATACACTATTCTGTATTTTCCTACAGAGGAGGTTTGTTTCAGATCCCTGCCTTTTATTGTCTGTTTTCTCTCTTCTATGGAAGAGAGGAATAACAAAACAATCCTAGAATTAGGTGGTTTTGCTAGTACAGTATTATTTAAAGTGAGAAGATAAGCCAGAACGTGCAACTGTGTACAGGAATGTTTTTCAAACTTGGGAACTTTAAAACAGAGGACTTCAACTCTCAGAATTCCCCACTCAACATGTTGAGTGGGGAATTCTGGGAGTTGGAAGTCTCTCCCTCCTTGCCAGGTTTGAAAAACTTCTCTGCAACATTTCACCTCATTCATGAAGCTTAGCTTACAAAGCAGTGCAAAGCCAGTTTTTCTAAAATGAATGCACTGAGGCTTTTTTTTAAAAAACACATTTATTTTTAGCAGCCCAGTAGCATTTTCTGAATAATGAGCAGTTTAGTCTTTGTTAACTGTCCACATCTGCTCTGATTATCTTGAAGGGGTATAAAAAGTATTCTATAAGTCTGTCTAATGTGGAATTAATTATTCTTGGATGGGTAAGACATTCCTTTTTTACTGTACTACACAAAAGCGTAACGACATATGAAAGGAGAGAAAACAAAACAAAAATCTCTTCCCCGCCCCCCCCCCAAAACCCCCACACATACACTGACACTTTTATTACCCTTTGCACCTCAATAAAATGTACTTCAGCTCAGGATGTATGGTTTGAGATGGAATGTGTAAAACAGAGCAATCTGGATCATTAAAAAATGCCTTGTGTTTTGCAGCTTCTTCAAGAACTTTCTGAACTTGGCAGAAGTTTACCACATCATTTCACAACAGGTTGACAAATTATTTTTCACATCTTGTCGAGCAGTTGTTCTTAAGGTCTTAAATTCATTCTACAATTCTTAGAATTGCTGTTTTATTGGATGAATACATCTCCCCCACAAGCAGTCCTAGTGTCCCTGCTCATCAGTTCATAAATGCCTGACGAGAGCCAGTTTGGTCTACACTCTAGACAAGGCTTAGATACCACGAGACAATGAGTTCTGGTCTTGCCTTAGGTATGAAAGATGGTTGGGTAACTTTGGCCCAGTCATGGGGAGACATTGAGTTCTAGTCCTGCCTTAGGCATATGTTGCATAACTTTGGGCCAGTCACCAGGAGATGGTAAGTTCTAGTCCTGCCTTAAGCATGAAAAGTGTTGGGTAACTTTGGGCCAATCACGAAGAGACAGTGACTTCTAGTCCCACCTTAGGCATGAAAGCTAGCTGGGTGACTTTGGGCCAGTTCCTTCCTCTCAGTCCAACCCACCTCACAGGGCTGTTTTAGAAAAAACAGCAGGTGGAAGTTGTGTTGGATATATTTGCTACCTTGAGTTATTTGTAAAAAATAATAAAGGTGGGATATAAAATAAATAAATAATCTTCTTAGTGGCATCTTCAGGGAGATAGGGGCTGCAATTGACCAGCCTACTGCCTTCTTCCTTTACCTTAAAACTTATTTGGAATAAGCAGGTAGGATCCACTCAAAAAGATCACAACAGAGCTTTGATTGATGCCTTCCTGTTGGGGGTTCTTAGGAAATTTTAGCTTGGGGCATCCCAACGGCCTTTTTCAGAGATCCAAGTGAAATAGAGAGTGCTAAGTTCTAACAGACATTTCTGCAAAATAACCTCTCTTTCATTGCTTGACAAGCTGGACTAGAGCGGGGAGGAAAACAGGGCAAAGATGCTGGCTACAGGTAGTCCTTGAGTTACAACCCTAATTGGAACCTGAATTTCCATCACTAAGCAAAGCTGCTGTCAGGCAAAGCCTCCCATGACCCCATCACTTAGCAATGGCAGTTTGGATAGTTCTGGCATGGTGGGCTTTCCTGCTTCTCCTGCGCTGCCATGGTCATCTCCACTTCAACTCCACCCCCCGCCATCTGTGTCCTTTTGGCTGCCCTGCGCTCCGCTGCCCCCAGGATCTTGGCCATCCTGTTGGTGATGAAGCCTGCTCAATCAGGTCCTTGCAACTGCTGGCTGTGCAAAGCGTTTCCAAGGCCATGGAAAAGCTGGCGGCCACCTTGGGTGCATTCATTTCCTTAGCAGTGAGGAAGATGGCAAAGGGCAGCTGGGGAAGGCAGGGGGTAGAGATGGGATAGGCAGGCGTGGGGAGTTGAAGTGCACCCTGCAGTTGTAAATGTGGGCAGGCTGCCAGGTGCCCAGAGTTTAGTCACTTGACTGCAAGATGCAGCAATGGCCAGAATTTCGAGGGCCAGCCATAGCCACCATTTGCTCAGCGCTGTGTGTGACTTGGATCAGTCGCTGAAAGAATGTCCATTAAGCAAAGTCGCCTGCATAGGTAGTTCTCGACTTACAACTACAATTGAGCCCATGATTTCTGTTGCTAGATCAGATATTGTTATATGAGCTTTGCCACATTTTGCAATCTTTCTTGCCATGGCTGTTAAGTGAATCACTGCAGTTGTGAAGTTAGGTAACATGGCTGTTAAGTGAATCTGGCTTCCCCATGGACTTTGCTGGTCAGAAGGTTGCAAAACGGGATCATATGATGCCCGGATACTGCAACCCAGATACTCATAAAGACGAGTCAGTTGTTGGGTGTCTGAATTTTGATCATGTGACCCTGGGGATTCTGCAATGGTCATAAGTGTGAAAAACAGAAGTCACTTTTTTCAGGGCCATTGTAATGTCAAATGGTCACTAAACAAACTGATGTAAGTCAAGGACTACCTGTATATGGAAGAAAGGAACTGTGCCAGTTCTGAAATCAACCTAGCAATTTGAAATGAAATGGCACAGCACACACATTTAATAATAATAATAATAATAATAATAATAATAATAATAATAATACATTACATTTGGTTCAAATTTCTCGTCTTCCTGGACGGAGCCTTGTTGTTAGGATGGGTCCTCACAGAAGTATATTTTTTCATTAGTTTAAAACCTCAGAAGCATAGTTGGTCGCCGCTGGTATTTATTGATAGGCAGAGTTTAGAGGACCCGAGCCCACAAATCTTGCCATAAACTAGAAATATACTGTTCCCTCTCGGCTTTGTTGGTCCGTTTCCATAACAAAAGAATGGAAGAGAAGCATAATAGAAGCCCCTACTAGCAATAATGTGCGAACTCTGTACTGTTAAAGTGATGTCATGCGTGTTGAAATAATTGTACTTCTGCTTATGACAGTGGTTCTGCCATTTAAACAGTTAGAAATAGTTTTTTACAATTCTTGATCAAAGGGAAATATCTGTGTTTAGAAATGAATCCAGAAAAAGAATGTCCTTCCCATCCATATAACAGTTTGATTTTCCGTAATAATCTTTATGCGCTCCAGAGGGTTCTGCTTTATTTACGTGCTGGATCACAGTGAATCTGCATGCTGTGAATGAAACACTACAAGTAGTCCTCAAGTTGACAACCGCAAACGAGCCCAAAATTTATATTGCTAAGCAAGACGTTTTTAAGTGAGTTTTGCCCCATTTTATGACCATTCTTGCCGTAGTTGTCAACTGAATCACTGTAGTTGTTAAGTTAGTAACTCAGTTCCTTCCTCATTAACTTTGCTCGTCAGAAGGTCGCAAAGGTGATCCCATGACCCAGGGACACTGCAACCATCATAAATATGAGTCAGTTGCTAGGGATATGAATTTTGATCATGTGACCATGGGGATGGTGCAGTGGTTGAGAGTGAAAACAGAAGTCATTTTTTTCAGTGTTGTAACTTTGAATGAACTGTTGTAAGTCAATGTCTACCTGAATTGATGCCTTTCAGGCTTTATATAGAACAGAACCATTCCAGTTTGAGAGTTTACAGCCTAAAATTCAAGCAAAGGGAAGAATTAAATAAATCGAAGAACTGCAGAATTTCTGGGACGCTTAGGGCTGGGGTGTTACTGGGATGATAGGAGCCAATAGAACTGGTTTTAATCATTCCAGACAGCTGCTGTTGATTGCAGGGTTTCTTTCAGATGGCTCCCTGCAATTTGCCTTTTTCACAATTCAATGGTGAGGCCACACAGGGACATAAGAAGTGAGCCTGGTATTCCCCATAAAAAGTGGAACCCTTGCTGGAGAGTTTCAGACCAGGGAAATTGTTAATTTATGTGGGACAAAACCACCTCCTTCCTCACAAGAGTTCTGGAGAGCCTTAGAAACACTTCTTCTTCTTCCTTTTTGCACTGTCTGTGGAAGTTACTGCTGCAAACTCCTGGAAAGCAGTTTAACATGAACTTTAAATGGATTTGAATGCAGTCATCAGAGTACATGCAGAGTACATAAAAGGTTGCACGGTTGAAGTTCTCCATGTTTGTTTTTGGAGTACAGATAGTCCTCAAAGTGAGTTTTGCCTCATTTTATGACCTTTCTTGTCCTGGTTGTTAAGCAAATCACAGTAGTACTTAAGTTACTGGTTCAGTTTTTAGTGAATTTGACTTCCCCATTGACTTCGCTTGTGAGAAGGTGATAAAAGGTGAACATTTATGACAACCAGATACTGTAACCATCATCAATATGAGTCAATTGCCAGGCGTCTGAATTTCGATCACAGGGATGCTACAATGGTTGTCAGTGTGAAAATCAGTCATACTTTTTTCAGTCTCTAAACAAAGCCATTCTTGTAAGTCGAGGACCACCCATAGCAGATATTTTATTATCCTAGAAGTAGATGTGGATGAGTTTTGGAGAAGAGTTACAGAATGTCATAGCTATGCCCTAAGGCCAATTGTAGGGAAATAGTTGTGAAGACGACCCTTGTCGTGCCTTAATACACTACTTTGCCTATTCTATTACAGGTAGACCTTGACTTATGCCCACAAAATTTCCACTGTTTAAAGAGACATTTGTTAAGTGAGTGTTGGCCTATTTTATGACCTTTCCTCCCACTGTTGTTAAGTGAATTACCATAGTTGTTAAGTGAATCTGGCTTCCCCATTGATTTTGCTTCTCAGAAGGTTACAAAAGGGGACTCCGAGACGCCACAAATGTCATAAATATGAACCAGTTACCAAGCATCTGAATTTTGATCATGTCACCATGGGGATGTTGTGAGGGTCATAAGTATGAAAAAATGATCATAAGTCACTTTTTTCAGTGCCATTGTAACTTCAAACTGTCACTAAATGAATGATTATAAATCAGGGACTACCTGTGTAGGACACAGACCTGATCACCCTTTTGTTTGAGCCACCATCGGAGGACTTCTAGTCCAACCTCCTCCTCACGCAGGAAACTATACCATTTCAGAGAAATAACTATTTCAAAGGCTAGCTATCTATGTAACAGATAACAGGTAATCAGAGTTGGAAGGGACCTTAGAGGCCATCTAGTCCAACCCCTTGCCCAAGCGGGAGACCCTACACCATTTCTGACAAATGGCAGTCCAATCTCTTCTTGAAAGTCTCAAGTGATGGCACCCCCACAACTTCCGAGGGCAACTTCTGTTCCATTGATTGATTGTTCTCACTGTCAGAAAATTTCTCCTTATTTCCATCTCCTTGTTCAGTTTCCATCCATTATTACTTGCCTGGCCTTCGGGGGCTTTGGAAAACATCTTGACCCGCTCCTCTCTGTGGCAACCCCTCAAATATTGGAACACTGCTATCATGTCTCCCCTGGTCCTTCTCTTCACTAGACTAGCCATGCCCAGTGCCTGCAACTGTTCTTCATATGTTTTAGTCTCCAGTCCCTTAATCATCCTGGTTGCTCTTCTGTGTACTTTTTCTAGAGTCTCAACATCTTTTTTACAACGTGGTGAAAAAACTGGATGCAGTACTCTAGGTGTGGTCATGTACATGGTAGTTTGTGAAATATGAATCTATGATTGTATAGGTATAAGAGTAAACCCAGATAGTTGTATTCCAAGATCTAAGGAGAGCCTTTAATTCCACAAAGAGAGCACAAAATTAGTGCTCAACCATGCAATATGAAAGCAGTGTTTTAAATAAAATGGAGAGTGATGGAGAAGTACACCCACGATTCACAAATTATTATATAGCTAGCCTTTGAAATTGTAGTTACCGTTACCAATATTTGGAGATTATTTCCCCCATATAGGAAACTTCTTAATATTTTCAATACAATTTTCTATTGGGCTCCAATCAAAAACCTCTCTATATTTGGAGCATTCATTATTATATCAACATAAATCTGATTTATGCATTTCCTGTCAATCCTGTGCATTGCACATTGCATTAGAACATCTCCATTTGCAAAGAAGGCACTTAAGCAAAATAAGTCAAGTCACTGCCAACCAGTAGCATTACAGAGGTTTAGATCCATCTGCCCAATAGCACAGTTGTTCTCTCTGGGTTATTATCCTTTATTTATCTGTCACTAACCACCTCTGGTCGACTGATAGATCCATTTGATTTGTCCAGGAGGAGGGGGTCCATTTGTTCTCATGACCTGAGTGAATTATTAGGAAATGAGGTTGGCAGATGCCTTCAGATTTGAGAACATTGACTTTTCCTATTCTTGTTTTAAATCTTGAAGCCAACATTCAATAACTTCTGGGTGAAACAAAAACTGAAATCCCCTTGAGAAAACATATTCATACAGAGCTAGAAATGTCTTGGGATTTGAAGTGTCTATGAGTTAACCCAGAGGTACTTTACTTTCATTCAAGTAATTTTTATTTAGAGAGAGAAATATATTCAAGACACTTGGTATGGAAATCAGTGAGGAACTTCCTTGATATGGTATAGGACCTTCTGTTTGAGCAGTGGGTTGGACTAGAACAGTGGTCGCCAACTAGGGGCCAGGGACCACTGGTGGTCCGCGAGAAAATTTTGGTGGTCCGCAGTGAAATGTCACCCCCAAAGAACCCCCCAAAGCAGTTTATCCAGGCTGCACAGGAACACAAAGCTTGCATCGCTTGCATTGCAAACAACACGAGGCAGTGAAGGGAAGTGGGGAAGGGTGGAGGCAGGGAACTTGCCCCCACTCACCCCACGTGGCTTGCCTGGCCACCGGGCTGCTTCTTTCCCCCCCTTCTTTCTTCTTCTGGTTTTGGCTGCACACAAGGAAAGCAGCCAAAGTCTTTCTCTCCCCCAAACTCCGCCAGAAATGAGTCTTTGGGACCCTCCAAGGCCTCCTGCTCCAAGAGGCTGTGCCGGTGCGACAAGTCTCAGAAAGACTCATTTCTGGCGGAGTTTGGGGGAGAGAAAGAACGACTTCTGCTGCTTCTGCTGCTTTCCTTGCATGAAGCAAAAAGTCTCTCTCTTCCCCCCTGAGAACGGAGCTGGAGACAGTATCCTGCAATCCCAAATAAAGAATGATCGAAAGGTAGGAAAATGAGGTGGGGAATTTTCCTGCAGACTTTTTTGGGGATTTTCCCAGGATCTCTGGTCCACGGGATTTAAAATTATGAATTTGGTGGTCCCTGAAGTCCAGAAGTTTGGTGACCCCTGGACTAGAAGACTTCCAAGGTCCCTTCTAACTCTGTTATTCTGATATAAAGTCCTTAATTTTTGTGAATCTAGCCTACATAGCTAGAGACATACAAAGAATATCAAATATATTTATTTCACAATTTTCTTGTTTCTTCTCATTATTTTTTCACCTAAACATTTTCAGTTTGTTTTTCAATTGAATTGTACAGCATATATATTATGTTAAAGGTGGAAAAAAACTTGGAGGAGATTTATTGGTCTGATTTTTTTACATCTCAAAACCTGGCAGGGTTTGTAGACTTTCTATATCCACTGTGTCTATTTACTTCCAAAAAGTAATTTCATAGAACTTGTTTCATAGCTTGCTATAGAAAAGCTTGCTCCTCTTCATTTTTACTAGAATTATCAGACTTTGAGAGCAAAATCCCAGAGGACCAGTGGGAGGCAGCAAAGAGTCTCTTTTCTCTCTCTGCTGCCATCTGGTGATCCTTTGGATTTTCACAGCCTAGGTCTAGTAGCCCTTATTTATTATTATTCTTCCTTTCCATCGCTAAAATGGATGCCAGGATTCTATTGCAGTATGTTTAAAACAAAACAACTCCTTGTCTGGGGAAATGAAGTAGATTTTAATAAACATACAGGAAATGAGTTAGTGCCTCCAAAACTTCCAGGAAATTTTAAAAACAGATTTAGGACAAGGGTTGTCTCTTCCTTTCACCAACCTTCCATTAGTAATATTTTATCCAGAGGAAGCCTCTATTTCTCTGCTATTTTATCATCCATTCCAAAAATGTTTTTCCCTGTAGTCCTAAACTGGGACTACATAGCATATTTGCAAAATTCCTGCCTGTTCGTTATACGGTACCGTATATAGGTAGTTCTCGACTTACAACCACAGTTGATCCCAAATTTTCTGTTGCTAAGCGAAACATCTGTTAAATGAATTTTGTGCTTTGCGATCTTTCCTGCCGCTGTTATTAAATGAATCATTGCAATTGTAAAGTTAGTAACATGGTTGTTAAGTGAATCTGGCTTCTCCATTGACTTTGCTTGTTGGAAGATCGCAAAAGGGGATCATGGGACCCCGGGACACTGCAATCGTCATGCATACGAGCCAGTTGCCCATGGTCTGGATTTTGATCATGTGACACTGCAACGGACATAGCTATGAGCCAGCATGCTGCACTGGTTATAAATGTGAAAAATGGTCATAAGACACTTTTTCAGTGCCATTGCAAATTTGAACAGTCACTAAGTGAATTTTCGTAAGTTGAGGACTACCTGTCCAGGAAAGTTGCATGCTTTTTCTCAAAATGTTGTTTCTGCCTTTCAGCTCTGCAGCAAAGTTCAGGATGTGTGACACATTGTATGGACCAGTGGTGGGATTCGAATTTTTTTACTACCAGTTCTGTGGGTGTGGCTTGGTGGGCATGGCAGGGGAAGGATACTGTAAAATCCTCATTCCCTCCCCACCCTACTAACCTGCTTTCCAGCTCTGTTCTCCTGTGCAAGGCAACCAAAGAAGAACCAGCCAATCAACTGGGACTCGATGGGAGGCAGAGGATAGATGGGGTTGTCGGGGCCAGTCAGAGGTGGTATTTGCCGGTTCTCCGAATTAGTCAAAATTTCCGCTATCGGTTCTCTAGAACCGGTCAGAACCGGCTTAGTACCACTTTTGGTATGGGCCCAGCTGTAGGGCGGAAGAGTGCCTTCTCTTGGAAAGTTGGGTTGTCTAAAAGCAGAACACAATATAGTTGGCACTTGGGTTTCAATGGAGTTTCTAACGTGTCTTTTGGGAAGAGGATTTCAACTGTTCACGGTTAACTATTTCAAGCGCTGCCATATTTTTCAAAGCCGATGTTATAAAAAGACCCTGGGTGTGGAGCAGCCACCTAAAAACATCCCTTGACTAAACAGAGCAGGGAAAAGTCCAGCCACATGACTTCTACTCGTGGAATCACAGCTACCATTTTCTCCCAATATGCAATGCTGGAAATTCCCTGGTTGGTAGTTTGGCAAGTAAAGTGAGCGGGTGGGTCCCTCCAATCTTTATTCAACCACAGGTAGTCTTTGACTTATGACTACAATTGAGCCCAAGTTTTCTGTTGCCAAGTGAGAGATTTGCTAAGTGAGTTTTGCCCCATTGTATGACCTTTTTTTTGTTGTCTTTTTTTTAACCTCTTTTGTTAAGTGAATCACTGAAGTTGTTAAAATTAGTAACAAGATGGTTAAGGGAATCCGGCTTCCCCGTTGTCTTTGCTGGTCAGAAGGTCGCAAAAGGGGATCCCATGACCCTGGGACACTGCAACTGTCATAAATACGATGCAGTTGCCAAGCGTTTGAATCTTGCTCATGTGACTACAGGGATGCTGCAATGGTCGTGTGAAAAATGGACATAAGTCATTAAATGAACAGTCACTAAATGAACTGTTGTAAGTTGAGGACTATCTGTACTTTCAAAGTACAGTATTTACACTCAGCTACAGAAAATTTGATTGTTGGGCAGGTTTCACCTCAATACTTCTCTCCCATTTAAAACTCTTTAACTGTCTTAATTCATGATTTGGTGGTCGTTACTGTCACTACTATTACTGCTACAGGTAGTCCTCAAGTTACAACCACAATTGAGTCCAAAGTTTATGTTGCTAAGTGAAACACTTTTGAAGTCAGTTTTGCCCCATTTTATGACTTTTCTTTCTACAGTTCTTAAGTGGATCATTACATTTGTTAAGTTGGTAATTTGTAAGTGAATCCCGATTCCGCATTTACTTAGCTTGTCAGAAGGTTGTAAAAGTGGATCACATGACCCAAGAGCACTCATAAATGTGAGCAATTTGCCAAGCATCTGAATTTTGATCATATGATCACCAGGGAGTGCTGCAACGGTTATGAGTGTGAAAAATGGACATAAATCACTTTTTTCAGTGCCATTGTAACTTTGAACGGTCACTAAATGAACTGTTGTAAGTTGAGGACTACCTGTACTACTTCTGCTATTTGCATTTCATAGCTTTGAACTGAGACAGTTTGTTGTTGGCTGTTGTAGAAACTCCAGCAAATCATAACTTGGCCTGCTGCGTGAGCCGAAATAGAGTGGCTTTCTTAAAAGCCACAGTGTCCAACTGCTTGTTGAGACAAACTCAAATCATTTTTATTTTCAGGAGGTGCCAATTGATGGCATGTACAATCCTGAATCATTGCAAAACTACTGGGAATTATTGTTATCATATCAAACATAGAATGATAGGGTTGGAAGGACCTCAGAGGTCTTCTAATCCAACCCCTGCTCAAGGTAGGAGCCTTGCATCATCCTTGTCAAATAGTTGTCCAGGCTATTTTTGAAAAGCTCCAGCAGTGGAGCACCCCCAAACCCAGGGAGTGAGCTTATTGCATTGATTAATTGTTCTCACTGTCAGGAAATTTCTCCTTGGTTCTAGGTAGCTTCTCTCTTAATGCTCTTCCACCCGTTACTTCTGGTCCTGCCCTCAGATGCTTTTGAGAATTAAATCAGTCAGCTCTTTTCTGTGGCAGCTCCTCAAATATAGGAAGACGGTTACCATGTTACCTGTCATCCTTCTCTTTAATGCACTTAGATTTATATACCGCTTCACAGCCCTCTCTAAGCAGTTTACAGAGTCAGCCTATTGCCCCCAACAATCTGGCTTCTTATTTTATCGACCTTGGAAGGATGGCAGGCTGAGTCAACCTTGAGCCAGTGAGAATCGAACTGCTGACAGTTGGGAGAATTAGCCTGCAATGCTACATTCTAACCGCTGGAATGGTGAGGTGGCCTACAGGTGGAGCTCTCGCTTCACAATCAGGAGGCTGTGAGTTCAGTCCTAGGTAGAGGCAGGTATTTCTCTCTCTGGACAGAATGAGAATATATCTGCTGAACAAAACTCTGCATTGGCAACAGGAAGAGAATCCGGTTATTCAACACTCTGCTAGCTCCATTCAGTTGCCCAGACTATGGGGTCGTTAAAAGGTGGTGATGACCACTGCATTAAAACCACTGAACCACCACCGCTCAATACACTTCACTCTCAATGAATACACAAACACATCCTTGACGTTTTCTCAACTGTAAAGGGCAAGGAAATGTTTCTTAAGCTCAAAGTAGTGGCCTCTTAATTCCTGTCACAAAATGGCCAAAGGTGCAAACCGCTGTTCTTCTGCTTCTACCCTAGATAGTCTTCAGGTAACTCCATGCCGCCTGCACCCCACCTTCAGCCTGCTAATCAAACTAGTTTCTTGTGAAACTCCCTTGCATTGCCAACACAACTCATTTGTAATGTGCCATCTTTCGCTCCTTGGGGGTGCTGTTTAGGCTGCTTTGTTTTTTTTTTAACTACACATCTAAACTTAAGCTCTGAAGTGCAGCCTTGATTGCCTTAGGTTCTGTTATATTCAGAACATATGAGGGATCATTAACAAATGTCTCCCTCATCTTGTTGCCAATACTTCATTGTGATTTATAAATAATTTCTCTCTAATCTCACAAACGCCTGTGTGGTTGAAATGTCTGCAGTTTAACTAGGCGGTTGTGACCTTATTGAATCATGAAAATGGTCTGATATTCCTCTCCTCAATATAAATCTGTAGGCTTTATTTTAAAAAGAGAAAGAAATGGGTTATTCCCCTTGCTGCCATTCTTTCTGTTGACGGGAGTGTAGCATCTCTTTCATGTATAAGGAGTCCTCGACTTACGACCCCAATTGAGCCCCACATTTCTGTTACAAAGTGAGGCACTTCTTAAGTGAATTTTGTCCCCATTTTATGACTTTTCTCGCCACAGCTGTTAAGCGAATCCTTGTTAAGTGAATCTGACTTCCCCACTGAACATCCCAAAAGGAAATCACATGTCCCTGGGACACTGCAATTGTCATAACTAGGAGTCAGTTGCAGAGCCTCCGAATTTTGGTCATGTGACTGGGGATGTTGCAAAGGTCCTAATGCGAAGAATGGTCATTAGTCACTTTTTTTTCAGTACCTTTGTAACTTTGAATGGTCACTAAATGAATGGTTGTAATCCAAAGACCACCTGTATTTTTATGTAGCCATATTCCTTGCATCTGACTGTCAAGTTCCAAATGCAACGAGGGCCACTATAAATCAGATGTTTGTCCAGGGCCATACCTTAGGAGCACACAAAAAGAAGATCGATTATGGAATTTTGAATGTATTCCATTTTATACTCCATTTTGAGCCCAATGAGCATTTTCCTCACGTTATGCTTACAGCTGGACTCTCAATGAAGTCCTTAGGTAGGCAGAGGCCAAAGGTTTGGCCCAGGATCTCCCAGTGAATTTCAAAGAACCGAGTTGGAAAGGACCTTGGGAGGCCTTCTAGTTCAACCCCATGCTCAAGCAGAGATCCTATATCATTTCAGATAAATGGCTGCCCAGTCTGTTCTTAAAACCTCCAGTGATAAAACATCTACAACTTCTGAAGGCGAGGGGTTCCACTGGCTAATTGTCCTCACTGTCAGGAAATTTCTCCTTAATTCTAGGTTGCTCCTCTCCTTGATTAGTTTTAATCTGTTGCTTCTTGTCCTGCCTTCAGGTGCTTTGGACAATAGTTTGACCCATTCTTCCTTTGTGGCAATGTTGGAAGACTGCTATGATGTCACTCCTAGTCTTTAAAATATGCCATTTAGTGGGAAAGCGGGGTTTCTAGCTGCCGATATCAAAGGTTCTGTCCAGTAAATTTGACAGATCAATCAGCTTTCAGAAAAGCCTGGAAGGGAAGGATTTCTAGAAGCTATTGTATGAGTGGTGAAAAAATGTACTGCCGTGGATCTGTTTTCATAAAGACCCATTAGGATCTTCATGCAACATCATTGCATCAAATAAATGGTGGTCCGAAAAAAATCTCTTTTGACCATGAAGTAAGGGATAGGGAGAAATGAGATGGAAGAAATTGCAGAATTAGTGTAAGCTAGTTTTTCTCAACTTTGGCTGCTTGAAGATGTGAGGACTTCAACTCCCAGAATTCCCCAGCCAACTCCCAGAATTCCCCAGACGGTGCAACTGTCATAAATATGAGTCAGTTGCCAAGCATCTGAATTTTGATCCTATGACCATGGAGATGCTGCAATAGTCGTAAGTGTGAAAGTCAGATTTTTCAGTACTGTTATAAATTGGAACAGTCACTAGATGAATGGTTGTAAATTGAGGATTACTTCTACTTGGAAGGGATTATTCATATTAAATTTGTATCTCACTGTCCATATAATATTCTTAGTATATTGTGGATTATAGGATAAAAAGGAATTGGTTAGAAAGCAAAAACAAAAAATAGTGCAATTAAATTAAGGACCTAAGATCAGTATTATTGAAATCACTAAATCTTTTAACAGCATGTTGGAAGTGTTAGGATTTTGTTTTTTTCTGAATCCTAGGGTTAAAAACCCCTGTATTCTTGATTTTGGGGCAAAGCTAGCAAAATGCTTGCTCTCCTTTTTTTTTAATTAAAAGAAACCTTAATTCTTGCTTCTTACTCTGGTAGCTTCCTTTTGCTTGAAGAGAGCATGAAAGCTATCATCTCAGCCATTGTTGATTGATTTTTTTTGTGGGAAAAGATTGCAAAATGATGATGAAGAACTGCAATTTTTTTTGGCTGTCTATATTGAACTAAGAACAATATTACCTGGTGTATGCTTGCTGGTTCGCCAAATCATTTGCATATTATTTTCATGACTGAGGTCATTCTGTTATTCAATTCTTCACAGGATACTGTTTTGCATAAGCTTTAAAATAACTACCACCAGAAAATTAGAATGAGGGAAGGGAAGATTAATTTAGTTTCCATTCATCTTCAGTTTCCAGATCTTTTATTATTTAGCTGGTTGTATTTTCAGATTGGACAGCTCAGTTTAGCAGTCTTTAAAACAAGACCCACCTATTTTGAAGGGACTTTTCTCTTTTAAATAAGTAGTTGGGATGGTTCACACCATTCAGATGCCTACCTAGGTATTTCTAGCCTCTAAGAAGGACTATTGTATTGCAAAAAATTAAAAATGTTTATGGTAACCTAACCAGCCTTATTTGAAAGTCCATTTTGTCATGTACAAAATCAGAATGCATATTTCTGGAAACTTTATTACTGAATATGAGGACATAACTTATTTATCAACATTAACCCCTGTTATCAAATGGTAAACTATGTTAAGGCACTCGTTATCTTGATTTGTTTCTTTTTCCTTTATTTCAAATGTAGCTTTGTAGACTGCCATCTCAGGTATATAAAGGTATTTCAGGAACTGTCTTACCTATTATACATTGCAAAAACAGGTTGGGTAGAAAATTGAAGATAAGGCACTAGGAAGTTGTCAAGATTTAAGTTGGTTTTGCTTTTCAAATAAACCCCCTCGGGAAAACTAGTATGACAGAAAAATAGGGCAGATAATTTTCCTAAGGATTGCTTCAGTCCAAAAGCCACAAACTCACACTTTGTAGATGTGCAAGTTCAATTGTTCTTGAGAGCATGAGGTAGGTTTTAAGGAGTTGTTGATAAAATGTTTTGCAATAGGCTTGGGAGTGCTGTCAACTCCTTAATTCAGGTGTGCATTTTCCTGTTGTAGCAGATCCCTTGAGTTTTTCCTGTAGCAGTATTTTTCCTGATCCTTTATAAAAGATTATGCATAATCAATACTATCTATTGTGACTTGTGAGGTAAGAGCATCTAGCTGACCTTGACTGATCTAGAAAAGCTGAGAGTTTAGTTCTTGGATGAGAGTCAACAAGGAAATGCAAACAACTGGCTGGAGAAAAAGGTGGAATCCCTTCTTTTCTACCCAGCATAAACCTGTAGTAGGCTATAGCAGAAGTGAAAGAAATCTGTGGTCTTTGCCAGCCTCCAAAATGATAATAAAAGAGGATTCAGTTTAGGAGCACAAAAGTGTTACTCTCCACTTTCTGTTTTCAAAGCAATATTCCAAGAATTTGTTCCACTCATTCATTAAATGTTATTCCATTACGAATTGTCCTCGACTTACAATTATAATTGAGCCCAACTGTTGCTAAGCAAGACATTGTTAAATGAGTTTGCTCCATTTTATGATCTTTCTTGCCACAGTTAAGTGAATCACTGCAGTTGTTAAGTTAGTAACATAATTTTTAAGTGTTAAGCGTCCCCAGTTGGAAAAGTTGATCATGTAACCCTGGAACATGGGCAGCCATCATAAATATGAGTTGGTTGCCAAATATCTGAATTTTGACCATGTGACCATGGAGATGCTACAACCGTCGTAAGTATTAAAATTGGTCATAAGTCACTTTTCTTGGTACCACTGTAACTTTGAACAGTCACTAAACAAATAGTTGTAAGTCGAGGACTATGAGTTTAGACAGTCCATTGCCAGTTGAGTCATCGTTTAGAGATAGTTCCACACTTTAAGAGAGAAATGACCACAGATGTGCAAAATAACAGGAGCAACTTCTGACGTCGTGTAGACTTCCCCATTAGGCTTTCTTTATAGGAAGCTGTAGGGAGCATTGGAAATGACAGTCACATGACAACAGTGACTCAGCAGTGCCCACTGTTTTTAATTTCAGGAATAATGCCTGCAAAATGTCCCCAGCTTCCCATTTCTGTTTGTATCCATGGCCTTTTCCTGTCATTCCATACACCATGAGTGCTTTTATGCACTGAATCACTGGGGATTCCCAGAAGGCAAATAATCATTTATTTTAAGAAAGGATATTTGCATCACAGCTCTTAAAAATGCTGCTTTAATTGCTATTCTTTTAGAAGTAGGGTGCGGTGTCTCTTTGTTTTGGCAGTGTCATGAAAACTAGTAAGCCAGTGTGTAGCCGGTAGCTAGAAGGAATGTCAGTGGTTCATGTGGTCACATCACAATCTGAAAAATATTACCTTGTAGTCATACATAAAAGGAGAGCAGGAAAAAAAGGAAATAATGTTTGTAAAGTACTAAGAAACAAGACTTGGTTCCTAAAGACATTTTGAAAATATTCTTCCCTGTGGATTGAGGTAGACCTTTGAAAAATCGAGTAAGGATGTAATAGTTATTCACATTTTTTTAAAATGCCACAAATTGATTCTTGGTATATATTGTATATATGGTAACTGAAAGGAGAAAGAAATTTACAATGAACAAAAAATGGGTAGCCATTATTAATATGCATGGAGTTCTATAGAAATCCAAGATTTAAAAAGTACTGGAAAACAAGCCACTCCAGTCATTTTGAATCTGATTAATCAAATTTCCAAATCATTGGATCTTCTGTCATAGACAGTTCCATCACATTATACATTTGGCCTCCTATATTTTAAAATAAGCAATTGGTTCAGTTGGAAAACTTCATTTGCTTCCAGGGGTGAGGGAGAATTTCTGTGCAGAAAACATTTATCTTTCTCATGCTTTCTTAAGTTTGAGGAAGGAATAAAAACTGAAGCAGATATTCAGAGTTCACCATGAGACATATTGAAAGTCCAATTTTGATTGTGATTTTAAAAAAAAATCTTAGAGATTTGACTCTTCTTTATTAGCATCTGTCAATCATTTTGCTTTAGGCAAATATCAACTGTCCAATGTAAAATACACTGGATTCCACTGGTCATAACATCAGGTAGGTATACTTGAAAGGTGTTGTAGCCTTGCTGAAGTTAAGCTATCTTTGTCCCAAAGGTGCTTTTTGAGAAGGCAACCGGACTTTGTTTTTCCTTGAAGACGTTTTGCTTCTTATTCAAGAAGCTTCTTCAGTTCTGATTGAATGGTGGAAGATGTAAGCATTTGTGTTCCTTGCAGTCATCTGGTCTGTAGCATTCTTTCTGAGAGTCACTGAGGCTTGGAGGTTTATCTGTGCCCTTAGAGTCACCTGAATAGTGCAAGTGGGTATGGAACTTTCTTGGAACTGCTGAAAGGACTGTTGTAGATAGGAAGTAGTGATATTATACCCCACCCCATTGAGAGAGAGCTGTTTAATTTTAACATGCATGAAGTCTTTGACCCCTCTTTCAGACCAGTGGTCCCCTCTGTCCACTATGTGGACTTTACTGTCTTCAAAAGACTGGCCTTTGTCTTTCAATAGACACTAAGCCATCCTTGCATGATTGATCAGCAAGTGAAAAATTATTTGATGTACCTGGTATAGCATCTCTTGAACTTCCACCATGGAATAAATCCATGTCTAGATAACCAATGTTCTGTGAATGTTCAGCAAGTATTAAACATTCATCAAATGGCTGAGTATTCAGTGTCACACTTTTCAAAAGAAAATTCTATCTCAGAATAAACTGAAAATGCAGATTTTCTTAGTCTTTGTTTACCTTTCCTTCACTCTCACAATGTTATATTTCCCTGTTTCTTAAACATTTCCCCGTGTACTGATTGCATTAACATTTGTTTCTACTTTTTACATAATCAAAATTCTGGGATTCAATTTTTAGTATATAAGTTAGTTTTTCCAATAGGGATACAATTCACTTGAGGATGATCTCAAGTTCATAATCTCTTCACTTACTGACCATTTTTAGGGCTTGTCTTATTTGAGCTACATGATGTGCAAATTTTAGCTGCCTGCTGCAATTTTGTAGATACATTTTTTAAAAAATATGCAGCTTGCTGAACTTCAAAATAAATTTGTATACCTCCAAAAATGAGCACAATGTTTCATTCTTATATTAAATTATTACATTGTGCATGACTAACATATCCTTGAGATACTCCTATTGATTACATCTGTGGTTCTCAACCATTTCTTCACCACGGACTTGCTTTAAGTACCTGTTGAGGCTACGGACCATGGCCATGGACCCCTAAGACTTAACTCAAGATTTAAATCATAACATTTTTCAAGCCTTCGTGGACCCCTGGATTACATCAAGAAGTTTTGGTCAACAATGAAAACTATTGCATAACCCTCTTTTTAATTGTCTACTTCCTACCTAGGGAGTATAAGTTGACTGGCTTGTGAACATGGATTTCCCCTTTCCTCAAGGTAGATTTGGTAATGAGTTGTCTTAACAGCAAAATGTCTGATGTTTGTATCACTGAAGTTTCAGAGTAGATCAGTAACACCCAAATTTAGACTCAATCAGTCAAAGAGCCAAGAGTGTCCTGAAATCAACCCTTTTGTGTCAATCTGTGCACATCACAAGGTTCTTGTGAGAATTAAATGGGGTGACTAGTAAGTAGGGAAGACCACAGATGCAGCTCAAAACACTGGCAGAAATATCGGATACAGGTATAATAATCGTTCTTGGAAGACCAGTTTTGATCAGAAATCCTCTGTTAACAATTCAGAATATCATTTTGCCTCCTTTGCTGATTTCGGTATCTGTTTTCCCTCATTTGTGTGTGTGTTGTGTTCTTTCTCCGCAGTGCCCTTAAAGATAGCAGATTTCCCCCAATGACGAGGGATGAACTGCCACGGCTTTTCTGCTCAGTGTCTCTACTTACTAATTTTGAAGATGTCTGTGATTATTTGGATTGGGAGGTAAGGAACCTCTAATTTTTGCACATTTCATGGAGTGACGTTTCTCCATTCTTGATCACTGAACAGCCTAGAAATTTGTCTGGAACTTGTTTGCAATTGGGGTCTGTTGTACTGCAAGAGTGTGAAACAGCAAGGGGTGGGGGGGATGCTCTCCTTGATCCAGTGAAAATGATCTCCAGAAGAACCAGACCATTAATATCCAACCCTGAATTCTACCCTTCTTCATTCTGTGAAAGTGTGTTCCCATTTTGATTTTCCTGGTGGCTGCCCATTTGTTGAAGTTACTGTCCCAATGAAAACAATGAATTTTCAGTGGTAAATTCAGGTTCATGTTACATTGCCAGAAGGTGGGGACATGAAATGGAACATCTATATGTATTAAAAACAAAAATTTAGGCTTAAAAAAAAGGAACATAAAGATTCTAGCCCAGCCTTCTCACAAATATGCTATTTTATGATATGTGGGACAATTTTTTCCTCATGAGAAATGTGCAAGCCTGAACACAGGCTTAACATTTCCCTGAAAATAAAGCTTTAAAATAAATTTAATCAAATGAAACCAAAAAGGATCATGTAGCAATCTCTTTATCACTTCCATTTTCAACTCTGTTTGGAGCACAGCAGCTCCCACACGCGCACTTATTATTAAAAACCCTACTTGAAGCTTTACAAATTTAAAATATTTGCAGAGCAAGAGGAATTCTCAAAAATTGACCTTGCCAACAAATTTGCAATGGGCATCTTGGTAATTTCAACAATAATGGGTCTTTGACCATCCCAGTGTGCCACTCAAATTCCAGTATTCTACCTTGATCCCATAAGCTCTAGAGCAGAGCTATGGAGGTTTGCGTATGTGGACGTGTAACATTTCCATGTCAATCTAGTTTCAGAATGGCCATATCTATAGCAATCTGCGTTCATTTTTAAGTTCGTAAAAGTGAAGGCAGCCTCTGAGAAGGTCAGTTGAGCAAGAGTAGTTGGAATTGTAGAAGACGAGAGAGAAGTGTAGCCTTCACAAATCATTCCAAATGGCAGGAACACAGCTAGTTCCCTGAGCTTCCTCCATACCAACCAGGGCCTCTCAAGAGTTGCTGGAATTGGCAAAAAAGTTTTGTCCCATCCAGTATCCTTTAGCTTTTGTGTGGAGCTAAAACTCAAAGACTATTTGGCCACCCTAGCCTGCCTTACACAACAGGGTTGGAACAACATCTGTCAAGGCTCCCAGATCACACAACCATGTTGGTCCAGAGCTCACCATTTTAGCAACTTGAGGAAGTTGAAAGTGGTAACATTAGGACACTATAAGTATTAGATTTTTTTTTTGTTTGTTAAAGAAAGACAGAGGCTGAAACGTTGGACTGTGCCCACAATAAAAGTAGGATTTCTCTCCTTTTTCTTCTTTTTAAACTGCTGAAGCAAACATACTACGGGGTTGTTGTTTTTCAGAGCTGACAAATAATCACCCTCATAGCATTTTGCATGCAACTCTGAATTGGCTGCTCAGACTGAATTACTCCTCACTTGTGAATTGCCACTTGCTTGGTTTCTGAATTAGAATACATCTAAAGCTTTAGAGATTTATTTTAAATCCCAGTCTGGTTACAGAAAACACTAAGGAACTCCTCTTGGTGTTAGTTATGTCCCCTACTATTTGATAGTTATTTCATTGTGAATGATACAAGGCAACACGCCTTTGCAAAAATGCATGCCTGAGGTTTCCAAATAGTCACAATGTGGCTTCAGCTCAGTCCACCATATCTATTATCTCCTGGGATGTACGGCTTAAATAAATACAAGAGTATAAATTTAAGTCCAGCTCTTTGTGTGCAAAATCTGGGACTTTTCCATTCCATTGCCAACTGTCTATATGATATATAACTCAGCAGCTGAATATCTCCTGCACAAAGCAAAGGACCATAGGTATTTATAGATGGCTGTGTAACAGGCCCACAAGGGAATAGCAGCCTTTTTATATCTTTACAATTCTAATGATAGTTGGCTAAATAGTTTGTTTTGTTTTGTTTAGAACACTTGCTTTTGGGGGAAACATGTTTCTCTAGATTAAATCCTTGATAGTCTCAATAAAGGGAAAGGGAGGAGAGGATTGAATTGAATGTTGGGGTAAATCTACACGCTACTTCCAAATGCAAAAGAATAAAGGACTCTCCTTTAGCATCCACAGAAAATACGATATTGTAGGGCCCTTTCTGCCCTACAAGCTTATTTCCCATTTTGAAACCTAGATATTTTTTGGGGGGCGTTGTGGAAACAAAACAAAAGAATATTGTCTTGGGTGACATTGGACATTGAGGTTGGGAACAAGACAACAACTTTGTTGGATTTTTAAAGAATGGAAAACCAGATCTTGCAGGTTCACCATTGGTAGAATAATTGTGTCATTTTTCCTTGCATTTTGTTGATTAGAAATAAAAGCTAGGTAACAACAGCAGAGAGGCGACGCATCCTCACCCAGCGGTTCCAATTAAGACACCACCTTTGCTTAATTTTGCATTCCTTCACACTGCAACAATGGCAAGAAAATAATGCAGAACTTAAAAGTCTATTTTTTGGTGAAATCCTTGATGCTCTCTGAGTTTGATTGTTATCATCGGCAGATGATATTACATAACTATGCAACGAAATATCTGCAAGAAAACCACCAGCTCAGATCACCAAGGACCCCACAGTTCAACCCTGAGCTCCAAATATTCTCTTCTAGTGGGGCCATTTTGTTTTAATAGTTAAAGCTGGAGAGCTGAGAGAAGAACCAAGATGAGTCGTCGTCTTCTCACTGTTCCAGGGGGATACATCATTTTCAAAGGCTTAGTTTTCTAAATGGGAATTTGGGCTTTCAGTTTGACTCGGAAGGGTTTTTTTTTTAAAAAAAATTAAAGTATTTCCCATTACATTTATTTCATGGCTCCATAAATAAGGAGATAGGAGAGTAGGGTTTTATTGAAATGTTGGATCCTTGAAAGAGTAATGCGTCACTGTATTTGGCCCTTACAGTGAGACCGCTTATATCATCCATGTTTCTTTTAAGGGGGACTGCAGTTATGCAATGTGAATGGCAAAAAGTCATTTCAAGATGGCTAGAATATGACCTAAAGAGAGAATGTGGTTCTTCCACCTGGTATAACTGCTCATTTCCAGATCATCCTGAAAGGCCATCCGCCCGGTTAGGAGACCTTACTTCTGTAGGTATGCTATTGATGATCTTGTGGGAGCTAATCCAGCAATTTGCTAATCAATGCCAAACGTTTCCCAAATTCCAAATGTTCTCCAGAGCCCACCGTGCTCCTACGGTTGGACAGCCTGATCTGGCTAAGGGAGGAGGGGATATCAGTGGTCTTCTGCTTGAGGGTCTCTCAGCTGGCTCCAAGTGGTCTTTTCTCCCAAGAGAAGGAATTTCGAAGAGAGGGATGAGTGAATTGCCTGCCATTAGCTTCCACATGGTTTTTCAAATTGCTGCCATTTTTCACTTGTTGTTTAATTATACTTTGCACATTTCTCTAGCCACTTGCCCCGAGGGCCACCTGGGATCATAGAGTGCAAATAAAGACCTTCCATTTGGTCCATTCATCCTTCCATAGCATGGCTATGTGTGACTTGCTCTGCTCATCAGCTCACACTACCTGTGGCTTTTTTATAAGGATGGGGGCACAAGGTTCCAGCAAAAGTTCCTTCCCTAAGACTGTCCCACAAATTTTGTCAGGGTGTAACATAAAGGAGGCTCATGGCAGATGATGGTGTGAAAGTTGCAGTGCCCCACATCATTTTTAATTAGCCTTTGTATCTAAGCACTGTTCAGTGGCCATTGCATTGCACACATTTTCTATGTAGAAGACGACCCTGAGTAGAGTACCTGAGTGACTTGCATCTCCAAACACACTTAGAATCTTGGGAAACCACCCACAGTCTGTTTAGGCAAAATCAACCTACTACAGTATTTGCTTTCATTCTGTAGGTTGTTTTTCAGCTACTGCAAATATATATTTTTGAATCTGCTGCTATTTTTCACCAGATGACTTTGTCTCAGATAACTGGATAGTTTTCTGTAGAGCCAAATGCTGACCTAGATTTCCATAGGACTCCTATGGCATCCATTATGGACTCCTCTCCCCTTTCTAACCCTTTTCCTTTTTCCTGAGGGTCCAAAATGTCCATTTTCCCCTTCTGTCATCCAGCAAAGCCCCTTCCTGAATTAAAATGTAGCCCTTTTTGTCACAGGCTCTGAAGCTCTCTCTTCTCAAGCATATGAAATGTATGTGTGCAGGTATGAAAGGCCATAGAGAATTATTATTTTCTTCCTTGCATTAATAACTTGACATGTTTGGCTTAGCTGGATAGTACATACATGGATCCAACAACTCGCTGACTTTCTGCCAAGTGAATTTTGCTCTGACTGATGAAGTTGCTAGGATGAGCAATGAAACATCTCAAGTTTAATAAAGTTTGGTCCAGTTGCCATGATTCAACCTTTAAACACCTTGGCCTGGATGATTGAGATTTCATTGATATACATGGATTAGGTTGTTGCTTGAACAACATTGTATTGTATTGGGTGACAATCTAAACTAAGGGATCTAAACTTAGATCTACAATCTAAACTAACTAATCTAAACTTATTCAATCTGAGTGTGAATTTTAGGAATGTGTCTCTCCCCCCGCCCCTAAAATATCAAACAGGTAGCCCTCAACTAACTAACTTACTTACTTTCTTTCTTTCTTTCTTTCTTTCTTTCTTTCTTTCTTTCTTTCTTTCTTTCTTTCTTTCTTTCTTTCTTTCTTTCTTTCGTCAATTGCTTACAAGATAATAGTTATTAATAAAATCTTAGTTATGAATACATGGATACATATAAGAAAAAATAAAAGAAACAAAAGGACAGGGACAGTAGGCACGTTGGTGCGCTTATACACGCCCCCTACAGACCTCTTAGGAAAAGGGTGAGGTCAGTAGTAGACAGTCTAAGGTTAAAGTTTTTGGAGGTTGGGGAAGAAACCACAGAGTCAGGTAGAGTATTCCAGACATTGACCACTCTGTTGCTGAAGTCGTACTTCCTGCAATCAAATTTGGTGCGATTAACCTTGAAGTTTGTATCTATTGTTTGCTCTTGTATTGTTATGGTTGAAGCTGAAGTACTCATTGACAGGTAGGACATTGCAATGTATGATTTTATATACTATACTTAGATCGAACCAAAGGCAGCATAGTTCTAGGTTTTCTAGGTCTAGAATTTCAAGTCTGGTGGCATAAGATATTCTACAACGAGCAGAGGAGTGGAGAACTCTTCTTGTGAAATATTTCTGGACTTTCTCAACTGTGTTAATATCAGATACATAATGTGGTTTCCAGACTGATGAGCTGTATTTGAGTATTGGTCTAGCAAATATTTTGTATGCTCTAATTAGTAGTGTAATATTA
This sequence comes from Pseudonaja textilis, assembly GCF_049901715.1. NCBI lineage: Eukaryota > Metazoa > Chordata > Lepidosauria > Squamata > Elapidae > Pseudonaja > Pseudonaja textilis. The sequence goes on along the minus strand of NC_142001.1, from coordinate 104,410 downwards.
CCAGAGAAAAAGCTACGTAAGATTTTATCTATAAGAATTTATCTATATTATCTCTCATACCTCTCTCTCTCTCTCTCTCACTCTCTCTCTCTCTCTCTCTCTCTCCCTCCCTCCCTCCTTCCCTCTCTCTCTCCTTTGTGTATCTGCCATCCATCTATATCAGTCAGCTATATCTGTCTATCAATCAAATGTCTAACTATTATTGATTAATTAACCACCTATCTATCAATAGCCATCTGCTTATTAATGCAGGAAAGATGGCTTGTGCTTAGACCCATCTCGGGAAGAGCATCCCAACTCTTCTCTGCTCACCGGTTTCAATGTTAGAACTCCCCCTATGGGTGGAAATGTTTCTTTACATGCAGCCCAAATCTCCTTTCCTGTCACTTTATTCCATTCTTTGGTGTCCTTTCTTGGGATTGGCAGGAGAGCCTGCCACTGCCTTGTCCTGCATAACAATAGTCAGGCATTGGGAATTGGACTGCTGTGATGGCCATCCATTGTATTATATCACAAGGGATGATGACATGCAGCAGGGAGGAGGCTTTGCATTTGCAGTGTGACTTGCTTATGCAGGAAGAGAGCGTGGCAATTTCTGAAGAACAGTTCTCACCGCCCCATCTAAGTTTTGGTAATGCTGCAAAGTAGAACATGGGAGAATTGATGGCTATATACTAGCCTTCCCAGAACCGGGTTCTATTTCCTCCAGTGGACAACAAATTCTGGAATTTATTTTTTAGATTTTTATCCCATCTTTTTAGTATTTAGTATTTTTTTTAGTATTTATTTGATTTGTCAATCGCTTACAAGATACAGGTATAAGAATAAACATAGTTTTGAATACATGAGATAGATACTTATAAGAAAAATAAAAAGAAACAATAGAACAGGGACGGTAGGCACGATTGGTGCGCTTATGCACGCCCCCTACAGGCCTCTTAGGAAGGGAGTGAGGTCAATAGTAGACAATCTAAGGTTAAAGTTTTTGGGGTTTGGGGAAGAAACCACAGAGGCAGGTAGAGTATTCCAAACATTGACCACTCTGTTCCTGAAGTCGTATTTTCTGCAGTCAAGTTTGGTGCAATTAACCTTGAGTATGTATCTATTGTGTGCTCTTGTATTGTTATGACTGAAGCTGAAGTATTCATTTGCAGGTAGGACATTGCAATGTATGATTTTATATACTATATTTAGATTGGACTGGAGGCGACATAGTTCTAGGTTTTCTAGGTCTAGAATTTCAAGTCTGGTGGCATAAGGTATTCTGCAATGAGTAGAGGAGCGGAGAACTCTTCTTGCTGGACTTTCTCAACTGTGTTAATATCAGATACATGATATGTATCATCCAGACTGATGAGCTGTATTCAAGTATAGGTCTAGCAAATGTTTTGTATGCTCTAGTTAGTAGTGTGATATTACCAGAGAAGAAGCTACATAGGATGAGGTTAACAACTCTTAATGCCTTTTTGGCTATGTAGTTATAGTGGGCTCTTACAGTAGCACTTAGATCATTAGAGATGAGTCGTCCAAGGTCCTTGACAGAGTTTGGGTCATCAACAAGATCTTGATTATTTTAGCTTGTATTTTATTTTCTGATTTTTTTTTTGCCAATATGTAAGACAGAGCATTTATTTGTGGAGATTAGAAGTTGCCATTTGATTGACCATTCTGATACATAGTCAAGGTCTTTTTGGAGGGTAGTAGTATTGTCTGTGGTGTTGAACTTATGACCATTCGTTCATTTACCATGTGAAGTTACACTGAAAAAAGTGAACAACTGGTCTTCACACTTGGAATTGTCTCAATGTCCCCACAGCCACATGATCAAAATTTGGGCACTGGGCTGACAGAATTCATTTACAATAGCTGTAGCATTCCAAGGTCACGTGATCAGCATTTGCAGCAGGCTTCTGACAAGCAAAGTCAAAGAGGGAAGGCAGATTCACTTAATGACCAAGGCAAAAAAGGTCATAAAATTGGGTTAATGACTGCCGCACTCAGGGATGGAAGTTCCAGTCTCAATTGTGGTCATAAGCCGAGAACTACCCATATTGTAAATAATTTAGTTCTGAAAATGAGAGGCAAGTGGGGATTGTAAGTAAAACTAGAAACCAGGAGACTGGGAGATCTAGTCTTGTCTTAACTATGAAGTCAACTGTGTAACCTTTGCTCACAGTTTTCATTCTCAGTTCAAGAAAGAAGGCAGTGGTGGCAAGCCACTTCTAAAAACGTGGCCAGGAATCAAGTTTGTGGGATCCTTGGTGCTCTCTGAGCTTGATGGTTGTTTTTTTTTTTAAAATAGACATTTCTTTACCCAACGAGGTAACATCCTTGATAATGATGATGCCTTGAAGGCATTATTTGGTTTGGTGATGAAACATCTGCAAGGAAACCACCAAGCTTAGAGAACACCAAGGACGCCACAGTTCAACTCTGAGCTACAAATACAGGCTAAAACATGAAGAATAGTTGCAGGAATTGGGTATGTCTAGTCTAGTGAAAAGAAAAACTAGGGGTGACATGATAGCAGTCTTCCAGTATTTGAGAGGCTGCCACAAAGAAGACGGGTCAACCTATTTTCCAAAGCACCAGTAGGCAATTCAAGGACCAATGGATTGAAAGTAATCAAGGAGAAAGGCAACCTAGAACTAAGGAGAAATTTGTTAATGGTTAGAAGAATCACCCAGTGGAATGCCTTGCTTTCAGAAATTGTGGATGTCCCATCACTTGAGGATTTCAAGAAGAGACTGGACAAACCAGTCTGAAATAGTATAGATTCTCCTGCTTGAGCAGGGGGTTGGATTAGATGATCTCCCAGGTCTCTTCCAACTCTGTTATTCTATGTCCTGTATTCTAAATATTCTCTTCTGTTGATATCTAGATTGACTAGATTGTATACACATTCAAAGTTAAAAAATTGAGAAAAGGATTCTCGTGAATGTACATTTCTCACCCTCCCGGATGAGCTCCCTGGTGTTTTCCATTTAAGAACCACAAACATATTGTCACATCACAAAGATCATGGATAATTGGCTGGAGAGCTTGGAGGTTGACGAGTTAGCATATAGAAAAATTACATTTTATTGGGAAGCTTAAAGAATCATTGGAATTTATCAGTCATGTCAGACCTTTTAAGCACATATGACTAAAGCAAAATCACTTATTCGAACACGATTTATGTAGGGTCCATATTGAATTTATTTTTTAAACCACAATTCTTAACTGAAGCCTGCAGATATGTAGAGCAAATTACATGATGAAAAATCACAGCTTACCTCCTCAAGGGAGAGACAGCATGAGATGGTTCCCAAGAAAAGAGAGAAAAACATTTTCAGAGAATGAAAATGTCTCTGAAAATGTTTAAAGGAAAAAATGAGATGTTGAAAGAGGTTATTAAGAAAAGAGATGATTCTCATTTTAATCTCGTCTTTCCTTCAAATCACATAAATCAGGCATAATGGCCCAGACAAATATAGTTTGTTTTTAACATGACTTAGGAAAATAATAAAAGATGTTGCTGAAAAAAATAAAGATGATTTGCGTATCTTTCAACTAAAAATCAAAAGCTTTCACTTAGTCTTTTTTCTAACTTGGCTCTCTTCTGATAGATGAACCTCAACACCCAGAATTTTCAACAATGCCCTTGCTGGCTTGGGAATTCTGGAAATTGAAGTCTGTATAACTGGAGGGCATCCCAATTTAGAAAAGCTGCCCTAAATTTAGAGGGCACAGTGGCTCAACAGTTAAAGACACTGAGCTTGTCAACTGGAAAGTTGACAGTCTAAGGTTTGAGACTTGAGCGCTGCATGACGGGGGTGAGCTCCCGTTCCTGCTCCAGCTCCTGCTCACCTAACAGTTTGGAAGAAAGAAAATTTGAGTATATCAACTGGTTCCACTTGGTGGGAAGGTATAACAATGCTCTGTGATGGCCCATGACTGTGAAAATGTCTTTGGACATCATTGGCTTCCTCGACTAAGAAATGGATCTGCCCATAGATTTGGACAAGGGAAAACCTTTACCTATCTTTTACCTGCTCTATTTTTTTTTGTACCTCACTGTTATTATTTCTACAAATATTATACACTGCATTTCTGTCAAGAGAGGATGAGAGTAAGGGAAGGGGAGGACAGGGTTATGAAAAACTGTAAAATAGAAAAGAACAAGGACAAAAGTATAAATCATGATATTGGGGACAACTGATGGTTCAGAGCTGCAAAAATGCCTTTAGAGTTGACCAGGCAGAGTTATTTAAAAATGGGAAACTGGCTGCATATATACGGTAATACAGCTTGTGCATTCTAAAACCTTTTTCACCCATGATGAACCTGCTATATGGGTACATCAGTAAGAATGTGATCTGGCTTAAACATGCATTGATTTAATTAAGTGAAGGCTCATGGAACAATTCTTCTTTGCAGTCTCTCTCTTAAGGCATGTTGCTGTGATGCATGCATATAATAGGCTGAAGTTGGCATGAGTTGAACCTTTTTGGGATGGGAAGTAATATTGATCAGATCCACAGCCTTGGGGTTCTTGGTTGGTTTGTTTTGACTTCTGTTCTTTTTTCCTTCATGCCTTGCATTTCTCAGTTGCCAAATCAACTTCAGCAACAACACTGGGAATCTAAGATAGAGTTGCACAATGCTAGAAATTGTATTGTGAATAGTTGGTTTTAATGGTCTGAGAAGCATTTTTTTTAAAACAAATTTTATTAATTTTAAAGACAAACAAAACATCATTAAACATTGAAAACATAAAACCTCTTTCCACTGTAAATCTTTACAGGGCAGATAAAACATTATTTTATACCGCACAATTCTAATTTATCCCATTTCCATATGAACACATAAATATCTTTTAACAAATTTCTCATTATTTCTCTTTACTCTTATTCAATTACATTTCTTTTCTATATTTATCTATTTTGTAGTCATCATATTTATATTTCCCTCTGACTTGTTTACAATTATTCTCATCTGACATTCCTCCAAGGTTTTATTAATTCTCAATCAAACATAAACACACAAAACACAAAAACATAAATTTTTAGAAAGTGGCTTGGCCCCAGATTACCTCTCTTTATACAGACTTCAATTAAATTCATGCTCATCTTATATACCGTTACCTATCTTATTTACCATTCTATATCTTCTATATAACTTCTCCCCGCTTTTCAATCTTCTTAATTCTATTTAATTTATTTCATCTTACTTTAAATCATTATACTTGTATCTTTTGTCCATTCTTTTCCAATTAACCATTTATCTCATTCTCTATAATAAAAAAAAAGGTTTCTCCTGAAATCACTAATCGAAGTATGATGCCTTTCTATCGTTCCCCTAGGTTGACATTTAAAATAACACCCAAATCCCAGTCTGATTCTGCTTAGTACATTCTGCCTACTAAATTTCAAGAAAAAGAATAATAAATCTATAAAATAATTAAGTACATAATTAAATATTAAAGTCTATCGTTAAATCCTAAACATTTTAATATCTTAATTTATTAAATCTTGTAACATTCCAATTGTCTATTTCAAAAACAGATGCTGCAATAACAAGTTTACAATAACATCAACACAATAGCCATTTAAACTCTATAATTAAAATAAATATTTCAAACATTCCCTTTAATATTTTATTAAATCTTAAAATCTATCATTATTGAGTATTTTAATATTTTAATCTTTTATTAGATCTTATAAAATTCTAATTTTCTATTTCTAATACAAGTACTACAATACTATCATATGTACTTTGCAGAATCTTTCTTAAAAAAATATACATTACCCTTTATCCCTAAAATTTTTTTGCTTTTTCCCATTTTGTTTCATACCTTTGTGGCTTTTTCCCCCTTTTCCCTTCCTTTCCTATCCCACCTAGCCTTTTTACCCCCCCCCCAACCTCCACCTTTTTAGCTTCCCCTCTCTGTTGTATTCCTCTTTTCTTTTGCTTTCTAACATTGTATTGGTTTTGCATCTTATTTTTCTCTTTCTTGGGTGTTTTTTTTAGATCTTAAGTCTTTCATTTTCCTTCCTCTCTTTCTCTTTTCTTTCTTAATCAAACTTTTTGATTCATTAAAGATGGCTGCTGCTTCTTCTTCTTCTTCCTCCTCCTCCTCCTCCTCCTCCTCCTCCTCCTCCATCTGTTGTTGTTTTTGCTGGTAAATAGCAAGAGCCATTTCTAAAAAGCGAAAGGCTTCTCCCACAGCGTCCTTGCCTTCTTTATTTTTCCATAATCCTTTCTTAGTTCAACAACAGGTAAAGCCATTATAAAACTTTTCTTCTTCTTTTTCTTTTTCCTCTCCTTCTTGTTAAAACAGCCAAGATGTTTCAAAACTTAAAACAGTTCCCCAAAGTCAACCAGTCCAAACAGAGCACAAAGTTCCTCCCTTTGCAATTTCTCTTTCTGGGGTAATATCAATTTAAAAAAAAGAAAAAACCCAGTCTGTATTTTAAAGCCTTATTGCAATTAACTTCTAGTCTCAAAATCTTCAAGGCTTCTCCTCCAGCAAGATCTTAATATAATTTTTTTTAAAGTCCTCTCCCTTCCCACTTGTAACAAAGAGCTTTAAGTTTTTACCTTCTATAAAAAAGCAGGTTTTTCAATGTCCATTTGTTAACTTTGTAAGGGAGGGAGAGTAAACTTTCCCTTTCAGCACTTCCATTCACCGCTTTAAGAGTCTCCTCTGGAAACAATGTATTGTTCAAAAAAATCGTAGTTTTCAGGATGTTAAGTGTATCTTAAAAGTCCCAGTTCATCCAAAGAACTTTCACTTTAAAAATTTCTCCTTGCTCCTGCACAGTCTTGTCCAGCTGCCGGCTTCTTTGTGGCAGCCATTACAGACCGCTGCTCCACCGCCTTGAGAAAAGGGTTTTTTGCTGGCTGGGGAGGGGGTCTGCGATACCCCCAAACCCCTATCCAGATCCCCCCTGTCTTCGGCTGCCTCTACGGGGCAGCCTTATCCTCCAGACCCATCAGGATCGGAGGCACCAAGACGGCTAGCACAGCAGGGATCGCGAATCCCTGCCGCTGCCGAAGCCTGGCAAACCGGAAGTCGTCTGAGAAGCATTTGTAAAGGGGTCATAGTTGCCCATCACTGTTATATGAAGCTTCTCAAGGAGAGATCCAACCTAGAATTAAGGAAAGATGTCTGAAGCAATGGGACAGCTTGCCTCTAGAAGTTGAAGGTGTTCCATCACTGGAAGTTTTTAAGAAGAGATTGAATGCCATTGATCCAGAATGGTATAGGGTTTCTTGCTTGAGCAGAAGGTTGGAAGGAAGACCTCCAAGGTCCCTCCCAATTCAGTTATTCTGTAATTCTCTATCATGTCTGCAGCTAATTCAAGCAGCTGCCTGTTTCCAAGGTTGTCTGGCTACAGTGAATCTCCCTGCAGTTGTTGTGCCTTTCTGGAAATAGACATGAGTGCTTTAATGCAGGGGTCACCAACCTTTTGGACCTCAGGGACCATCAAACTCATAATTTTAAATCTCACAGACCACTAATATGAATTTTGATTGACGGTGGCTTGCTGTTGTTGGTGGGAAAGTCCAGTCCTATATTCCTGAGCTGCAGGAGTCACAGGACTGGCCCTTTGGTCATTCCGGAGCAGCTCTTCTTCCAGTCCATGGCAGGCCGGTACACCCGGGTAGAGGAGCAGCTGCTCCTGGATGACCAAAGGGCCAGTCCTTTGACTACTGCAGCTCTGGAATATAGGACTGACCTTCCCACCAACGTCATCAAGCCACCCTGGGGCAGATTTCCCTCCCCCACCATTGGTCTTACCTTCCAGTTCCAGCTCGTGTAGCTCTATTCAAGATACGATTTGCGCTCAGCTGAAGGGTGGGGACCAGTGGATGGGCAGGCCATGTGGGCAGCGCAGCCTTGTGTTCCCACACAGCCTGGATTAATTGCTTGTGGGGGAGGGGGGAATTTCTCTGCAGACCACCAAAATTTTCTCACGGACCACCAGTGGTCCCTGGCCCACTGGTTGGTGACCACTGCTTTAATGGGTTGCCTATATTGCATTCCTTTATATTCTGAAGCACCTCTTTCCAATTGATCTGCAATCAATTCCCTCTCCATGGTTAATACTGCAGTCCTACCTCTGCTACCACCATTGGTCATCATGATTGATGCCTGGGTTGCCTGAAATCCATCCTTAAATACTTAACACACCACTTTTTACCAAGTATCCAATCTTCCCCAGGTTTCTAAGTTTATTATCAGTGCTTCTTCTTTTGCAATCTCTTCCTCTTATATTCCATTTTACTCATCAATCAGACCTTCATTTACCCCACTGTATCTTCCTTATCTGTCCAAAGGTTGACTGGAACTCAAGTGAGTCCAGTGTTTACTACCGTTGGCTGGAATTGCCTCATAAAATAGTCTTGTCACCTCTTTCAAATTTATTTTCCATCTTTTCTGGGAAAATATGAAATTTTAATGATTCCCCCATTCTTTTTTTATTGACTTGTTCTGACTACTTTTCTTCCATCTGCTCTGATGCCACTTTTGTGATGTTTTCTACACTGCAACCCACTTGGAACCACAAGGAAAAAAGAAAAGCGTTGATATGAAGGTTCTCAATGGTTAATGAATTTCAAAAATTGTCAGCATATTTGGAAAATGAGATTGGAAAATGAAAATTGCAGTTTTCTGTAGAGCTTTGTGGTCAACAAATCTGTAAGAACATAAAAAAGAAGAATGGAGAAAATTTGCAGGAAGAAGACAACCAGATAAACGGTAGACATCCCTTTCCATGAAATCAGAATATTTCAGTGTTTTCTTTCCATTCTTCCTTAAACCTCATTCCTTCTAGATATGCCAGACCTCTTTGGCTAGGCTATAGTTGTTTGTCTCAATCAGTCAGCCAGATGTTTGTTACAGTCAAAAGACCACTTTAATTAAAAATACTAAAGGAGTATCTAGTTAAAAATTCTAGAATAAAGTCATAACAAATAAGAAATAAAATATATGTTAAAAATTGTAATTAGTTGCACGTAAACAAGAAAACAGCCTAAGATATAATAAATATAATATAATTAATATAATATAATATAATAATATAACTTCTTCAACTGTGAAGACCTATAGTCACTAAATAGTAAAATACAATCAGCTGATAGTACCAAAAGACTTAGTACATTATTGTATAAAATAGTTATAATAGATTATTCATCAGGTTCTGATGAATCTTTAGTACTGCTGTGCGGAATCTAGTTACCTGCACTGTGACTACGATCCATTTGCCTTTAAGCAGTCACCGAAGATAAACAATGTCCAAATGGCCAGGATAACTATGGCCAGGATAATTAATTATCTGGAAAATAAATTTTGTTTGAATGTCTCTGTAAAAAAAAGCAGTGAAGAAGGCCATGTCCAGAAGTTTCCACCTCTCCAGAATTCTAGGGACAGCCTTTCAACCAACTTTACATTTGCTGTCCAGAGCGGCAGACGGAAGCGGCAGAGTGGTGCAAGTGAAAAGGCTTTCACTATCTTCAGCTAGCTAAAATAACTGTCAGGTAGTTTATGTCTGGCATTTCTGGAGGAAACAAAGTAAATCAAAGTTACCTACACTAACCAAGAAACAGAATCCAGAATGGACATCTGCAAACTGAAGTTTCTTGATAGTGGAATGGTAATCACTGGTGGAGATTACCAAAATAAGGGAATCAGACTTTTCTCTCAAACGTTCGAAATACATTGGCTAACATTTTCAATACCAGTAAATGATTGCCCTTCCATAGGAAAAACTGGGGCACCAACAAAAGGACAGTATTGTGTTTTAACACCAGAAGATTTTGTCCCCTTTGATAGACATCCTAGAACAGTATGACCATCTCTATTGTACCAAAGGTGCTTTTTCAAGTGGCAACTGGATTTCCTTTATTTTTCCTTCTTCAGTTCTGAGAACTGAGCTGAACCAGAACTGAGGAAGCTTCTTGGATAAGAAACATAACAACTTCAAGGAAAAACAAAGAAAGTCCAGTTGCCTCTTGAAAAAACACCTTTGTGACAACCATGACCTGGATAACTGAGGACCTCCATTGACATTTCCATTGTAGTTTATAAATCCTCCCTTCTATGTTCTACCCATCTTGAAAGTAGGCATGATATTCTCCATGTTTGAAAAAAATTAATCTTTCAGCTTTCGTCAAAAGAATCAAAAGCAGTGCTGAGGGTTTCAGCTACAAAGGACCTGATGTTGCTTTTGCCTTGAATGAAGAGTTCTTGAAAATGTGTTCTGCTTTTTTTAAGCATTTTTCACTCTTTGAGGTTTAGGATCAGTGATATCTGAGCAGCAAAAAGGCATAGATTTCCTACAGAATAAGGTTGAGTTTTCTGTAGCTGTTACAGCAAGATGACCCTTTGGCCCCTCATTTGTAAGATAGAGCATTAGTTACATAGTCTTTTTTTGTATTCTAATTGGAAAAATGACAAGCCACTTTATATTATAATGGGGAATAAATTAAGAGCATGTAGATAGGAATAATTTGATAGTCATTAGTCTCTCCTGTTCTCTTGCGTGCTTTCTCTCTCTCCTGCCCAGATGGGCAAACATCAAAAGGATTTATTCCAATTATTCTTAGAACCCTTGATGTCGTTAATTTGCATGTATATACATATCTGTTTTAAAAAGTTCATCTGGTTAATATGTCTTACATAAAAATATTAATCAAAATAACAAGGCAATTAACAAAACAAGGCCAGTTTTAGTGAGAGCTAAAAGCTGATATCTAGATCGCTTCAGTTTCCCACAAAGCAAGTTGCTTTCATCCATCAGAAAACAAGGAGCCACATCCATAAGAAAGAATAGTTGCTAAAACAAAAATTGCAAATCCAAATTAGGCTGGACTTTCATATGGCCAGTAAACTCAGTTCCAGCTTCGTGAAGATGCTTTGCATTGCTATTTATTGCCAAGGAAACAGACAGATTCAGTTAATGCAGCCCGTTAGGCCAGGATCCAAAATCTTGATCTTGGGGAATAGAATCAGATCAAGGAAGTTAATAGAAAGGTTTAGCTGCTGTTGCGAAATCCCAGCCTGAGTCTTATGCAAGGTTTCCAAGCACTTAATGAAAGTCAACAGATTACAGGTAATCATCGAATTGCAACCATTTGTTTACTAACCATTTGAAGTTACAGCGGTATTGAAAAAAGTGACTTGTGATCATTTTTCACACTTATGTCCAACGGTCACGTGATCAAAATTTGGCGCTTGGCAACTGGCTGTTATTTATGACGATTGCATTGTCCCAGGGTCCTGTGATCCTCTTTTGCAACTTCTGCCAAGCAAAATCAATGGGGAAGCCAGACTCACTTAGCAACAATGTTACTCACTTAACAACTGCAGTGATTCACTCAACAGCTGTAGCAAGAAAAGTTGTAAAGTGGGGCAAAATTCACTTAAAAGCAGAAATGCTAGGCTGATAAGTCAAGAACCACCTATATTTGCATTCTTTTTTCAGTCTTAGTGTTGGAATAGTTTCTTTCCCAAAAGAGAAAAAAAAGGATATTTCCAATGGATGCAAATTAAATCAGTTTTGGATCCAGAATATTTCCCCTATCTTGTCCCCCAGTAAATAAGTCAGGATAAAACTTAGTAATAGCACCTTTTTTACATTCATACCAAGAAGATAAGCGCATGCGCGCACACACACACACACAACTTAATAAGAAATGCAGAGTCCAGATTCTTTTTAAGTACAGCATTGAGAATTTGGGGAAATCTTGACTTCTCTTTGTAATAGAGTTCACTGAACTGATTTTCCAGCAGCTGCCTTCACAGTTAACTCCTCCTCGCCACAGACCAATTTCAGTGAGAACCAGGCATGTGGGAGCAAAGCTGCCCTGTTTTTGTCCCGTCAAACTACAGCATGATTTTGCTCACACATCCTTCAAGTGCCAGAATGGCTAGGATAAACTCCTTTTTCTTCCCTAAATCTTGCAGCCAGGAGCCAAGATTTAATTTTTCCCAGGGAAACCATCGCAGTGAAGTCATGATGCTACTGGAAAATGCAGGGACAAATATTTGATCCATTTGGGAAATGGATATAAGAAATAAAATAGGTGCCACAAAACATTCATTTGTGAGATGCCACGAAAGAGCTTTGAGACACTCATGTTGCTGGCTTCTTCCAGGAAATAGGTTGAATTTTTAAGGGATGAAAGACATTCCCACAGCCTATCCCTGGACCCATCCCACCCACCCACCGGTCCACCCCTCAGAAAAGAAGGGAGAGGTGGCCAGAAGATAGAGGCAGCTCTGTGAACGAATGTCTGGAATACTTTTTGTTTAATGAAAAAAAAACTTGCAAGTGAAAATGTGTTCTTGTTATACACAGCAGTTGGACGAATGTCCACTTTTATTTTATAGGGAGTCCTCAGCTTATGACTACAATTGAGCCCCAAAATTCTGTTGCTAAGTGAGACATTTCTTAAGTAAGTGTTGCCCTGTTTTACATCCTTTCTTGCCATAGTTGTTAAGTGAATCACTGCAGTTGTTAAGTTAGTAACTCAGTTGTTAAGGGAATCTGGCTTTCCCATTGACTTTGCTTGTCAGAAGATCCCAAAAGAGGATCATATGACCCCAGGGCACTGCAACCATCCTAAGTATGAATCAGTTGTCAAGTGACTCAATTTTGATCACATGACCTTGGGGATGCTGCAATGGTCCTTAGTGTGAAAAATGGTTGTAAGTCACTTTTTCAGTGCCTTTGTAATTTGGAACGCTCACTAAATGAACTGTTGTAAGTCAAGGATTACCTGTACTACTTTGTGGTAAGCCAGCAAAGGGTTCCCTTTGTATTGAAGCTCTTCTTTGGCCTCTTCAAACCAGGAGCCCAATCACAGCAGAGAATTTAGAAGGCTATAATAGTTGGCAACCTTGTGGGTTGTGCCCTCTATCGCAGGCATTAAGCCCTTACCATCTGTGGACCTGTCTGGCTCCAGAATCCTGGGAGTTAAAAGTCCGCAGATCATAAAGTTGCCCACCCCTACGCTGAAGGTACTACAGGTAGCCCTCAAGTTACAACCACAATTAAGCCCAAAATTTATGTTGCTGAGAAATTCGTTAAGCAAATTTTGCCTCATTTTACGACTTTTTTGACACATTTGTGAAGGGAATCGCTGCAGTTGGTTAAGTAAATCTGCTTTCCCCATTGACTTTGCTTGTCAAAAGGTCATAAAAGGGGATCATATAATCCCAGGACACTAACTGTCATAAATCTGAGTCACTGGTCAAGCATCCAAATGTAAACCATGTGTCCATAGGGATGCTGTAGTCATAAAAATGGTCAGTGCCATTGTAACTTCAAATGGTCACTAGATGAATGGTCACTAAATGTTGTAAGTCGAGGACTACCTATACAAAGACTAGACTAGAGAAACATGAGTGACTAACAATCACGTCAAGCTCACTCTCTTAGCCCTAGGAAAGAGGCAATGGCAAACTTCTGAAAATCCTTGCCAAGGAAACTGCAGGGACAATCCAGGCCATTACTAGAAGTCAAAAGGCACAAAGCAAAACAAATGTTTTTCTGCAGCATACATGTCATGATAGTCAAAAACTTACTCTCCGAAGCAGCCAAGAGCAAGGCAAGAAGTAACAGATGAAAGCTTAACAAAGAGTGATCCAACCTAAAACTAAGGAGAAATTTCCTGACGGTGAAAACAATCTGTGGAATGGTTTGTCTCCAGAAGTTGTGGGAGCTCCACCACTGGCGGTTTTCAAAAGGATTGGACAGTCATTTGTTCAAAATAGTATAGCATCTCCTGCTTTGGCAGTTTGACTAGAAGGCACTGTAATTCACAGTGGTGTGCTGATCACTTCTCGTTCAAGTACAATACATTTTTCCTCACTTAAGTTTCCTTAAGTTTTCATAGGAGCATTGCATGGGGAAACTTGATGTGGATATAAGTGGCAGGCTTCGTGCTAGACCCAGCAATATGTCTCAGGTCTCCAGACACCTAACCTATATTCAGAAACGCGCTTCTTGCCAGAATACTCCCAGATGTGACAAGATTGGTTTCTTTATTGCAAGAATAGAGCAACACGCACTAAAAGATTTGCCGCTTTAGCGCAAACACCAATGTGTGTGTGTGTGTGTATAAATGTATATTTGTTTTCTTTTTCGCGGGTACTTATATGTATGGTTTCCCACCACCACCCAGCACAGATAAACTCTGTGGCCAAAACACTAATCACCAGAACCAAACGCCTGGCAGACAAGACATACATAAAGTTTGTTCTGGCGATTAGTGTTTTGGCCACGGAATTTATCTGTGCTGGGTGGTGGTGGGATTGAGCATTGAGGTAGCGGTTAGTGTGTGTTTTCTTCTGGTATATGGTGTGTCCTAGTGTGCCATCTGTTTTTTTGTAGATTGGTACATCTAGGAATTGTAGTTGTTTGTCTGCCTGGCAGATAAGAAACACATAAAGAATGAACTATGCACCCTGACTAAAGTACTGACAGCTAACGGCTTCCACAGAAGCAAAATCACCAGCTTGATCCACAAAAACACACTGAGACATAATGGAGACCTAGAAGATGAACAGACCTATGGAACGGCTGTCCTGCCCTACATAAGAGGTACTACAGACAAAATCAGTAAGATACTACACAGCATCACATCAAGACTGCCTTCAAAACAGACAGAAAAATAGCAGCCATCCTAAGAAACCCCAAAGGTAAAATCGACCTGGAAAACCAAGGCATATATGAAGTCGCCTGTGCATCATGCCCTGCCACATACATTGGACAGACCAATAGAAGAATAAGTACCTGCCTGGATGAACACAATAATGCAGTCAAAAAGCTGGAACACACTTCCTCACTAGTCCAACACATGAAAGCAACAGGTCATAGCATCAACTTCAATGGCATCAAAACCCTAGCCACTATAGAAAACCCCAGCTACAGCATTATCAGAGAAGCCATAGAGATTTAAAAAAGATCTGCAAGCATGAATAGAAGAGATGATTCCACCAGACTGTCAATCATTTGGAAGCCTGCACTCACAAACCAAAAAATCTCCACACCACAAGCCAGCCAAACACCTGGGCACAAATAGACTCCCCCTGATACCTCCAGCTCAAACACACCCCAACCAGGCACCCAGATGAAACCTAGCTTCCTAATAAATGAAAGCCGTCCATTTACTCGGAGCCAAGCCACACTAGAAGCCTCCAATACAGGAACACAATGTTGCAAGACAAAAAAAGCCACAAAACAGACAGAAGATATTAGAAACACCAATCAAGCAGAACACAGCAAACTCCAAGACCAATAAACACAGACCAAGACTCCCAACCAATCAGGATGAAGAAAAAACCATTCTGGCACAGCAGTAGGCTAGTACCAAATTTAAAACAGAAAAAGCTGGGAAAGTCTGACTCACAAACGAACACTATACAGAAGCCTGATGATGGCAGATGAGATTCTGCCAAAACGTTGCTACAACTTTAAAAGCACAACTATAATGACGTGGGAAAATACCCAAACAAAGCTGAATACCATAAATGTATATGTATATATGTATGTATACACACACACACGCACACGCACACACACAGAATTAAAATAGGCTGTGTGAGGAGACAGCTACGTTATGACAGTGATTCTCTTGAGCCTGAGAACCGCACAGTCCTGTCTCACCAGCTTTATTTCTAGTAGTAACTCTGCAATTATGAGACCTTATTATCCATCTGACATATTACTGTTGGTGTTAATTTTCCATGTAGTCTGGTCCTCAGAAATAGTAATCACTTCTTGCTTATTCATTCTTGTATGTCAAAGCCTTGCATTTTGCAAGTGCAGTTCAGGAGATAATTTAAATGCACTATAACCTAGGAATTCCAGAGTTTAAAAGCCAGTTGATTTTTTTCCTACTCTGTTAGTGACATAAAGGTGGATATATTTTATATCTTGAACTACAGCTAGGTGTGGTAAGGAAGTGTTCAATACTCTTGAGCCTCATAGTTCGGGGACACAACTAGCCTACCAAGTAGCTGCAGAAAAGGGTTTGGGAGGAATTTTTATAGAAATTTTATAGAGTGTTGGACTAGAAGACTTCCAAGGTCCCTTTCAGCCCTATGATTCTCTGAACTTCTATCACCTGCTATCTCATCAACCAATTTAGCATTCAGCATTGTTAACATAATAGTTAACATTTGCAATCTGAGTACAAATTGGTGTTGTACAGGTAGTCCTCGACTTACGACCAGAATTGAGCCCCAAATTTCTGTTACTAAGTGAAACATTTGTTAAGTAAGTTTTGCTCCATTTTACAACCTTTCTTGTCACAGTTGTTAAGTGAATGGCTGCAGTTGTTAAATTAGTAACACAATTGTTAAGTGAATCTGGCTTCCCCACTGACTTTGCTTGCCTGATGGTCGCAAAAGGCTCTGGGATACTGTAATTGTCACAAATACTTGCCAGTTGCCAAGCATCCAAATTTTGATCATGCTACAGCGGTCGTAGGTGTGAAAAATGGTCATAAGTCCCTTTCTTGGTGGCATTGTAACTTTGAACTCTCATTAAACAAATGGTTGTACATGGAGGACTACTTGTATAAAACTGATTTGATGACTATTCTGAACCAGTTTTGGAAAAGACATGCCTTTTCTAAGCAATTGAGAAAAAAGTTGAATTTTCTTATGAATCTTACATATGTTAGCATGATCAAACTAGATGCTTTGGGTTTATTTTTGATTCAGAAGATCCATTATATTTTTATTCCCATCTATTTAGGCACATGCACATTTAACTTCTTTGAATCACCATCAGGCACTAGAAAAATAGTATCTCATTAAAAATAAAAACAACTTGGGCTTTCCTTTAAAAAGAAACTTGAAAAGCACTATTGGTCCAAAGTAATTTGTACCAGTCGTATTTGAATCTCTCAGCAATGCCTCTAAAGTAAACTCACAAAACTCTTCTTTTCCTTTCGTGCTCCATAGCCGTGTGTCTGGTGACCTAGCATTTGAATGTGTCTCTAATTGCTGAGTTAGTCACAAGTGCAGTTTGCCACAAGAGCTGGCGGGGGGAGGGGAATCCTTTCTTAAATGTCTGGGTCCACTGATTTCTCCTGGCTTCTTGAAATAAAGTTAACCTTGTCATTGTGTTTGTAAGTATGCTCTAATCCTGTGACCAGCTACTTCTCCTGAGCATTGAATTCAGCAGCTTCAGCCTAGGTGTCACATGCTGAATGTCATTACTTTTGACAGTGGAAATGAAGCAGATAATGCTTGCAACTGAGACTTTAGATTTAAGCTGCCATAAGTACCATAAGAGACTTAATGGTTCCATTCATCTCCTAAAACATGCTGAATGAGAAATAGGTGTTTTGGTCCTGGGTTTTCCCATTCAGGGAGGCTAAACTGCTTTTAAAGAAATACCTACAAGGAAGAAGAAAAAAAACCAATCCAATAATAATCACAAATGTTTTATATTTCTAACAATCTTTGTTTTGTTTTCTTATTTTTTTTAATGTGCTAATAAAACTACTCGTTTCTTTCAGGTGGGTGTACATGGCATTAGAATAGAATTCATCAATGAAAAAGGATCAAAACGCACAGCCACCTACTTACCTGAGGTTGCAAAGGAGCAAGGTCATTGTTGTGCTTTATCTCATATGATCTGGTGAAGAATTTAAACATGCCTAGGAACTTATAATGCAGTTTTTGACCTTGCCCTGATGTCAGATGATGGAGCGGTCCTTTGATTGTAAGGGATGACTCTTTTAAATGCCACTTACACACTTGTAGAATGCAGATCCCCTGGTTCAGAGTGCTTCCCTAGATTAAAGGGATCCAGACATAGGCAGCAGCTGCCAACAAAACAGCATTGGGCCAAAGAGTGATGAGAGATGGTGGACAAAATAATCCATCCAGATATAATGAAGGAATGCTCCAGACACCAGTGTGCAGAAAGCTCTTTTAAAGGGCCACTGTCACCATTTATGAAAACATTTCAGATTTTTTTAAAATCCTCTTACCTAACTGCTCCTGACCCAAAGGTGCTTTTTCAAGAGGCAACTGGACTTTCTTTGTTTTTCTTTGAAGATGTTTAACTTTTCATCCAAGAAGCTTCTTCAGTTCTGACTGACTGGTGAGAGAAAATAGGATTTATACTCTTGCAGTCATCTGGTCGTTAGCATTTTGTCTGAGAGCTGTTGGGGGTTTATCTGTGCCCTTTGGGTCACCTGAATCAGAGTGCAAACAAGTGTTGGAACTGCTGAAAGGGCTGTGTTGTAGATAGAGAGGTGGTGTCATGTACCTTCCCCTCTGCTGACAGAGAGCTGCACAATTTACACTCTGATTCAGATGACCAAGGGGTCATAGATGAACCTCCATCTAGCCTCAATGACTCTCAGAGTACTAATGACCAGATGACTGCAAGGAATATAAATCCTTCCGTTTCCCCACCACCATTGTCAGAACTAAAGAAGCTTTTTAAATGAGAAGCAAAACTTCTTCAATGAAAAATAAAGTGCACCTGCTTCTTAAAAAAGCCCTTTGGGACAACCATGACCTGGATGACTGAGAATGTCCATAGACTCTCTTCTGACATTTCTTTTAGATATACCCCTAAGGTAGGTTATTGAGATAATTCTCTGAAAAAAGGATATCAGGCAAGTCAAAGAAATAGAATTGGCCCTATCAGGTATAATCTTGGTCATAAAAATTGACTTAAGTTTTTTTGAACTATCCCCAAGACCTCTTGTACAGGATATAAAGAGCTATCATAAAAATGGAGAAAGGACTGACACAATGGGCACTGCCTAAATGCCAGACTTCAACTGAAAGCTATTGTTAAACAGCATTTTCCATGGTCACAGTTCAGAGTGTGACACTTAGTTTCTCTAAGGAGCGTAAGTGCTCATAAAATTTTCACTAGTAGGAAATTGGATTTTTTTTAAAAAAAGACTAGAAGTTACATATTTGTCAGGGTTTCTGTGCTGTGAAAGTGCACAGAATCTCCTGCTTATAATTTCGAAGAGTTGCATGGATATTATTGTTGATGTGATATGTATGTAATAGACAAAGTGCAGGTGGTCCTGGACTTACGACCACAATTTGGCCCAAAATTTCATTAAGTGAGACAGTAGTTAAAAGCGCTTTGCCTCATTTTACAACCTTTCTTGCCGCAGTTGTTAAGTGAATCACTGCAGGTGTTAAGTTAGTAGCATGGTTGTTAAGTGAATCTGGCTTTCCCATTGACTGCTTGTCAGAGGGTTGTAAAACATGGTCACGTGACCCTGGGACATGGCAACCGTCATAAACACGAGTCAGTTGCCAAATATCTGGATTTTGATCCTGTGTCCATGGGGATGTTGTGCTGGTTCTAAGTGTGAAAAACAGTCACAAGTCCCTTTTTTCAGTGCCATTGTAATTTTGAATAGTCACTAAATGAATTGTTGTAAATCAAGGATTACCTGAAGTTAATCCTATGGCATTGGCATTGTTCTCAAAACCTTTGGACAGGCAGGAACCAAGCAATAGTTTGTTGGATTGCATAATCCTTTGATAAAATGTAAATATTTGACCTTTGCGCTATAAAGTAGATTTCATTGCAAGGGTCTTTCATATTGACTTGTTCTAAACCAGGGGTCTCCAACCTTGGCAACTTTAAGCCTTTAATTTTGGGAGTCGAAGTCCTCCAGACTTAAAGTTGCCAAGGTTGGAGACCCCTGTTCTAAACTACATTGATTTTAGAATATTGATTGGAATATAAATAACAAAAAAAAGATGAAAATTTACCCTTGATTCCTCCTCCTTTCTGTTATTGCAGAAAAAAGGATCAAGAAATCTAAACAGAAAGAAGATTTCCCAGTGAACATCATGGCTGATTGAAAATCAGAAGGGTTCTCATAGTGCTTTTCTGACTAACAAGTTTTATTAGAAGACATGTTAGTCTCAAAAGAGGCTAGCAAAAACCTGACCTTTTGGTCTTTTGCTACTAACATGGCAGTTGTCCTACTAAGTCTGCAATACACAGTACTATAGATGATTAATGAAAATTCTTAATTTAGTTTTTCCTACACACAATTCGGTCCCCAAACTTAGAAGTGTTGAATGCCAGTTTCTATCATCCCCAGTGAGTGCCAGATTAGGGATGAGCCATTGTGTTACACTGCTTCTCATAACAGAACACAACACTGAAATGTTCAGCTTTTAACCAGCTTACCTGCAGGAAATCCCCCTAGAAATACAAATCTCCAGGCAGTTTGTATTCTTTGCAATCAGTTAAACCTTTTGCAAAACTCTGAGAGCTGATTTTTCTTTGTGTGTTCTCTTCTAATGACTATCCACAGGCTGGGACCATATTCAGACTATAGATTCCTTATTGAGGAAAGGAGGTTATAAGGCTCCAATCACAAACGATTTCAGGAAAACAATAAAACTGACCAGGTAAGAAGTCCTGTCCTGGGTTTTGCTGGAGTTCTATGCAGACCTTAGCTGTTCCTATCCCTGCACTCTTCTGGATGGAGAGCTCTGATGTCATTCCTGGGATCTGTTGGAACCCCTCTTCCACTTTAAGAGTCATGGCCCCAAGTGTTCCTATCCCTTTGGTCTTGACTGTCCACATCCATTCCAGTCTGAGGGCCTCAAGCCCATCAAGTAGTTGGTTTGACTGTTGAGGGGGGGGGGGGAGTTGTTACTAGGTTTTGTATTGGGCTTTTACTTCTGTAAACCGCTCAGAGTCACCATGGGTGAGTTGGGCAACTACATACATTTTCCTAATAAGTAAGTAGCAGACAGTGAGAACTGAAGTCTTGGCATGGCAGAGATGAGTTTTGGGAAGTTATATCTTAACCAAATAAATCTTCCTAGTTTTAGTTCTGTTGAATTTTTCTTGTTCTTCTGGTTTTCCTTTAATGCTTAAACCAGGCATGTCTAATCCGCAAGCCTTATGCTGCCCTGGACATCTAGTCATGTGACTCTACAAGATATAATAAAAATATTTCAAAAATCAAGGCAGTTTGTTATTTATCTACATTAACTATATTTAATATTTCCTATGCGGCCCAAGACAATTCGTCCTCTCTCAGTGAGGCTCAGGCAAGCCAAAGGTCAGACACCCATGTCTTAAACTGGAACAGAATAATGGAGTTGGAAGGGACATTGAAGTCTTTTAATTTTTCCTGCTTTAGCATAGCATAGCTTTACAGCACTCTCTGGGCGGTTTACAGAGCCAGCCTATGATCCCCAACACTCTGGGTCCTCATTTTACCCACCTCAGAAGGATGGAAGAATGAGTCAATGTTGAGCCAGTCAGGATCAAATTCTTAGCAGTGGGCAGAGTTAGCCTGCAATACTGTATTCAAACCACTGCTCCACCAAAAACTTTAGGAGGATTAAGCTTGTCCCACCCACCCCCTTCTCTCTTTATCCCTTTCTCTCCCCACTTTTCCTTTTAGGTATCGTAGTGAGAAGATGACTGTGAGCTACACAGAATACCTTGCCCACCGGCAGCATCACCACTTCCAAAATGGCATCGGGCACACCCTCCCCCCCTACAACCATTATTCCTGACACTGAGCCGTATGACCAGTCTCTGGACTTTTCTGCAAGCCTCTTCCCAGGAGAACCCCCTCCTTCTTGGTCTAGCTATCTCTATTACTGTACCATTTTATGATGATAATTTCCGTTGCCATGTTGACGCTTCTCCACCGCAGGTTAAGCTCGCCATGGCAACGGGTGGAAACGCTGCATCATTACAAAGAACCCCTTTTCTCCTCTCCCCCCTCTTTTTTTTTAATGAGTCACTGGGCTGGCTGGGTTTTCTTTTCTTTTTGTTATAACAACAAAAAAACAGGTTCTCTTTTTTAATAGTAACATTTTAAAGTTCTTCATTTATCACTCAATTGTATCGATTACCTTTTCTGTGAAACTGTTGATGGAAGGAAAGAATGCGAACGTGTCAGGGTAGAGAAGAATGAAATACAGTAGTCTGCTCTTAAAATCATAAAATCAGAAACAAGATAAAGATTGCCTTGAATAGGATGAGTTCTTTAGCAGTTCCCATGATAAAAATGGTTAGACTACGCGAACCTCTGATTCCTGGTCTGGTTGGCCCAGGCAAATATCAGTGATAAGCTGAATTAATTATGATGTGAAACAGATTGTGCTTTTGGTTTGTACCAGGGGTGTCCAACCTTAGCAACTCCTGGAATTCCCCAGCCAGCATGGACTTCAGCTCCCAATTATTCTCCAGACAGCATGGGTGGCTGGGAATTCTGGGAGTTGAAGTCCACAAGTCTTAAAATCACCAAGGTTGGACACCCCTGGTTTAGACAGACCCAGATTGAAGTCCTGGTTCAAATCCTTTCAAATTGCCAATTCAAATCACTGGAACTAAAAATTGACAGATAAATAGTCTCCCCACTCCTGGTTCTAAAATCTGTCTTTGGGTGGATGGTATGATCTGCCAAGCAGCACCAATCAGAGTCTCTCCAAGATTCTCTTTCACCTCTCCAGTGTTTCTTGTGGAGTCTAATCAGGAGGATTAGCTTGAAGAAACTGCTGTGTTAGGAAGTCAACAAATTTGGATATTAGTGCCTTAGGGGAAACAAGTTTTGGGGAGGAAGGCAAGGCTGCAGAAGCACAAGAGGAGTTATACCTATTCCAAATTCCAAACTTTCCACGCAGGTGAAAAATATTCTTTGGAGAGAAGGATACAATTTTTGCCTCTGACCTTACAAGGCTTGCCCCTGTACAAATTAGCCGTTCTTGATGGCACAATTTTTGGTGCTTTTGTTAATGAAATGAAAACCAAAGTAGGTGCACTGAAATAGAGAAAGAAAAAAGAAAAGCCCAGTGGTTTTTAGAAAAATCCTAATGGTTAGTAATTTTAAATTAAAAATGTAATAGCAGTTACCTTTTTTATGAAGCTGCAATGCAGTGCTAGAAGTATTTTTGGATAGTAGGTCTAGGAAATTGTACCAAGTTTTGCAGAATCGGAATTGTTACCATCTCAGGGTGGAAGTAGCAGAGGCAGCTCATCCTAACTCCTAACTCACTGAGTTCTCATTTCAGGCGGTTCCTGAACTCATACAAACTTTAATGAAATAGATCTCAGAGCTCTATTTCAGTGATCCTTCTTGAGAATTAGAAAAACATCTTGGAGGAAGCAGATCCCCCCCCCAATTTCACTCCATTTAGGGATGCGACCTTCATAGACATAGACTACCATAATAAGAGACAGGAAGCCGTATCACAGGCCCTGAAGGTTGAAAGAGTTGACTATGATCCCAGATGGGGAAGTAAGGAGAAAGCCATTTCATCACAGTCTTTCCTTCGATCCACAGTATTTGAACGTCTGGATACTAACTTTCTGTTTTGATGCCTTAATCTTCAAATAAGCAAAAATCCTGAAAAAAGTAAAAAAGGGCAATGGACGAGGAAAAGAACCCATTGGAGCTTCGGTTTGAAGTTCTGGGGTGTCTTTCCCTATCAGGAGGGTGGAGAGGGGGGTTCATTTTTTATGTGAAAAGTATTGTCGATTGCTGTCTAATTGCAACTTTCCCTGTTTTGCCTTGAAAGGGAAACTTGAGCACAAGTTAAAGCAAAATTTCTCTGCTGCAAGCATTTGGAATATCTACCATGGCATACACACACACACACCCACAGAGCCATCTTTCTCATTACAGTTCATGCTTCTGGGTGAGCTCAATGTTAAGTTTTTTTTTTTTTTAAGAAAAGAAAAGTCTATTATATATATATATATTAAATATATATATGTGTATTTAAAGGTGCTAATCATCTTAAGCAGGTCACGTGACTGGTCATGCGGACTCTAAAATCATATCAGATTTTTTTAGGAAAAAAAATCCTCAATATATGCAGATGTTATACAGAATTTCTTACCAGTGTAATAATGATATACTGATTTAAATAAAAATAATCCTGCAGGGTTTGAAGGAAGAGGTCAGCAATACTTCCCACCATGGCTTGGAGGAGGAACAAAAAAACAAAACAAAAAGGATCATCTTGTCAGCATAATGCACAATATTTTTTATTTTCTCTTGTTTTGGGTGTCTCGCTATTGCTTTGGGAACTTAATCAAAAACAACAGCTGTCATTCAAAGGACTGAACAAACTGGAAAGGTGTGCTTTAAAAAAAAAAAGAAAACCAAAAAAAAACCTCCAGACTCTTTTGAACCTGTTGTAAATCTATATGTTTGTTTTGAGAGTTATTCCTGGAATCTTGCAAGGCTGGCGAGATGTCTCAGCAAAAACCTGACGTATGGGTGGCGATCCGTGGGCTTCAGTGGCCTGTGGGCTTTGTTTTTTCCTGGTTGTTTCTTGGGTCAGGGAAGGGCTGGCCATGCAACTGGACTGCTGTTCTTGACGGCAGGGCTCTGCAACCGTGGCAACTTTAAGACTCGTGTGGACTTAAACTTCCAGAATTCCTCAACCAGCCTGGTTGAGGCTGAGGAATTCTGGCAGCTGAAGTCCACAAGTTGTAAAGTTGCCACGGTTGCAGAGGCCTGGCTTACTAAACTGCCCCAATCGTGCTGCCCTCCTTAGGTGTTTCCCTCAGACCCCAAATAGCTTTTGCGGTCCCTCCTTAGTCTGCAAAGCCGTGTCCATTTCCAACCTGGGGTTTTTTTGGTCAGTGAGCCATAGGTCGGTCTTGTTCAGGCGGCGTTTCTTGCCTTATTTCATTCCAAAAAATAAATCTAAAAGGCAGTTTAGTTTTAGCTTTAAATGTTTTCTTTCATACACCTGTGTGGTGAAGGACAGTTTGGGAACAAATGTCCAGCTGAAGCTAAGAGAGAGGAGATGGTGGGACCACCATTATATCCAGGAGAGAAGCGGGTGCATTGCACCATCTTTGTTCTGGGGTTGGACACAAACCCCGCAAGGAAAGATGCCTCCTTCCTGTGCTGATGCGCCATCAGCTGGAAGCACCTGGCCCACCCACCCACCCACACCCACCCCATTTCACGTTGATGATCTCAACCTCTTGATGTGTCTTCAACTTGTTCTGGATTCTTGAAACTGTCTGGAGTAGCCGAAATTTTTGTGTGTTGGACTGAACCAAAGACACCTCCAGCTGAGCCTCAATGCTGCTTCTTAAAATGTCTGCCTTCCGATCCTTCAAAGTCTCTGCAGGATGCAAATGGGTTAACTTTTTTATTTTTGTACAGTTTCTAACTGATTTTTGCTAGTAATGTTAATTAAGTTTGAGGAACCGCTGAGGCTCCTCTGATGAAATTAAACTGGTGACTTTTATGTTTAAATAAAATAATATAGAAACCCGACATGTGCCTCTCAGATTCTAAGGGTTTCTGGTTACACTTCTTAAGACCAGCAATGATTCTTTATATACAAAGATATGTTTTTTCCTTGTTTTTTATTATTACTGTTTCAGAAAGAAAGAAATAAACTTCCTTCTGCTCTGAAGCCAGTGGTCACACTGGTACATAAATGCACTGAGTTAAAAAGAAAAAAAACTTTTGTAACAACTTATGACTGTTTTTGTATATCAAAGCTGATTCTTTCCAAAAGATTTGGATCTAGTTTCTAAGTTATTTTAGTGTTTTATATGTTACAAGAATTAATTGTTCACCAGCATAATAACTAGTTATCTTCAATGGAAAAAGTGGCATAGGTGGGCTACCTGGAGTAGCTCAAGCCCCTCCCCCTTTTCCTTTGACTATTGATTACAATATTATCACAGGTTACCACAAACTTCCTTCCATTAAGACTCGATTCTTATTTCCATGTTTATTTGCTATTAGTGTGAAGAAACTGTTGATTAAAAAAAACGGGCATTTTATAAGTATGGCTTAAAGATAAAAATGAGGAAAAAGTTTAAAAAAAACTACTTTAGAAGGTAATTTGTGGGTCTGTGAGATATGGCTGTGGAAAGATATTGTAGTAGTTTTAACACTATTGTTATTACCTTTTAAATCATTTACCCAATAAAATGAGGAAAAATTGCAGCTGCTTGTATTAATGGTTTCCTTGCACTTTGATGCCTTTCCTTAAGTTTTAGATCTGGTTGTGTTCAACCAGAAGGAATGACGGGAACTAGAAAACCCCCCACCCCTCCCCACCCACAGAGGCAAGAGAGGTTTGAAATAAACTTTAGTGAAGTTTACAAGTAGTCCTTGGCTTACAACAGTTCACTTAGTGACCATTCAAAGTTACAACAGCAAAAAGTGACTTGGATCAGAGGAGATGTATCTCTATAAAAGTGGCCAGAATGAAAAGAAACAAGCTGTACATCCTAAAGGAGGTGGTTGAATTTAAGAAATAGGGTAGACCTCTTTCCAAAAGGTTAGGTTCTTTGGAATACACAGAAAATGTTAGGATTGGAAGAGACCCGGGAGGCCGTTCTAATCCAACCTGCTGCTCACCGCAGGATTTCCTATACTGAAGCTGACAGGAAAGTCTAATCTGCCCAGCCATCCACCATGATGAAGTTAGCATCAAGGAATGAAATTCAAGTTACAACCATTGGTATAAAATATCTATCTCCCTGAAACAAAACATAAGCATTTTTTTCCACAAACATTTTATTTTGAGATAGAAAAAAACATTTGAGACAAATTCTACAGAACCATAAGCCCAAATACACAATTGTGTTGGAAAATGACTTTTACATTTTAAAAAAATATTTTGTTTTTAAGAAATATCTTAATAAAATGACCTTCGTGGGTGATTCTATTTTTAATTCACCAAAAGTGAAAGTAATGGTACTTTTGACTATCCCTTGATAGACAGAATGAGCTGAAACTCTACCATTTGAAGACTATTTGAGTAGGAAAACAAGAAAAGATCATATGGCCATGAAGAATAAGGTTATTTTTGCTTTTTGCCAAGCTGCCAACTGAACTAAGACACTAGAAGGGCCATTTCAGACAGCTGCAGCAACATCGATAAACTTCCAAATTCCCAGATTTGTAAGAGCCAAATATCTTGGGTATATACATGTAACAGCTACACGTTTAACTAAAATTACAGCAATTCGAGAAACTTCCAGCCTTGAGGGCTCACAAAAACTCCTATATATATAGGAATTTTTGTGGGCCCTCAGGGCTGGAAGTTTCTCGAATTGCTGTAATTTTAGTTAAACGTGTATATATATATATTCTTGCATCATGAAAAGTTAATGGCGGTATATCCTATCTTTGCACAATCTCAGGTGTAGATAATACAGTATTAATCTGACGCTCATTGGGAGACTCAGTTCCCAGTTATTTTTTCCAAAGCACACTCAATTTCTATAATGAGAAAATATCAAAATCCTGACGCAGGTCGCAAAAGGAGCGGTTTCACTGAGGTACTTGACATTAAAAGTGCATACAAGCCAATCACTCGTTTCTGGCGGTCATCAAAAGACAACATCTAACTAGAATTCCAAGAAGTTCTACAGCCATAAATGGAAAGCATGAGCAACCTTGGGCTCAATGATCATACAAGATGTTTTTTTAAAAACACAGGAAAGCAAGACAGAAGGATTTCATACCCAGTAGATAGAAACAATTAGTGGAAGCCAACTTAGATTCTTCCAAGACTTTATGACAAAAGAGGTGATGGGAATGGTGATGCTAGGCGAGAGGACCGGAGAATTCCAAGGCTCTGTTTTTGGCCTCCATGACAATCTCTGCAGCTTTTTCCAAGCCTCATTCCAGGATGCTTTGAGCCAACCTTTTCATTCAAAGAATTTGTCACAGGCCAATGAAAGCTGCCAGGCATCAGTAAACAGTAACCACAAAAGGTTTTTATTTTGGAGGAGGCCAAAAGGGATGCAATCTGCAAATCCTTCTCTCTGAGTTAATCGATTCATGCTATTATTCCCTTCCCCCAACCAATCTATAAATTAAACGTGTGTCCCTCTAACTGTATTTTTCGTTCTCCCATACTTCCATTTAAAGAAGGAAATATGGCACTTTCCTTGGCATTTGCACTGTTAGTGATTTACAAAGATCACACCTGACCGAGGACAATGAATGTATCTTAAAAATTCAAAATAAAAAACGACAATGTCTTGCTGCTTCATTTCTCCCCAATAAAGCTTGCCAGCTTAAATTTAGAACAAGGAACAAGGAAAATCCCAGTTCTAGAACAAACAATATTAGCTATCTTCCCTGCTGAAGGTGCTATTTTTATCAAATGATAAAAAGCAACCTCTGCACAGAACTGGCACCAGCAGTCCCTAATCTCTCCATGATTTGATTGCTTCAGCCCAGAACTAAAATTCTAGTTCACAGAAGTTCCAACTTGGATCAACAGTCTCCACAGCTCTGCCAAATCACAGAATGAAAGAAAATACTCCCACAAAAGAGGTTTACAAGTCCCTGGTCTATTTATCCAGGATGCATGTAGAAGAAAACTCTTCAATAGGTGCTAGAGAGAAGTGACTTTAAAACAAGGTTCCCAATCTATTGTGATAGCAAGGCAGCATTTTCATCAAATAACCTGGTCTTGAACAGAGGACACAATGGTTTTTTTAATGTCTCAGCTATTGTATGATCTGAAAAGAAAACAAATGGCACCTGTTTTACGAGCAAGTAGCTCTGAAAGGAAATTTAAAGTCTCTCCGGCGATCAAGAGGCACCACACACCGATTACATGGTCTAGACCAGAGGTCTCCAACCTTGGCAACTTTAAGCCTGTGAACCTCAAATCCCAGAATTCCCCAGCCAGCTGCTGGCTGGGGAATTCTGGGAGTTGAAGTCCGCCAGGCTTGAAGTTGCCAAGGTTGGAGACCCCTGGTCTAGACTAGGGAAAACTAAGGCCATGGTGTGGATGATAAATATGGCACAGAATCAAAGGATAGGTCCAGATCGAAAATTGAGATCGCAGGAGGAATACAAAGATCACTTTCATTGACAGATCCAAATAAAAAATTCACCCTAGCTAATTCTTGGCTTTTAAAAAGAAAAAGAAAACTCAATATTCACTACTAAAAACAGATGCGTAATCTCCTTGTAAGTTTTATGGTCCTATATGGAAGGAGTCCTGAACAACTGTCACATGCACGCACACACTCTCACACAAGCACAAATACACTGTGGCTATGTTATTCATCTAGAAATTTCATTGCATGTCTACATATATCTGTTTAAATATACCATGTTGAAGAGTAAACATCAAAATTCATCAAAGCAGCAGCAGAAGACACATTGCTGCCCAGGGCCCCACTGGGTTTTGACATCAGGAATTTGGCCCAAGAAACACAGAGGTGAAATTTCCCACTGGGCAGCATAGAAGGAACTATGTCTTCTGATAGTAATGTGACAACTAAAGAATATTCACAGTTGAATATTTACAAAATGTATCAAGAGCTACAAATAAAAAACAACCACCACCAAGATCTATAAAGTCCCCAATAGAAGACTACTTCTCTGATCGCGCCAAACTGCAATGAGATTCAAGTTTTGGTCAACTGGAATGAAATTTCATAACTACACCAGTTCTTCATGATGAGTACCCACCCCACCCCACCCCATTACTTCCTACATTCAGGTGGAAACAGCAGATAAGATTGACCTTAAGGCAATTTTTCTCTGCTTGAGGTATCAAAGGCTGCCCAACATGGGACTTGTAAGGCAATAAAACTGGAGAGACTGGTGGGATGGGATCAAAGAGTAGCCAGAATCTAATTCAGAACAACTATCACAGCAACAACTCAAAAAGCTAGAGATTCTGCTCTGAGAATTACTTTTCTCCAACTTTTCAATGCTGAAAAGACAATTATTCTTCAATGTCTGTGAAGGATGATTTTTGGAGCTTAGCTACTTCAGTCAAACCTGACTAGCTTCACTATATATATATATATATATATAGTGAAGCTAGTCAGTTTGACTGAAGTAGCTAAGCTCCAAAAATCATCCTTCACAGACAAGCCAAGCTAGCCATATATATATATATTCCGT
Organism: Pseudonaja textilis; assembly: GCF_049901715.1. Classification (NCBI taxonomy): domain Eukaryota; kingdom Metazoa; phylum Chordata; class Lepidosauria; order Squamata; family Elapidae; genus Pseudonaja; species Pseudonaja textilis. The sequence goes on along the minus strand of NC_142001.1, from coordinate 74,509 downwards.
GTATGCTGTCTTCCCCAAGGATATCCAAATATGTTGGTCTGCAGGACTCTCATCTAGCAGAGTCTTGCTAGATGGTGAAACATGGACGAAGAAAGGTTATGCTTTCTTCTGGAGTGTCCTAGAAGGGGCAGTTGATATATATGTGGACATAACATTGAATACATGTATGTACAATATGTAATACATTTATGTAAGTATGCTTAACTATGACATAAAGTCCAACTCCAAATTGGCAGATTCTCTTGGTCAATGCCTTTAACTGAGACAAATCCATCTCCTAAATCTTAATCCAGCAATTAAGCTGCTTTTCACCAATTAATTTAGAACAATCTGAAAGGTGCCAGCGATATGATGGCATCTGGCCAGGCTTCAGCTTAAACTTTCAGGAGATTCAGGAGGCAGTGTTTGGCAAGTAGGTTGTTATTGTTTAACCAATTTCAACAACCCAACAGCCTTCCCATCTGCACTGATAGTGTGGAAGCACCAAATACTATTCACGCTCAAAGTCTATATGAGACAAGAAGAGGTTCTTTGCTGAAGGTAAAACCTAAGAGCTGCCACACAGGAGAAAAACCCACTGAAGTCACAAGAACATGGATTAGTGCTTTCCATCAGCTTTCCATGATATGATGGACATCTGAAATTCCAAAGGTCTAAGGTGGCAAGATCAGTAGTTGCACTCTACTTGTGGCTTTTTGTAAATAACCCCACGTGTTTTGCCATCCTTGCCAACTACAGGTAATGAAGATTCAGCAGAAAAGTGGGAAGATAAACCTGATGTCATAATAGAAGAAAGAAATTGAAAACAATATAGGAAGTGTTCTTCTCCAATCCCAAATATCATGGTTCTCCTTTAGATCCTTCAAGAAAGAAACCAGAATGGAGATTCAGGATACTTTCTTAGCCGGAGATCGTAGTACATCCACACCAAGCTTAAAGAAAGGGACAGCATTATAGAAAAGGAGAAGGATGAGTTTTCCATGGAACAGGGTCATGATGGATTGGTGTCCCGAAGCCCAGATTCTATACCAAGGTCCGTAGAAAGGATCAGAAATAGCCGGGCACAGCATGTTATTCAAGTTCACTTCAGTGATCTAGAAGAGCAGGAGAAAGATTGGTTTACAACAATTTGCCCTACTTTAAGAAAAGTAATAATGCCCCAACCCTTAAATATTTTATTCATTGATTTATTTCATATGTCACTCATCTCACTATCCATAGTGACTATGAACCTGAAATATGTCAGTTCTTCTTTGTCTCCTCTTGCACCCCAAACAACACCCTCAAACAGATGTAATTTTGAAGCTTTTTAGCACTCTGGAGTTTCCTCTGTTTAATATACTTAGCCAGATGGTAAACCATTTAAAATAAGAATTCTTTTCTCTTTTCTTCAAGCTACTCTTCTGTTTTTTCTTTTTACTTACCTGCTCCATTTGCATATTTTTAATAAATCCACCAACACACAACTCAAAGAAAGATCTACAATCCATATAAGTAAATTGACTTACGAGTCCCAAGATCTGTAAAAAACTGTAGTGGTAGACAAACATCAATCCAGTGGACAGCAAGGCCCACCAAAAATTCCAGGATGGCTCAGGAGTGTAGACACCTTTTAGAAAGAGAGAAAAAGAGAAAATTATTTTGGGCTATTTCAAGGTGGACACCATTCTTCCTTTAACGAAGTATCCATTTTCACCCTGAAAATCCAAGATTATTGCAATAGAAAACATAAGCTAGTAGGAATACCTCTGTTGTAGATCAGATTGAAAGCCAAAGAAGAGAACTGCAAACATTTCAAGATACCGAGAAGACCATGGCTGGCTCCTGGCTAGAAAAATTTGCATACTAATCCCGGTAGTCCTCAATTTACGACCACAGCTGAAATTTATGTTGCTAAGTAAGAAATTTGTTAATTGAGTTTGGCCCCATTTTACAATTTTTCTTGCCCCACTTGTTAAGTAATTCATGGAAGTTGTTAAATTAGTAACACGGCTGTTAAGTGAATCTGGCTTCCCCATTGACTTTGCTTGTCAGAAGGTAGCAAAAGGGGAATCACACAACCCCGGCAGACTGCAACAGTCCTAAATATGAGTCAGTTGTCAAGGATCTGAATTTTGATCACATGATTGTAGGGATGCTCAATGGCTGTAACTCAAGAATGGTCAAAAGTCACTTTTTTCAATGACATAATGTAATTTTGGTCTCTAAGTGAACTGTTGTAAGTCGAGGACTACCTGTATTTCAGCAAACCAGGACCACAGAGGTCAATGCCAGAGCAGGCATGAAAGTTACACAGCCTCATTCAGCCAGACTACGATTAGTCCTTGAATCATGATCATTTGTTTAGTGACCATTCAAATTGCAACTACAGATGATCCTGCACTTACAACCGTAATTGAGCCCAACATTTATGTTGCTGAATGAGACAGTTGTTACGGGAGTTTTGCCCCATTTTATGACTTTCTTTGCAAAGTTGTTAAGTGAATCCCTGCAGTTGTTCAGTTAGTAATACGATTGTTAAGTGGACTCTGGCTTCCCCATTGACTTTGCTTATCAGAAGGTCACAAACGGTGATCCCAGGACACAGCAACTGTCATAAATATGAGTCAGATGCCAAACATCTGAATTTTGATCCCATGCCCATTAGAATGCTACGAGCGTCATGAAGTGTGAAAAACATCAAATTTTTCAGTGCTGTTGTAACTTTGAATGGTCACTAAATGAACTGTTAAAAGTCAAGGACTACCTGTATTCATGTGAATCAGGAGGAGTGTCTATTTGAGACATTTGTGCAATCCTCCCCCGTTATTTGGACCTGTTCTGACTCAAACCTTGTTCAAATCAAAGAAACACAAAGTATATATAAAAGCAAACCTTTTTAATGTGTCTCTGTGAATTCTGTTCATTCACAGCAAAGAGTCATTCAAACTAATTGTCCTAGATAAGGTTATGAAAGGTTGCCAAGAACACAAGAGTAATTGCAGAGAAAAAGCCAAAAGTCTCTGAAAACAAACCAAAATAGACAGGACCTCCACAGGAACTTTGAGTTGAAAGAACTTCTTTGCTTCCTGCAAAGAAGCCAACCCCGAAGGCTGGCTTTTATCCCATTTGGGAGGAGCCATCACCTTGCAGTCACCCGAGTCACCCATACTACTTCAGCTGCTCTTTCCTTTGAGCAGCCCTGCGCATATGCGCGCTGAGCACAGGCACCTCAGAGTCCTCTTTGTCACTGCTGCCAGACTCCACAAGCTCCGAAGGCAGCACCCCACTCTCTGGTAGTCCTGCCCCATCCCTTCATCACTACGCAGGCCCCTCATCTTAGTCCTCACTCTCAGAGACCTGCACCTGCTGCCAGTGAACCACAACAGGACTTATGCAAATTTCCTTTAGAGGTAGTCCTCAACCTACAATCACTTGTTTAGTGACCGAAGTTTGCAGCAGCACTGAAAAAAGTGACTTTCACACTTTCATGCCTATAACCATCGCAGCATCCCCATGGTCACGTGATCAAAGTTTGGGCGCTTGGCAACTGGCATGTATAATAAGCATGATAAGTCAATGGGGGGAGCCTGATTCACTTAACAACCTCATGATTCACTTAACAATGACAGCAATTCGCTTAAGCATGGTAAAAATGGGACACACTTAATAACTGTCTTGCTTAGCAACAGAAACTCAAATTGTGGCATCAGATGTCAAGGACTACTTGTAGATCAGGGGTGTCAAACTCAAGGCCTGCGGGCTGGATCCAGCCTATGGGGTGCTTAGATCTGGCCCGCAGGGTCACCCAGGAAACAGCAAGGGACTGGCCTGCAATGCCTCTACCAGTAAAAACGGGCTCCCAAGCTCCATTTCCAGCTGCAACAGCCTCCTGCAACCCTCGGTCAAGGGAGGCTGTCACAGCCGGAAACAGAGCTCGGGAGCCTATTTTTGCTGGCAGAGCACTCTGGCCATCAGAGGAGCCCCTGATATGAGTGACGTCAAGCTGGCCATGCCCACCCCGGCACACACACCCCAGCACCACCATCTCTGAAGTCATATATAACCCTGATGCGGCCCTCAATGAAATCGAGTTTGACATCCCTGTTGTAGAGAGTAATAACAATTTGATGCATTGCTCTAGAAACAGTTAACTAGAAAGCTTGCTTGCCCCCCCCAGACATACTCTAGAAGCATCTGGTTTGATGGCAGGAGCTTTCAAACAATGCACTGTACAAGCCAAGGGAAAAAAACCCGGGCAAATTCCTGGCAACTAAGCCAGCTGGAAAAGAAATCTACATGCTTATTTTTCCAAGCATCAATGGCTCCTATTCTGAGCTTTTGAATTTCAGCTCAAAAATGCTTCCTCTTCCCTCTTTGATGCCTCTCCAGTCAGAAATTCCTTCTCTGCATACAGTGGAAAATCACTGAATGGAGACTCATCTGGGAAATGGGTAAAAAGGAAGAGTAGAGAGAAGAGAAACAGTTGGGAAGAGCTGAAATTACACTTTTTTTTTCTTCCCAGCCTAACTCAACTTTTCCAGAGCTCCTCAGCTGGCCCTTGACTTACAGCCATTTGTTTAACAACAAAAATTGCAACCATATTGAAAAATGTGACTTATGACCAATTCTTGCACTTGCACCTACTGCAGCATCCCTAGTCATGTGATCAAAATTTGGGCACTTGCAAACAGGCATTTACAAAAGTTGCAGCATCCCAGGGTCACGTGATCACCATATACACACTCACTCTCTCTATATATATATATGTGTGTGTGTGTGTGTGTGTGTGTGTCTTGTGCACACAGTGTAGCGTCTTGTGTACGATGTGTATGGCATTCAGCTTTGTTTGGGTATTTTCCCACGTCATTGTAGTTGTGCTTTTAAAGTTGTAGCAACGTTTCGGCAGAATCTCATCTGCCATCATCAGGCTTCTGTATTAATGCCAACGATGGCAGATGAGATTCTGCCGAAACGTTGCTACAACTTTAAAAGAACAACTACAATGACGTGGGAAAATACCCGAACAAAGCTGAATGCCATACATGTAAGTACCCGCGAAAACTTAAGAAAATACACACACACACACACACACACACACACATCATTTATTAGAAAGCTAAGTTTTATCTGGGTGCCTGGTCGGGGTGTGTTTGAGTTGGAGGTATCAGGGGGAGTCTGTTTGTGCCCAGGTGTTTGGCTGGCTTGTGGTGTGGAGATTTTTTTGTTTGAGAATGCAGGCTTCCAGATAATTGACAGTCTGGTGGGCTGAATAGAAGAGATGACTAGCTTCCTAACAAATGATAGCCATCCATTTACTCGGAGCCAAGCTGCACTAAAAGCCTCCAATACAGGAACGCAATGTTGCCAGCCAATCAAGATAAAAAAGCCACAAAACAGACAGAAGATATTAGAAACACCAATCAAGCAGAACACAGCAAACTCCAAGACCAATAAACACAGACCAAGTCTCCTAACCAATCGGGATGAAGAAAAAACCATTCTGGCACAGCATAGGCTAGCCCCAAATTTAAAACTGAAATGGCTGTGAAAGTCTGGCTCACAGACGAACACAATACAGAATCCTGATGATGGCAGATGAGATTCTGCCAAAACATTGCTACAACTTTAAACGCACAACTATAATGATGTGGGAAAATACCCAAACAAAGCTGAATACCATACACACACACACACACACACACACACACATATATCTCAGCCAGCTCCTGACAAGTGAGGTCAATGAGGGAAGCCAGATTTGTTTAATGTCTGCATTTCTCTAACAGCTGCAATGATTAGCTTAACAATCTATAACCCAAAAATGTGGTGAAATAGAGTGAAATTCGCTTAACAACTGCTTATTTAGCAATATAAATTTTGGTCCCAGTTGTGGTCCTTAAGTGGGGGATTATCTGCAGAAAAAGGTTAGCAAAATCTTTGGAGTTTAACTCCATCTTCTAAACCAAAACTAGAGAAACTTCAACACAGCTTAGCAGAAATCTGAATTGGGTCTCATGTGTTTGGTAAGTGATAGTTTTGATTTAAGCTTTGCTGAGACCTTAATAACAAATTTCATGCTGTTAAAATAATAAGGGCGAGGGCAATCTCAAAAGAACATCCTACCACATAAGATAGTCAACAGATCTCAAAGGAATCCATGGAAAGTGGATGAGATCCAGAGTCTGAGTTCTTGGATCTTGCCACCAAGATCCTGTTTGTTTGTTTGTTTGTTTAGAAAAATTATCTAGCTGAGGACTTATATTGCAATTTGCTCATGATAGTTATGAGAACTATGAACCACTCTACTGTTGGGAGCCTTCCCATAGATAGAACATAGAATCAAAGGGATTGCAGACAGGAGTATAAATCATTCCATTCCCCATCATCTAGTCGGACCTGAAGAAGAAGCTTCTTGGATGAGAAGCGAAACATCTTCAAAAGAAAAAGCAGAAAGTCCAGCTGCCTCTTGAAAAAAGCATCTTTGGGACAACCCTGACCTGGAGGACTGAGACGCTCCATAGACATTCTGGACAAATGGTTGTCCAGTCTCTTGTTAAGAGCCTCCAGTGTTGGAGCACCCACAACTTCTGGAGGCAAGTTGTTCCGCTGTAGGAACTTTCTCCATTCTAGATTGGATCTCTCCTTGTTAGTTTCCCTCCATTGATTCTTGTCCTGCCTTCAGGTGATTTGGACATATATTATATGGCTACCTATGTTTTGCATGTTAATCCTAGTTAATCCTAGTCACAATAACATATTCCCAGATAAGGTCATCAAGGGTTTTCATTCATTTGCGGGCTTTTTTTCTTATTTCACAACATTTTATCCCACCTTTGACAAACATTAATGGAAGGTGGAGTTCAGGGTTTGCAGGCCACCAGCAGAGGGTAGCAGAGAGTTGCAGAAACCCAAAGGAGGTGGTTTGAAAGCTCTCCTGGCCTGGCCAAGAAGTGGTTGTGATTCGGCAGCAAATGAAGAAGTCATCACGCAAAGTCAGAAGGGCCCTTTCACAAACAAGGAAACATCTACAATTTCTTGGGGGAGAGGGCAGGGCTGAATTCATTTTTTGATGACTTTCCCTTTGTCCAGAGGGCAGACAGGTAGTAATGGGTAGAAGCTTGTTTAAAAGGAGATCCAACCTAGTAGTAAGGAGAAGTTTCCTGGCAGCGAGAACAATTAAGCAGTGGAACTGCTTGCCACCAGAAGTTGTGAGTGCTCCATCTCTGGAGATTTTCTTTTTTTTTTAAAAAAAAGATTTTATTAAATTTACAATTTAAAAACACATCGACAATACATTTACAAAGTAGAAAGAAAAACGGGAAGGGGGAAAGAAGGAAAACACCTGGCCTAGCACATCGGATAAAGGCTAGTTGGGGGAAAGAGAAAGGATATAGAGGGAGAGAAGGGAAGGGAAGGGAAGGGAGAATAGGGTAGAAATACAATTAAAAATGAATGATATCTTTTTGTGACAGTCTGTAAGGATCATTTCTCTTCATCATATCCAATCTACTCCTCTTTTCCATTATGTTTAAGTTACTTTTTATCATTTACATAATTTGTCTCTGTGTAAGCCAATTATACCATGAGTCCCAGTTGTTGTAAAATGTTGAGGACTCTTTGTTCTTTAATGCTATTGTTAATTTATCCATTTCAGCACACTCACAAATTTTCTGAATAACCATTTGCTCTGAAGGTGTATGAGGTAATTTCCAACATTGAGCAAACGCTAATCTAGCTGCGGTTAGAATATGGATTATTACATATTTTGTCTTTTTGGATAAATATCTATCAGAGATCCCTAACAGGGAGAACTCTGGTTTATAGTCTATTTGTTCTTTAGTTATCTCCTCCAACCATTTTCTACTTTTTTGCCAAAATTTTTGGGTAGTTTTACAAGACCACCACGTGTGGAAAAACGTTCCTTCAGTGCTTTTGCATTTCCAACACCTTGAGCTCATGTTAGGGTTCATCTTCGCCAACCTCGAAGGGGGTAAGTGCCATCTATATAACATTTTATACATATTTTCTTTGTACGCCGCTGATTTCGTAATCTTGATGTTTCTATTCCAGATCTTTTCCCATTCTGTTAATGTAATGCTTCTTCCAATATTCCTACTCCACGTTATCATGTTCCCTTTCACTATCTCTTGCTCTAATTCTACCTCTAATAAATATTTACAAAATTTGGAGATATTCTTTTTATTTGGTCCTAATAAGATTTTATCTAAATATTGTAATTTGCTATAAATTCCAAACTCTTTGATATCCTGTTTGTATCTGCTATGGATTTGTATATATAACCACTGGTCAATTTTAAATCCCTGTTCCTGTAAGTCCTGTCGAGTTTTTAATTTTCCTAGAGGGTCTAATAAATCTTTATATTTAGTCATTTTTGTTATATCCAAATTGTTGGGATGAACCATTGCCTCCATTGTTGAAAGCCAAATCGGAATTTTTAAATAATGTTTTTTGCATATTTTTTTCCAATTAGTTAATAATGAATCTCTAATAAGGTGTCTATGAAAATACGACTGTTTAGTTTTCCCCACATCCCATAGAAATGTGTGCCACCCTCTCTGAAGATCCAGTCTTTTAACCATAATAAGTTGGCTGCCCAATAATATAATTCCCAATTTGGGAGCGCTAGCCCCCCTCTACTTTTGCATCTTGTAAAGCCTTAATATTGATTCTAGCTTTTTTCCCTTGCCAAATAAATTTAAGTGTTACCTTATTTATATCTTCAAAAAAAATTTTGGGTAATTTAATTGGGATTGTCTGGAATAAGTAAAGGAGTTTTGGTAAGATGTTCATTTTGATCGTGGCAATCCTGCCCAGTAGAGAAAGCTGCAGCTTATTCCAAGATTCTAGGTCTTTCTTAATTTGCTGTAATAGTTTATCATAATTATTCTCTTTGAGCGATTTACTATGTGGTGTTAACCATATGCCTAAATATTTGACCTTTTTTGTTGCCTGTATCCCCATGGTTTTTTCTAATTCTTTCCTCTGATTCTCTGTTAGATTTTTAGTCAGTAATTTAGTCTTATTTCTATTGATCTTTAATCCTGCTACTGAACCAAATTGTTCTAGTTCTTTTATTAGGTTATGTCCTTTTTCCATGGGTTCCTCTAGGAAGAAAACCATATCGTCTGCAAACGTCTGTAGTTTATATTCCTCTGCTTTGACTCCTTGGATTTCAGAGTTTTGTCTTATCCGCGTTAACAGTGATTCTAAAGCAAGTATAAATAGGAGGGGTGAGAGGGGGCAACCCTGTCTGACACCCTTTTCAATGTTTAATGGGCCTGTTTGTTCACCATTAATTAGTATATTGGCCTGTTGGGTATTGTAAATTGTTGTGATAATGTTCTCGAATTTAGTGCCCAGACTTATGTTATAGATTTTTTGTATTAAAAAGTGCCAATGTAGATTATCAAATGCTTTCTCCGCATCTAAAAACATGAGTGCAAATTGTTTCTCTGGATGAACTTCATAATATTCTAAGACGTCAATAATGGTTCTTAGATTATTTTTGATTTGGTGGGATGGAAGGAAACCATTTTGGTCTTCATGAATGTATAAATTTAAAACTTGTTTTACTCTATTCGCTATAATTGAGGTAAATAATTTATAGTCAGCGTTTAAAAGTGAGATTGGTCTATAATTGTTGATATATCTGGCATCTATATCCTCCTTCGGAATTAACGAAATCAATGCCCCCCTCCATGAGTCTGGCATTTTGGCTGCCAAAAGTACTTCGTTAAACACTTCCAGCATCAGTGGCCCTACTAACTCTATTGTGGCTTTGTACAATTCTATTGGAATCCCGTCTGGGCCAGGGGATTTATTATTACTTTGATTCTCCATTGCAGATTTCAACTCAGACCATGTAATATCCTTATTTAATAATTCTTTCTCTCCTTCCCCTATTGTTTTATCATTCGTATTCTCCAGATAAGTTCTTATTTTGTCTTCATTGATTTCTTCTTTTTTATATAATCTTTGAAAATAGTTTAACATAATATCTTTTTTCTTCTCAATCTCATGTTGTGGTATGCCTTTCTCGTCTATTAGTTGGTGTATCAGTCTCTTTTCTTTTTCTTTTTTAAGTTTATAAGATAGCCATCTTCCTGGTTTATTGGCGTGTTCAAAATAATTTTGTTTGGACCTTCTCAAGCTAACTTCTATTTTATCTTGTTCAATTAAATTCAGCTTATGTTTGGCTAATATTAACTGGTTTTGTATTCCTTAGATCTTAGGGGTTTTTTGTAATTGTATTTCTAAATCTTTGATTTGTTGTTGTAATACATTTTGTTGGGCATAAGTTCTCTTGTTTCTCATAACATTATAGGAAATTGTTGTACCTCTTATAATTGCTTTCATAGTATTCCAAATATTCTGTTTTGAAGTTGTTTCATTATTATTATCTTTTAGAAGATAGTTTAGCTCCTCTTTCAGCTTATTAATATACTCTTCTTCATTTACTATTTGGGTGTTGAGTGTCCATCTTTTTTTATTCCTCTCCTATCTCTCCAAATTAGCTGTATTGGGTTGTGGTCAGCCCATTCATTTGGTAGGATTTTAATTTCTTTTATTTCATTAGCCAAATCCAAATCCATCCAAGCCATATCTATTCTAGTCCAAGTCTTATGTGGATTAGAATAGTATGTAAATTGTTTCTCTTCAAGATTCTGTTCCCTCCATAAATCTTTTAAATTTAACTCTTTCATCATTTCCTTACATGCATGAAAGTTCCCTTTTCCCCTTCTTGTTTTTTCCCATATTACTATGGTCTTTTTGGTAGTCTGCAATGGAGTTAAAATCGCCAATCAAGCAAATGTTCCTTTTTTCAAAGCCTACTATTTTTTGGTGGAGGTGTTTAAAAAATTTCCCTTGGTCTTCATTTGGGGCATAGATTGCTACAAGTAAAAATGCGATGTGGTTTATCCAAACTTGTATAACCAGAGTTCTTCCTTCGGGATCCGACCAGGTTAATTCTGCCCTTACATCTTGTTTTACGTAAATTGCAATTCCTTTTTTCTTTTGTTTATCAGTCGGTGCCGTAAAAATTTTCCCTAATTTTGGACAAATTAGATGTCTTTCATCATTTTTCGAAATATGTGTTTCTTGAAGACATATTATATCTGCGTTATGTTGACTAAGTTTTGAAACTATCCTTTTTCTTTTTGATATTGAATTTAATCCATTTATATTGATGGAGAGCAACTTCTTCCCCTCCACCATTTATCTACGTCTGCTTAGATTTTTGCCTAATAATGATTCGATTCTCTTGTTGTTGTTGTTGTGGGATTTGCCCTTCTCTCCCAGGTTGTGGTTTATCACTTCCTGAAATTGGAGAAAGTCGTTCCTTTTGGGTTCTGTGATGATATCGGTCCTCCTGTGGTCTCCTTTTAAGTTCTTCTTTAGTGGATTGACCATTCGTATCCGTGAGCTGTTGATAAAAATCTTGGGCCTGTTCTATCGATTCTATTTTGATTTTCCTCTCTTTCCACGTAATTAACATCCCTTCCGGGATTAACCATTTAAATTGGATTCCTTTTTTATTTAAATCATTAGCTAGAAATTTATAATCTTGTCTTATCATCCTCACTTTCTTTGGAATTTGTTTTAAAATCATAATTTCTCTACCTTTATATGATATTGTTTCCTCCCTAGACATTTTCAAAATTAAATCCCTCAGACATCTCCTAGAGAAGCGGATATGGATTTTTCTTGGGCAGTTGTTGCGTCTGGCGTAGCTTGTGCTAACCCTATATACCTCATCAAACTCTTTAATTAGATCATCTTTTTCCTTTCCTAACCATTCAGCCAATATTACTGCCATCAAATGTTCCAATTCTTCATTTTTTGCTTCAGCCACATTCTGGAACCTTAAATACGCCATTGCTTTGTCCATCTCGAGGTGGACCAGTGAGTCTTCCGTTTCTCTAAGTACATTTTTAAATTCCTCATCCATCCTTTCAGAGTTAGTCTCCATGCGTATTGTTCTACTCTCTATATCTTTTATTTTCACTTCGTTTTTCTCCATGGCCTGCTGTAGAGACCCTATCTTACCCTCCACCTTCGATATGTCCGCTTTTATTTCAGCCTTCAGTTTCCCCATCTCATCTTTCAATTCGCTTATATCTGCTCTAGTTTCATTGTGATTTTTAATCATCATTTCTTGCATTTTAGATATAGCTTCCTGCAAGGATAATAGGGAAGTTTGCATATTAATGTTGGGGACATTAGGCTGCTTTTCCCCTGTTAAGGACTCCTCAATAGTTTTTTGAGTTGTTGGTGGGGTGGATGTCAACGTAGTCGATAGGGTCGGGGTAGCCTTCCTTCCTGTTTTTAAGGCCATAGTTGTCGTGGATGTCACCTCTCTAAGTATTTGTTTTTGTTGATGCACAATTTTAGATATATTATCCCAAATCACCATTCAGTGTTTGGGTCTTGTATTTGAAAATCTATTCGCGTATTTCAATTTAATATCTCACTCCACAGTCTTTTCCCCTATATCATAAATAGATATCTACTACAGTATTCGAGTCTATGTAATAAGAAAATTGGTCAGCAATAGTACATCAATTAACACTTTAAGGAATTAATCTTAAATGTCTTAAGTAGTCTAAATAATTTATAAATAGTTTATATCAACAGAGTTTATCCCTCTTTACTATTAATACTTACAACAGTAATCTCTTAACTCTATAATAATAGTATACCCCCCTCTTTTTTTCCCCCCAAATAAGTAGAATTATGTAAGCTATTTAGGAGAGGCAGGGGGCAAAACAATAAGAGAAAGGGTAGGAGAGAGATTACCACAGCTTCAGAGAATCAATAAACAAAAAGCAAGGAAGTCATCTTAAGGAGAAAGTAGTGCCAAACTAGTAATATTAAGTAGTACCACGTAAAAGAAAGCAAGTTGGGTGAGCTAAAAGTCCATCTTCCAACTAAAGAATTCTTTTCAGCCTTCCAATCAGCAAATGGTGTAATGTGCTGACTAATCTACAATCCCAAAAGCGTCTTTCCCAGCCTTCTGTTCGCCTCTGCCTTCTTCCTCTTGCTGCTTCTTCTTTCTTTGCTTTCCAACTTTTAAATCAACATACAAATCTTCCAAAGTCCAATATAATGCTCAGTTTGTCTTCTCCACAATATTAAATAGATGTAATAGTCATGTTGTGCTCAGATCTGAGGATTCATAAGACTCAATCAATGTCAGTATTCTTTCACCTCCGTCGCCTCCCTTTTCTCAAGTAAAGTCAAAAAGAAAGATCCAAAAATCAGATGAAGCCCCTCACCAATTCCGGACCTCCAATCTCCTGGTTTTAGCAATCTCCCTCTTTCCCCAGCGCTTTCCTTTCACAGGGTAAATCTGTGCTTTCCTTTTGTGCTTAGGCTTTTCCACTCTCCATTATAATCCTTTCATTTTCCCAACTGCTTTTCTGGCAGCTTTCCGCCCGACTTCTGAGAGGTGCTAATCACAACCAGGAGAGAAGAATTTATGCTGTCATTCTTCTGTCATTCTGCTCTCTTCAGTCTTCAGAGGATCCAAGTTATAAACCGTTTCTCTGTTCCTGTTACTCTCGGCCTCGCAGGCTGTCACTGCTTTGCTTATTCACTCAAGTGGCAGACCGGACTTGAAGCCGCAATAGAATGACAGCTTACTCTTTTGCGCCAGGCTCAGGAGCTTCCCTCTTCACTGTCGGGGGGTTGCCTTCCCCCCTCTGCAGCTCGAGGTTCTCCACGTTGACACGAACCTCTCCGGGGTTCGTGTATCCCTGGGGGATCGTTCCTGGCACCAGAAAAGGTGTTCAAAGACTGCGACAGCCTTCTTCACCTCCGTTCTCCCTGTCCTGCCACCGCTCTCCCTCTGGAGGTTTTCAAGAGGAGACTGGACAGCCACTTGTCTGGATGGAATGATGCTCCTGCCTTGAGCAGAGAGTTAGATAAAAGACTTGCCCTATGATTCTGTGTTCTATGTTTTTAAACTGTGAAAAGCTTTGTTGAAGTTTTACTGGAAATATAACTTCCTTGGTAAGAATTGAGGAACAAAATTAACATTCAGTGGCTGAAGGATCTCCTATTCTTCTCTAGAATATAGTGATGAAGATAAGCTGATTAGCTAGGAAGACAGGATATAATTAAATAATATCAGTAACCCCTCCCCCCCCGACATACCTCCTTTCTGTAGCAGGTAGATGGGGACAACATAGAGCATGATATGTTGAATGTAATAGATTTCCATCTCAAAAGGTAGCTGCAAAAAAAAGGAAGTATAGATTGATAAATACAGACTGGTGTGCACACAGCTCAGAGTAATTTTCCTTGACTATGTGATCAACTTAAATTCAATTTCAGGTCAGTTGTATTCAATACAAGTAGTCCTCAACTTACAACAGTTCATTCAGTGTCCATGCAAAATTACAACGGCACTGAAAAAAGTGACTTATGAACATTTTTCACATTTACAACCGTTAAAGCATCTCTATGGCCACGTGATCAAAATTCAGGTGCTTGGCAACTGCTGCAGTGTTCTGGGATCACGTGATCTCTTTTTGTGGCCTTGATTTCAAGCAAAATCAATGGGATGCCAGATTCATTGAACAACCGTTACTAACTTAAGAACTGTAGTGTTTCACTTAACAACTAAGGCATGAAGTCATAAAATGGGGCAAAATTCACTTAACAAATGTCTCACTTAGCAACAGAAATTTTGGGCTCACCTGTGGTTGTAAGTAGAGGATTACCTGTATTGTATGCCTCTAGAGCGGGGGTGTCAAACTCAAGGCCCAGGGGCCAGATCTAGCCAGTGGGTTGCTTAGATCTGGGCCGCTGGGCCGCCCTGAAAACAGAGAAGGTGCCTCTGCCAGCAAACATGGAACTCTGGAGTGCCATTGCAACCCCCCCTCCCCCCAAGCTTCATTTTGTCTAGCAGAGGGCTGCAGGGGGCCGGCCCAGCCAAAAACGGAGCTTGGGAGCCCCTTATCTCTGGTAGAGTGCTGGGGCCACCACCAGCTGGGACACCACTTGTGTCTCCTTCTAACTCAAGAAAGTAAAAACTCTTGAAAAGGAACCTTTTACTGAGCAGAAGTGAAAACAGGACAAAGGCAAAGCAGAATCTAAATCCTTCCAGGCAAAAGTTAGAAATAAGGCATTAGAAACCCCTCCCTCCAGTTCAACGTGGATTCAGCCAATCCACAGGTGTGAATATGTTATTGCAACAGCTGTCCTGAGAACCAGGCATTCCAAGGGTCAGAGTGAAACAACCCACATGGCCCTCCCCCCTAGTACATTCCCCAAAAGGTGAGAAAATCTCAAGGCACTCAGGCGCCAGGGTAAAGGTTATAAACTAGCAGTTGTCGGAGGAAATAAAGAATCTAATTTGAGGTCTCCCCCTTCTCCGAATTGAATGGCAGTATCACTTTAGGGGATCTGACAGATGTTTTCCTCTTGGAGAGTCAAGAGTAGCCAGGATGGTAGGGTGGAAGCTTTGAAGAGTGCTGAATACAAACCGGAATTCTAAAAGCCTATCACAATATAGTCACAAAACCACAGAACTATTCATTTTCATCAATCAGGGTTGTCTCTGATGCTGTCATAAATGTTTTCATCAGTTGCTCAACAGAGAACATTTCTGCAAACAAATGCACTGCAACGTCACCCAGACTTAAAATAACGTTCTTTGGTATGAAAATGTTTTATCTTACAGATTAACTACAAGTAGCCCTCGATTTACAACCATTCATTTAGTGATTATTTCAAGGTACAACAGCACTGAAAAAAGTTACTTATGACTGGTCCTCACACTTATGGCCATTGCGCTAATGCAAGGGTAATGTGATCAAAATCCAGATACTTGGCAACTGATCCATCCTGGGATCACGTGATCCCCTTCTGTGACCTTCTGACAAGCAAAGTCAATGGGGAAGCCAGATTCACTTAACAACCGCAGTATTTCATTTAACAACTGTGCAAAAAGATGGGGCAAAATTCACAACTGTCTTGCTAAGCAATGGAAATTTGGGGCTTTATTGTGATAAGTCAAGGACCACCTGTTTAGGTAGTCCTTAACTTATAACCACAGTTGATTCCAAAATTTTGGTCCTAACTCAATGCAATCATTAAGAAAGTCCCCATGTCCTCTAACGTCAATTTTACAATGGTTGTTAAGCGCTGTGGTCAGTAGGTGAACCAGTGGTCATGAAGCAAATCCAGCATTTCCAATGGGCGCAACAATAATAAAAAAGTCACAGATCAGAATTACACAACCACAGGCCGCTGCAACCAGTCACAAATGCAAGTGGGGAGTTGTGGCAGTTGTAACTTTGAGGACAGATTGTAAATAGCTTTTTTTAAGACTGTCACACTCTCACAATGTCATTAACTGAGGACTACTTGTATTTAGGCTACTATATTCCTTGGTAAACCAAAATCAAAAACCCACAATACAACAAATCAGGTCATTAACATGTAAAGCAACAATCCCAGTTATGATCACACAAAAAGAAAGATGGCACCATCAACAGACTCCACTTATTATGACATTTTAACTAAAGAGTTAAAGACCTGGATCAGATATTGGTACCACAAACATTGCAACATGGCCAAGCTTCACCACAGCCGAATTAAGAGCATTAGATGGGATGCAAGAAACAACTCAACTATCTTACTCAACCCAAGATTATACACTGCTCAAAAAAATAAAGGGAACACTTTAACAACACAATGTAACTCCAAGTCAACCACACTTGTGTGAAATCAAACTGTCCACTTAGGTAGCAACACTGATTGACAATCAATTTCACATGCTATTGTGCAAATGGAATAGACAATAGGTGGTAACCATAGGCAGTTAGCAAGACATCCCCAATAAAGGAGTGGTTCTGCAGGTGGTGACAACAGACCACTTCTCAGTTCCTATGCTTTCTGGCTGATGGTTTGGTCACTTCTGAATGCTGACGGTGCTTTCACTCTAGTGGTAGCATGAGACGGAGTCTACAACCCACACAAGTGGCTCAGGTAGTGCAGCTCATCCAGGATGGCACATCAATGTGAGCTGTGACAAGGTTTGCTGTGTTGTCAGCGTATTGTCCAGAGCATGGAGGCGCTACCAGGACACAGGCTAGTACATCAGGAGACGTAGGAGGCCGTAGGAGGGCAACAACCCAGCATCAGGATCGCTACCTCCACCTGTGTGCAAGGAGGGACAGGAGGAGCACTGCCAAATGACCTCAGGCAGGCCACAAATGTGCATGTGGCTGCTCAAACAGTCAGAAACAGACTCCATGAGGGTGGTATGAGGGCCCGACGTCCACAGGTGGGGGTTGTGCTTATAGCCCAACACCGTGCAGGACGTTTGGCATTTGCCAGAGAACACCAAGATTGGCAAATTCACCACTGGCACCCTGTGCTCTTCACAGATGAAAGCAGGTTCACACTGAGCACAGTGTGAGTGTAACAGGGTCTGGAGACACCGTGGAGAATGTTCTGCTGCCTGCAACATCCTCCAGCATGACCGGTTTGGCAGTGGGTCAGTAATGGGGTGCAGTGGCATTTCTTTAGGGGGCCGCACAGCCCTCCACATGCTTGCCAGAAGTAGCCTGACTACCATTAGGTACCGAGATGAGATCCTCAGACCCCTTGTGAGACCATATGCTGGTACAGTTGGCCCTGGGTTCCTCCTAATGCAAGACAATGCTAGACCTCATGTGGCTGGAGTGTGTCAGCAGTTCCTGCAAGACAAAGGCATTGATGCTATGGACTGGCCTGCCCGTTCCCCCGACCTGAATCCAATTGAACAAATCTGGGACATCATGTCTTGCTCCATCCAATAATGCCATGTTGCACCACAGACTGTCCAGGAGTTGGGGGATGCTTTAGTCCAGGTGTGGGAGGAGATCCCTCAGGAGATCATCCACCACCTCATCAGGAGCATGCCCAGGCATTGTAGGGAGGTCATACAGGCACATGGAGACCACACACACTACTGAGCCTCATTTCGACTTGTTTTAAGGACATTACATCAAAGGTGGATCAGCCTGTAGTGTTTTTATCCACTTTAATTTTGAGTGTAACTCCAAATCCAGACCTCCATGGGTTGCTAAATTTGATTTCCACTGATAATTTTTGTGTGATTTTGTTGTCAGCACGTTCAACTATGTGATGAACAAACTATTTAATAAGAATATTTCATTTATTCAGGTCTAGGATGTCTTATTTTTGTGTTCCCTTTATTTTTTTGAGCAGTGTACATAGCTGTCTAGCGTGCGTTGACCTCTTTCAGATAAGTTTTAGAAGCTGGAAGCTTTGACATTTAAAAATATCAAATGTATACAAACACAGTCCGTTAAAATAGCCTTCCATACCATCTTCCTATCATAATCATTCCTTTTTCACAATGGACTCCTTGTTTTGTTTAGATTTTGATTAGCCAGAGAATTGTTTCATTTTTAGGAAGCGAACAAGGCAGAAAGTGCAATAAGCTGCGCTCAATTAATCAAGATTATCTCTACATTGGTTTGCTCCAGAGACAAAGAGATGTTCCCAACCCTTTAAGGTTTCAGGAGGCTTTGAAGAACCGGTTGTTCCTCTACATTTGAGGTTGAGCAAACTCTGCTACTTAAATTGGTTTTTGTTGTTCCTTTTTTTAAAATGGAAAGGCTTCTGCAACCTTGGACATTATTTGGACAGTTGATTTTTTTTCTGGTTCTTTTAATCCTCATATGCTACCCAAAGTTATTGCCAAAAACAATGAGCAGCCAGAGAAATGAAATAAATCAGTAAATAAATGCCGCAAGCTTTAAAAAGGGAGGAAAGCATGAAAGGCCTGAGGTCCAGCCAGCCAGGTATTAGAGATTCTTGGCATAGGGATCCATGTGGGACTCAGGCCCAGCTCTATCTTTAACTGTGGAAACTTGTTGGGTGACTTCAGACCAGTCCCCACCTACCGATTTCAGCCCAATGTGACCTGCCAGGGTGGTTGCTAGAGGAAAATTGCACAGAAAAATATGTAACCCACCTGGAGAGAGTGAATGAAAGGAAGGACAGAAAGCTAGCAAATAAGTAAGCAAGAAAATATACAAACAAAGGACAGGTTGCTGGAAAAACCCAACACTGATCATTGCTTTGCATTCCTAAGAGTTTTAATCAGTTTTTTGACACTTGGCAACTTTAAGATGTATGGACTTCAACTCCCAGAATTCTCCAGCCAGCCATGCGTTCTGGGAATTGAAGTCCATGTATCTTAAAAGTTGCCACATTTGAAAAACACTGCTCTAAATCTTCAGAAGCTGCAAAAACTCTCCATAAAAATTGTTGTGATTGCTGAACAAATTGGTTTCCTCCAATGCAGCATTATGCAATTCTGAATTCTGGGCCAAAGGAAAGGACTCTTGTACAGTACTTTTATATACATTCGGGAGATTATAAAAGACAACACAAACAATTCCTGTATTTTATCAGCTCTCCATAACTACCATACAGGAACCCCAGTTTATGCCAAACTAAAAGGAGTGGAAATGACAGCTGCTGATTGTTGGTCCACAATGTTGACCCTCCTTAGCAGGAAGATGATGCCAACATTTTCCTATACATACCAGGGTGGAACAGTTCAGAGAAATTCTGAACACAAGATTGTATGCTACTGGCAGCTTAACTCAGCCACATCAGCCTAACCTGATCCCAAGCTAGCATTTATGTAACAAGCTGGAGGATCAATGTCTATGATATTTGGTGCCCTCGTGGCACATCGGAAGTTCTCCCTGTACCTATAGAGATGCAAGTTAAGCTATAGGATGTAGAATAACAGAGTTGGAAGGGACCTTAAAAGCCTCTCTTCTTGGGGGGCCGCTCCTGAGCATCGGAAGTGCAGCTCTATGGTACGAGGCCAATCATGTGGCGGCCGCTCCTCCGCTGTACCATGGCTGGCCGCCTGGCGGTTTATCACTCTGGAGGAACCGCTTTGGGGACCTTGTGGAAGTCCCGGGCAGGCGTCGCCCAATCAAAGCAAAACTGCCCCTGGCGCTAGGCGACCACGTCTCGAACCAGCGCCTGAAGCTCGGAGAGGCAAGTTGTGTTAGAGATGGCATTGATGATGGCTTGCTGGAAGGCAAATGAGTTCAATGACAGTGCTTGTGCTAAAGAGATTACTATATTCTTTGAATGTGCAGCAAAAGCAGAAGCAAAGAAAAAGGCAACTCCAGAAGAACCTTCAGGAACTCTTGATTCACAATAAGTCAACAAATTACTTGGACGATACCCACCATTATTAACAAAAATTGTTTCTGTACATAACTGGTTATTAAAACCTGAAATTAGATCAATTTTGGAAAACTCCCCCATCCCGCTTGTTAAAACTGAGGAGAAATAATCTTCGGAATTATATGAGTGACTTTGTCTAAAAAGATCTGCTGTCAGTAAGACCGAAGCTTACATTTTCTCTGATGTGAAGGTTCTTCAAGCAGAAAACTTCCTTATGATTGTTCAGTTATTGTCATACTGAGTTATATGAAATAAGATCTTATAATGAAATATGCTACATACATACTAAAATTAAATTATAAATTAAATATATAGTTCTTTGTGTATAAAAAAAGCCTCTCTTCTTAAAAGCCCCCAGTGTTGGAACACACACAACTTCTGAAGGCAACTGGTTCCACTGGTTAATTGTACTCACTGTTAGGAAATTTCTCCTTAGTTCTAGGTTGCTTCTCTCTGTTTAGTTTCCATCCGTTGCTTCTTTTGTCTTCATGTGCTTTGGAAAAAATAGACCTCCTCTTCTTTGTGGCAGCCCCTCAAATATTGGCATACTGCTATCATGTCACCCTTGGTTCTTCTTTTCATTAGATTAGACTTACCCAGTTCCTGCATAGCATCTCATGCCCAAATAAATCAATTATTCAATCAATCAAATTAATCGAGACCAATTAATCGACAGAATAGCTTGCCTCCTGGAGTTGTGGGTTCTCCATTACTGGATCCCTTCAGGAAAAGATTGCAGAGCCATTTGTCTGGGATGCAATAAATCTCCTGCCTTGAACGGGCTGGACTAGAAGACCTCCGAGGTTCCTTCCAGTTTTACGATTCTTTGAAATGTGGGAGATTGAAAAAAGCAAAATGGCGTGACTGGGCTTCACATATTGGACATACCACCCTCTGCAATTTGTTAAATTGTAGTTTGGGGTTTAGTCACCTTCCACTAAGTCTGCTTCAGTAAACCCAGCAACAGTCTCCACCCTCAGCGAGTATTCAGTTGTCAAACTAATCCAAATTGGAGAGTCTCCAAGATACACTTTCATGAATACTATTATATTTCTGCCAAAAATTTGCTTGCCCATTCAAAATCCAGGGCTGGCTTTAATCATTGATGCAAGTAGGTCCTGTAAGAAATCATTAGTAGAACACGTTGCCTGAGAGATGTTTTGGGGTTGTGTTTAGAACTGGGTTGGCTGTGATAGATAGAATATTTGGCCACAATAAAATCTGAATTTGAGCATCTATGGAGATTCTCAATCATCAGGTCATGGTTGCCCCAAAGGTGCTTTTTCCAAAAAGCAACTGAATTTTCTTGGTTTTTTTTTCCCTTGAACAAGTTTCTGAAGAAGAAACTGAAAAAGCTTCTTGGGTGACTAGTGAAATGTTTTCAAGAAATCCAGTTGCCTTTTGGAAAAGGATCTTTGGAGCCTCTTCTATTCCTCATCCCCCAAAGAGCTAAGCTAGTTCTTAATTCTGGGAGTTGGAAGTCCACAGCTCTTAAATTTTCAAAGGTTGAGAAACACTGCTCTAGCTTAAGTAGTTCACACCAGATATTTAGAGAGAGTGGGGTTAGTGTGCAATAAACATTTCTCAGTGGTGTTCTTAGTTTTAACAGGAATTCATCTTTCCTAGAATTTAGATTCTACCCTTCAATGTGGGACTTTATATTGCAGGGGTGTCAAACTCTATTTCAGTGGTGGCTAAACTTTTTGGGTTCCCATGCCAAAAATTGCACACACGCGCTTGCGGGTGGGTGGGCAAAGTGGGGCCCTTCCAGGTGACCTCTCCTGTGCCAGCAGAAATGGCTCTGTGTGCTACTTCCGGCACATGTGCCATAGGTTCGCCATCACATCTCTATTTCATTGAGTGCTGCATTAGGGTTGTGTTTGATCTCAGGGGGGCCAGGGGGTGTGTGGCCAGCTCAACCTCACTTGTGTTGGGAACACCTGTGGTGGCCTGAATACTCTGGCAGCAAAAACAGGATCCCGAGCTTCGTTTGCAGCTCTGACAGCCTCCTGCAATCCTCTGCCAGAAAAAATGGAGCTCGGGAGGGCTGCCTGTGGCCCTCCGGAACTCTCTTTTTGCTGGCAGAGGCAACATGGGCCGGTCCTTCACTGTTTCCAGGGCAGCCCCGGGGGGCAGGTCAAAGCACCCCATGGACCAGATCCGGCCCCAGGCCTTGAGTTTGATGCCCCTGTTATATTGGGTATATACAAGACACTAAATCTCATGATAGTTTGGTTTAAATATTTAAAAAATCCACCCAGTGTAGTTTGTAGGTCTCAAATTTCATTTTTTGGGAATGAGACAATGCACTACACCTGACCAAACTCGCACCCTTGATTTACAACAATCCACTTAGTGCCCACTCAAAGTTAAAAAGTCGCTTATGACTGTTTTTCACACTTGGAACCATTGCAGCATCTCCATGATCGCTTGATCAAAATTCAGACAGTTGGAAACTGGCTCATATTTATGATGGTTGCCGTGTCCCAGAGTCGTGTGATCCCCTTTTGCAACAAAATCAATGAGAAAGCCAGTTTCACTTAACAAACATGTTACTAACTTAAGAACTGCAATGATTCACTTAACAGTTGTAGCACAAAAAGTTGTAAAATGGGACAAAACTCACTTAACAACTGACTTGCTTAACAACAGAAATTTTGGGCTTAATTGTGGTTGGGGATTACCTGTACACAGGGATTTATGTAGTTTTCACATCTTGCCTTCTCTCTCCCTCTCTCCGTCTCCCTCCCTCTCTCTCTCCCTCCCTCCCCCTCCTTCTCTCCCTCTCCCTACCTCTCCCCCCCCCTGTCTCTCATACACAGAAACATCTCATGCTTAATAGGCAGGATTAACTTATTATTGTTAAATAAATTGCTAAATTGATATAGAATTTGACCTTGACATCTCTACTTATAACCCCTCTTCCTTTAGAGAATCACAGAGTGATTCATTTAATTTTGTATGTTGGCCTCAAGAGACAAAGTACAGCTCAAGTCACTGTTCCAAAGTAACACTTCTTCCCAACTTGGAAAACAAAATTACATTTCAATTGAAGTACAAGCAAAAATATTGTGTACCTGCCTACAGGAAAGCGAGTACAAAAAAATTGATGGTAAATGTAAAGCAATATTAATGATTGCTTTACAAAAATTTGCTCATAGATATGCCTTATGTGTGGGGGGGAGAGGCAGATTTGTATATACAAATGCCTACATCAGAAGAGAGTGGCAGGAACAACGTTTGGGCAAACTAACAAAAAAACCAAGGTGACAAATGGAACAACTGAAAAAAGGAGAAAGGAAAACTAATCAATTTCTCCCTTCTATTCTGGTAGACAGGCTCAGATTTCAGAGCCAAGAGAATTTGCTGTAGGTTGAAATGAAAATGTCAGAGGTCAGACTGAGAAGCCAAATGTTGCTAATATTTCATCTGAGCAACACTCTGTATATTTCCTTCTGCTGAAGCACTGTCAAGCTTTTTAACCAAAAACAACCAAAATAAAAATATTCACAACCTTTCTTTCCACAGTTGTTAAGAGAATCACTGCAGTTGGTAAGTATGTATCCCAGTTGTTAAGTGAATCTGACTTCCCCATTGTCCTGGCTTGTCAAAAGATCACGAAACTCAATCGCATATGACCTTGGGCACACAGCAATGGTTGTAAATAGGAACCAGTTGCCCAGCATCTGAATTTTGATCACATGACCCTGGGGATGCTGCAAAGGTCGTAACTGTGAAAAATGGTCCTAAGTCACATTTTTCACTGCTACTGTTGTAACTTTGAACTGTTCACTATATGAACTGTTTTAAGTTGAGGACTACCTGTATTAAGTTATACAGAGAGGCCTGCTCCTGTTTATACTAGAAGTTTCTGAATTGACTTTCTCAAGGAAAGCAGATCGCATGTAAAACATGGGCTTCCATAACCAGAGGGGATTTGGGTGCTAATTAAAGCCATTCCACAGGAAAAGTGGGATTAGGAAGAAAGGCACAAGGGCTGATCCAATTTGTACTTTATTTGAAGAGATTTGGGGAGATTAAGCAGCTAAATTACCACGGTGAATCTTTGCAAGGCAGGAGTGCCCCAGGCCTGCTCTCCCAACGATGTTGTCAGCTTTAAAATTCAGCTGACACATTTCATGGAAGGTGGGGTGGAGGAGTTGAAAAGTTTGAGGTTATTCTGTATGTTGTATTAAGAAATTCCAGTTGAAGTTAATTGGTTCTCGTAATTTATGAAGTGTAGAAGTGGGAGGAGAGGTGGTGGATTTTGTGTAATGTGCAAAAATAATTTCACTTTGGGAAATTGCCTTTGACATGCCAGATCTGTTTCTAAATAAATCAATTGGAGAGAAAATGTCTCGGAGTGATTGATATCATGGATACGCTCTGGATGCCTTTAAATTTATTTCCCAAAGACCACTTTTATTTTTTGAAGGGGCTTGGCTGATACCCCGGAGTTCTTTTCCCAGAAATGGAGAAAGATCAACAATCAGCTGAAGTTGGAGATATGCAGGGGGAGAGTATGGGGGCCCCTCCCTCTGGAACATTAATTGAATCTGCAAGCCTTTGTTTGGAGGAGATGATGGATGCTTTCAGAATGACAGAAGAGGAAAGAGGTTTGGGAGCTATACCGAAGTGTTTCAACTCAAGAAGTTGTTATAACCCAGAGGTAACCCAGCTGTTTGAAGAGAAATCTTTCTCAAGCCTCAGGCAGATTGCTATTCTGTCCGATTGGAGGGAGGAAAGTATACAGATGCCAGTTGGAGAAAGCCAGAAAGATGCATCAACTGACAGAGGTATGTTGCAGCCTCCAAGGCAATCCCCTCATTTTCCAGAGGAAATTTTGCCCCCTACAGAGAGTATCCCTCCAGGGTGGGGATTTTATCCAGGCCAGGGGTAGATTCAATGCCAATGGCAGCCAGCATCAATCCAGCCCTGGTCTGAAGGGGGGTTGCTCAGACAACAGACAGCAGCCACTTCCCCTCCACCTGACCAGGGAACCAGGCCACACCCATCTTCCTCCTGGCAACCACAATTGCAGCCCCAACTGACAGTGAGGCCACAGGGACCCCTATTCCAGAGAGGCACCACCCAGCCAGGATATAGGGGGCCTACCCAGCCTACGTACGCCACCAGGCCAGTTCCTTTCATTCCAGTACAACCTGCAGGGGCCTGGCCTGTGCCACTCCGCAACCATGACCCAGGCCAGACCAAATACCCTTTAAGGTCGTATTCAATGGCCGCCATGAATATTTCAATTACTTCCTCACTTGAATTCGATCCCATATAGAACAATTTGGAGATCAATACGCCACAGAACCGATTTGGTTATGGCCATAACAAATGGGATGAATGAAGGGGATGCTTCAGACTGGGTGGCCCAACTACACAATGAACAAGCCCCCGAATTACGCGATGTAAATGGATTTATTCAATTATTAAGACTCAGATTTGAAAATCCAGACAGGGTAGCAGAGAATGAAGAGAAATTAGTGGAAATGAGGCAAGGCAAGCGACCCTTGACAGAATTTATTTGGGACTTTAGAAGGGTCGCAAGCCACCTCATGGATTGGCCTGAAAGAATGACTTCACACTATTTTAAAAACGCCAATGATCCAGAAGTAAAGAAGGCCTGTGAAATTAGAGGAATCCCAGAGACCTTACAATCCTGGTATGTCGCATCCCTCAGCTTAGATTGCAGCATCAACCCACACAGGAAACCCCTTCCGGCAGCCCCACCTAAGAGAATTGTGGCTAGGAGACCGCCGACTGGATTAGCTGAACCTGCTCGTACCCAACCTACCAGGGTGCTGAATTGTTACTGATGTGGCCAAGCTGGCCATAGAGCAGCAGACTGTCTGGCCCCTGCTCCTGTACCACAAGCTCCACAGTCGAAGTCTAATCCAGCTGTTAGAGGTCGGAAGAATCAAGAAAACCTCCAGCCAGGGGCAGGTTTGCCAAACACAGATGGGAGCAATGGACCACCAGATCAACACCACATCCCGGAGAACCCGACCTACGAAGACGACCCAATGATGAGTGATCCCATCATCCCTTTTACAGTCAAGGTCAAGTTAGTGGTACCAAACATGGGGAGGCCAGGGAGTTAGAAGCTGTCATTGATACTGGGTGTTCTAGATGTCTTATCAGACTCCCCATCTTTGAACAATTGGGCATAAAGACTAACCTGCTAAAACGCCCAATCAGATTTGAGCAAGAGGATGGAACCTTAATTTGGGGGGGGGGCAGCCACTCAGATGACTGAATTGATCAAGATGGAATTAGGGCCTATCACAAACTCATACACTTCATAGTGTCCCCCAAGATGTCAGAATCAATCATACTGGGACTTGTTTAGTTAGACAAATGGGCCCCAACAATCAAATGGGAGGATGGATTCAGAAAAATCCTCATTGGACTGGGTCCATTGTCCCCTCTTCCACCCAATACAAAGCCACCGGTCAGCTTGAACCCAGAGCCTGAGCCAGCATCCATGGCATCCCACCTTCTCCCAGATAACCCCCAGGTACCTGACCAATACAAAGACTTGGCTGAAGCATTCAGTGAAGAAGAGTGTAATGTTTTACCTCCCCATCAAGCCACTGATTGCGCCATAGAATTAGAGCCCGGGGCGAAATTACCAAAACCAAAGATGTATTCCATGACGCCTGCTGAAATGACTGAATTAAGGAAATACATCAACAATTTGGAACGAGTTTTTATTGAGCCTGCCAAATCAAGATTAGCTGCCCCCGGGTTGTTCAAGGAGAAGAAAGATGGCGGGTTGAGATTGTGTGTTGACTTTAGAGGCGTGAACGCCGTATGCGTCAAAAACATGTATCCTCTCCCCCTTATGAAGGACTTATTGAACCACCTGTCGAAGGGCAAGATATTCACCAAGCTAGATCTCAGGGAAGCTTACTACCAGGTCCACATCAAAGAGGGAGATGAGTGGAAAACTGCTTTTAACTGCCCTCTGGGTAGCTTCCAATTCAAAGTCATGTCTTTTGGACTTCACAGGACTCCTGCAGCGTTTATGCAGCTCATCAAGGAGGTGCTACATCCACACCTTTACTGGGGGGTCCTCGTGTACCTGAATGACATCCTTATCTTCAGCGAAACCATGGAAGTACATGTTCA
Organism: Pseudonaja textilis; assembly: GCF_049901715.1. Lineage (NCBI taxonomy): Eukaryota > Metazoa > Chordata > Lepidosauria > Squamata > Elapidae > Pseudonaja > Pseudonaja textilis. The sequence goes on along the minus strand of NC_142001.1, from coordinate 47,128 downwards.
ATTGGTCCGACAAGTTCTAGAAAAACTTCTAGCCACCAAATTATATGTGAAACTCTCAAAATGCAAATTCCACAAAGAGTCGTTGGACTACTTAGGCTACCGAATATCCAACCTGTGGATTGAAATGGACCCCGGAAAGGTGAAAGCAGTGCTGGATTGGCAACCCCCCAGAACCTGAAAATAACTTCAAAGTTTCTTGGGGTTTGCCAACTTCTATAGACAATTCATTCCATCCTTTGCTGAAGTTACCCTCCCATTGATGGAGCTATTAAAAACGGGCCCGTCGCCCACCAAACCGAAGCCAAGTCAACCCCTGGCTTGGACAGTCAGAAAGCTTTCGAGGCCTTAAAATGCCTCTTTGCAGCTGAATTCATCCCCCAGCACCCAGACACGAACAAGCCTTTTATTGTCCAAATGGATGCAAGTGATGTAACAGTGGAAGGTGTTTTGCTGCAAAAGGACTCTCAAGGCCGACTGATGCCTTGCGCTTATGTGTCCAAAAAGCTGACAGACACAGAGCGAAGGTGGGTGGTCTGGGAGAAAGAAGCATTCGCCATACAATGGACTTTATTGACTTGGAGGCATTTTCTAGAAGGGGTGCCAGAGCCCTTTGAGGTATGGACTGATAAGAACCTCAAGGCACTAAAGACCCCTAGGAGATTATCACCCAAACAAGTCCACTGGGCCCAATATTTCAATCGATTCAACTTTAACATTAAATATATCCTCAGAGGGAAAAACGTACTGGCAAACGTTCTGTCCAGAAAACCTCAGTTTGACAGCCACCAAGAAGAAATAGTACAAGCCTTAATTTCAGAAGTTGAGACTGCCCAGTAAGAAGCTAGGTCCAAAATTCTTGGGTCCGTTCCCAATTTCAAAGATAATCAATCCGGTCACTGTCCAATTAAGTCTTCCTCGAATATTGGGGAAAATTCATCCAGTATTCCATTGTAGTTTACTAAAACGAGCTACTACATCAATGATAAGACCACCGCCAATTGCTCCCCCTAAACTGTTAATGGTACAGGAGGAAACACATTATGAAATTCAAAAAAATTCTCAATTCTAGATTACATCATGGCCGATTGCAATATTTGGTCTTATGGAAATGATACCCTCTCTCAGATGCTAGTTGGGTAAAGAGTTGGGATGTTCATGCTGATTAACCAATTGGTTAACTAATTTCATGAGGATTTTCCCCACAAACTGAAAGGTCCTCATGGAGAGGAGAGAAGGGGTTAAGAACAATGTGCTAACCCCTGTATCTGTTTTTTCTCCTTTTCTTTTAGGAGGAGGAGTTTTCAAGGGCGGGACGCCTGTCAGCTTTAAAGCTCAGCTGTCACATTTCATGGAAGTGGGGGTGTAGGAGTTGAAAAGTTCAAGGTTATTCTGTATGTCGTATTAAGAAATTCCAGTTGCAATTAATTGGTTTTTGTGATTTATGAAGTGTAGAAGTGGGAGGAGAGAAGGTGGATTCTGTGTTACGTGCAGAAATAATTTCACTTTGGGAAATTGCCTTTGACATGCCAGATCTGTTTCTAAATAAGTCAATTGGAGAGAAAATGTCTCGGAGTGATTGATATCATGGATACTCTCTGGATGGCATTCTTGGCTCTGGGACGTGTTTCTTCCTGTGGTTGGTGCCAAGGCAAAATATCATCCAAGCAGATTCCAAAGCGGAGAAAGCAGACTTCTTTGAAGCCGGAATCCTTCAGGTGGGGCATATTCTGGGAGACAGTTATCCCAAAACAGGTAACCATCACTTAATGACGGTAATTGGGACTGGAATTTCCCTTGTTAAGCAAAGCAGTTGCAAAGTGTGACATCATGAGACTACACCACTTAGCCACACAACTCTTGGGTTTTGTGCATTCCACATAATCATTAAAGTTTAATGACAGTTAGAATTATCAATCGGTGGAACAGCTTGCCTTCAGAAGCTGTTAGATGCTCCATCACTGGAGGTTTTTAAGAAGTGACTGGACAGCCAATTTTGTCTGGAATACATACTGGTTTTGTCTGGCAGACCAAACTCAAGGCCTGAGAGATGGATCTGGCCCGTGGGGTGCTTGGATCTGGTCACCCTGGAGACAGCGAAGGATGGGCCCGCAGTGCCTCTGCCAGCAAAAACAGAGCTTGGGAGGTTGCGACAGCCTCCTGCAACCCTCTGCCAGCAAAAATGGAGCTCAGGAGTCTGTTTTCACTGGCAGAGGGTTGCAGGAGGCCGTTGCAGCCTCCCGAGCTCCGTTTTTGCTGGCAGAGCGCTCGGGCCACCACAGGCGCCCCCGACACAAGTGACATCAAGCTGGCCACTCCCACCCTGGCCACACCCACCCAGCCCCCAAAGTCAAACACAACCCGAATGCAGCCCTCAATAAAATTGAATTTGACACTCCTGACGCAGGGTCTCAGGCTTGAGTTGGGACTAGAAGACCTCCAAGGTCCCTTCCAACTCTGTTATTCTGTTACTATTGGGTGAATGCCTGAGTACGAAAGCAAAAAAAAAAATCTGACTGAGATACACAACCATAGGATCGCTCTAGTTGGACCAGAGATAAAACTGATAAGATCAACTGATGACAACAATAGCACACTTTGTTTTGAATAGGCATTCTTGCATCTGGGGCCTGATTGTCACACCCCTTTAATTATTGTGATAATAGACAAACTTGATGCCCTGCCCTGCAATGAAGTGGAATACACTGTATTTTAATGGCGCACCTCAACTTTGACACAATAATGCTCATCACCTCCCAAAACAATTAATGCAGAAGGGATGCATCACATTTTGTAAAATGAAGCCAGGCTAATCTTCTCTGTATTGTTCCATTGGGTGTGTGGGTGAGTGGATGGGACAATGAACGGAGAGTCAGGTTCAATGATCCATAATAAAGTTTGACTATGACTAAAATCAGAACCAGCAGTTTAAGGAAAAAGTGTTAGAATTAATTACAAGTTACAACCAGGCAGCCAGGGGTTACGGCTATTAGGACTTCTCATAATGTTGTGTTTTAAGCCAGGAGATAAGAAAGATTGTCTGGCTGCCTTTGCAGAAGAGTTAGCGGACTCTAAGTCATTGCCCAGGGGCACCCAAGTGTAGGATTCCTACATTCCTTGGGGAGGCTAATTTGTTAGTTTGAATTCGGGAACAAATAGTTTCATATTTGCTCATCAATAATGCAATTGCAGTGTGCTTTTTAAACATTTATGCTAAATAAGTAATACAGCTTTCGTTATATTGAATGTTTCCTAGTATGATTTGATTGGTTATTGTACCCTATGACTATAATTAAGTGTTGTCCCTTATGATTCTTGACTCTTGACAAATGTATCTTTTCTTTTATGTACACTGAGAGCACTTTGCACCAAGACAAATTCCTTGTGTGTCCAACTTAGCACACTGTGCCAGATCAAATAACTGTGATTCAAAGCCTTGATTTCTACATCAACTCAAGAGAAGAACTTGGCCAATTGTGACTTCTTTAACAAACCATGACTGAATCAAATACAATCAACTACTTTGCAATCCAACCATTCATGACAATTTGTTCCTCTCCAGTCCTGCAAAGAGAATCCTTGTGGACTCTGCAGAACCCAAAGTAATCTGGTAAGAAATTTAATTCCTAATCTGATTTAAGGTATCTAGTTGCTGATTTTTAAGAGGGTGTGTTGTTAAAATCTACATGTGCTTCTACCAAGTGAGGAGGAATGATTAAATAGCTGCAATCAACAAAACCCCATTATGCATTCTTTACAATCAATATCATTAATCAGGATATCAGCATAAAAGAAACACCTAATCCAGCCCACCAAGTCTCTAACTCTCTTCCTAGGCCATGCTCCATGCATCAAACCCTCATCCAATCTACCAAAATTGATTTCAATAGAAGAAAATCTCTGTAGCTCAGGGTTGAACTATGGAGTGGTTGGTACTATTTGAGCATGGTTGTTTTCTTACATATACAGTATTTGGTAACATCTTCAAATGACACTGATGATGTTACCTAGTTGGGTAGTGAAATGTCTTCAAGAAAACAACTAAATTCAGAGAGCACCCAAGATTCACAAACATTGATGTCAGTGTTATGAGGAATTCTGATAGTCTTCTAGCAACCTTAAGCATCAGAAGAGAAATTAGATGTTTCACTGTAAGGGATCTGGCTGATATTTTCTCCCAGAAGGCTAACCTTAATTTGAAAAGTACTTCAGTTCCTACTGATGGACCAAACAGCAACTTTTTCCTAAATATGCTTCAGAGACTTCTTTTTAAAAATCTAAATGTGTAAAAGTGGAAAGAAAACACTGATCTAGCAGAAACCTAATTATCATCCTGTTTAAAAAAATATATTTCCCACATCAAACTAAGTTATCTTCAACCATTGGGAGGGGTTGATTGTTTTTAAATTAACTAAATGCAAAAAACAAGGAAAAATAGACAAAAGAGGAGGAAAACTGAAAATAAACCCACAATGTATATTTACAGGTGTGGGTGTGGGTGTGGGTGGATAGGTGTATTAAGAAACTGAAGCTATGATTCATGAATCCTCACCCATTTTTAAATAAGTCTTACCTTAATTTCACCAAATTCTACATGATTTGGAAGGGACATGATAAGCAGCCCACATGCACAAATATACAAACTTGATCTACATGCTTCCAGATCATGTCCATTTGCAAATTTGCCTTACTGGTGTTGGTGCCCTGGTCTCTCTCAATGTTGGTGTGAAAGATTAAGTCCACACATGAAGATCCAATCAAACTAATTTATTGCTAAACAGCCTATGCACGGGAATATTCTCAACTAAAATTTCTAGCATTCGCTAGAAATTAAATAGGGGTTAATGGAGATCAAAGAGGGGAGCATGGACTTAATTTGCTTGTGATTACTTAAGGATTCCAGGCAGATTCCTCTTTGAATTCCATCCCAGGTTCTGCCACTCCTTCTCCTACAATCAGGACATTCAGAGAAAGACCTTCTAAAGGTCATTCTTGCAACTGTTCTATTACTTCACACAAAAAATAAAGCATCAAAAGCCAATAAAAAAAACAGCCTCCCACATTAGCCAAAAAAAGAGAACAGTACACCACAGTACAAGCTGTGCATTCAAAAATAAATGGTAAATAATAAAAAAAATAACCTCCTCTGAAGCACCTCAGATAGCCCTGGAAACATACACCAGTATTGGATGCATACAGAAAAGTCCTTACTGGAAAAAGGAGCTATTTGCACTGACAGCTGTTTAGTGCTCTGTACGGTCAAAGATCCTGTGATAACGTGGGCTGCCAATTCATGCAACTGTCATATGTGTACAACTTTTTTTGCTGGATATGCACTTTCACCTGGACTCATAAAAAAATAAAGCAAGCAAGGTTTGATGGAGACGCACTGCTGGGTCTCATGCAAGGAATCACTCCATCCAAATTAAACCTGTCACCCATGGTTTTGTAAAGGGCGTGGACTCTGTTCCAATCCAGTAGCAAGCTGAGATTAACTCACCAGGCGGGTGTTAACCACAGGAAATAGGAGAGCAAGAAGGGCCCCATTCAGCATGTGCATTTGCAACCTACCAAAAGAGAAAAAAGAAGAAAACAAATATCACCTTTGCAGCATAAGGATGTCTGTTGCAAGCAATTCACAGCAATTGCAGCTGGTTCTAGAAGAAGGCTGCATCTTCTCTTGTCATTAGAAGAATGAGATAAGCATGAAACCCTGCCCAAGGTAACCCAGCTGGCTTTGTGATAGGGTGGGACTAGAACTCACAGCCTCCTGGTTTATGGCCTGGCGACTTAACCAGTACTCCAATTGGTTCTTTATGTGTAATTATTATTCCTACCAGTTTTCTTGGCACGATTTCAGTAGTGGTTTGCTGTTGTCTGCTTCCTAGAGCCAAGAGAGGAGGACTGGCTTAAAATTACCTATCTCATTGAAGGCAGAACTAGAACTCACTCTCCCAGTTTGTAGCCTGGTGCCTTAACCTCTACAACTGTTTTTTTTTTCCCTCACCATCTGCCGACTTACAGGGTCAAGTTCGGATGCAAACTTTTATTGGATTAGTCCAATCGTCTGCTTCTTAAATGAGCAAAAGCAAAAACAGCCCAGGCATTCCATTATGAGTCATTTTAAGAACATCACCAAAAAGTCCACCTCTAAGTACAGAAGAATTTAGATCCAGCCTTGAGAAGCAGGTAGGATAAGTAAAGTGGTTACTCAGTCACGATACTCAGAACCATCCCTCCTTGACCTTCTTATCCTCCAAGAGTATAAAGAGTATACAGTGAAGGTATGAAAAGGTTTTTAAGATTCATTAATGGGACTTCCGGTTTGAAGGGCTTCAGCGACAGACAGAAATCCGCGATCGTGCACGGTTTTGGTCTGGGCTCGCCGCTGGAGTGCCCCGAGCTGGCTGGTTTCAGGGCTAAGCCACCCCGTAGAGGTGGTGAAGAGAGGGGAGACTGCCAGCAGGGTCGAGGAGAGCCACATCTCTTCTCCTCACCTGGCCATTATTCCCTTTCCTGAAGGCGGTTGCAGCGGTGGTCAGAAATGGCCACCTCAAAGAAGAACTCAACCGGAAAAGAATGTGCAGGAGGAAGATAAGAAGTGAAAGCTTTGGCTGACCGGGTTAAATTGTAAAAGCAACAACTAAGGTACCCTGGAATTTAAACTTACAAAAAATAACATCCCTCCCAAAGAAGAGTAAGAAGCAGCGAAGGAAAGTGAAAAGGGAAAGGCTTGGCTTTTTTTTTCTTCTCTCTCCTTCCCTATACTGACAACTAAGAGACTTAAATAAGAAATCAGAAAAATCCGCTTTGACATCAATAGGCAATTAAGCTGAAAATAAAACAAAATGCCAAAAGGATAATAAAGATTTCTGGACATTATAAATTTTCTTTTTCATAAGCAGGAAGGGAGAGAAAAGAATAAGGGCAGGATCTGGAAGAGGGAGGAGACTGCATGGAATTAAAAAGAATCTACAGTAAAACTTCAACAAGACTTCTAAAAGATACATTTTAACTGAAACTTTGTAACTAAATAGTAACCCCAAGAAGAGAAAGTGAAAAAAAAGAGCAAAAAAGAAACAGCTTGCGTGTATTTGGATTATTTGGTGATCTTTGGACTCTTCGTTATTATATTTGAATGCCTAAAATCAATCGGGTGGTTGTTTAAAAATTTATACAATGGCACCACTTCTTGATGAATTGAAAATGGAACTTAAAAAGTACAAAGAAGATGCACAAGAAGGGAACGGTTCTTTTGGCTTCGTCTTTCAATTCTTAGAAATGGAGATTTGGAACTATGAGAAACAACAAGAAAAGACTGCAAAACAAGAAGACTGGGACAAAGAAGAAGCCATCTTTAATGAACAAGTAATTCTATGTGGGGAAGAAAAGGGGGAAAAGAGAATGGAAAATTTAAGACTTAAAAAAACAACCAAAGAAAAGAAAAATAATTTGAAAAATAAGTATAATACTGGAAAGCAACAGAAATGGGGAATACAGAAGAGAGAAATAAAGGTAGAGAGACAAGGGGGTAAAAAGGGGAGAGAGAAGAAGAGAGGAAAGAAGGGAAGGAAAAGAAGTTACAAAGGACCTGCTCCGGTATAGAGAAATATAGAGAAACAGGACCTATCTAGAGATAATGGGTGAAAATCTAACTGAAAAAGGGATTCTGTAAAGGTACATAAGATTATATTGTTATATTAGTAATAGAAATAACTTTAGAAAATTGGAAATAATGTATGATTAAAATGAGGGATAAAATAGTTAGTGTAACTTAGTGAAACGTTTGTGAATAAAATACATGAAATAAAATAAATGAGAAAATTGAATTAGGAAGGAATGGGAACATTTTAATTAATTAATGTTTTATAAAATATAAGTGAAGGGGGGGGAATTATCTATGGAAAGCTTATAATTGTTCCCATAGAAGTATGATATTTAATTGAAAAGTAATGTTAAAGATGTTAAGACTTCAATGAATATTAATATTAGTGATAGAATTGAATTGGAATGGAATGTTGTTTTAATTATATACATTTTTTTTAAGAATACAATGTGTATTTTAAGAATCTACCAAGCAGAATCTGAATGGAAGTTATGTATTATATTGAATGTAACAACTTTAGGGAAAAGATATAAAGGCGTCATACTCCAATCAATAATTACAGGAGAAATTTTGTTTAATGAGAAAAGATAATAGGTAATTGAAACAGGACAGACAAAAAATATAAATATTTGAATTGAGATGAGATAATTAAAATAAAATTGAGAAAATTAAAAGAGGGGAGACCCTATGTAGAAAATGTAAATAGTAATAAGGTATGGAACAGATATAAAAATGAGCATGAACCTGAATTTGTGTCTGTACGAAGAAATGTAACCCGGGATTACGCGACTTTCAAAAAAGATGTTTTATTTGTATTTTTTTGTGAAAACTCAAATAAAATTTACAAAAAAAAAAGATTCATTAATGGCCCTAGAACAATAATACAGCATTCCTGGAATCCAGCCTGTCTGTTTTTTGACCTGGCCTGCCTCCAAGGGCTGACATTAGGGCGGGATTTGTCAACCTTGGCAATTTTAAGATGGGTGGACTTCAACTCCCAGAACTTCCAAAGCCTAGATACCCTGCATTAGGGCAAAATAATCCAACTTCAGCTCTTCCTGTTTCTAAAGACTATAACCTTTTATATTCAAGGCTCAGTTAGCAAGATGGCTACTTAAAGAACAGCCCTTTCCAAGGAGTTAAATTGAATGCCGAGGCCCTAGAAAGAGTACAGAGGAGACCAGCAAAGATTATAAGGGGTCTGGAGGCTAAACCGTACGATGGTTGAATTGCTAAGGAAATTAGGCATGAGAAGGCTTAGGCTGACATGATAGACATCTTCCAATATTTGAGGGAATTTCCAATATCCAGAGATGAGGGGGCTGACTTATTCTCCAATGCACCTGAGGGCAGGAAAAAAAGCAATGAGCTCATCAAAGGAAATATAATCTTGAAACAAGCAGGAATTTCCTGATAGTGGGAATGGTGAATCAGTGGAGTTGTGGATGCCCTATTGCTGGAATTTTCAAGAAATGACTGGAGAACAATTTGTCCCTGATGGTATAAGGTCTCCTACCTTGGCCAGCTGGTTGGACTAGAAGGCCTCCAAGGTCCTTTCCAGCCCTATGACTCTATGATTCTATATATAATAAGATCTTTTTGCCATGGCAGATGAATTACTTAGATTACTCTCTGACATCAGTCCACACATCAGAATGCCAACCAAGGAAATTCCTGTTGTGTACATCCACCAGATGCATCCAAATGAAGAGCCTATAACATGAGACATCCTTTGGGGTACTGATGCCATCTCAAACATTTCCAAAAGGTGTAACCCAATTGCAATTGTTAATATAACAGAAGGGAAAAAAATCCTTATCTGGGGGAAATAAAAAAAAAACAGATCCACATGTAAAGGATGAAGGTAGAAAGGCTGGATAAAAATCTAATGATAAAGAAAGGAATAGCCACAGATTGTCCCAAAGATACTTCTTTTTCTTCAAAAGGCAACTGGACTTTCTTTTTCTTTGAAAATGTTTCACTTCTCATCAAAAAGCTTCTTCAGTTCTGACTCAAGTTTCTTGGGTGAGAAGCAAAATGTCTTCAAGGAAAAACAAAGAAAGTCCAGTTGCCTTTTGAAGAAAAAAAATAACACCTTTGGGACAACCATGATCTGGACAGCTGAGAATTTCCATAGACATTCAGCCACACAGATACAAATTGTAAATGGTCAATGTTCTTCAATGTAAAGTATAGGCAACCAAGCCACAGACGAGGTCATCATTTGAACAAACTACTGTATTGGTGGTAACTCACTTACCTGAATAGAATCATGGTGAAATGACAAGGTGGACAAGCCAGTAGAAAAATCTGATATTTAAACAAACAACAAAAAGAAGTTAGCATCATGGTCTTTCTATTTATTTGCATCTTTACATAAATGCATAGAGACAGAGAGAGCACACATGAAAGAAATGACTCATATTTCATTTTTAAATCACTCAATCAGACATTTAAAACTTGCAATGATTACTGTTCAAATATTTCCAGGAGGATATTTAGTTAGTTAGTTAGTTAGTTAGTTAGTTAGTTATAAAATTTATATGCCACCCATTTCACAATCGAACCACTCTGCTGATATCCAGGAGGAACTAGCAAACTACCTACTTATCTAACTACCTAACAGGGAACAGTGCTGTGGTTCTAATTCAACATCATCCCCACCTCCCAATTCTCAACCTTTCCTTCCGTTGTACGTTTGTAAGCAGAGGCAGGATTGAACAACTGATGGAATCAAGAAATGCGCTAGATAATGAAGTTGACGTCTTTGAAACGTTTTTCTGGGCCACTCGCGAGAATGATCCCATAGGACAGACTTTAAAAAGCGACACTTTCGAAAAGGGACTTCCGGTGACAAGATATGGGTGAACGGAGGTGCTGAAGCTCGCTCTGGGTTTCTCCTCTTGCTGTTGGAGTGACCCTTAGGGGTGTAAAGAAGTGTGCCAGAAGTGTGAGGAGACTCAAGTCGCGGTGTGGAAAAGGCGATTCTCATCGCAATGTAGAGAAACCCTATGGAGACCGACAACAAGAGACTGTCAGCTAAGGTGGTCCTAAAGCCTTGATCATTTTATACAAGAGGAAGCGAGTGAGTGACAGACTGTGGTGAATGAAGAGTGTGAGTGAAAGAATTTGCAATCCTGATTGAGCGTGGAATATTGGAGAATCTTAGTCAGAGCGAAGCCCGAAAACGGCGGCCAGAGCAGATACGAGCAGCAGAGAAAGCGAAAGGGCTCATGAGACAGAAGAGGGTAAGGACACGAGCAATCAGACAAAGAAGATAAGAGAATCTGAGGGATCTGAGAGACTGATAATAATTGGGGGAGAGAGAAAAAGAAGAAGAAAGAAAGAACAACGAATTAATTTAAGGGAACTTTGAAGGATTTGAATTGTGGACTTTGGGGAAGGACGAACTTGAGATGGGGAGAGACTTGAAGTAAGGAATTAAACTACAACTTTAAATATTTCACGAAAGAAACTGAATAATTTACTGGTCTCTTTTTGGGTTATTGGACTGGAGCTGTAGTAAGTGGAGAAGATTTATTAAAGAAAGAGACTATTTGAATCTAAAAATTGACTTGTAAAACTTTTAAACGAAAGGAGAAATGGTTACAGCAGAAAGTGTGGTGAGACAGTAGAATCAGAGACATTACTCAGCAACTCTGTGCTTCCAGTGTGCTTGGTAAAGGAATCTCGAAGAACTGAACAATCATATTAAGACACTCTAAGCATTTAAATTGCAATAATTATTTCTTGACATCAACTCAACTGATTTTTGAATGTGGTTAATGTAATTTATATATAATTTAATTGATATATTAGTAAATATTGAAGTTTATATTTGGTTATACACACAAAAAAGGGAGGTGATAACTAATTATTTGGGTATAGATATTTGATTATAGGCATTGATTAGATTGAATTAAATAATTAATTGTGATTGTGATTACTGTAGATTAACTAATTAATTATTGTACAGCAAAGCTGATATAGCTTTATTTAGATTTGTAAGTATTTGAAATATTATTTCATAACACTATTTTGAGATTTGGGATTCTATAGCACTTATAGATATACAGGACAATAGTATCTAAATTTAAATAGAGGAATTTGATATATTATTAAGATCTTCAAATATCTGATGATTTAGAAATTAGTTGTAAAAGTGTTCTGGAGGATATATATATTGATAAGAGAGGTTAATCCTGTAACATATCATATCAATTAGCGTAGTAGCCATTTATAGTTGATACTTCTCAATAGTGAATGTTAATTTGGGACAACATATTTAATATAATACAAAAACAGAAACAAATTTTACAAGAAATAACCTCTGTCACTAACACAATGCTTAAAACTGGAAAGAAGACTTCTTCAATACAAACAACTCCAATGCCATCAACCTCAGTGATGGCACAAAAGACAATTGAAGAAACTCTACCTGGAGAAAAACAACCTACCATCACAAATGCCAATATGCAATCGCCCCTTCTTACTTTACAAGAGTCCATGCTGAAGCTTCAGGAAATAATGGCGAAAAATCATACCGAAACAAGAGCTAACACAAACTAAAAGAACTAAAAGAAGAGATGGGAAACTTAAAGGCAGAAATGAAATTAGACATTTTAAAGTTGGATCAAAAAATTGAAACAATACAGCAAGCACTAGAAAGGAATGAATCAACAAAAAATGAGGTTGAGAAAAGGACGGAACAAACAGAAAAAAAGCTGGAAATGGTTGGTGAGCAATTAAGAAATGTGAGTAAAGAAATGGACGATTCCTTGGTATATCTGGAAATGGACAAGGCCGCAGCATATCTGAGATTCCAAAATATAATGGAATCTAAAGAAGAGGACTTAGAACAAGTGATGGCAGGAATATTAGCAGACCTAGCAGGAATATTAGCAGAAAAAGATAAGGATGATATTCTGAAAGAGTTAGACGAAGTATATAGAGTGAGCACAAATTACGCAAGACGACATAAACATCCAAAAGAGGTCCATGTGAGATTTGCCAGAAGGAAAGTGCAAGATGTTATATACAAAATTTTTAGAGAAGTAACAATTACATACAAAAGAAAAGAAATCTTGGTGCTTAAACAAATCCCAAGAAGAGTGAAAGAGCAGAGGCGAGATTATAAATTTTTGGCGAACCAATTAAACCAAAAAGGTATCATATTCAGATGGTTAATCCCAGAGGAAATGCTAATCACTTGGGAAGAAAGAAAAATTAAAGTGGACTCCATGGAAAAAGCCCAAGAATTCTATGAATGATTGATAGGCCATGAAGAATCGAGTAGTAGAGACAAATCAGAAATGAATTCGCAAGACGACCAAGACTATCAAAAAAATAGAGATGGGAATCATAGGAATTCGAAAAACAAACAACATCAAGAAAGAGAAGAACCGAAGACACACAATCAGCCACAAAGAGAGACAGGAGTAACTACAAGACAAAGAGCAAGAGTCAATTAGGTGATGGATGAAGAAAAGAAAATACTATCACTTAACATAAATGGCCTAAACTCTAGGATAAAAAGGAAAAGAATATTAACCAAATTAATTAAACAAAATGCAGATATAATATGTTTACAGGAAACTCATATAAAGAAGGAAGAAGAAAAATATCTAGAATGCCCCAAGCTAGGGAATTTGTATACTTCGCCAGCAGATTTTAGGAAAAAGAAAGGGACAGCAGTATATGTGAAAGACGATATGAAAACAGAGCCAATTTGGATAGACCCCAATGGAAGAATTCTGGTGTTACAAATTTGGATTAAATCAATTCCAATTCTACTAGTGGTAATTTATGCCCCTAACGATAACCAAAAGGAATCTTTTAAACAATTACATGGGAAATTAGTGGAATTAGATAAAAGGAATATTTGCACCTTGGAGGATTTCAATGCTATTGTGGACCACCAGAAAGATCATAGTAGTGGGGGGAAAGAAAAAAAGAGAACTACCAAAAACATGTGAAGAAATGATGACTGAACTAAATTTGATAGACATGTGGAGGAAATTAAACCCTGAGAAAAAGCAATTTACATTTTACTCCAACCCTCACCAATCACGGACACGAATCGATATGGTGTGGATGAATGGTGAGTTAGTAAATGAATTAAAAGAGATTGAAATTTTACCAAACAAATGGGCAGATCACAACCCAATTCAGATAGTGTGGAAAGGCAGGAAGAAACCAAGAAAAAGGTGGACCCTAAATACACAGCTAATTAAAGAGAAAGAATTTATGAATAAACTTGACGAGGAATTAGACTATTTTTTAAAAGAAAATAATAATGAGGCAACTACGAAACAGAATATTTGGGATACAATGAAGGCAATAATAAGAGGCACAACGATATCATACACTGCTAAAAGAAATAAAGAAAAATATGCCCAACAAAATAAATTAGAACAAAGAATCAAAGAATTAGAAATTCAGCTACAAAACACCCCAAAAGATTGTAAATTGAAAAAACAGATGATAATAACTAAACATAAATTAAATTTAATTGAACAAGAAGGAATGGTTTCAAAGTTGAATACGGCCAGACAGATATTTTTTGAACAGGCCAATAAACCAGGAAGGTGGTTGGCCTATAAACTTAAAAAAGAAAAACAAAAAAGACTGATCTATCAATTAATAGATGAGAATGGGGATGCCCAACAAGGGATAGAACAGAAAAAGAAAATCTCATGTAAATTCTTTGAAGATCTTTATAAAAAGAAGGAGGTAAATGAGGACATGATAAGAAACTATTTGGGTATTACTAAAGATAAAATAATCAAGGAGGAGGTGAAGGAAATGTTAACTACAGACATCACGTGGCCCGAGTTAAAAGCAGCAATAGAAAACCAAAAGAACAATAAAACCCCAGGACCCGATGGGATACCAGGGGAACTTTATAAGAAAATAGGAGAACAAATAGGACCTCTCATGGTGGAAGTATATAATGAGGTCCTACTAGCAGCAAGAATGGAAGGAGACAACTGATATCACTGATTCTGAAAGAAGATTCAGATTTACGACTTATACAAAATTATAGACCAATTTCCGTTAAATATTGATTATAAAATATTTAACACAATTATAGCAAATAGATTTAAAAAAGTTGAATGAATATATACATAAAGGTCAAAACGGATTTCTTCCCAATAGACAAATTAGGAATAATTTAAGAATAGTATTAAATGTTTTGGAATACTACGAAGCACATCCGGAAAAGCAAATAGCCCTTGTATTCTTGGATGCACAGAAGGCCTTTGACGATCTAAATTGGCAATTCCTAATCCAACAAATTTACAATATGAATTTAGGCACTAAATTTGAAAACATCGTGACTACAATTTATGATTCACAAAAAGCGAATATTATAATTAATGGAGAGTACACACGCTCAATAAAAATAGAGAAAGGAGTCAGGCAGGGATGTCCATTATCTCCCCTGCTCTTCATATTATTTTTGGAAACATTGCTTACACGAATTAGACAGAACCCAGGAATAAAAGGAGTAAAAATTAAAAAAGAAGAAAATAAATTCCAGTCATTTGCGGATGATATGGTATTTTTTTTATAGAGGGACCATTTGAAACAGGTCAAGAACTATTGAAAGAGTTAGATCAATCTGGGGAAGTTGCAGGACTTAAAATTAATAAGGAAAAAATGAAATTAATAACCAAAAATTTAACAGAAAAACAAAAACTAAAATTGGAAAGAATAATGGGATTACAAATAGTAAAAAAAGCTAAATACTTAGGAATTTGGTTGATGGCTCAATGCAAAACTCTAATGGAAAATAATTATAATAAATTATTACAGCCAATCAAAAAAGATTTAGAGATATGGGTTAAACTGCAAATCTCCTTATTAGGGAGGATTGCCACTATAAAAATGAATATTCTGCCCAAATTTATTTACTTATTCCAAACAATACCAATCAAAATACATAAAAATTACTTCATGGAACTTAACAAGATAATTACCAAATTTATTTGGCAAGGGAAAAAACTGAGGACAAACCCAAAGGCAATGCAAGATATGAAGAGCAGGGGAGGTATGGCACTGCCAAACTGGGAATTATATTATAGTGCAGCCTCCTTACTTTGGTTGAAAGAGTGGGTAAATCTGTCGAATAAAAGGATCTTATTTTTATTTTATTTTTTATTTTTATTGGTTTTTAAAACAAACATAAACAAACAAAAACATAAAAACATCAAGCCATCTTCCATATATATACATACAGTCTGCCAGTTGGTTTACAAATTGTTTTGTGCTTCCATTTTGTAGTCTTCAATTACAATTACATTATATATATTCTCATATTTTCAGTCAAGTATTAAATACATTAATATCATTATTAATCAATCATTTGACTATACTTTTATTCATTCATATTTTACGAAGTCATCATATTTTACTTAATTTGTTTTATGACAGTTCATATTATCATCTCAAATCTATCCTACAATCATTTTGTAGATATAATAGGAAAAGAATACATCTTTATATATTTATTATTTTCTAAGAATCTACATATTTCATTACTATGTTTTATTGTTTAACCATTGATAGAATAGATCCCAAATTTTATAAAATTGTTTATCATCTTGTTCTCCAATTTCAAATGTCAATCTACTCATTTCAGTACATTCCAATATTTTCTTAATGATTTCCTCCTGTGATGGTATTTTCTAATTTTTCCAGTTTTTAGCAAACACAATCCTAGCCACTGTTAATACATTTACAATCAAGTATTTCAGTTCTTTACTATATATTTCAGGTAAAATTCTCAATAAAAATATCTCTGGTTTCTATATCAAATCTATATGCTTTTTTGTCATTTTTTCCAACCACATGTGGATTTTAGTCCAGTATTTTTTAGCATCTGCACATGTCCACCACATATGGTAATATGAGCCAGATGTCTAATGACATTTCCAACATTTTTCAGATTTGTTCTTGAACATTCTTGCTATTCTTGTCGGGGGGAAATGCCACCTGTAAAACATCTTATACAAATTTTCTTTATATGCTGTTGACATTGTCATTTTACAATTTTGAGACCACAACTTTTGCCATTTCTCTAGATCAATCCCATATCCAAAATTCTTCCCCCAAGCAATCATTGTTTCTTTAACTTGTTCTTCTAGTTTAATTTCTAATAAATATCCATACAATTTTTAATCACCTTTTCATCAGTATCTGTCAAAATCTTATCTAAATCAGTCAATTTATCACAGAAACCTTCTGTTTTAGAATCTTTATCATACCTTGAATGTATTTGCGCATATGAAAACCAATTCATCTTTATACCTTGTTCCTCTAATTTTTGTATAGATTTAAGTTCACCCTTTTCATTCAATATTCCACCATATCTGTTTGTTCCTTTTTATATATTATAGGATAAGAAAATGCTTCAATAGTCGATAGCCAGACTAGAATTTTCAAATAACATTGTCCTTTAATCTTCTCCCAATTTAACCATAGAGACTCTCGTATATAATGTCTTCTAAAATACCCCTGTGTTTTGGTTCCTTTATACCATAAAAAAGCATGCCACCCCAACAACAGATCATGTCCTTCTAATGTCAACAATCTAGTATTTTTTAAAGAAAAAACAATTTTATTAGTTTTTAAAAACAAACAAACAAACAAAACATAAAAACATCCAGCTTTCTTTCCTAAATATACAAACAGTGTGTCGGTTGGTTTACCAGTTTTTGTGCATTCATTTCGTAGTCTCAATTACAGTTACATTACATAATAACTCATATTATCAATCAGAAATTATATATCCTAGTATCACTATTAAACAATCATTTGACTATAATTTTATTCATTCATACTTTACGAGATAACTATAATTTACTTAGTTTATTTTATAACAAATCATATAGTCATACCAAATCTATCCTGAAAACATTTTATAGATATGATATCAAATAACAAAAAAAGAAAAAAATATCTTTTTATATACTCATTATTATCTAAAATTCTAAATATTCTATTATTGTATTTTATCATCCAACCATTGATAGAAAATGTCCCAAATTTTATAGAATTGTTTATCCTCTTGTTCTCTAATTTCAAATGTCAATCTACTCATTTCAGCACATTCCAATATTTTCTTAATAATTTCTTCCCGCAATGGTATTTTCTCATTTTTCCGATTTTTAGCAAATACAATCCTAGCCGCTGTTAATACATTTACAATCATATATTTCAAATCTTTACTCTATGTATCAGGTAATATTCCCAATAAAAAGATCTCTGGTTTCAAATCTATGTGTTTCTTTGTCATTTTTTACAACCACATGCGAATTTTAGTCCAGTATTTTCTAGTGTCCTCACAAGTCCACCACATATGGTAATATGAGCCAGGTATCTGATGACATTTCCAGCATTTTTCAGATTTATTCTTGAACATTCTTGCTATTCTTGTCGGGGAAAAGTGCCACCTGTAAAACACCTTATACAAATTTTCTTTATAAGCTATTGACATTGTCATTTCATAATTTTGAGACCACAATTTTCGCCATTTCTCTAAATCAATCCTATATCCAAAATTCTTCCCCCAAGCAATCATAGTTTAACTTGTTCTTCCTCTAGTTTAATTCCCAGTAAATAACTGTATAATTTTTTAATCACCTTTTCATCAGTACCTGTCAAAATCTTATCTAGATCAGTCAGTTTATCATAAAATCCCTCTGTTTTAGAATCTTCATCATACTTTGAATGTATTTGCGCATATGAAAACCAATTCATCTTTATACCTTGTTCCTCTAAGTTTTGCATCGATTTAAGTTCATTCTTTTCATCCAATATTTCCCCGTATCTAACTGTTCGTTCCTTCTTATAAATTATGGGATAGGAAAATTATGGGATAGCTTCAATGGCCAATAACCAAACCGGAATTTTCAAATAACATTGTCTTTTGATCTTCTCCCAATTTAACCACAAAGACTCCCATATATAATGTCTTCTGAAATAACCCTGTTTTTTAGTTCCCTTATACCATAAAAAGGCATGCTAACCCAACAGCAAATCATGACCTTCTAATGTCAACAATCTAGTCTTTCTTAATGTTATCCATTCCTTGGCCCACATCAAATTTGCAGCTTGATAGTACAACTCCCAATTAGGCAAACCAAAACCTCCTCTAATTCTAGCATCTTGTAAGAGTTTATTAAGAGTTAAATATGGCAAGGTAAGAAAGAGTAGCTTTATTCTCTTTCTTACCTTGCCATATTTACTTCAACACAATTTTATTTAAGTCTTCAAAATATTTTCCGAGCCTAATTGGTATTGTTTGAAACAAATATAAGATTCTGGGTAAGATATTCATCTTGATTGTTGAGATTCTCTCTATTAGTGACAATTGTAGATTTTCCCATTTTTTCAAATCTAAGGCTATCTGTTGTTTAAGTTTAATATAATTATTCTCTTTTAATGTACTGCATCTTGATGTCAAATATATCCCCAAATACTTGACCTTGTTGGTGACTTGAATTTTCAATAGGTCTGCCAATTCTTCTCTTTGTCTTAGTAACATATTATTTGTCAAGATCTTTGTTTTATCTTTATTTATTTTCAGACCAGCCACCTCACCATATGCCTCTATCTTTTCCAATAGTTTTGGAGCTGTTTTTAAAGAGTCTTCCAAAATAAAGGCCAAATCATCAGCAAAAGCTTGCAGTTTAAATTCTTCCTTTTTAATTTTCATTCCTTTTATGCTTTTATCATCTCTAATATTTCTATTCAACACTTCCAAAGTCAATACAAATAGCAAAGGTGATAGAGGGCATTCTTGTCTTGTACCTTTTCTTATATTAATAGAATCTATGAATTCTCCCTCTATCATTACCTTTCCCGTTTGCTTATAATATATAGCTTCTATTGCTTGAATAAATTTTCTGGCAAAATCCATCTGTTCCAATAGTAGTAACATAAATCTCCAATTCACATTATCAAAAGCCTTTTGGGCATCAAGGAATATCAAAGCCATTTGCTTTTCAGGATGTGCCTCATAATATTCCAAGGTGTCCAAGATTACTCTCATATTGTCTTTAATTTGTCTCTTTGGCAGAAATCCACTTTGATCAGGATGAATAAAATTGTTTAAGTATTTTTTAAGTCTTTCTGCCAATATTGAAGCAAAACTTTTATAATCTGCGTTTAGTAAGGAAATAGGTCTATAGTTCTTAATTTGTAATGGATCGTCTTTTCATGGTATTTCTTTTCCTTGTATAGTCTATTATCAAGCCTCTGGCATATGCCTTCATGGTATCCCATACGTTCTGGATTGATGTATCTTCTTTTTTGTTTTCTCTAAAAAAGAAAGCCAGTTCTTTCTCCATCCACTGTGTGGTCTTTTTCCTTTAATATAGTATTATTTAACGTCCATCTAGATCTTCTTCTTTGTCCTTTCCATTTAATTGTCATTGGATTGTGATCTGCCCAAGTACTTGTTTCAATATTTATTTCTTGAATATTGACTAACAATTCTGTTGACATCCATATCATATCTATTCTGGATCATGATAAATGTCTATTTGAGTAGAAGGTATATTGTTTAGCTTTAGCATTTCTTTCTCTCCATGTATCTTTTAAGTTTATTTCATCTACCATTTTAAAAAAGGATTTGGGGAGAGTCTTTCTGTTTTGCTTTGTTGTTTTCTGTGCTGTACAGTCCAGTTTATTATCTAGAATTCCATTAAAATCTCCCATCATAACTATATTAGCATAGTCCAGTTCAATTATTTTCATATGTAATCCTTTATAAAATTCTTCTTGATTGTCATTCGGGACATAGATTACAATCAGGAGTGTTTTCATATTATTGTCCATTATTTCCATCATTAGTATCCTTGCACTGTCATCAATTTCGCTGGGATAATATCTTTAATCTTTAAAAACCACTCCTCTTTTCTTGCATTGTGTCAAAGAAGTAAATATTTTCCCTAATTTTGACTGTACCAACAATTGTTCATGTTGCTTTTTAATATGTACTTCTTGTAGGCAGATTATATCAAATTTTAATTTCTCTAATTTATGGAAGGTTTTCCTTCTTTTAACAGCTGAGTTAAGTCCATTTATATTAATTGTAATCAGTTTTTTCTCTTCCATGGTTATATTTTGTAGTTAGGTTTAGCAGCTCTCGTAGATCTTGGTTCACGTTGTTCTTTGGCTTCCACCTTTCCACCTACTGCACCTTCTTCTTTTTCAGTCGACATTTGGCAGTCCTCTTGGAATTCATTTAGTGAGATCTCTTTTTCGGCTTCTTCCTCTTTCCCTCCAAAAAATTCTGTGTAAAATGATTCAGCTTTCTCAATTGAGTCAATTCTATATCTCTGTTCTTGCCATGTGAACATTAAACCTTCTGGAATCAGCCATCTATAATTCACCTCTTTTTTAAGTAGCATTTTGGTCAGAAATCGGTATTCTCTTCTCATCTCTCTCACTCTTCTGGGTAATCGTTTCAGGACCACAATCTCCTTGTCTTTATATTTCAATGTTTTCTCTCTTGCCACTTGCAATATTTGTGTTTTAATGGCTTTCTTTGTAAATCTGATGTGAACTTCTCTTGGTAAGCTATTTCTCATTGTATATCCTATATGTGAAGACTCAATAAACCTCATCTTTCCATCCGTCATCTTCTCTTTTGTTATTTCCAAAGCTTCAGCCAAAATTTCTATCATTATCTCAGCTAGGTTTTGTCCCTTTTCTTCCTCTATGTTTTGGAATCTGAGATAAAATTCTGATCTGTCCATCTCCTATCTCAGCCTACCACTTTTATCTTGTTCAACCACAGTTAATCTGCTATCAATATCTTCTTGTCTCTTTGTTTATCTTCTTCAATATTTTGGAATCTCTCATCATACTTCATCATCATTTGTTGAATGTTCTCCACCTTTTCATCAGTTTTCCCTGTTCTTTGTTCAATGTTCTCTGTTCTCTTTTCAATATTCTCTGTTCTTGTTTGAATATTTTGAATTCTTTGCAGGGTCACTTTTTCATGTTCTTTTTCTTGCCGTAACATTGTCTTTATTGAACGTTGTCCTCCAGATGGTGGAGAGGAAGAAGTAGAAGTTGAGGAACTAGGGGCTGTTAGTTTCCTACTCATTTTGAACAATTCAAAATATTCAGGTTCTTCTAGACCTTAATCCAATTGTGAAATAACCAATTGCAATTCCAAATAAAAATAGTAGGAAAAAAGAAGCCAAATAGTAGTAGTAGTAGTAATAATAATAAATAAATAAATAAATAATAAAAATTTCTTCAGGTTCTTATATACCTTAATCCAATCGATTGGCTAGATAGCGGTAAAAACTCAAAAATGGAGGAAAAGACCATAAACACACACACAAAAAGAAAAAATCGTTAAATCCGAAAAAAGGCGGAAGAGTGAAAAATAAAAAACTAAACAAGAGTAAAGAAAAATTCTTCAAGTTCTTCAACACGTTAATCCAATTAAAAGGTCTCAGATATAAAAGGATGCATAAGAAAAAAAAGGCCACACAAATAAAAAAAACCAATATGGAAGGTAAATGGAAAGAAAAAAAATACAAGGGAGGGAGAGAGAAAAAAGAAAAGAGACTACTCCCTTAAAAACAAAGGGAAGGAAATCATTAATACTAAAGCTTTTCCTTTAAAATAAAAAGCAAACATGGGAAATTAACTTCAAAAGACAAAAAGAAAAACAATAACAAGTTCCAAAAGGCCCAAAAATCCAAATAGCTATTACAAAAAGTAAACTGATAAGGAGGGGTAGCGCAGCTTAGAAAAAATAAAAAGAGCACACTGCACTTTGTTTAATTATCCAAGGCTTTTGTTATAACTCTCTTGTCCAGAGTCTTATCACCTTTTCTTTTCCTATAAGCTTCAACACCAGACTCCAGCTGTTGATAAAAAGCCAGAAGAGCACCCGCAATAATACTCTCCCATGCTCTTCCCTCTATCTTATCAAATATCAACGTCCTTGAAAAGAAGTCTCAGTTCTTTCTCAGCTTTATCTGGTCAAGAAAAAGAAATTGAATATTTCCAAGCTTTTGGTTGGCAGTGTTACAAAGTTTATTTTGCTTTCACCTTCCCCCTCCTTCTCCAAACAAAATATAATAAGAATTAATTAAAAAGGGAAAAAGATATTTTAAAAAAATAACTAAAAGGGAGTCTCTAGCCTAGAATATTATAAAGTCAAAAAGGAGAACAAGAGTAGATGAAAGAGGAGAATAAACCAGTCCAGTTTCAAAATATAAAATCATGTGTAGAAAATCTAGCAATGAGAAAAAAAAATATTTCTTTGACATTCCTGTTCCAAATCGCCAGTTAGTCCCTTCTGTCAAAATTTTTACAGATTTTTTCTTTTCCTTAGGGTGTCCTTTCAAATCTTAAAATAAAGAAAAAGTTATCATCAAACCGGCACACTCTCTCTTTCCGTTCTCTTTCATTTTGGAGCTGTCCCAACTTCAGCAGCTTTAATGGCTGCCTCTTTGACGCTGGCAAAAAGAGCTTCCTCTGGATCTACCGGGACTTTGCAGTATCCCTGGGATCGACAGGATGTGCTCTTTACATTCACCGTCTCTTCGGGACGGTTTAGATTCGATTGTACCATCCAGGAGCAAAGATATCGGCAGCGATCTCAGACCTCCAAGATCGCAGGCCGTATCACCATGACGCCAGCTCCCCTGTTCTCCTTCCAAAAGGATCTTATTTTTAGAAGGCCATGATTTACAGAGGGGATGGCACTCATTTTTATGGGACACTATTAAAATTAAGTAGAAGTATTTCCACAGACATATCATTAGAGATTCCTTATTGGTTAATTGGAACAAAATAAAAAAAAATTATTTAAAAATCCCAATCTGGATCTCAATGATGGAGGCAATGATACATCCAAATAATCTAGATCTTAATAAAATGATAAAATACAAAGACCTTCTTGATGTGCAAGGAACTTTAAAATCATGGCAAGATCTCCAAGAACAAGGGCTCCAAGTAGACCGGTGGGCTTATCTGCAAATTCAAAATAGATATAGCCAGGACAAGAAAAATTTTGGAATTTATACTAAGGCAGAACAATTAGATAAAATCCTATTAGGTCCAGATAAAAAAATATATAACTAAAATAATCATTTATTAGAGATGGAATTAGAAGAGGAAGTAGTCAAAGGCAATATGATAGCTTGGAGCAGAAACATAGGACGTACCATTACATTATCAGAGTGGGAAAAGGTCTGGATAAGGAATAATAAAATTACAAAATCAGCAGCATATAAAGAAAATACCTTTAAAATTATGGAGTTCCTTCGGCGACAGACAGAAATCCACGATCGTGCATGGTTTTGGTCTGGGCTCACCACTGGAGCACCCCGAGCTGGCTGGTTTTGGGGCTAAGCCACCCGTAGAGGTGGTGAAGAGGGGGGAGACTGCCAGCAGGGTTGAGGAGAGCCGCATCTCTCCTCCTCAGCTGGCCATTACTCCCTTTCCTGAAGGCGGTTGCAGCGGTGGTCAGAAATGGCCACCTCAAAGAACTCGACCGGAAAAGAATGTGCAGGAGGAAGATAAGAAGTGAAAGTTTTGGCTGACCAGGTTAAATTGCAAAAGCAACAACTAAGGTACCCTGGAATTTAAACTTACAAAAAAATAACATTGCTCCCAAAGAAGAGTCGGAAGCAGCGAAGGAAAGTGAAAAGGGAAAAAGATATTTTAAAAAAATAACTAAAAGGGAGTCTCTAGCCTAAAATATTATAAAGTCAAAAAGGAGAACAAGAGTAGAAAAGGGAAAGGTTTGGGTTTTTTTTTTTCTTCCCTCCCTTTCCCTATACTGACAACTAAGGGACTTAAATAAGAAATCGGAAAAATCCTCTTTGACATCAACAGGCAATTAAGCTGAAAATAAAACAAAATGTCAAAGGAATAATAAAGATTCTGGACACTAATTTTTTTTTTTCATAAGCAGGAAAGGAGAGAAAAATAATAAAAGGGCAGGATCTGGAAAGCGGGAAGAGACTGCCTGGAATTAAAAAGAATCTGCAGTAAAACTTCAACAAGACTTCTAAAAGATACATTTTAACTGAAACTTTGTAATTAAACAGTAGAACCCCAGGAAGAGAAAGTGAAAAAAAGAGCAAAAAGAAACAGCTTGCATGTATTTGGATTACTTGGCGATCTTTGGATTCTTGGTTATTGCATTTGAATGACTAAAATTAATCGGGTGGTTGTTTAAAAATTTATACAATGGCACTACTTCTGGATGAATTGAAAATGGAACTTAAAAAGTATAAAGAAGATGCACACGAAGGGAGGGGTTCTTTTGGCTTTGTTTTTCAATTCTTAGAAATGGATATTTGAAACTATGAGAAACAACAAGAAAAGACTGCAAAACAAGAAGACTGGGACAAAGAAGAAGTCATCTTTAATGAACAAGTAATTCTATGTGGGGAAGAAAAAGGAAAGGGGGGAAAGAGAATGGAGAATTTAAGACTAAAAAAAAACAACCAAAGAAAAGAAAAATAATTTGAAAAATAAGTATAATACTGGAAAGCAACAGAAATGGGGAATACAGAAGAGAGAAATAAAGGTAGAGAGACAAGGGGGTAAAAAGGGGAGAGAGAAGAAGAGAGGGAAGAAGGAAAGGAAAAGAAGTTACAAAGGACCGGAACAAAATATAGAGAAACAGGACCTATTTAGAGATAATGGGTGAAAATTTAACTGAAAAAGGGATTCTGTAAAGGTACATAAGATTGTATTGTTATATTAGTAATAGAAATAACTTTAGAAAATTGGAAACAATGTATGATTCAAATGAAGGATAAAATAGTGTAATTTAGTGAAATGTTTGTTAATAAAATAAGTGAAATAAAATAAATGAGAAAATTCAATTAGGAAGGGATGGGAACATTTTAATTAGTTAATGTTTTATAAAATATAAGTGAGGGGGGGGATTAATTATGGAAAGCTTATAATTGTTCCCATAGAAGTATGATATTTAATTGAAAAATAATGTTAAAGAAGTTAAGATTTTAATGAATATTAATGATAGAATTGAATTGGAATGGAATGTGTTGTTTTAATTACATATATTTATATTTTTTTCTTTTTTTAAGAATATAGTGTGTATTTTAAGAATGCACCAAGCAGAATCTGAATGGAAGTTATATATTATATTGAATGTTATAACTTTAGGGTATATATTGAAGCCTAAATAAGAGTTAAATAAACTTAAAAGATATAAAGGTGTCATACTCCAATCAGTAACTACAGGAGAAACTTTGTTTAATGAGAAAAGATAATAGATAATTGAAACATGACAGACGAAAAATATAAATATAATGATTTGAATTGAGACGAGGTAATTAAAATAAAATTGAGAAAATTAAAAGAGGGGAGAAGCTATGTATGGAATAGAACATAAAAATGAGCATGAAATTGAATTTGTGTCTATACGAAGAAATGTAACCCAGTTTACACTACTTTCAAAAAAGATGTTTTATTTGTATTTTTTTGTGAAAACTCAAATAAAATTTACAAATAAAAGGAATAATAAAATTACAAAATCAGCAACATATAAAGAAAATACCTATAAAATGTTTTATAGATGGCATCTTTCGCCCTCGAGAATAGCGAAAATGTCTCCTAACATGAATCCGAATTGCTGGAAATGTAAAGAGAAACAGGGAACATTCTTTCACATGTGGTGGTCCTGCACTGAAGCCCAAAGATACTGGCATAGAATTAAAAAATGGTTAGAGAAAATAACGGCGGAGCAAACTGAATTAAAACCAGAATTCTTCTTATTGGGGATATTTAATAGACAAATTTCTTAAAAAGTCAAATATATAATACTGCACAGTCTTACTGCAGCCAGAATAACCTTTGCACAGTGTTGGAAACAAGCAGATATTCCAACAGAGGAAATGGTTATTCAGAAGATAACAGCCTGTGCAGAGATGGATAAATTAACCTTAGCACTTAAGGAAAAAGAAACATCAGAATATTATAGAAGCTGGGAATGCTGGTATGACTGGATAGAACAAAAATAGAAAATATATTAGTAAACAATGTAAAAGGTAAAAGAGGTAGTAATTATATATTCGCAATAAGATGCATTTGTAAATATATCACCAATATTGATAACAAACAAGGAACCATAGACTGTCAATAGTAGAATTGTTAGTTTTTAATCATTTTCTTTTTTCCTTTTTCTCTGTGTGTTGTGTATGTGTTTGTTTGATATTTTAGTTCTATAATTAATAAAGTTTATTTTTTAAAAAGCGACACTTTCTTAGTAAGAAGACGAAAGTTATCTTATCTAGATCAGGGACCACAAACTCATTAGTTCATTGACCATTCATGAAGCATCAGATGATTCATCATTTCCCATTTGACTTTAACAACTCAACTTACAACCACAATTGATGCTAAAATTTCTGTTGCTAAACAAAACAGGGGGTTAAGTAAAATTCGCCCCATTTTACAACATTTCTAGCCACAGTTGATAAGTAAATTATTGCTGTTGTTAAATGTGATGACCCGGGAAGCAGCACACATGTAATAAATTCCCAAACATGAAAAAATTTCCTTTAATGCCTCCAACTTGGCCTCACTGTTCAATTGTTCACAGTTGGAGATTAAACTCTTCCCAAAATAGTCTCCAAAAGAAAGAAATACAGTCCAAACTCAAAGAATAGATAACGGAGAAATAAAAAACCAAAACAAACCGCATTGAAGGAATTTCCACGACAGACCAGAATAATTAATTACAAACTTCAAGAAGATAACAAGGCACAGTCCATTGGAAGAACACCAACCAAGATAAACCTCAGCCGGAAATAAAACACGCTTTGCTCCTAGCAACGCTGTGTTGAAACCATCTCTCTTATATATTAGTCTCCCCAGCTGCAACTAATGAGGGGGATCATGGCCACTTTCTCTCCTGTAGGCCACGTTGTTGCCTTCTTCGTTCCCCCCTGCGTGCCCTAGGATGGAGAGGGGATGGGCCTGGGTCTTCCTCTGACTGCCCAGCCGGCCTCTGCCATTCCCCAGCCTCCTCCACAACCTCCAGAGCCACACTTCCACTCCCTGTCGGCTGTTCCTCCTGTCCACCAGGGGCATGACATTAAGTTAGCAACGTGGTTGTTAAAGGAAATTGGCTTCCCCATTAACTTTGTGTATCAGAAGGTCACAAAAGTGGATTACATGACCCCAGGACACTGTAACCTTCCTAAATACATGCCAGCTGCCACATGTCTGAATTCCGATCACATGATCATTGGGATGCTGCAACAGTCATAAGTATGAAAAGTGCTCATAAGTCACTTTTTCTTTGCTGTTACAACTTCAAACTACACAAATGGCTGTAAGTCAAAGACTTCCTGTAATAGTACTACAAATACAGACCTAGTACTATAAATATTGACTTGGATAGTCCCATCATTTCTTGGGGGTTGATAGTGGTCACTTTTGGGGATCTTGCTGTAGACAAGTATTGAGATCCCATACTACATTTTTGATGACAAACGATTTTGTCAAACTCATTTAAGGATATGCAGAATTGGATCATCTCCAGGAACTGATTATTCAAATTTCCAGCAAAGAAAAATCCACAACTCAATAAGGAAACTTAATTTGTTGATCAAAGTTGCTCATAATATTAAGGGATGTCTTCTAATGGCAAGGGACATGGTGGCTCAGTGGCCAAGACACTGAGCTTGTTGATCATAAAAGTCAGCAGTTCGGCGGTTCGAATCCCAAGCATCGCATAGCAGAGTGAGCCTCCTGTTACTTGTTCCAGCTTCTGCCAACCTAGCAGTTTGAAAGCATGTCAAAATGCAAGTAGAAAAATAAGGACCCCTTTAGTGGGAACGGAACAGCATTCTGTGCGCCTTCAGCGTTTAGTCATGCTGGCCACATGACCACGGAGACGTCTTCAGACACCGATGGCTCTTTGGCTTTGTAACGGAGTTGAGCACCACCCCCTAGAGCCGGAAACGACTAGCACAGATGATGAAAAATGAGTTGACAAAGATGAAAAGATGACAAGGATCATAGCAATACAGCCTACTACATGGGTAAATACCTTTTGGCCTAAGATAGTGCTGTGGGAATTGGGTGTTCAGCAGAGTGATGGCACGAGGAAAAAACTGTCTTTGTGTCCAGCTGTTTTGGCATGCTATGCCCTATAGCACTCCCTAAGGGGAGGAGTTGAAGCAGTTTATGTCCATGGATGTAAGGTATCTGTAGATATTTTCTCAGCCCACTTTCTGGTTCGTGCAGTATACAGGTCCTCAATGGAAGGCAGGATCTAAAATCATCCTCATCTTTTTGTCAAACTCCTAGTTTCTATGAGTTCATTTCAAATTAGTTATAACTTCCATAATGTACAGTCAGCAATGAATATGGTCTTACCAGCTGCCAGCAATTACTGCCAAAAGAGACTCCATTTCTAAAGTCATATTTCTTTTAATTATTCTCAGACTCTACTCCAAGAAAGATGAAATTATGCGATCCAAACAAGCTGCAAGGCACATTGTTAGATTTAGCCTTATGATGTTGCATAAACCCAATATTTGAAGCTTCTACAATAAACCATGAATTAGGTTGACACATTATGTTAGGCTATAGCTTTTTACCTACTGCACTCCACCCCTCCCTTGCTCCCATGGTGACTGGTTTGGTCTAGTGATTAAGGCACCAGGCTAGAGAGCAGGGAAATGGTGAATTCTAGTCCCCCCCTTAGACAAGAAAGGGAGCTGGGTGCATTTGGGCTAGCTGGAAGTTCTAGTCCTGCCTTAGGCATGAAAGCCAATTGGGTGGCTTTGGGTTAGTCATGCTCTCCCTCAGTCCCAAACATCTCCTAGGTTGGTTGTGGTGGGAAAAATAGGAGGAAGAGGAGGTAAAAGTATTAGGTATGTTTGCCACTTTGAATTTCTTATAAAGCAATACAGGTAAATAAAAATTAAAGAAAGAAAGAAAGGTATAGCAGGAAGAGCCTTGTTGAAATAAACAACCTACGTGTGAATATATGTGGCTGATTCTAGGAATATTCTGGAACCCCAGGGGCTGAGAGACCAAATTGACAATTCAGCCCCCTTTACAGACCACACAGCAAATCCAAAGAGCATCCTCGCTTCTCTTGCCCATGAAACCAACAGGGTGTTATGGCACCCACCTTTTGGAAAAACTTGTGTTAATTTTCTAGCCCAGTCAGCGTTGCAGCCAAAGTAGTTTTGACCTGCTTGTTATTTGTCAGAGAGGCTCAACTGCTTTCTGCCAAAGTTGATAAGAGACAGGAAGAATGAGAGGAAAAAAACCACAGCCAACTATTCAGAGAAACCAAGCATGCCACAATTAAGTATGTACTTTTAGGGTTGAGCCACATTATTGACAAAGAGCCTAACTCCTCCCAAAAAAATGGAATGCACAATCTGAGTGATGCAAAAAGAATAATACTGGAATGATAGAAGAAAATATTGGTAGCTCAGGGTTGAACTGTGGGGTCCTTGGTGCTCTCTGAGCTTGGTGGCTTTCTTGCAAACATTTCAAGACCTAACTAGGTAATATCATCTGTGCTAGAAAGGAGAGGAGGGGGAGGGGGGAGGGGGAGGAGGGGGGAGAGGAGGAGGAGCGGAGCCCTCGGTGCTCTCTGAGTTTGGTAGTTTTCTTGCAGATGTTTTACCAAGCTAGGTAACACCATCAGTGCTACAACCCACTCCATTCTTCCACTGATGATGTTACCTAGTTTGGTAATGAAACATCTGCAGAAAAATCACCAAGCTCAGAAAGCCCCAAGGACCCCATGGATAATAATTGTATTAAGAAGAGAAATGGTGCTGGTTGAAAGAAGCATTTGCCCAAACCATGTAAATATTAAAGGCATTTCATGATAATTCTGGCAGTTTTACACTACAACACAGAATTGCTAGTGTACCTGAGGAAGTAACAAGAGCCACAGAACTTGGTTGTTTTGCGCGAGGGGGGAGAGAACAAAAATTCTGCTCACTTTGACACAGCTTGTCTATTATGGTAAAACCACGGAGAAGGTGCTGGACCAGGAGGAGAAAGACTCAGATTCTAATCCTCCCATAGCTCCAGGAGACCCAGGGGTTCAGTGCAAAATACACAACTGTTATGTAGAAAAATAGAGCCTCCAGATCCAGATCCTTAATGAAAGGAGGAGCAGGCAAGAAATCAAATAAACATGCAAACCATAATTGCTTGGGCTGTCAACACCTGGTAAATCCTAATCCAATTAACAAATCACAACGGATGGGTTTGTGCAGCTCGCTCAACCCAACCAAATGAATCACTTCTAGCTAAGGGCAAAGTCTGCCTGAGCTTCAGTAACAACCTGCAAAGAGCCCAATTGAGAAGTCAGTTCAGCCATGTTCAATGGGAAAGAGCCCCTCTAAGCCTAAAATAAGCCTGAGTAAGACTTGAAGACTGCAGGGTTCTATCTTCTCTCCTATCTTAGTGATGTGGTTAAAATTAAAATAAGCCACTTATATTTAACAAACAGGTGTGAAAGCTCACACCAATCAGCTTTGCTTGGATTATGACAAGAGAACACACCCATATCTTGCTAGAGATAAGTGTGCCAAGGGTCTTCAAGGGCTGATTGGCTGAACTAGCTAGTACAGGTAGTCCTCAACTTATTATGACAATTGAGCCCACAACTCATCTGCTATGTGAGAAATGTGTTCAGTGAGTTTTGCCCCATTTTGTGACTTTTCTTGCCAGATTTGTTATGTAAGTCACTGCAGTTAAATTAATAATATGGTTATTAAGGGAATCTAGCTTTCCCATTGATTTTGTTTGTCAAAATAGCAACAGCAGTAGCACTTATACACCTCTTCACAGTGCTTTACAGTCCTCTCTAAGCATTTTACAGAGTCAACCCATTGCCCCCAACAATCTGGGTCCTCATTTTACCCACCTCGGAAGGATGGAAGAGCTGAGTCAACCCTCAGCCAGTGAGGATTGAACTATTGGCAGTGGGCAGAGTTAGCCTGCAATACCACATTCTAACCATTGTGCACAGGGAGGGAGGGAGGAAGGAAGGAAGGAAGGAAGGGAGGGAGGGAGGGGAATAGCAACAACACTAGCACCTAGACTTATATACTGCTTTACAGCCCTCTCAAAGCAGTTTACAGAGTCAGCCTCCTGCCCCCAACAATCTGGGTCCTCATTTTACCCACCTCTGAAGGATGGAAGGCCGAGTCAACCTGGGGCCTGGTGGGGTTTGAATTGTCAAATTGCAGGCAGCTGGCAGTCAGTAGAAGTAACTTGCAGTACTGCACTCTAACCACTGCGCCACCATGGCTCACAACAATGTTGCAAAAGGGGATCACATGACCCCAGAACACTGCAATTGTCATAAATGTGAGTCAGGTGTCAAGCATCCAAATGTAAATCAAGTAACCATGGGGATACTGCAACGGCTGTGTGAAAAATGGTCATAAGTCACTTTTTTCAGTGTCGTTGTAACTTTGAATAGTCACTAAGCAAGCTGCTGTAAGTCGAGGACTACCTGTACAGGTAATTCTTAACTTGCAACCATTCATTTAGCAACCTTTCATAGTTACAATGACACTAGAAAAAAGGTGTCCCACAACCAGTCCCTTTTAAAACCGATACAGCATCCCCACAGTCACGTGATGAAAATTCGGGCACTTGGCAACTGGCATGTACTTATGACAGCGCTAGGATTGTGTAATCACTATTTATGGCATTCCCAACCAGCTTCTGGCAAGTAAAGTCAATAGGCGAAGCCAGATTCGCTTAAAGATCCCATGATTCACTTAACAACTGCAGTGATTTGCTTAACAACCATGGCAAAGGTTGTAATATTGGGCACAATTCAGAGGTGGTATTCAGCAGGTTCTGACCAGTTCTGGTAGTGGAAATTTTGAGTAGTTTGGAGAACCGGCAAATATCACCTCTGACTGGCCCTGCCCCCATCTATTCTCTGCCTCCTGAGTCCCAGCTGATCGGCTGGGTCTCCTTTGGTTGCCCTGCCCAGGAGAACTGAGCTGGAAAGCAGGTTAAAGGGGTGGGGAGGGAATGGGGATTTTGCAGTATCCTTCCCCTGCCATGCCCACCAAGCCACGCCCATCAAGCCAAGCCACACCCAAGCCTCACCCACAGAACTGGTAGTAAAAAAAATTGAATCCCACCACTGGCGCAATTCATGTAGCAACTGCTTGGCTTAACAACAGAAATTTTGGGCTCAATTGTGGTCGTAAGTCGAGGACTACCTGTAAACGTAAAAGCAAAACGCTGCTCTTTTCTATTGTGCAAATGCCATTCCATGGTACCGTTAGTTGCTAAATGAAACAACAGAACCACCAGCTCAGCAGAGATTAAAATCCAGGAAAAGACTTCAAAGAATCTGAAAGCAGAGAGGACTATGGAAAGCTGCAAAAAACCAGCCTGGGTGGGACCAATGGAGGCTATGGCATCTGGTCTGCCAAAGGCTGGGAAGTATGGAAATTGTTGAACAGATTGCAGAGGGTACAACAAAATCCAGAGACACTCTGAACAAAAGGGGCTATCCCGTAGCTTCTGTTCTTTGTGACTGTGGTGATATGCAGACCTGCCCTTTGTGTCCTGATTAGTGTATACTTGAGGACCTCATGGCAGCAGGACAAAACACAATGTTGCTAGTTTTGGGGCAAGATCTGTTTAACTTGTACATATTTTAATGTTGTATTTTATGTCCTATACATCTTATTTCAATTGTGATGCTTCTGACACAAATAAATACACAAACCACTGCAAGAGAGAAAGCAAGGGAGGGAGGGAGACCTAAAACTCTTCTCTGTTGCTCTAGAAAAGGAGACTGGGGGTCTCTGCGATTTTGA
This sequence comes from Pseudonaja textilis, assembly GCF_049901715.1. Lineage (NCBI taxonomy): Eukaryota > Metazoa > Chordata > Lepidosauria > Squamata > Elapidae > Pseudonaja > Pseudonaja textilis. Next base: position 13,666 of record NC_142001.1, on the reverse strand, counting down.
GAACAATGGTGGGCTGCTCGCAAACTGATGGGCTTCCAAGCACCAGTCACGAAAGATCTGTTTTTTTGCAAGGAAAACTTGACCCATTGGGATGCTGGGTCTTCCCAAGGGCTCTTGACTGTCAAGGCCCTGATGCAAATAAATACAGAAGCTTAGAAATTGAGTGTGTTGCTTTGTAGCAAGCTGGATTCCCTAACTCTTTTTATAATTATTTAAGATTTAATTTTCAATATGAGTCACAGTCTAGGACTTTGTAAAAACTCAACAGTGCAAGTCCTAACCGAGAACCTAAGAGCTATTAAGGTAACATTTGACTATATAGACAGTTCCAAGTTGTTGGTGTTCTTACAAAGAGAATCTGGTTTAGAACAGGGGCCACTTCTATCTCAAACAGCAAGGTAGAAAAGTCTTAATTCTCCTCCCTTCACAATAGCATTGAATTCAGCAAAAGCAAGCTCTCTGTGGCTGCTAAGTTGAAAATTATTTAACTTCCTCGTTTGATTGGGAAATTTGTGGCTTTTAACAGCCAAGCTTATTTTCCACTGTGGGATAGAAATTAAAAATCCAGCATCTGTGATGTGCACTTCTACAAGTGATTAATCCTTGCTTGCAGAATCCCCAACTTAAACCTGCATGTGGAATATGCTTCTATATATAACAGTAAATCATCTCCAGATGTTCTCACACATACAAGTTGTCACTTAGGGTTTTTGTTAGAGAAAGAAGGCTGGGTGTCACTTATTTTAGGCTGGCATTTGCAAAGCACGATGTACCTGTGAATTAATTTTTACTTTGCTCTTTTTTGCAAAATAACCCAGCGGCACAACTGCATTTGAAAATGGTGGATGGGAAATAACGAGAAGTTATTTTAAAATGTCAGAGCAGGTTCTCTATTTTTTAACAACTTTGGTGGCAATTTCAGTGACTGGAGGATTTGTCTAAAGCAGTACTTCCCCCCCAAAATGGGAAATGACAGCTACATATATCTTGTGCGGCATCTCTCTTTCTCAAAACGTATTTCTAAATATTAGTCTCCTATAGCAGATGGTATATAAGATTAAACACTGAGAAAATGGAAAACGACTGGCTGCAATTTGTTGGACTGAGGCAATAACTATATTGTAGACTTCAGTTCTGACATATTGCACAAGGTGGGTACATCAAGAATAAGCAATGGGAGTTTTTATTTCATTAAAATTTTAATTAAAATGAATCTAGGACAAACATAGGTAAAGCATCCCCATGCCCACCAAAATTAACACATTAAGTTTTCAGACATTTTGGAAGCAAATAATATCTTGCAAGGGGTATTTATTTATTGATTAATTGAATTAATATAGTGTTACTCCAGGTAGGGCACTATGATCTAATTAGATTTCAGTGATCTAATGCAAGACTTGTGTCTGTTTGCTCAATAAATTAAAATATATGGAGCCTTGGAAGCTTCTTGTGCAAGCTGGCATGTATTTACAACAGTTGCAGCATCCTGGGATCAGGTGGTTGCCATTTGCAACCTTCCCAAGTAACTTCCCACAAGCAAAGTTAATGCGGAAGCTGGATTCGCTTAACAACTGCAGCAATTCACATACCAACCATTACAAAAGAATTTGTAAAATTGGTTGAGACTGACTTAACAACTGCCTTGCTTAGCAATGGAAATTCTGGTGCCAATTGTGACTGTAAGTTGAGGACTTACAAATACCAGGTGAATACCAGGTGATAAATACCAGGTGTGGCCTTTCTCAATCTTATATAGCTTTTCTCCCCACCAGAGAGGCTTTCACTTGCCTCCCACTTTGCAAAAGGGGACCAAACTTTTTTTTTACTCGATTCAATTCTATTTTCTCTTCCAAGAGGCGCCTTTTTATAATCCTAGACCAGGCTGTCAAACTCCCAGCCCATCAGCCAGATGCATCACATATTGGCCACATCCCCACCCAGTTTAGCGAAGGTTGGAAAAGTCCCAATACATCACGTGATGCCACCGTAATGACACGAGTTTGACACCCATGTCCTACAACAAGCCAAGTACAAAACCACTAGGGGGTTTCTAAAGCTTGGCATTGGTACAAATTAGCCATCAACAGACACATAAATATAAACTACAGTATCTACAGAGTATGCAAAAGAAACTATCAACATGCCAAAAATGGAACCAGAAAAATCCAGAAACCTCTCCACCAGCAATCAGCATCAGAAGAGCATAGATTAACACCAAGATTAACATCACACCAACAATCAAGTAAATAATACCCCAGTGAAGAAACTGCTAAACAAGCCAACAGTAAACAGCCCAACCAAGGAAACTCTAAGACCACTCCCACCAATACTGACAGGGCAAGCCACCAGAATATAAACTGAGAGCAAACACCACTAGCACTGATGATGTTACTTAGTTGGGTAATGAAGCATCTGCAAGAAAACAACCAAGCTAAGAGAGCACCAAGGATCAACCCTCACCTACAAATATTCTCCTTTATTGATATTCTGGTTTCAGCCAAGCAACTCTAAACCACACTGCCGTTCCCCCTGAAAGTGGAAACAGGGCCTTAGAACACTAGCAATCCACATCTGTGCAAAAGCACATCAGTTGCTTTAGAATAGCACTTGATAGCTCTTAAGGGCATACAGACTGCCTCTTTGTCTTTTGTTGTTTCTCCAGCACATTTTGTAAAGAGCTGCATTCACAAAAGATAACAACCTCCTTTTTCTTTCCACTATTTTTAGAAGAGGAGGAAAAGGAGGAGGAAGAAAGAGGGGAAAAAACAACAACTTGAATGGGGACCCTGTCAGATTATATTTATGTTATTGCTTTCCTCACAGACTTCAGCCTTACAGACTAAAAAGCAGGTTCAGGGAAACTAATCTGCAGATGACAGGGTTGAAAAGCTGTGATACCTCAAAAGTTTATGCAAAACATGTTTTGATACTTATACAGATATGATAAGGACATCTGTGAGAATTACAAGAAGCCAGTTCTACTAAAATGCAGGAAGAAACTCAAGAGGAGAAAGTGGAAAACTCTCTCTCTATAAATATATATAAATTTTATATCCCACAAACTTAAGTTCTAAGAATCACAAAGCTTCTACAAAATTTACCCATTTCTAAGGTCAGCAATAAATACAGAACATGGCATGATGGGGAAGTTAACACATCCCACTAAACTAGGAATCAGCAACCTATTCAAGCAGGGGGGCACTTGCGCAATGTTACACAATGTCACAACCTTGGAGCAATCATGTTTTTGAAAGGAAGAAAAATGAAGAATGAGAAGAAAGCCCCGGCCTTCTGAGAGTTCAGGTGAAAGTTGGTTACCTCACGAGCATCAGAAGCTTTTTAGAAATAACACAGCCAATAGAATCATAGAACACAGAAGCAGAGGGTGGTCTCCTAGTCCAACCTCCTGTTCAGGGCAGGAGCCTTACACTATCCTACTCAAATGGCTGTGCAGTCTATTCTTTAACCCCTCCAGTAATCCTGCATTAAGGAAGGGGTTGAGCCAGATGATCTCTGAGGTCCCTATCAACCCTATGACATGACAGCATGAAGCATGAAGCTCAGTGAAATGTACTAAGTCAGACAACAAACTCTAGTTAACATCAAGCAACACTATTAAACAAAAATACATATTGCTTGTTCATATAATCCTAGCTTTTACTTGAACAGCATCTGGTCTATCCCTCTGCTGGTCAGTTTCAAATCCTGCCCAGGTCAATATGACTTGTTTAGGTAACTTTAAAGTGACAGCTGAAATTGGTCAATGTTGCTCTTCATTTTCTTTGCTGGTAGTACAAATAGTCCTCATCTTACATTTCATTTAGTGACTGTTCAAAGTTACAATGGTGCTAAAAAAAAGGGGGAGACTTATGACCATTTTTCACACATCTGTTGCACTATACCCATGGTCATGTGATCAAAATTCGGATGCTGGGCAATTGATTCACATTTATGACGGTTGCAATGTCCTGGCATTGTGTGATCCCCTTTTGGGACGATCGAAGTCAACAAGGAAACCAGATTCACTTAAACATCCGTGTCACTCATTTAACAACTGCAGTGGTTCACTTAACAACTGTGGCAAGAAAAGTCATAAAATGGAGCAAAACTCAACAAACGTTTCACTTAGCAAGATAAATTTTAGGCTCAACTGTGGTTGTTTAGTCAAGGACTATCTGTAGATTTTTATCATCCATTCACAGCAGGGGTCCCCAACCACCGGTCCCCGGACCGGTACTGGTCCGTGGAACGTTTTCTACCGGGCCGCCGGTTTGCTGGGCGCCGCCATCTTGTTTCGATGAGAAAGGTTTTTTTTAAAGACTCCAATTTTTCTTCTTTCCTTTCTCCCAAAATGAAAATACGAAAAATGAACTGCATAAAGTTCTGCTACAGCAGGCACTCGTTCCCCACAAAAGGAACTCACAAATTACAGAACAAAAAAAAAAAGAGAGAGGTAGGACCAGGATATAGGCAGACGCAAAACTTTATATGCAAAAAATAGCCAATCTGGGCGGTTAGCCCTGAGGAAAGTGTGGGGGGGTAGGGAATGGTAACAGCCGGCATGCATTTTTCAAAAGAACCACACAGGCTGCTGAGCCCTGGACAGAAAGAGTGAGCCGGTAACATTTTGTTGCTTCCTGATTTACTAATTTCAAGCTCCCGGCTGCACTAATCAGGCAGCACCGTGTCGCTCACGTGACCTCCAGGCGCGAGATTAAATTCAAACGGCCGTGTAGGAGGATATCAGGGAGTCGGTTGCGCCGTTTCTGTGGGAGAATCTTTTTGTTGCAAGGCAAGCGGGTGGGTAAGCGCCGTGAGGTGGGGGGGGTCAGATGGGATGCCGCTGTTAAAAAAAAAACTGAGTGAAAACAAATTTAATTTGGATTTAGTGGAAGGACAAGTTTTCCACTTTGTTGGATGGGTTCTAGTTGAACAAATGAAGCCGAAAAAGGGGGCTCTTGCTTTGGGATTGCTCGGCTCGCCTTGTCATGTGTGCTGATGCCAGTACCGGGCCACGGATCATTTTGTGATGCCAGTACCGGGCCGTGGCACAAAAAAGGTTGGGGACCACTGATTCACAGTTCCTTGTGGTTACTACAATGTATTTTTTTCTGGCTTTAGCAAATGGATTTGACTTGTTTGGGTTCTTTCTGCCAAACATGAAGAAAAGCAAAAGCATGATGCTGTTATTTTGTACTGTGTATTGCACAGCAAGGGAAATAGAGTCACTTGAAGTGTGGTTTCTAAAATATACATCAGCAGGTCCCACAAAACTGATTAGAGGATGAAGAAGGGGAAGCAGAAATTAAATATTTACCTATGTTATTTTTAAGGCTGTTTTTTTTCTTTTTTGCTTGTTTTTAAATATTTATATCTAACAATATAGCACAGGTTTTGCTATTAAGCTCAAAAATTACATTTCTTTTTTAATATCATGAAAACAACTCAACATATTCTGCTTGGTACCTCTTACTAAGGTTGTATGGAGCCTTAATTGCCTATTTTCAGGAATTATCTTAACTTTTTCTTAAAAAAAAGTTTTTGTTTTAAATTAGAAAAAGAGAGAATGTTGTTCTCCCAATGAAATTGCTAGAAATAATTATGTTTGGAAAGAATCACTGAAGGGCCAGTGACCGTGCTGGATTAAGGCTGTGTCACGCAGAGGCCACGCCCACCCCCCCACTCCACCTCCACTAATGGGGAAAACATTGCAAAAGTCACGTGACAGCAACATGACACCGCAAGTTTGACACCAGTGATATGTGGGGTAAAAACATTCTTATCTTCATAAAAGATTTTAAGAAAAACCCTGAAGTGCTAGAATTATAGTAGGATGACTAACTATGGATTATGGTAACAATGCACCATTGCCTTAATTTTGTAGATGAGTCTCCTGGCACCTGGAATTCATCAATATCTGGAGTTCCCATCAATGAGCTTTATTAATGGGCTTCCGGTTTGCTAATAGCATTATCTACGCCAGTGGGAGAACTTATCTTTGACTCTCCTGACCTGTTGGATTTCAACTCTCATCAGCCATAAACTATAGGACCAATGGCAAGCGATTATGGGATCAGTAGTCTCAAAACTCAATCCCTTCGCCTTGTTGCTAAAACTTGGCTACCTCCAGATATTTGGCCTTCGACTCTCAGAATTCCCTGATAGGGCCATTGCTATCGGAGTTGCTTATCTGCACATCTACGAATCACCAAAGTTGGATAACTGGTCTCCACCATAAATGATCCTTTGGCAGAAATGGGGGGAGGGGGAGAGAATTTTGCATAAACTTTTTTCAAGAGCATCTATTTTTAGTTCAGATTAATTTAATTTCTTTACCTTCTTGTATTATATACCCCTCTTTACTTTCAAGGTTTGCTCAGACCAATAGATACATCACAATCTTCAAAATAATTGGGGAAAAAACAGTCTAAATAATATATGCAGTTCAATCCAGTAGTCCAATATAATTTGGCATATTCTCTGCAAAATCATGATTTGTAGTAAAATAGTAAAACATCACACCATTTCAAGTGAACAATCTTATGGAGAGAGGCAGTGATACCTTCTCACAAAATTGCAGCAAGAGTGGTTGGGGGGTTCTGGTGACCCCAAAAAATGAGATTGGAATGTGGGGTTTTGGGTGATTGACTTTCTTATATTTCACTGTAGTCTCAATGCCTCCAAAACTGAGAATTTAATCTTCCTTGTTTCCCTGGCTTTTTTGTCATTCTGTCACTTTCTTTCCAGCCCAGTCCTAATCATGGACAGTTCGACTATCACCAAGTTAAGGCTAAAACAAACTCTATGCTTGTTTAATTTCGTGTCCTTTCCCACAGATCTCCCTTTGAGTTCTGTTTGGTTTTGTGCACCTGGTAGCAATGACTTTTTCCATGCAAACTGAAAGATGACAAACAACTACACTGAAGATTGGACCAGTGGAAATCATTTTGCTAACCGTATGGACTTTGGATTTCATACATTCCCCACTGGAAAACAGAAAGTTGACTGAACTCACTGCTGATCAAAGTATAAAAGCCCAGTGGCCTCCTTGCTTGAAGAAATGTTGCTGTTAGAAAAACTGGATGAAAACAAACAAGTCCACTTGCTGAACTGAAGAAACTTCTTGATGAAAAGCAAAATGTTTTCAAAGAAAAAAAATCAAGAAAGTCCAGTTGCCTTTTGGAACAGCACCTTTGGGACAACTACCGGTCCTCACATTGCAACCGTCTCGGCATCCCTACAGTCACATGATCAACATTTGGCAACTGGCATGTGAACTGCCTAAGAACTGTGGCAAAAATACACAACTCATTTAACAGCCACATTACTTCACAATAGAAATTCTGTTTCCAACTATGGTCATAATTCAAATACAGAATAATAGAGTCCGAAGGGACCTTGGAGGTCTTGTAGTCCAACCCCTGCTCGAGTAGGAGATCCTATACCATTTCAGACAAGTGGCTGGCTGTCCAGCCTCTTCTTAAAACTACTACACAAAAACAGCTGGTAACATTCAACTCACATTCCTAAATTCCTCATTTGACTGGGGGGCGGGGGGGAGAAACCAGCCCACAGATTGGTCCTGAAAGAGCCTCCTCAGCGGACCCAATTGGCACCAGCCTTGTAGTTTTTCAGAGACCATAAAAGAGATTTGGATTCTCTCAAGCAGCTGAATGCTGGATCTGTTCTTTCTCCCAGCCTCACCTCTTTGCTAAGAAGACCAGTTGCAAAGTAACATTTGGCACTGATAAAAAGAAGGGAATGCAAAAAGAACTATTGGCTAAAGTAAAAGCAGCTGCCTCTTTGGATACAAAAGGCCTTTTCCATATTTCAAGCAGCCCTGCCCATCTTGAGGCTGCCTAGATAGCTGTGGCCGATGGTAGTTGTAGCACAAACCTTTAGTGTCTTTAGTGCTCTCTGAGCTTGCTGGTTTTCTTGGAGAGATTCCTTTACCTAGCTGGATCTGAAACGTCTGCAAGAAAACCACCAAGTTCAGAGAGCATCAGGAATCCCCCAGTTCAAATACTGAGCTACAAATATTCTCTTCTACTGGTAGTTCAAACTATCTGGAGGAAGACAGTTCATTACCTGCATCATCGTAACCACATGGCAAGGGTTCAGCAAGTAGATGACCGTCCTCGAGGCAAACTTGAATCCCACTTCAAGTCCGAAAGTCAGGCAGAGGGTCACCAGCAAGAGATTTTTGCCCCAACTTTCCCCCTTGACCCGGGACTGAGCCAAGAGGTCAGCAGCTTCCCTGGCCGTGGACCTTCTGATCTTCTGCAGAGAGACCAGGATCTCCAGAATGCCCATGATGGTAAAGACCACGCTCTCCAGCAGACGCTGCTCCCAAGGGAGGAAGGCAGCACACTCACGGCCCCCATTGCCTTCAAAGCTGGGGTCCACCCCGCCATACATCCAGTCCATCAGGTTGGAGAAGCTGTAGCGACTCATGGTCCAGGGCCCCTCCTCACCTGGGCTGGGAGGAAGGAGTGGGGGCAAGTTAGAGAAGATCAAAGTGAGGACACCATCCAGGGGGCGAACCATGAAACTCAGGACTCCTTCCTCCATAGACTGCCTGCCATCTTTCGGGAGCCGGGAGGGGGCTCAGAAGACCCCAGGAGCAGAAGCTGGGAAGAAAAGGAGACAACCCTAACTTAGCCACGGGCCCTTCCTTGATCACCTGCCCCGCCCAGCGCTACCACCCACCTGAGGCAAGTTTTGCCTGTTTGGAACCGCCCGGTATCCCAGGCCAAGCCAGCACCCCAAGAACCCCACTAAGGCGGCCTCAGCCCCACCAGCCAACGGCCACCCGGTCGGGAAAGCGGCTGTCCGAACTCTGGCGCTTGCTGGCCGCTGAAGGGGCTGGGGCGGACTCCGCCTTTGCACGACGCCCTTGCGAAGGAGGGCGCTTGGGGAGCAACAGGGAGGGGAGAAGCGAGGGAAAGCGGAGGGCGGGCGGGGGAAATACAAGGCGGGGCAAAACCACCTGTCTCCCTGCCAGCGTCTGGGGTGAGGGAAAGCCGGAAGGTCAACGCCTGGAGGGAAGGGGAAGAGAGGGAGGGCGCCTCCTGCCCTGCCCAGCCCGCGCTCGCCCTCCCCCGCGCGCTTCCTCCGGCCTCGCAGCCCTCCAGCCAAGCGGGGATCGGGGCGAGGAACCCACCGCCGCGTTCTGCCTTCCCAGGCCGCGGAGCTGTAGCTGCGGCGGGGACTCGCCCGCCGCCCAGACTTAGCAGGGACGCAACAATGTGGCCGCGCAGTCCGCGCCCTGCCTTGGCCCCGCTCCGCCGCCGCCGCCGCCGCCAGTCTAGCAGCATCCCCCGCCGACGCGCTGGGCTCGGCCCGACCAGCGGCCGGGGCGCCGGAGATTGGCTGCGCGGGGCGGCCCGCTCCGCCTCTCGGAAGGCGGCTCTTGCGGGCCGGGGAGGGCTGGAGACGGCCGCGTTTGCGCGGCTGCTCCGGGGGCAGCAGGGTTGCCTGCGCCCCCTGCACGCCGCAAGCTAGCAGCTCAAGGAAGGTAGCAGGCCGGCCCGCGGGGCGGCCGCTTTCGTCCCGTGTAGTCCGGCTTGGGCTGCTGCTAGCGGCGCAGCCAGACTCCCCCACAGCCGGGGAGGGGGGCGCCTGCTGGGACGGAAGGGAGAGAAGAAGGAAGTGGGGCCTTCGCTGTACGTGGAAATGCTGCAGGCCCGGGGCACGTTTTGCACGCAGGGAGCCTTTGCTGTCGGAGGCGGGAGACCGCCGGTCCAGCCGCCCGGGAGATCCATGAGGAGCGGGGAAAGCCGCCTTACTCCCGCTGAGCTGCGAGTTTTGTGCCTGCGGGGATTGGCTTGGGCAATAGCTAAAGGCGGCTGGGCGCATACGGGCGGTGCCTCCCTGTGGTAGCGGAGCCCTCTTTTCCCGCCCTCCCCAGGGGGCATTTAAATGTCCCTGGCTGGGCTGATGCGGAGGGCTGAGAGTAGCATCGTGTGGAGGCAACAGGTCCTTCATCCCAATCAGAGGACCAGGAACGAGGGACTTTGGGCAGGTGCTTAGGTCGGAGGTGGCTCTCAAGGAGAATCCCTTCCTGGCAAAGAATGTACTAGTTGGAGGAAGAAACGGGTCAGAATCGGTCCAGTTTGAGGATGAATGTACTCAACCTTCTAACTGAGTCAAATTTAAGTTCAGTGTCCAAAGCTGGTGGAGGAATGGAGCTCCACACTTTTGACCTCACAGTTGTCATGCAGCTAAGTTCTGTTTTTACTGTTTGTCTTAAATCTCTGATGGTTGTGTTATTGTGCTATTGGTGAATTAAAGAATCCACACCAGTTGAATTTTTTTATGAACTAGCTGTACCATATTTATAATATTATTTACACAAGGATTGATTCTGGCACATGGTTGTGCTCCTGAAGGAAGGAAAAAGTGTCTGCAATTCTACAGAACAGACTGTAAAATGCCATGCCAAATGCAACAGGCACAACTGTATAGGTTGTCCCATAGAATTGAATTGAATTGAATTCTTTATTGGACACACAAGGAATTTGTCTTGGTGCAAATGCTCTCAGTGTACACAAAAGAAAAGATACATGAGTCAAGAGTCATAAGGTACAACAACGATAGTCATAGGGTACAATAAGCAATCAAATCATACTAGGAAACAGTCAATATAAATTGTAAGGATACAAATGACAAAGTTACAGTCATACAGTCACAAGTGGCAGGGGATGGGTGATAAGGAGTGATGAGAAGATTAATAGCAATAGTGGTACAGACTTTGTAAATAGTTGAACAGTGTTGAGGGAATTATTTATTTAGCAGAGTGATGGTGTTTGGGGAAAAACTTGTGTAGTTGTTCTGGTGTGCAGTACTCTGGTGTGCAGTCCTTACTTAGAACAGTTCATTTAGTGACCAAAGTAACTACGGCACTGATAAAAGGGACTTATGACCATTTTTCACATTTACGACCATTGCAGCATTCAAAATTTGGACAGTGTCCAGGGATCACGTGATCCCCTTTTGCAACCTTCTGACAAGCAGAGTCAATGGGGAAATCAGATCCAATAGAATGGAAGGGACCTTGGAGGTATTCTAGTCCATCCCACTGCTCAAGCTGGGAATCCTATACCATTTCAGACAAGTAACTGTCCAGTCACCTCCAGTATTGGAGTGTCCACAATTTCTGGAGGTCAGCTGTTCCACTGGTTAATTGTCCTCACTGTCAGGAAGTTTCTCCTTGATTACAGGTTGCTTCTCTCTTTCATTGGTGTTGAGGTATTCCCCGTTAGGAGAATGAGTGCGCTCAGGGAAATATAGTGGGAGTGGTGTTGAATAACATACAACCAGCACACAGATACACTGAATAATAAAATGTAGGTTTTACTTCCAGTAAATGAGTAAACAAAGTCCAGCAAACAGTCCAAATCATACACGGTTAAAGCAGTTAGTATTCAAAAAATCAGTCCAGGGATAATCAAAAAATTAGGTTCTTTTCTTTACCATTATCATAAACAAAGTTCAATAAACGGAGTTTGCTAATGATTGCAAGACTCACAGCAATCCAAGCAGAATGACGATCAGGCAAAAGGCAACAGGGAAATGCAAGAAGAACAAACCAGGTTTCTGGCTCCATCTTATGGCCATTGGAGGAACCTCAGCCAATCACAATTACAACATTCTCTTAAAGATACAACAGTATTAAATGACTATCTTGGTTTATATATTGCCATCCCAACTGTTAGGTAATTATCATTCCTAACAATTGGTTTCCAATTATTGTTTCTTGTGCTGTACTCTGGTGCTTTGGAGAATAATTTGACCCCCTCTTCTTTGTGGGTAGCCCTCAAATACTGAAATACTTTTATCATGTCACCTCCTAATTCTTCTTTTCTTTAGACTAGCCAGATCCAAAACCTGCAGCTGTTCTTCATGTGTTTTAGTCTCCAGGCCTTTGATCATCTTAGTCTCTGAACTTTTTCCAAAGTCTCAACATCTTTTCTGTAGTATCGTGATCAAAATAGGTTGCAGTATTCCAGGTGTGGTCTAGGTTTTTATAAAGTGGTACTAATACTTCATGTGATCTTGATTCTATGCCTCTGTTTATACAAGCCAAGGTTGAATTAGCTTTTTTGGTGGCAGCTGCACATTGCTGGCTCATATTCAAATGATCATTCACTAGGATGCCAAGGTTCCTCTCACAGTTACTGTTTTTGAGCCAGGTCTTGCCTAATCTGTAATTATACCTTTGATTTTTCATTTTGTTGGATAAGGCCCACTGTTCAAGTCTGTCAAGATCTTTTTGGATCCTGAGCTTGTCTTCTGGGGTATTGGCTATTCCTGCCAGCTTAGTGTCATCTGCCAATTGGATGAGTTCCCCTTCTATTCCCTTAACTAAGTCATTTATGAAAATTTTGAAGAATATTGGCCCTAGCATGGAGCCTTTTAGAACCCACTGCTTACTTCTCTTCATGTGGATGTAGTACCATTAAGGACTACTCATTGAGTATGGGTTGTCAGCCAGCTACAAATTGATCTGGTGGTGATGTTGTCTAGTCCACATTTTTCTAGCATACCAAGAAGTAGGTTGTGGTCTACTTTGTGAAATGTCTTACTGAAATCTACTGTAAGTATACTATGTCCACAGCATTTTGCTGGTCTACTAATTAGTCCCTTTATCAGAGAATGAAATAGGATTGGTTTGACATGATCTGTTTTTAACAAACCCGTGCTGGCTACTACTTATAGCTTTATTTGCTTCTAGTTGCTCACAGATATATTTTTTGATTATCTTTTCCAGGATTTTCCCAGGTATTGATGTTAGACTGATTGCTCTATAGTTTCCTGGGTCTGTTTTTTTCCTCTTTTTTGAAGATGGGAACCACATTAGCCCTTTTCCAATCCTCAGGTATTTCCCTGGTGCTCCAGGATTTTTGAAAGATATGGTACAATGGTTCTGAGAAAATATCTGCCAACTCATTCAGAACTCTGTGATGTAATCTATCAGGTCCTGGTGATTTATATTTGTCAAGGTTAGATAGGTGCTTCCTTATCATTTTCTTGCTTATTTTAATTTTTATTTCTAGTTTATCTTTTACAGTAGTTTTTTTAGTACATTGGGTTATTATTTTGGCATGAAGACTGATGCAAAGAATGAATTAAGCAGCTCTACTTTCTCCTACTGCCTGTTACTTCCTTGCTATCTTCTGTTTAGTGGCCCAACTGTTTCCTATACTTTTTTCTTATTATTAATATGTTGAAAGAAACTTTTTAAAATTATCTTTGACTTTTGTTGCAAGTCTTTGTTCATTCTAAGCCTTTGCTTTCCTGACTTCATCTTTTTATGTTCTGACTATCTGCTGATAATCAGCCTTAGTTATGTGTCCCTCTTTCCATTTTTTGTACTTGTCCTTTTTGTTTTTCAATTTGTCAGAGAGATTTTTGTGCAGTCATGCTGGATTCTTCTTGAATTTCTTGTTTTTCTCTCTCAGTGGTATTGTGGCAGACTGGGCTTTTATGATCGTATTTTTCAATTTCCCACATTTCTTTCCCCTTTAGGATTTTCATCCATGGAATCTTTTCTAGGGTCTCTCTGAATTTGTTAAAATCAGCTCTTTTAAAATTTAAGACGCTGGTTGGATTATTTTCTATTGCTTGTGTTTGCATTATATTAAATTCTAGTATGACATGGTCA